>NC_072018.1:627555-1227555 GCF_027791375.1 Indicator indicator
CTTAACCAGTTGGCACAAGATAGATGTATCCTCATTCGTCAGAATTTTTACTTCCCCGTTAAGCCAAAGTTGTCCTAGTTATTATCATAATACTAAACTTGGTCTTTGGTGATCTCCTAATTCCAAAAGTACAAGACCACAATAGCCTTGATTAAAGCAATTCCTGGTTTTAGGCCAAGCATATGGTAACACTAGAGAATATAAAGAGAGTGGAGCTGCAATGGTACTGGAGAACTAGGGCTGTTTTGAATTGTGCTTGAGAAGAATACAATTTCTTCAGGCAAGGTGTAAAATCTTTCATTTCAAACATGCTCTGGAGCTCAAGACTCCCCAGATGATGACATTTACTTGGTTCTTGAGATAATAACAAAAGAGTGTCACATGTATCTGAGTGTGACACAGGTGACACTTTTTTCCTTGCTGAAGTATTTAAGGTTTGCTGTGGTACCATGTGGCAGATTTTGATTATACACTGACCTGCCTGTAAGTAGGTTTTGACTGTCATTACATCTTCATCTTTACAGGATTTTTATTTCTGTAGGGTTCATTCAACTTTCCCATTTACTCTTTTCTGTGCAGCCTGCTCTGGATGACCCTGCTCTGGCCTGGGGGTTGGAATGGGTGATCTCCAGAGGTCCCTTCCAAGCCCTACCATTCTGTGGTTCCTGTGCAAGCACTGGGGCAGGTCTGAAGGGAGCAGGAGTGTGTGCTGGTGTCCTCCCTTCCAGGAGCATCTCTTCTCTCTGAGACAATTCAGCCATGCTTGCTTATTCCCTCTCCCCACAGCCTCTTACCCTTGGTAGAGCTTTTGGCCAGTGGGGAAGTTTTGGAACTCAGCCTTAGTCTGAGCTCCTTGATTGGGTGCAGGCATGCAACTCAAATTGACACATCCAAGAACTTTGGGACAGTGGAAAAAGGAGACCCACAGCAGAGGTGTCCTGAACAACTTAAATGTTAAGAAAATGTGACCCAGGGTTTTCTGCCATACTCAGGAGAGACTCTGGGGTGGTTTTTTAATGTTAATCCTCTTTTTGTGACTTTTCTTGTCATGAAGGTTGGATGAGCAACCTGGTCCAGTGGCAGGGGGATGATGGAACTGGATGATCTTTAAGGTCCTTCCCAAGGCAGCTGATGCCATGGCAACATTTCCCTGAGAGCAGAGGGCTTGGTAACACCAGCACAGCCTTGTGGGACAGAGGCTTTTTTCAGGCTGGGCTATAAAGTTCTGGGATGTGTCCTCTCTTCTGATCACCAGGCAGTAGGAGCAGCTCTTGGATAAACTGAGACTCAGAAAAGTCTTTTGCTAACTAAATGCCTGCTGAGATCCCACAGAGGTATGTGGAAAGCAGCTTTGTGGCCCTGAGGCCTGGGCAGAGGAAGGAGTTCATTTGGAAGCTGAGGCAGTGGCTGTGATTGGGTCCAAGGCTGGAGATCAATAAATGTTTTTGATCTCTTAGTCATCACACCAGTGAAATACTTTATTGGGCATATTTCTTGCATCTAATTGCTTTCTTGGAAGCAAGTCAGATGACTGTTTCCTCTTTGATGTTATTTCTGGTGGGCGCTGGGCTCAAGGAGTACAAAGCATCAATAACTGGTCATGGTCTTCAGCTTCATCAATAACTGGCCATGGTTTCCAGCCTCCTGGAGAAGGAGGAGGTCTTAACATGCTGTAAAGACTTCTTCAGAGGTTGGGATTTCTGTTCTGAGCTTTCCAGCTGGTTACAGATAACCAAGGATATCCTCATGTTAGTTCACAGACACACAGAGCAGTTGATGTTGGAAGAGACCTCTGCAGGTCCCAGGTTGGAAGGGACCCCAGGGGTCATCGGGTCCAACCTTTCCAGGTAATACCAGAGTTGAAATGAGATAGGGCAGCATGTTGTCAAGCTGAATATGACAACTGTCCAATGTGAGGGGAATCCACCACCTTCCCTGGGAGATAATTCCAATGTCTAACTGGTCACCTGCTCCAACTCCTTTGCTTGAACAGAGCCACCTAAGGCTGACTGCCTAGGACTGTGTCCAGACAGCTTTTCAGTACCTCCAAGGTGGGAGACTCACAACCTTTCAGGATAACTTGTGGCAGGGCCTGGTCATTGCCACAATGAAAAAGTGGTTCCTGATGTTGAGAAGAAACCTCCTGCCTCACTTTGTGTGCACTACCTCTGGCTCTGTCACTGGGTAGCTGTGGTAGGTTTAGGCTATGCCTTTAAATTTCTTTTTTACAGATCTTGAGCAGAAAGTAGTAGAATGTAAACAAATATCACTATTGGGTGTAAGAAGGAAAATAAAGATAATTCTAACCAATCTCATTGGAGAGACATCTACCATAAGATTTGCTTCCCAAAACATTTTCTTTCTTTCCTCTCACTTCCTGGGGCTGGGAGATCCTAACTTGGTGCTTCTGCTGGCTTCTGATTGACCTTGGCTGCATGGTTGTGACTGCTACCAACTTCTCTGCTTCTCTCTCTTGTCCCTTGTGTGCAGGGGGGTAAGGGAGAGGCAGGGAAGGGAGAAGCTGTAGCAACTCCCCTGGTCTTTGGCCAGAGGGGTTCTTGTGCTGTTTATTAACTGTAATTCCCTGTAAATATTGTATATTTTGTACCTATCCATTGCATCCCATTGGAGATTGTAGTTTGGCTTGTAAACACAGCTTCCATTTGCTTCCAGCTGAGCTGGGCTGGCAAAGTGACTGTTGGGGAGGGGAATTTGCAAGCCACCACAGTCACAGCGACAAGGTCCTGGCTGCCTGCTCTGCACCTTCCCTTTGGGCATTGCTGTGCATCTCCAAGATCTGCCAAAGCCTCCAAGCCAAGCAGCCTGGGCTCCCTCAGCTTTTCCTCCTGTGACAGATGACCAGTCCCTTAAACATCTTCCTGCCTGCCTTGGGTTTATAGGGAGCAGGACAGTCTCTCTAACTCTTCTTAAAGTAGTTAAATTAAAACTCCACACCAGATTGGGTAGAAAAAGAGAGTCTTACTGGAAGTCTAAATGGAAGTGCTATTCACAACTAATACTACAGTGCAAAGCATATAAAATACACAAAATCCATAGTCTGGGCTTAATATAGAAGCCCATTTAGCCAAAGCTCTCCCCAGCCTCCAGCAAAATCTCATGGCAAAATCCCAGGCCCATATTGCCCTGCTACTGCCCCCCCCTCCCCCCAGGCCTGAAATGATGCAGCTTAAAATTAGCTTGGCCTAGGTCACTGACAGGCTGCTCAAGGCCAAAACCCTCCCCCAGAGCCAACAGGAGGCAAGGGAGAGGAGAAAGGGAAGAGGCAGCTCGTGCTGTCCCCTTGTAAAGGCTGGATGCAGGCATTCTGGGAATGAAATAACAAACATTGCACTCTCTGGTCCACCTCCTGGACTTCTGGAGGTTATGGTGCTCAAAGGCACCCAAGTCAAACCAAGGCAGTGCCCTTTGCTAGACTCTCTCCATTAACTATCTGTCTCTCTTACAATGGGAGATCCATCATGCAAAACTGAGGTGCCAGTGGTAAGAGGATGGGCTGATGTCCTGGGTGTGTACCACAACAGGCCTGTGGAACTCAGGGAATCTTCTGGGTCCACAGAATGGTTTGGGTTGGAAGGGACCTTAAAGATCATCCAGTTCCAACCCCAGTGCAGTTCAGCAACAGAACTCTGGGAGCTGCTGGGTCAGGTTGCAAGTGTCTGTGGCCTGCAACAGCAAGAATGTGGCCAGCAGGAGCAGGGAAGTCATCCTGCCCTGTGCTCAGCACTGCTCAGCCCACACCTTGAGTGCTGTGTCCAGTTCTGGGCTCCTCAATTCAGAGAGATGTTGAGATGCTGGAAGGTGTCCAGAGAAGGGCAGCAAGGCTGGGGAGGGGTCTGGAGCACAGCCCTGTGAGGAGAGGCTGAGGGAGCTGGGGGTGTTTAGCCTGGAGAAGAGGAGGCTCAGGGCAGACCTCATTGCTCTCTACAACTGCCTGAAGGGAGGCTGTAGCCAGGTGGGGGTTGGGCTCTGCTCCCAGGCAACAGTGACAGAAGGAGAGGAGAGAGTCTCAAGCTGTGCAGGGGAGGTTTGGGCTGGATGTGAGGAAGAAATTCTTCCCAGACAGAGAGATTGGCCATGGGAATGTGCTGCCCTGGGAGGTGGTGGAGTCCCCATCCCTGGAGGTGTTTCAAATCAGCCTGGATGAGGCACTCAGTGCCATGGGTTGGTTGATCAGATGGTGCTGGGTGACAGGTTGGACTTGGTGGTCTCTGAGGTCTCTTCCAACCTGGTTAATTCTGTGATTCTGTAAGCAGTCAACACAAGGATGAGTCCCTCTGATGGTTGCTGTGGACCACTGTAGGCATCTGATAGAACCTTTCCTAAGGTGGCTGCACATCGTTTGCCTGCAGTGCTCCTGCCTGGGTCAGCAGGCAGTGGTAAAGCAGAACATGAGCAAAACTGCTTCACAGATAACCAGGTTGAAGGGAGTTGTTAAAGAAGGTCTAGGACTGGAGAAGAAGGGACTGACTCACTTTTATGTGGCCCAATGCTGCCTTGAGAAGCTCCATTTTGCCCTGTCCTCATCCACACAGCTCCTGGCTGAGGCTAGATGGAGGGTTAAAGCTAGGGTGTGATGAACCTTTCCATTTTGTGGGGGCATGGGGCATGGAGCCTGACCTGCAGGAGTCATCATTACAGTTGGGGTGAAACAAGTCTGCCCTGGAAGTCAGAACAACAGCAGAATCACAAAGTGGTGGGGATGGAAGGGACCTCCAGAGATCATCCAGTCCAACCCATCTAGTCCAACTAGGGCAGGGCACACAGGAACACATCCAGGTGGGTTTAGAAAATCTCCAGAGAAGGACAGTCCACAACTTCTCTGGGCAGCCTGCTCCAGGCCTCCAGCAGCCTCACAGCAAGGAAGTTTCTCCTGGGGTTCAAGTGAAACCTCCTGGGTTCCAGTCTGTGCCTGTTGCCCCTTGTTGATCATTGGGAAGCACTGGGAAGAGCTCAGCCCCATCCTCTCAGCTTCCACCTTTCACTTGTTTACAAACACTTGATCTCTATAAAGTGAGGTCATGGCTGACTGAAGCAGACCACAGCAGCTGGTGGACACTGGCTGGTCTTGAGTTGCTTGTACACTGGGGGCCATAATCCTCTTCTTTCTGATTTAACCCATAAAGGGCACTTCTGAGGTGCAGTGATGAATGCCCCAGGAAGGGATGAGTAAAAGGACTCAGGAGTCACTTTTTTGGTTGGTTTGTTTAAATAAGCAGGCAAGAAACTTCCCGAGGAGAAGGGGAAGAAGCTCTTCACCTGAACATCCATCTGTTGTGGTCAGTGAATAAGCAAGGTTGGGGAAAAGAAATATCATGGATCAGGTAGCAGAAGAAACTTCTTGCCTGAAAGGGTTCTCAAAGCCTGGCACAGGAGGTGGTTGAATGCCCATCCCTGGAGGTGTTTCCAAGAGGCAGAGCTGTGGTGCTGTGGGCTTAGCCCCAGCCCTGGCAGAGTTAGAGGCTGGTTGGGCTGGGTGAGCTTGAAGGGCTTTCCCACCCAAGCAGCTCTGTGATTGTCTGTGTGTAAGGAGGAGGCTGAGGCTGTGGCTGTGCCTGTTTGAGAGCAAGCCTGAGGAGGCATCAGGGGCTGGGGGCAGCTGAGGTTGTGCTCTCTGGGGCTATGCCAGCAGTCCCAGGTGGGTGCCCACAGTGTGTGTGAGGAAATGCAGACCTGTGGCAGCCTGCTGGTGTCCACGGCTGCCCTGGCAGGACCCTGGCAGCAGTGGGTTGAACAGAGGCTGCCTGGCATTCCCAGGGCTTTCAGCTTTCTTCTGTGGCACATGCTGGGGTTGCTGGGCTTCATCCCAGAGCTTTGCTCTTTACCTGGAAGACCAAGCACACCATCTCAAAATGATCGTGGGCATGCAAGCTGCAGTCTGCAGCAGCCTTGAATTTGTCCCCTCCCTTTGTGACCCTGAGCTGTGGGACAGCTGAGGTTTCCTTTGGTGGGGGGGAAATCAGCAGTTTTTCCCAGTCCCTTCCTTTCCCGGCAGGTCTGTTAGCAGCTAGACTGCACTGACCTCTGGCTGTCCCCAGCTGAGGTCTGGCTTTGGTGGGACACAGCACAAGCCACACTGCTGGCATGGAGGCACCAGAGGGGAAGGATCCTCCTTCTGGCTGCTCCTCTTGCAGTTCTTACTGAATTTATTTATTTCCCCCCTCCTCTTCCTGTCTCTGTGTCCTGCCTGGATACCACTGAAGGGTAGGGATTGTCCTCACAAGCTGAGCAGCCTTCAGCACCAGTGAGCTCCTGCTTGCTTTCTGTGGCCTGCACACCTTGTCACAGAGACAAACAGCAGAGCTGCTCTGCTCCTGGGCACTTGGAAAGCGTTTTATCAGGGAAAGAAAAGCAGCAGCTCCTGGGGCTGCAGGTGAGGGACAATGGCAGGTCTGTGTCTGACTTGCTTTCCAAAACCAATGGTGAGGGCTTGGCTCCAGGGAGCTGTTCTTCATCCAGCATTCCAGAGTGTTCCAGAATTTGCAGCAGCCTTCACATATTATGGTCAGCTCCAGGGTCCTGCAGCTGGCAGTTACTGCAGAGTACCTGGCAGTTATCCTGCACGACAGAGGCAGGATGAGGTGAGGTGGTGGGGAAGAAGGAAGAGATAAAGCCAGGCTGACCTCAGTGCCAGGGAAGGTGATGGAGCAGGTCACCCTGAGTGCCATTCTGCAGCATGGGCTGGGCAGGCCCAGCCAGCAGGAGCTCCTGAGGGGCAGGTCCTGCTGGGTGAACCTCATCTCCTGCAACAAGGTGACCTGGGAGTGGATGAGGGCCAGGCTGTGGGGGTTGTGCCTCTGGACTGCAGTAAAGCCTCTGACAGCACTTCCCACAGCATCCTCCTGCAGAACCTGGCTGCTCATGGCTTGGCTGGGGGGAAGCTTCCCTGGGTGAAACCCTGGCTGGATGGCAGGGCCCAGGGGGTGCTGGGGAATGGAGACAACTCCAGGTGGGGGCTGTTCACCAGTGGTGTTCCCCAGGGCTCAGTTCTCTTTAACATCATTATCCATGACCTGTTTGAGGGGATCCAGGCACCCTCAAAGAGTTTGCAGAGGACACTGAGCTGGGAGGGAGTGGGGAGCTGCTGGAGGGTGGGAAGTTGACCTTGCACTGACCAACAAGGGGAGGGCTGTGGGTGAGGCACCTGCTGCTGATGGTCACTTCTGCTGAGCTGCTTCTCCTGCCTTGGCTTTGCAGGTGAGGGCAGATGGTCAGTGAAGACTGGCAGGAGATAAGGAAAATGTGGGGCTAGAAGGCACAGCCCCATGGGGAATGGAGTGAGAGGTGAGGGTTAGGGGGGAAACCCAGTGCAGAGGGGCAGCCCCTGGCTTCCCCTGAGCCCTGCCAGCAGTGCCCTGCCTGGAAGTGTTGGCACTTCTGCTCTGAGGAGGTGGCCTGATCCAGCTCAGATGGCAAAGTCAAGCCTTATGATTTTGGAGCTGAAAAGGCCAGATGGAACTTCAGGAAAGGGCAGCAGAGAAGTGCCTGCCATGAGGGTGCTGCTCCTCTCCATCTGCATGTAAACTGCCATTGTTCTTAGCCATTCCTTTTAGAATCAAGGGAGGGGATTCTGCCCCTTGGCTCTGCTCTGCTCAGACCTCACCTCCAATCCTCTCTCCAGCTCTGCTGTCCCCAGCAGAAGAAGGACTCAGAGCTGCTGGAGTGAGGCCAGAGGAGGCCACAAAGATGCTCCAAGGGCTGGAGCAGCTCTGCTGTGAGGCCAGGCTGAGGGAGCTGGGGGTGTGCAGCCTGCAGAGGGGAAGGCTCCAGGGGGACCTCAGATCTACATTCCATTCCCTGAAGGGATCCTCCAGGAGGGCTGCAGAGAAACTTTTGCTGAAGGTGTCTGGAGACAGGCCAAGGGGGAATGGTTTGAAGCTGGGGCAGAGCAGGGTCAGACTGGAGCTGAGGGAGAAGATCTGCAGGGTGAGGGTGGTGAGACTCTGGCACAGGCTGCCCAGGGAGGCTGTGGCTGCCTCCTGCCTGGAGGTGTTCAAAGCCAGGCTGGATGAGACCTTGAGCAGCCTGTGCTGGTGGGAGGTGTCCATGCCCATGACAGGGGTTGGAGTAGATGAGCTCTGAGGTCCCTTCCACCCTGAACCATTCTAGGATTCTATGATTAAGGTTGGAGAAGCCCTCTGAGAGCACCCAGTCCAACACCTACCCAGCACCACCATGGCCACCAAACCATGGCCTCAAGTGCCGTGGCCATAGGTTTCTGGAACACCTCCAGGGATGGGGACTCCACCACCTCCCTGGGCAGCCTCTTCCAATCCCTGACCACCTTTATCGCAGAGACATTTTTCCTCAAATCTAATCCAAGCCTCCATTCCCCTTCCCACATCCCAGAGGGGGTTGTGATTTTCTCTCTCTCTGTGTCAGGCTGTGTGTTGTGTTAATTTGTCAAAGCCAGAGGAGGATTTAGCAGCTGTCCAGCTGACCACAACACAGCTTTGCTCTCCAAGCTCATTAGCTGGGGTTTGCCTCCTGGTTGGTACTTTGAGTGCTGTGCCTGTCACAGTGAGAGGAAACCAACTCTGTCCCTCTGTGTGTCCATTGTGCTTCTCCTCATGCTGCTGCTGGGGGGAGGCAGTGCTGATAAAGGGCTTTGCTTGCCCAGTGAATGCTGATCCTCTGGCTTGGTGCAGGAGTGGAACAAGCGCTCCCCGGCTGAGCAGGCCATCACTGTTGGGAGGTCTGACTTGGCAGGTTTGACATCATTGTCCCTGTTGCCCAAAGCCAGCAGGAAAGCCCTGATTTCAGCCAGGTCCTGAGCTCCCTGTGCTTTGCTGGGAGTTGCTGTCTGCAGAGAGGACAGAGGTGTCCTTGTGGAGGAGGAGTTGGTTTCTCTTGCAGGATCATAGAATGGGTTGGAAGGGACCTTCTAGATCATCCAGTTCCAACCCCCTGCCATGGGCAGGGACACCTCCCACCTGCCCAGGTTGCTCAAGGCCTCATCCAGCCTGGCCTTGAACACCCCCAGGGAGGAGACTTCCACGCCATTCCTGGCTGCTGCAGGAGGACAGGTTGGCTGGCAGCTGAGCATGTGCCTGGCTCTGTCTTACTGCCTCCTGCCTGCCAGAAGCTGCTCTACTCTCAAATCCCTTTCTCCCAAGTCGTGGTGTCTGGGTTTGCTCTGTGAGCACAGAGCTTAGACATTGACTGGAATGTCTGATCTGGGCAGGCATCCTTGGGAGCTGGGGTTCTAAGCAGAACAATAAAGATGGAGAACCTTGGGATAAAGCCCCAGGAGAGCTGGCAAAGCTCTGCAAGCAAATAAAGAGAAAGGGATGGGAGTGAGCATGTGGTGCCTGTGTAGCTGTGCAGACAGGAAGGGCTCTCTTCTTTGGTGGCTCTGCAGGCTGGGGTCTGCCAGCAGCTTCTCCTTTGCTCAGCTCCACATCTTCCCCACTCCTCTTCCTTTCCTTGATCCTCTTTGTCTCTGCTGCCTTAGTAGTTCTTGTTACCTGCAGTTAAGCTACAGAGCTCTGCTTTGGGAGGATTGAGGGAACAGAGTAAGAGGCAGTCCTCTGGAGGTCCCTGTGATGCTGCAGGCTCTGGGAAGGGCCCAGCTGGCCAAGCTCGGTGTCAGCAGGCAGGTGTGATGGGGCTGCCAGATGGAAGCCTCCTCTCTGGACTACACAGCAGCAAGAGTTGGTGTCTTCCTGTGCTTGGATGGGGATGCTGCACCAGCTTGGTCTTTCCCACTTAGGTGCATAGCAAACTCATGTTTAAAGTTGCCCAGGTTACCTCAGGGACCCTCAGGCACAGACCCTGCTAACCTCATTGCACCAAAAATTTGTTCTCACAGAATGGTTTGGCTTGGAAAAGCCCTTCAAGATCCTCCAGTCCAACCAGTCTCTAACTCTGCCAAGGCTGGAGCTGAGCCATGGCCCTCAGCACCACAGCTCTGCCTCTCTGAAACACCTCCAGGGATGGGCATTCAACCACCTCCCCAGGCAGCCTCTGCCAGGCTTTGAGAACCCTTGCAGGCAAGAAGTTTCTTCTAATCTCCAAACTAAACCTTCCCTGGAACAATCCCAGGCTTAATCTGAAGTTTGAGTGTTGGGAGGAATACAAAACTACAATGAGTGCTGCTCTAGAATTAAAAGAATAATAATAAAAAAGGAAAGAAGGGCCTGGGAGTACTGGTGGACAACAAGTGCCCAAGAAGGCCAAGGGGAGCCTGGGCTGCATCCAGGAGTGTGGCCAGCAGAGCCAGGGAGGTTCTCCTCCCCCTCTCCTCTGCCCTGCTGAGACCTCCCCTGGAATATTGCATCCAGCTCTGGGCTCCCCAGGTCAGGAGGGACAGGGATCTGCTGGAGAGAGTGCAAGGGAGGGCTGCAAGGATGCTGAAGGGCCTGGAGCACTGCCTGGGGAGGAGAGGCTGAGAGCCCTGGGGGTGTTTAGTGTGGAGAGGAGAAGGCTGAGAGGGATCTGATCAATGTCTATCAATAGCTGAGGGCTGGGGGTCAGGAGGGAGGGGACAGGGACAGGCTCTGCTCAGTTGTGCTCTGGGATAGGCCAAGGGGCAAGGGATGGAAACTGCAGCACAGGAGGTTCCACCTCAACAGGAGGAGGAACTTCTTCCCTGGGAGGGTCCCAGAGGCCTGGAGCAGGCTGCCCAGAGAGGTTGTGGAGTCTCCTTCTCTGGAGCCTTCCCAGCCCTGTCTGGATGTGTTCCTGTGTGCCCTGTGCTGGATTCTCTGGTCCTGCTCTGGCAGGGGGCTTGGACTGGAAGATCTCCAGAGGTCCCTTCCAACCCCTAACATCCTGTGAGCCTCTGATCCTGTGAAAAAAGCAAAAAAAACCCAACCCCAAGACACCTTGGTATTGTTCAGAATGGAGAAAAGGTTGGCTGAGGGGAGACTTTCTGACTCTCTACAGCTCCCTGAAAGGAGCTTGGAGCCAGATGGGGGTTGGTCTCTTCTCCCTAGGAATAAGTGACAGGAGGAGAGGAGGAGAGGAAATGGCCTCAGGTTGCCCCACAGGAGGTTTAGGTTGGGGATTAGAAGAAACTTCTTCCCTGAAAGGGTTCTGAAGACTGGCACAGGCTGCACAGGGAGGCTGTGGCTGCCTCCTCCCTGGAGGTGTTCAAGGCCAGGCTGGATGAGGCCTTGAGCAAGCTGGGCTGGTGGGAGGTGTCCCTGCCCATGGCAGGGGGTTGGAACTGGATGAGCTTTGTGGTCCCTTCCAACCCAACCCATTCTATGGATCTAGGAAGAGCTTTAGCTGAGTGAAGGAAAAGCCCAGCTGGTGGTCTGAGCTTCCTGCCTGTCCTCAGTGGTGTTCCTCAGCCCCCTGAGCAGCACCGTGGGGGGCAGAGCCCAGCCTTTGTGGAGCTGGGGACATGTCACCTTCTTCCTGCATGTCCTAGCTGTCGTGGAGTCCAGCCAGCACTTCAGACAAGTCATTCTAAGGCACTGTCCTGTTTTCTTCCTTTAGGCTCACAGCTGGCAGCCTGGCATCAAGAACCCATACCGTGGGGTGGTGGTGTGGCCTGTTCCTGAGAACGTGGAGATCACTGTGACGCTCTTCAAGGTATGGGGGGGTCCTGAGTGGGAATTTAAAAGCTTCACCTTACCTGTTTCATCAGCTGCACCTAAACAGACTTCCAGCTGGAACCATCAGATCAGCATCACAAAGCCTACTCTTGTACCTCCAGGCCTAATCTTGCACCTCGAAGCCTAATTATATTCCAAAAGTATTCTATTGTATTCCAAAAGTCCTGGCAGTCTGGGGAAGTCCCCACTGACTGGAAAAGGGGAAACATTACTCCCATTTTCAAAAAGGGTAAGAAGGAAGAATCAGGGAACTACAGGCCAGGCAGTCTCACCTCTGTGCCTGGTAAGATCATGGAGCACATTCTTCTGGAGGCACTACTGAGACAGAAGAATAGTGAAGAGGTGATTGGGTACAGTCAGCATGGGTTTACTATGGGCAAATCCTGCCTGACAAACCTGGTGGCCTTCTATGACCAGGTCACAACCTTAACAGATGAGAGGAGAGCAACTGATGTCATTGACCTGGACCTGAGCAAAGCCTTCCACACTGTCCCACACCACATCCTGCTCTCCAAACTGGTGACACAGGGGTTTGATGGGTGGACCACGAGATGGCTACAGAACTGGCTTGATGGCTGCACCCAAAGAGTGGCTGGCAATGGCTCCATGTCCCAGTGGAGGCCAGGCACAAGTGGAATCCCTCAGGGATCAGCCCTGGGACCAGGCTTGTTCAACATCTTTGTTGGTGACATGGACAGAGGCATTGAGTGCACCCTCAGCAGGTTTGCTGATGACACCAAGCTGTGTGGTGCTGCTGACAGGCTGAGGGAAGGACCATCAGGGACATGGCAGGTGGAGGGAAGGGATCCATCCAGGGACCTGGCAGGGTGGAGGGAAGGATCCATCAGGGACCTGGCAGGCTGGAGGGAAGGGATCCATCCAGAGGGACCTGGGCAGGCTGGAGGGAAGGGATCCATCCAGAGGGACCTGGGCAGGCTGCAGAGCTGGGCACAAGCCAACCTCATGAGATTCAACAAGGCCAAGGGCAAGGTCCTGCATCTGGGTCAGGGCAATCCCAAGCACAAATCCAGGCTGGGCAGGGACTGGCTGGAGAGCAGCCCTGAGGAGAGGGACTTGGGGGTGCTGGTGGACAAGAAGCTCAACCTGAGCTGTCAATGTGCACTTGCAGCCCAGAGAGCCAAGCAGAGCCTGGGCTGCATCTGGAGAAGTGTGGCCAGCAGGGCCAGGGAGGGGATTCTCCCCCTCTGCTCAGCTCTGCTGAGACCCCACCTGGAGTACTGCATCCAGTTCTGGAGCCTCTATTACAAGAGGGATATGGACATGCTGGAAGGTGTCCAGAGAAGGGCCACCAGGATGAGCAGAGGGCTGGAGCACCTCTCCTATGAGGACAGACTGAAAGAGTTGGGGTTGTGCAGTCTGGAGAAGAGAAGGCTCTGAGGTGACCTTCTTGTGGCCTTCCAGGATCTGAAGGGGTCTCCAAGAAAGCTGGGGAGGGACTTCTGAGGGTGTGAGGGAGTGACAGGACTGGGGGGAATGGAATAAAGCTGGAAGTGGGGAGATTGAGACTGGATGTGAGGAAGAAGTTCTTTCCCATGAGAGTGGTGAGAGCCTGGAATGGGTTGTGCAGGGAGGTGGTTGAGGCTCCATCCCTGGAGGTTTTTGCAGCCAGGCTGGATGTGGCTGTGAGCAACCTGCTGTAGTGTGAGGTGTCCCTGCCCATGGCAGGGGGTTGGAACTGGATGATCCTTGTGGTCCCTTCCAACCCTGACTGATTCTGTGATTCTGTGATTCTGTGATTCTAATCCTGCACCTCAGGACCTAATCTTGCACCTCCAGGCCTGCTCTTGCACCTGGAGGCCTACTTGCCCACCTGGCCACCCCCTGCCTCATCTCCAGCCAGCTGTTGGCTGACACCCCCAGGGTGTTCTCTGCTGGCAGTTTCCAGCCACTCTGCCCCAGGCCTGGAGCACTCAGGGGGTTGCTGTGGCCAAAGCCACTTTAGGAGCCAGCCTCCTGGAAGGGGAGTGACTGCTGGCTGTTTGGCACCTTGCAGTGAGCACACTGAGCATGCCCACGCTGGTTAGCTGACAGGAGCTGTCCTCTTTCCTTGCCAGCTGGGAAGCTAAGGGAAGCTGCTGCCTCCTTGTCCGCACTCGCAGGGCCCAGTGCTGGGAGCAGGTTGCTACAGCAGAGCTTTGCAGCAGTCACAGAGAACAAGTCTGCAGTAGAAGTGCAGGAGAGGGCAGGAGGAGGCTCCAGAGCAGTGGGACATGATTCCCACCATGGTGGCTCTGCAGGCAGAAGTGGCTGTTGAGAGGTGGTGCTGGTAGGATCAGGAGATAAGTGGAGGTTTCGAGTGCTGCTGAGAGCATGCAGGATATCTTCTGCAGTAGGCACCAGTGGACCCTTGAGAGCTGGTCAGCAAAGTGCCTGTGAGCACTCAGCACAGGAGATAGTTGGTGTTATCTGCACAGCACTGGTTTGGCTGCTAGCTTGTCTCTGACACTTCATTTGCAAGGCTTTGGCAAGCAGAGCTCAGTACTGCAGAGACCAAAAGCTCTGCTTAGAAAACGTTCCAGCCAAAGGAAAAGAAAAGAAATCATTTTTTGAATCATTTCCCTTCTGGGCTGCTGCTGAAATTTCCTGGCACTGTGGAGCCACGTGGGGAAGAGCATCTCATGGACACATTGCTTCAACTGTCCCTCCAGCTCCTGCCCCCTCAGCTGCCTCAAGCTGAGGACACAAGAAGTTCCATCTGCTTCAGAAGTATAACTTCTCCCTTTGCCCTGCTGCACACTGCTGCTGGGTTCTGCTTGGGGTTTTGCTACCAAAATAGAATCACAGAATCACAGAATGCTCTGGGTTGGAAGGGACCTCCAAAGCTCATCCCGTCCAACCCCCCTGATCCTCCACTAGATCAGGTTGCCCAGAGCCCTGTCCAGCCTCCCCTTGAATATCTCCAGGCATGGAGCCTCAACCACCTCCCTGGGCAACCTGTTGCAGTGTTCCAGCAGCCTCCTGCTGCAGAACTTGTTCCTCACATCCAATCTCAATCTGCTCTGCTCTACTTTGAAGCCATTGCCCCTGGTCCTGTCCCTGCAGGCCTTTGGGAGCAGTCCCTCTGCAGCCTTCTTGTAGCTCCCTTCAGGTACAGCTTGTGTGCTTCTCCATGTGCTTGAGGGGTGCCCACTGGCTGGGCAAGGGCTGGAGGGCTGCTCTCAGAGAGCTGTGGGCAAGGGCTCAGGGTCCACATGGAGCCCAGTGACAAGTGGTGGCCCTCAGGGGTGGGTACTGGGACCAGTGCTGGTTAACATCTTTGTCAGTGCCATAGGCAGTGGCATTGAGGCTCCCTCAGGGAGTCTGCAGGTGGCACCAAGCTGTGTGGTGCTGCTGACAGGCTGGAGGGAAGGGATCCATCCAGAGGGACCTGGGCAGGCTGGAGGGAAGGGATCCATGCAGAGGGACCTGGGCAGGCTGGAGGGAAGGGATCCATCCAGAGGGACCTGGGCAGGCTGGAGGGAAGGGATCCATCCAGAGGGACCTGGGCAGGCTGCAGAGCTGGGCCCATGACAACCTCCTGAGGTTCAACAAGGCCAAGGGCAAGGTCCTGCAGCTGGGTCAGGGCAATGCCAAGCACAGATCCAGGCTGGGTGAGCAGTGGCTGGAGAGCAGCCTGCAGGAGAAGGCCTTGGGGGTGTCAGTTGGTGACAGAGTCCCCAGGAGCCAGCAATGGTCCCTGGCAGCCCAGCAGGCAGCTGTGTGCTGAGCTGCATCCAGAGCAGGGAGAGCAGCAGCACAGGGAGGGGATTCTGCCCCTTTGCTCTGCTGAGACCACACCTGGAGCAGTTTTGAATAGTTTTGAGCCCTGAAGAAAGAGTCTTGGGGGTGCTGGGTGCTGAGCAGCTCCCCAGGAGCCAGCAGTGCCCTCCTGCAGCCCAGCAGGCAGCTGTGTGCTGGGCTGCAGCCAGAGGAGTGTGGGCAGCACGGCAGGGGAGGGGATTCTGCCCCTTGGCTCTGCTCTGCTCACACCTCACCTCCAATCCTGCCTCCAGGTCTGGTGTCCGCAGCACAAGAAGGACACAGAGCTGCTGGAGAGGGTCCAGAGGAGGCCACAGAGATGATCAGAGGCTGGAGCATCTCTGCTATGGGACAGGTGGGAGAGTTGGGGCTGTTCAGCCTGGAGAAGAGAAGGCTCCAGGGAGACCTTAGAGCAGCCTGCCAGGACCTGAAGAGAGAGCTGGGGAGGGACTTTTGGCAAGGGCTGGGAGTGCCAGGATGAGGGACAATGGCTTTGAGCTGGGAGAGGGCAGATTGAGACTGGAGATGAGGAAGAAATTGTTGCCAGTGAGGGTGGTGAGACACTGGCACAGGTTGCCCAGGGAGGCTGTGGCTGCCTCCTGCCTGGAGGTGTTCAAGGCCAGGCTGGATGAGGCCTTGAGCACCCAGGGCTGGTGGGAGGTGTCCTTGCCCAAGGCAGGGGGTTGGAACTGGATGAGCTTTAAGGTCCCTTCCAACTCAACCCATTTATGAACCATTCCATGTAGGTACAAACACATCTGTGTACCAGCTGAGAGAGGTTCTAAAGGAGACCTTTGCTCTGCCAAGCCACCCCAGTGCTCTCAGCCCAGCCAAGTGAAGGGCAGATGTAGAAGGGGGATGGAAATTGCCACAGGATTATTTTCCAGCTTGAAAGCAAAGTTAACTTCCCAAACAAACCCAAATAAAAGCCATGTTTGTTGTTCCGGAGTAAGCATGGACTTTGCTTCAGCAGATTAGCAGCCCCAGTTGTGCTGGCAGGCCTGGTTTAGCACAGCCGTGGTTTAGCACACCCATCTGCTCCTGCAGCGAAAGGTAGGAAAGGTCAGCAGCTCTGCATGCCAGAGCTTGACAGAGACCTTTGTAAAGGCAGAGCTTTGTAAGCACATCAAAATAAGGATAAAATCGATTCTAAAGGAGGTTTGTGTTGTTGGATGTGTCCCCAGCCCCACACAGCTCTCAGAATACATCTACTGGAGTGAGAATGCTGAAGGGACTGGAACATCTCTGCTGTGAAGCAAGGCTGAGAGCCCTGGGGCTGTTTAGTGTGGAGAGGAGAAGGCTGAGAGGGATCTGATCAATGTCTATCAATAGCTGAGGGCTGGGGGTCAGGAGGAAGGTTCCAGGATCTGTTTGGTGGTGCCCAGGGACAGGACAAGGCACAACAGGGCCAAGCTGGAACCCAGGAGGCTCCACCTCAACATGAGGAGAAAATTCTGTGGTGTGAGGCTGCTGGAGGCCTGGAGCAGGCTGCCAGAGAGGTTGTGGAGTCTCCTTCTCTGGAGCCTTTCCAACCCATCTGGATGTGTTCCTGTGTTGACCTGCCCTGGGTGCCCCTGCTCTGGCAGGGGGATTGGGCTGGATGATCTCTGGAGTCTCCTTCCAACCACTAACATTTATGGATTCTATGATTCTTGAAAGCCTGCTTTGATTGTGGTGCAGTAAGTGGCACCAGCAGGAACACTGCAGCAGAGCCAATGCATTGTCTCAGGGATGGAAAACAAGCCCAAACTCTTCAGTAAAGCCATTTCCCAGAAACAAGGAACAAATCCAGGTTCAGAACATCCTTGTTTCAGTATAGGAGAGACCAAATGGCTTCAGTGGGCACTGCTGATGATATTGGCCCAGAAGGCAAATCACATCCTGGGCTGCATGCAAAGCAGCATTGCCAGCAGATCCAGAGAGGTGATTCTGAAACTTTGCTCTGCTCTGGGGAGACCTCACCTGGAGTGCTGTGTGCAGCTATGGAGCCCTCAGCACAGGAAGGATGTGGAGCTGATGGAGCAGGTCCAGAGAAGGCCGCAGAAATGATCACAGGCTCACGGGATGTTAGGGGTTGGGAAGGGACCTCTGGAGGTCTTCCAGTCCAAGCCCCCTGCCAGAGCAGGAGCATAGAATCCAGCACAGGTCACACAGGAACACATCCAGACAGGGCTGGGAAGGCTCCAGAGAAGGAGACTCCACAACCTCTCTGGGGAGTTGAAGCACCACTGCTATGAGGACAGGCTGAGGGAGTTGGGGGTGTTCAGCCTGGAGAACAGAAGGCTCCAGGGGGACCTTAGAGCAGCCTTCTAGTATCTGAAGGGAGCTACAAGAAGGCTGCAGAGGGACTGTTTGCCTGCAGGGACAGGACCAGGGGTGATGGCTTCAAACTAGAGCAGAGCAGATTGAGATTGGATGTGAGGAACAAGTTCTGCAGCAGGAGGCTGCTGGAACACTGCAACAGGTTGCCCAGGGAGGTGGTTGAGGCCTCATGCCTGGAGATATTCAAGGTGAGGACAACCTGATCTTCTCCATTGCAAGGGGCAGTGGATATAAACTGCAGCACAGGAGGTTCCACCTCAACAGGAGGAGGAACTTCTTCCCTGGGAGGGTCCCAGAGGCCTGGAGCAGGCTGCCCAGAGAGGTTGTGGAGTCTCCTTCTCTGGAGCCTTCCCAGCCCTGTCTGGATGTGTTCCTGTGTGCCCTGTGCTGGATTCTCTGGTCCTGCTCTGGCAGGGGGCTTGGACTGGAAGCTCTCCAGAGGTCCCTTCCAACCCCTAACATCCTGTGAGCCTCTGATCCTATGATCTTGTGGAGGATGTCCCTGCTGACTGCAGGGGGCTGGGACTGGATGAGCTTTGGAGGTCCCTTCCAACCCAGACTATTCTGTGATTCCATTGGAGGGAACAGCAGCCCCGGGGACAAGCCAGTGTGTGTCACAGATAGAACAGAGCTCAGCTCGGGAAAGGGAGCACAGCCGGATGCTAAAGGAGGGAATAGGTGGGATTAGGGTTAGGGTGGGAACCGAGTAGAAAATGATAAATGCCAGCCCAGGGGCTTCCCGGGGGGTGTGAATCGTTGTGTGCCTGGTGCTGGTGTGGTGCAGCTGAAAGGCTTCCCGGGGAGTGTGAATCGTTGTGTGCCTGGTGCTGGTGTGGTGCAGCTGAGAGGCTTCCCGGGGGGTGTGAATCGTTGTGTGCCTGGTGCTGGTGTGGTGCAGCTGAGAGGCTTCCCGGGGAGTGTGAATCGTTGTGTGCCTGGTGCTGGTGTGGTGCAGCTGAGAGGCTTCCCGGGGGGTGTGAATCGTTGTGTGCCTGGTGCTGGTGTGGTGCAGCTGAGAGGCTTCCCGGGGGGTGTGAATCGTTGTGTGCCTGGTGCTGGTGTGGTGCAGCTGAAAGGCTTCCCGGGGAGTGTGAATCGTTGTGTGCCTGGTGCTGGTGTGGTGCAGCTGAAAGGCTTCGCGGGGGGTGTGAATCGTTGTGTGCCTGGTGCTGGTGTGGTGCAGCTGAAAGGCTTCCCGGGGGGTGTGAATCGTTGTGTGCCTGGTGCTGGTGAGGTGCAGCTGAGAGGCTTCCCGGGGGGTGTGAATCGTTGTGTGCCTGGTGCTGGTGAGGTGCAGCTGAGAGGCTTCCCGGGGGGTGTGAATCGTTGTGTGCTTGCTGGAAGCAAAGCTGAGCAGAGCTGGTTGTGATTTTCTAGGCTAATCTGGACCACTCCAGGCAGTACTGAAAGCGACAGGAGTTGGGTCAGATTTTGAGTCTTATGCAGCTTCAAAGAGCCAAGTGGAAAAGCTGGGGACAGATGCAGTTGTAAGTGGAGCATCTGCTGCAGGTCACTGGGAGAGAAGGATCACAAACCCTGCCAGCATTTGATCTGGTTGGGTGTAACAGTCCTGAAGGAGGGATTCCCCAAGAAGAAAGACTGAAGATTAAGGCTGGTATGAAGGAATCTAAGTGAAGGGCAAGCTTCAAAAGCCTGGAAAGCCTAGGGAGGAGGCATGGAGAAGGAAAGGAGGAAGGGACTAACAGTGTGAAGATCTTTCCCTCCTGCTCTGGCTGCTGCTTAGGGGGAGGAGCAGTCCTGTGTTTGTTGATGGATTTTTCATTGGCCCCCTCCCTGGAAGTGTTCAAGGCCTGGTTGGATGAGGCCTTGAGCTACCTGGGCTGGGGGGAGGTGCCCCTGCCCATGGCAAGGAGGTTGGAACTGGATGATCTTGAAGGTTCCTTCCAACCCAACCCATTCTATCAATCTGTGATTCACAAGAGATACAGAAACAACTCTGGGGAATCACCTAAAATATTGGAGAATGGTTACCTTCAATCTTCCAAAACCACCTTGTGCCCAGCAGAAAGGATCTAGTCCTTGACCAAGCTTTTTGTGGAATGAGCTGCTGGGGGTCTGGTCCCCAGAGAACAGGAAAGATGTGGCAGGTGTGGCCTTGTTGCTCTTCCCTTGCCTGAGCCCCAGAGGGTTTGTCAGGTTTGGGGTAGTCAGCACATGGATGGGCAGAGTGGGGCCACAGCAAGCAGCTGCTGCAGAGAGAGGTTTGTAGGCCTGAGCTTCCTGAGGACCAGCATATGGCTGGTTAACAGTTAGTGGGAAGCATATGGGGTGAGCTGAGCTTTACTGGTGGCCCAAAGCTGGTCCTGGGGAGCTGCAGGTAGGATGATGTCCTGGCTTCTGCAGGGCTCCCTACTGTTGGCTTCTCATCTGAGTGCTATTTCTGAAAGGGAAAGAGAAGGAAATGGAAAGGAAAGAAAAGGGAAAGGAAAAAGGAAAGGAGGAAGGAAAGGAGAAAGGAAAAAGGAAAGGGAAAAGAAAAGGAAAGGAAGGGGAAAAGGAAAGGAAAGGAAAGGAAAGGAAAGGAAAGGAAAGGAAAGGAAAGGAAAGGAAAGGAAAGGAAAGGAAAGGAAAGGAAAGGAAAGGAAAGGAAAGGAAAGGAAAGGAAAGGAAAGGAAAGGAAGGAAAGGAAAGGAAAAGGAAAGGAGAGGAAAGGAAAGGAAAGGAGAAGGAAAGGAAAGGACAGGAAAGGAAAGGAAGGAAAGGAAAGGAAAGGAAAGGAAAGGAAAGGAAAGGAAGGAAAGGAAGGAAAGGAAAGGAAAGGAAAGGAAAGGAAGGAAAGGAAAGGACAGGAAAAGGAAAGGAAAGGAAAGGAAAGGAAAGGAAAGGAAAGGAAAGGAAAGGAAAAAGGAAAGTAAAAAGGAAAGGAGGAAGGAAGGAAGGAAGGAAAGGAAAAAGGAAAGGAGAAAGGAAAGAGGAAGGAAAATGAATGAAAATGAATGAGAAGAGAAATGAAAACAGGAAAGCGAAAAAGAAGAGAAAAAAGGAAAAGGAAGAAAAAGGAAAGCTGTCAAACTAGTTGCAGCTGCTGAAAGGAAGTGTGATAGTGAGTGGTGAATGCCTGTGGGAAGAGAAGCAGGACCATGAGGCCACCTCTGGATTCCTCTTCACAGGATAAATTCAGTACCAAGCCCTTCAGTGCCATGGCCCCAGGCTCCCAGCTTTGCAGGTGGGATCAGCCTGGCTGTTGTGTGGAGAGCAGTTCTGCCTCTGTGCTGTGCTGGTGAAGAGATCTGAGCAGGAGCCAAAGCCCAGCTGCTGCCAGCTCCCTCTGTGTCTCAGCAAGGTGTGGGGCAGCTTCAGGCTGAGAAGAATGCCAGAGCTGGTTTGTCCTGGTGCTGTGTGGGGAATTGTCAGCAGCATTTGCTTGCAGGAAGGAGGATGGGAATGAGGAGGTTGTAGTTCTTCAGGTGTTTCCAGCTGTTCAGTTCCAGTGCTGCCTTGTCTCTGCTTGCAGGTGAAGTGAGCTTTTGTGTGCTGTGGTAGCAAGGGGGGCTGGCATCCAGGAAGGCTTTCACAGGCTGCTGGAACCATTCCTCCCAGGCTTATTCTCCTCTTCCTAACGAGTGGTCAGCTCTCCAGTCACAGAGTCACAGCATTGTCCCACTTAGAAGAGACCTATGAGATCAGTGAGTGCAACCATCAGCCTAACACCAGCATGGCCATTAAACAAACCATGGCCCATGTCTTGAACACCTCCAGGGACAGAGACTCCACCACTGCATGAGGGCACTGCCAGCTCTTGGGAAGCTTCTCAGCAGTCAACACCCCCAAGACTCTTTCTTCAGGACTAATTACTGCAGAGGGCTGGAGAAAAAACCCTGCAGTACCTGGAACTGAGGATAGAAGGGCAAGGAGATGGCTCCAAGAGTGTTGCTAACTGTAGAATCAGAGGATGGTTTCAGTTGGAAGAGACCTCTAAGATCACTGAGTCCCAAACTCTGTCCCAGTTACTCAGTCAGGCTCTCTCATTCCATAGCATCATCCTGGCCAGGGCTGTGGAATGCTGCAGGATGTGAATCAAGTGCATGATGCCTTGCTGTACCCTCATGCACTCCAGAGATGCCATTTTCTGTAATCCTGCTGTGAAATCCTTATCATTTCCAAGAGCTAACCCGGGGCAATTACCTCTTTGTTTAATTGCTTCCTTTGATACAGCAGAAAATGACATAATGAGATTTAATGGGGTCATTAATCACTTCATGTTTGAAGAAGCTACCCCATAATAAGTCACTAAACTCTTCAACATTTCATTCTGCTCTGGCTCTTTCTTTTTTTTTCTTTTTTCCCCTCAACTCCCTCAGCAGCTATTAATCAGAGAATCTTGGAATTGTTGGGGTTGGAAAAGCCCTTCAAGATTCTCCACCTTTCTCTAACTCTACCAAGACTGAGGCTAAGGCATGGCCCTCAGCACCACAGCTCTGCCTCTTTCAAACACCTCCAGGGATGGGCATTCAACCAGCTCCCAGGGCAGCCTCTGCCAGGCTTTGAGAATCCTTTCTGTCAAGAAGTTCCTTCTCATTTTCAACCTAAACCTACCCTGGGGTACCTTGAGGCTATTTCACAGCATCACAGGATCACAAGATAGAGCTGGTTGGAAGAGACCCCTAAGCTCATCCAGCCCAAGCCTCCAGCCAGCACTGCAGGTCACCACCAAACCATGTCCCTAAGCACAGCTCCACAGGCTGCTGGAACACCCCCAGGGGTGGGGACTGCAGCACTGCCCTGGGCAGACCATTCCAAGCTCTGAGATCCCTTCCAGTGCAGAAATATTTCCTGAGCTCCAGCCTGAGCCTCCCCTGGCACACCTTGGAACCATTTCCTCTGCTCCTGTCTCTTGCCACCAAGGAGCAGAGGCTGTCCCCTCCTCACTCCAACCTCCCTTCAGGGAGCTGGAGAGAGCAATGAGGTCTCCCTCAGCCTCCTCTTCTCCAGCCTGCACACCCCCAGCTCCCTCAGCCCCTCCTCCAGCCCAGGGGCTCCAGGCCCTTCTCCAGCCTCCCTGCCCTGCTCTGGACAGGCTCCAGCCCCTCAATGTCCTTCCTGCAGTGAGGGCCCAGAGCTGAGCACAGCACTCGAGGTGTGGCCTCCCCTGTGCTGAGCACAGGGGGATGGGCACCTCCTGGCCCTGCTGCCCACCCTGCTTCTGACCCAAGCCAGGAGGCCTTTGGCTTTCTTGGCCACTGCTGGCTCATGGTCAGTGACTGCCAACCAACACCAGGCTTTGCAGTGGGCTCTGGTCAGGTGAGAGCCATGAGCCAAGGCTCACTGGGTGAAGTTCAGCAAGGCCAAGGGCCAGGTCCTGCACCTGGGTCACAGCAACCCCATGAGGAGCTGCAGACCTGGGGATATATTTCTGCCTTCTGGAAGGGTTCTCAGAGCTTGGAATGGTCTGCCCAGGGCAGTGCTGCAGTCCCCATCCCTGGGGGTGTTCCAGCAGCCTGTGGAGCTGTGCTTAGGGACATGGTTTGGTGGTGACCCTGCAGTGCTGGCTGAAGGCTTGGGCTGGATGAGCTTGGAGGGCTCCTCCAACAGGATGTTTTCTGTGGTCCTGTGATTCTGTGATCTTAGTGTCAGAGAACCACAATGCAGCTGCAGCCCTGGGCTGAAAGCTCTTTGCATTGGAAACAGCTGCCAAAGACATTGTTGGTAGCTATCTTCCTCGTGGTCAAAATGGTTTCTGATCCCCTCAATATATGCAATAAAAATGGTGTGAAGTAAGGACAGGTACTGAAGAATTTTGCAGTGCAAGGTGGTCCTGTGCTGGCCCTCAGATCTCTGCATGGGCATGGGGAGGTTGTGGTGGTGCCTGCTGTAGGTGTGTAGCTTCCTCCACTGTTCTCTGCAAGGTTTAGGTTTGCTGTGCTTATTTGGGAGGTGGAATCTGAGAATTGGAAAGAGACTTAGGAACAAGTTCTGCACCAGGAGGCTGCTGGAACACTGCAACAGGTTGCCCAGGGAGGTGGTTGAGGCCTTATCTCAGGAGATATTCCAGGGGAGGCTGGACAAGGCTCTGGGCAACCTGATCTAGTGGAGGATGTCCCTGCTGAGTGCAGGGGGGTTGGACTGGATGAGCTTTGGAGGTCCCTTCCAACCCAACCCATTCTATGATTCTATGATTCATCTTTTTTATTTTTTTCCCCTCTGGCTGAAAGGAATCAGAATTGCAGGGTTTTGGCTGAGTCCAGCTCTTGTTTGTGTCTGCAGGAGTCTTGATGATTGTCTTCATGTTGTATGTATGACATCCTCCCTGGCAGCTTTACCCCAGCTCACTCCTCAGCTCACTGACACCCACTGAAGCCTACACCCCAGCTAAAACATTTCTCCCTGTCATGTTCAGTGGCAAAAACATTTCTGTGAGCAGATGAAAATCTTGGCTGAGTTGCAGTTCCTTGCTCCCTGGGTTGTTTTGAGGCTGAAGCTCTCTGGTTTTGTTTTCTTTTTTTTGTCCTAGGATCCCCACGCTGAAGAGTTTGAAGACAAGGAGTGGACGTTCGTCATCGAGAACGTAAGCTGCAGCCTTCTTCTGGTGCTTCCATGTGTGCAAGACTGAACTCTTTCAAAGATTCAAGGGCATCCAAAGGCTGCAAAAGGCTGGAGTAAAATCTGAGCTGCTGAGGCACAGTGAAGCTTTGCTCTGTTGTAGTGAAGGCTTGGTAAAACCTGTGCTGGAGTGAGCAGTGAGGAGAGGGCAGCCCTGGGCTGCGCTGCCTGACTGCCTGCCCTGGCAGCAGCTTTACTTTGCTGTGAGCAGTGGAGTAAACAAGTCAGAGCTGGGCCATGACTCATTGTTTTATGGGCTGTGACACAGGGGTGTGCTGGCAGCAGGGCACTGAACAAGTCAGAGCTGGGTTAGGACATCTGCACCTCCCCAGGGCCAGTATGGAAGCAAAGGGCACAGCTTCCTCACCTGCCTTTTAGAGCTCAAGAAACTGAGGCAGGGTGGAGAGGTGAGACCAGCCATGGTCACCCCAGCCAAGAGCAGGAGAGGGGTGCCATGGCCCTTGCTCCCTGGGCTGCCAGTCTGTTTCTCTGTGGCAGCTGTCTGGGGCATGCAGTGAGAGCCCAAAGCTGGTTCCTGAGTCAGAAGCTTCCAGAGCTCCCCGGAGGGCTGTACAAACAAGACACTGCCAAGCAGCAGGGCTCAGCCCTGCATGGAGCAAGGCCTTCAGCAAGTGCTCCTTTCCTGTCCCTGGTCTGCCTTGGGCTGCAGCTTCTACTCAGGGGGCCAAAAAATGGGGGAGCTGCTTTACCTGGAGTTCCTTCCAGAGGAAAGTGACTTGTGAAAGGTGTTTGGAAGGGCTGTGGTGGCAAGGCAGAGTGTTGATGTCTCAGGAAATAGTTTGGGTGTGGGCTGCTCCTCAGTGCCACCATTTCATTCTTACTTCTGCTGTGTTTCGACAACAGCTGCTGCTCCTCTGCTGAGGCTTTGCTGTGCCATACAGCACCCAGGTGGCAGGAAGCAGGAGGAGTTCATTTGCCTCACAATGCTGCTGCTGCTGCTTTCTTGTCATTGCCATAGACTCACAGACTCCTAGAATGGCTCAGGTTGGAGGGCCCCTCAGAGCTCAGCTACTCCAACCCCTGCCATGGGCAGGGACACCTCTCAGCTAGACTCAGCTGCTCAAGGTCTCATCCAGCCTGGCCTTCAACATCTCCAGGGAGGAGGCAGCCACAGCCTCCCTGGGCAGCCTGTGCCAGAGTCTCACCACCCTCACCCTGCAGAACTTCTCCCTCAGCTCCACTCTAACCCTGCTCTGCCTCAGCTTCAAACCATTCCCCCTTGGCCTGTCTCCAGACACCCTCAGCAAAAGTCTCTCTGCAGCCGTCCTGCAGGAACTTCCTCCAGGTACTTCCTGCAGGATACTTTCAGGCATTTCTAAGGTCCCCCCAGAGTCTTCTTCATGCTGAACACCCCCAGCTCCCTCAGCCTGGCTTCACAGCAGAGCTGCTCCAGCCCTTGGATCATCTTTTGTGGCCTCCTCTGGCCTCACTCCAGCAGCTCTGTGTCCTCCTTCTGCTGGGGACAGCAGAACTGGAGGCAGGATAGGAGGTGAGGTCTGGGCAGAGCAGAGTATCAGAAGTGTCCAAAGCTCAGGTTTATTCTGAACATCCAGAGGGGCTGTAAGCAAAGTGCTGAATGTAAACTTTTGTTTTTAAATGTCAGGCTTCTATTTCTGTCTGTGAGGCTGCTGAACACCAGCCACAGTTCACTTACAGCTTCCTGGGGCTGCCTTTGCTTTCTCACTTGATTTATTTTAGTCAGGGAAGTCTCCATCACCAATTGTTGCTGTCTGAGCTGCCCTGGCTAAAACAATGTCAGAGCACTTCTCAGCCAAGCCCTCTGGCTGCAGCTGGGTTTCCTGTGACACTGCAGCAGCAGTTTGGAGTGGGCACTGCAGACTTCATGTCCCCCTTTATGACCTCTGGTTTTGTTATGTCCTCTTAGGAGAGAGACAGGTGGCAGCAGTACAGCCACTGCCTGCTGTGCTTGCTCTCTGCCTCAGGTCTTCTCCCAGCTGCAGTGGTGCTTGCTGGGTGAGAGGTTGCTTGAGTTGATAGGAGAAAGGGACCTGGGAGTCCTGCTGGGGAGAAGGATGCCCAGGAGCCAGCAATGTGCTCTGGTGGCCAAGAAGGCCAAGGGAACCCTGGGGTGGATCAGAAGGGCTGTGGTTACTAGGTCTAGGGAGGTTCTCCTGGCCCTCTGCTCTGCCCTGCTGAGGCCACATCTGGAATACTGTGTCCAGTTCTGAGCCTCTCAGTTCAAGAAGAACCTCAGGGAACTGCTGGAGAGAGTCCAGCACAGAGCCCCAGAGCTGCTGCAGGCAGTGGAACATCTCCCTGGGAGGCCAGGCTGAGGGAGCTCTGGGGCTTGGAGCAGAGGAGCCTGAGGGCTGCCCTCATTGCTGGGGAGAAAGCTGTGCAGGGCTGGAGCCAGGCTCTGCTCAGGGATGGCCAAGGACAGCACAAGGGGCACTGGGGGCAAGCTGGAGCAGAGGAGGTGCCACAGGAGGGAAGAGAAGGCAAAACTTTGTCAGTGTGAGGCTGCTGGAGGCCTGGAGCAGGCTGTCCAGAGAGGTTGTGGAGTCTCCTCCTAAGACTTTTCAAACCCTCCTGGCTGTGTTCCTGTGAGCACTGCCCTGGGTGCTCCTGCTCTGGCAGGGGGGGTGGACTGGGTGATCTGTGGAGGTCCCTTCCAGCCCCTACCACTCTGTGATTCTACACTTGCCGTGCCCCAAAGCATTCCAGCCTGTTCCTAAAGCAGATGGAAAGGAGTCCAGCAGATACTGCTGATGGAGCAGTCTTTGGTTATGTGCAGACTTTGTCTTTGCTCTCTTACTGATGCTGTTAGTTCATGCCACAAGAACTGCCAAGCAGTCCTTGGTAGGTGGATATGTATCCATTGATTAAGCTTGGACTGGATGGTCTTGAAGGTCTCCAGCCAAAGAGAGTCTGTGATTGAGAGAGCTGGGGTTGTGCAGGCTGGACAGGAGAAGGCTCTGAGGAGACCTCGTTGTGGTCTTCCAGTGTCTGAAGGGAGCTCCAAGAAAGCTGGGGAGGGACTTTTTAAGGTGTCAGAGAGGGATAGGAGTGGGGGGAATGGAGCAAAAGTAGAAGTGGGGAGATTGAGATTGGATGTGAGGAATAAGTTGTTCCCCATGAGGGTGGTGAGAGCCTGGCAGAGGTTGCCCAGGGAGGTGGTGGAAGCCTCATCCCTGGAGGTTTTTACAGCCAGGCTGGATGTGGCTGTGAGCAACCTGCTGGAGTGTGAGGTGTCCCTGCCCATGGCAGGGGGGTTGGAACTGGCTGAGCCTTGAGGTCCCTTCCAGCCCTGACAATTCTGTGATTCTATGATTCAAGAATGCATCAATATTCCCTTCAGAAGAACACATTTGCAGTGAAATCGTGGAAAATTGCTAACCAGATGCACTGCAGACGTGAGTGAGAACTGAAGCAGCTCTCAAGCCGGTTGGGTTTCACTCTGTTTCCTTTCCTTTGGTTGTTGGGTGGTCTGGGTTTGGTTCGTGTGGTGTAACACCAGAGGAAGCTGGGGGTGGTGCCAAAGCTGCTCTACTTGGAAGCAGAGAGAATCTCTTTTCCAGGGTCACAGCTCCACTTAGTGGTGGATGGGAATTGGAGCCTCTGCTCACGGAGCCTGAGGCTGGGAGGGGTGGGAAGGTGCCTCTGGAGATCCTCCAATCCACCCTCCTGCTGAGGAAGGGGCACCCACAGCAGCTTGCCCAGGATCACAGTGGCCAGCTGGCTTTGGAAGCTCCTCAAAGGAGGAGACTCCTCAAAAAGGACAGCCTGCTCCAGGGCTCCAGCACCCTCACAACAAAGGATTTTCTCCTCATCTTCAGACGGATCCTCCTGGATTCCAGTTTGTGCCCATTGCCCCTTGTCCTCTCCCTGGGCACCCCTGAGGAGATGCCAGCAAGTTAGTCTCAGCAAGACTCAGCTGACCCAGGGGCACAAATCACTACCTGCTTGTTCAAAATCTGGGAGCAGAGGAGATAGGAAGCTGATCTCAGACCCTCAGTTGTCCCTTTCACCCCTTTCAGGGTTACAGGTGACTTTTCTGCTTGGAAAGGAACACATCTGGCATTGAACCTGACAAGGACAGGACATAGAATGCCTTAGGCTGGAAGGGACCTCTGAGATCAGTGTCAGCCAGGAGAGACCTCACCTCCAATCCTGCCTCCAGTTCTGCTGTCCCCAGCAGAAGGAGGACTCAGAGCTGCTGGAGTGAGGCCAGAGGAGGCCACAAAGATGCTCCAAGGGCTGGAGCAGCTCTGCTGTGAGGCCAGGCTGAGGGAGCTGGGGGTGTGCAGCCTGGAGAGGAGAAGGCTCCAGGGGGACCTCAGAGCTGCCTTGCAATAGCTGAAGGGATCCTGCAGGAAGGCTGCAGAGGGACTTTTGCTGAGGGTGTCTGGAGACAGGCCAAGGGGAAATGGTTTGAAGCTGAGGCAGAGCAGGGTTAGGCTGGAGCTGAGGGAGAAGTTCTGCAGGGTGAGAGTGGTGAGACTCTGGCACAGGCTGCCCAGGGAGGCTGTGGCTGCCTCCTCCCTGGGGGTGTTGAAGGCCAGGTTGAATGAAGCCTTGAGCAACCAACTCTAGTTGTGAGGTGTCCCTGGGCATGGCAGGGGTTGGATTAGATGGTATCTGAGGTCCTTTCCCACCTGAGCCATCCTAGGATCCTGTGATTCTATGAATTACTGAATGACCTTTTCCTATCTAATTACCTTTAAACACTTTTAAAAGCTGATTTTTTTTTAGCACCTTATTTATCTGGGATCAGTCAAGGAGTATTAAGTTGTGAGGCCATCTAAGTCTTCTCTCCTGTGCTGTGGTGGGTTTAGTTGTTTTGTTGTAGTTTACTTTGGGTTTTTTTTGGTTGGTTGGTTGGTTTTTGTTTTTCAGAAGCAGTGAGGAAAATTTTTGGCATTATTGGATATTTCTCTCCCACATGAAACACAGCACTCAGGCTGCCCTGGGAGTGCTGCTGAGTTGGATTCTGCCTGCATCCAGTGGATTGTGGCAGCTTCAAAAGCTGTATCAGAGCCGTGCAGTCTGTGACAGTCCTGAGCAAGCAGGCAGCTTCTGGGCTGCTGATTGAGCTGCAGTGGCATGAGAGGGGCTGACAGATGGAGACTGGAGACTGGAGACTGGAGACTGGAGCAGCTCTGCTGTGAGGCCAGGCTGAGGGAGCTGGGAGTGTTCAGCATGGAGAAGAGAAGGCTCTGGGGCGGACCTTAGAGCTGCCTGCCAGTAGCTGAAGGGATCCTACAGGAAGGCTGCAGAGGGACTTTTGACAAAGGTGGCCACTGGTAGGGCAAAGGGAAATGGATTTATATTGAAGGAGAATAGGTTTAGGATGGATCTTAGGAGGAAATTCTTCACTATGAGGGTAACAAGGCTCTGGAATGGATGCAGGCTGCCCAGAGAGGTTGTGGCTGCCTCCAACCTAGAGGTGTTCAAGGCCAGGTTGGATGAGGCCTTGAGCAACCTGTGCTGGTGGGAGGTGTCCCTGCCCATGGCAGAGGATTGGAACTGGGTGAGCTTTGAGGTCTCTTCCAAGCCAACCCATTCTGTGAATCTCTGAATCTACAGGAAATGTGGAAGAGTTTCCTATAAGGGAGCTGCAGAGCCTTTAAGACTTCACAACTATTTCTGGACTTTCCTGGAGTCACATCCACAATTAACCCCAATATGAGGCTTGTAGCATTCTGGGAAGAGAGGAAAGATGGAGCTACTGCAGACAGACAATGCAGGAGCAAAGTATTTCCCTCCCTGGAGACACTGGAGGGGGGATGGGTGCAGTGCTTGGTGCAGTATTATGAGCATGCCCCAAAGAATAGCAAGAAAACTCTGCAGATGCTGAGGGGTCTCATAGATGATGGTGATTAGATATCATGGACTCATAGCATGCTCTGGGCTGGAAGGGACCTCCAAAGCTCATCCAGTCCAACCCCTCTGCACTCAGCAGGGACATCCTCCACTAGATCAGGTTGCCCACAGCCCTGTCCAGCCTCCCCTTGAATTTCTCCAGGCATGGAGCCTCAACCACCTCCCTGGGCAGCCTGTTGCAGTGTTCCAGCAGCCTCCTGCTGCAGAACTTGTTCCTCACATCCAATCTCAATCTGCTCTGCTCTAGTTTGAAGCCACTGCCCCTGGTCCTGTCACTATCAGGAGGAAGTTGTGCCCAAGGAGAGTGGTGAGACACTGGCACAGGCTGCCGAGGGCTGTGCTTGAGGCCCCATCCCTGGAGCCATCCAAGCTCAGCCTGGCTGTGTCCCTGTGCAGCCTGCTCCATCTGGGGGTGTCCCTGCTGAGTGCAGGGGGTTGGACAAGATGCCCTTGGAAGCTCTGTCTCAGTGCAGTGTGTGGTGCAGGAGGCTGCTGGGTGTCCTTTGCACCACAACAAGTTTGGGGGCAGAGAATTCCTGTGCTCATTATTGATTCCCAGTAGTCAAGTACAGCTGCTTTCTACAACCATTTTGTTTAGTTCTTTGTTTTTTTTTTTTTTTCTAGGGGAAGGTGGGGGGAGAGAGGAAGGGAGTTGGAGGAGCTTATTTGCTGCTTGAAGGATCTGGAGGTGCTGGAAGGTGTCCAGAGAAGGGCCATGAGGATGAGCAGAGGGCTGGAGCTGCTCTGCTCTGGAGACAGCCTGAGAGAGTTGGGGTTGTTCAGGCTGGAGAGGAGAAGGCTCCCAGGAGACCTTCTTGTGGCCTTCCAGGATCTGAAGGGGACTCCAAGAAAGCTGGGGAGGGACTTTTGAGGGTGTGAGAGAGTGATAGGAGTGGGGGTAATGGAGCAAAAGTAGAAGTGGGGAGATTGAGATTGGATGTGAGGAAGAAGTTGTTCCCCATGAGGGTGGTGAGAGCCTGGCAGAGGTTGCCCAGGGAGGTGGTGGAAGCCTCATCCCTGGAGGTTTTTGCAGCCAGGCTGGATGTGGCTGTGAGCAACCTGCTGTAGTGTGAGGTGTCCCTGCCCATGGCAGGGGGTTGGAACTGGCTGAGCCTTGAGGTCCCTTCCAGCCCTGACAGTTCTGTGATTCTATGGTTCTGCAGCTTGTAGTGTTCAAGGCAGCTGATGACAGCTGCTGTCAGGGGTGTTCTCTGCCAGCTGGGGGAAGGAAGCTGATAAGCCCAGGCAGAGAGCTTTGGAAACCAAGCCCTGCTAGGACATTAGGGCAGGTGTGCAGGCAGCAGCAGTGTGCTGCAGCCTCTCTCATGGCAGATCAGCACACAGCAGAGCCACAGCCTGCAGGAGGCCTCTTCCCTTTCCCACATCAAATCCCGAGGAGGGTCAGGGTAATTGTTTTACAGTGAGGTTCTGATCATCCTCTAGGCATCAGCTGAGCTGAGCAACTTGCCTTTTATTAGAAAAGTGTTTGCATTTAGGCTTTTTCAGCTTGCCACTGTGGTGCTGTTTGTGCCTGGGTGGCTGTGTTCAGAGGGGGTTTCATCCCATCCCAGGTGTGTGCTAGCTCTCCATGCAGAATCATTATGTAAAGTGCCACCCTCTGGGGCAACAAAGGGATGGAGAAATCTCACTTTTGACCTCTGCAGTGTTGGAGCAGCTCTTGTTGCAGCCCTGTAGTGCAAAACATTCAGTGTGAAAAATAAGGGGGAGCGGAATGGTGGGACAAAAGGCAATGTGTTTAGTGAACAATAGTTTTGCCACCTTGGAAGGGACATGATGGTGAATGAAGTGTCCAGAGAAGGGCAGCAAGGCTGGGGAGGGGTCTGGAGCACAGCCCTGTGAGAAGAGGCTGAGGGAGCTGGGGGTGTTTAACCTGGAGAAGAGGAGGCTCAGGGCAGACCTCATTGCTCTCTACATCTGGGCTATCAAGAGAGACTTTAGGGCCTTGGGTCAACTGGTCAGGGGAGTGGGTGCACAGGTAGTGTTCTTTTCTGTCCTGCCTGCTGAAGGGACTAACTCAGAAAGAATGAGGAGGACTCATCTGCTCAACTCCTGGCTTCCAGACTGGTGCCTCCAGCAGGGTGGTGTGTTTTAAGAAGAGTGTGGCCAGCCAAGCCAGGGAGGTTCTCCTCATCCTCTGCTCTGCCCTGCTGAGACCTCATCTTGAGTACTGCATTCAGTTCTGGGCTCCCCAGTTCAGGAGGGACAGGGATCTGCTGGAGAGAGTCCAGTGGAGGGCTCCAAGGATGCTGAAGGGCCTGAAGCACTGCCTGGGGAGGTGAGGCTGAGAGCCCTGGGGGTGTTTAGTGTGGAGAGGAGAAGGCTGAGAGGGATCTGATCAATGTCTATCAATAGCTGAGGGCTGGGGGTCAGGAGGGAGGGGACAGGGACAGGCTCTGCTCAGTTGTGCACCTGGGATAGGCCAAGGGGCAGTGGATGGAAACTGCAGCACAGGAGGTTCCACCTCAACAGGAGGAGGAACTTCTTCCCTGGGAGGGTCCTAGAGGCCTGGAGCAGGCTGCCCAGAGAGGTTGTGGAGTCTCCTTCTCTGGAGCCTTCCCAGCCCTGTCTGGATGTGTTCCTGTGTGCCCTGTGCTGGATTCTCTGGTCCTGCTCTGGCAGGGGGCTTGGACTGGATGATATCTTTGGGTCCCTTCCAACCCCTGACATCCTGTAAGCCTGTGAGCCTGTGAACTACCTGAAGGGAGGTTGTAGCCAGGTGGGGATTGGCTACAGTGACAGAAGGAGAGGACACAGTCTCAAAGTGCACCAGGGAAAAGTTTGGGCTGGATGTGAGGAAGAAATTCTTCCCAGAAGGAGAGATTGGCCATGAGAATGTGCTGCCCAGGGAGGTGGTGGAGTCCCCATCCCTGGAGGTGTTTCAAATCAGCCTGGATGAGGCACTCAGTGCCATGGGTTGGTTGATCAGATGGTGCTGGGTGATAGGTTGGACTTGGTGATCTCAAAGGTCTTTTCCAACCTGGATGATTCTGTGATTCTGTGATCTGAGAGTCCAGCTGAAGCTATTGGTTGAGTGAAGACAATACCTGGCAGTTGCAGGTGGAAATAGATGTTAAAAAAGGGAAAAAGAGAATTAGAATCTTCATGATTGTGTCAAATAGGATAGGATTGTGCATGCATCCAGTTGGTGTCTGGTGAGCAGTGGTGTCCCCCAGGGATCAGTACTGGGCCCAGTTCTATTCAGCATCTTTCTGGATGACCTGGATGAGGGGATCCAGGCTACCCTTAGTACATTGGTGGATGGCACCTAGTTGGGGGGAGAGTCAGTCTGCTGGGAGGTTGGAAGACACTTCAGAGAGCCCTGATCAAGCTGGGTCAATGGGCTGAGGCCAGCAGGATGAGATTCACCAAGGCCAAGGGCAGGCTCCTACACTTTGGCCACAATAACCCCATGCAGGCTACAGACTGGAGATGAGTGGCTGAAGAGCAGCCTGGCAGAGAGGCACCTGGCAGTGCTGGGTGACAGCATCTGGGCAGGAGCCAGCAGTGTGCCCAGGGGGCACAGGAGGCCAATGGCATCCTGGCTTGTATCAGGAACAGTGTGGCCAGCAGCACTAGGGATGGAATTCTGCCCTGTGCTCAGCACTGGGGAGGCCTCACCTCGAGCACTGAGTGCAGCTCAGGGACCCTCACTGCAAGAAAGGTCTTGAGGTGCTGGAGCAGGTCCAGAGGAGAGCAACGAGACTGGGGAGGGGGCTGGAGGGAAAGGCTGATGAGGAGAGGCTGAGGGAGCTGGGGGTGGTTAGCCTGGAGGAGAGGAGACTCAGGAGGGACCCTATCACTCTCTACAGCTACCTGAAGGGAAGTTGCAGTGAGGTGGGGGTCAGGGTCTCTCCCAGGCCACTTGTGACAGGACAAGAGGGCATGGCCTGAAGCTGCACCAGGGGAGGGTTAGGTTGGAGGTTAGGAAGCACTTCCTCAGGGAAAGGGCCATCAGACACTGGGATGGACTGCCCAGGGAGGTGGTGGAGTCACCATCCTTGGAGGTGTTTAAGGAAAGCTTGGATGTGGCACTCAGTGCCATGGTCTGGTCAGTGTGGTGGTGTGAGGTCAGTGACTGGGCTTGGTGAGCTCAGAGCTCTATGCCAGCCTCAATGACTCTGTGATTGTGTGATGCAAGCAGTTGTAATGGAACTCAGAGCTTGTTTAAGAGGGGAGGCCAGCAGCAGAAGAGCAGGCAGCTGACAGCAAGAGCAGAGTGCTGGCTCCCTGCACAGCTTGGTTATTAGGAAAGCCATCTGGCAATGTCATAGCACTGAATGTTATTGTCTTCAGCCTCTTATCTGTGCTTGTAGCTGTCTTAATAGAGCTTAAGATAATGGACATTAATTGACCTCCATAATTTAATTGATGCTATTTCAGTCAAGGATTTTTTTTCCCCTCCCAGCACACTCTTCATTTCTGATCTTGTACCAGCAGTTTTCTTTCTTTCCTTTTCATGTGAAGTTTCTCTTTTATCATTGTTTTGCTTTATCTGGACCAAATCACTTCTGGAATCCTAGAACGGCTCAGGTTGGAAGGGACCTCAGATACATCTACTCCAACCCCTGCCATGCCCAGGGACACCTCTCAGCTAGACTCAGCTGCTCAAGGCCTCATCCAGCCTGGCCTTCAACACCCCCAGGGAGGAGGCAGCCACAGCCTCCCTGGGCAGCCTGTGCCAGAGTCTCACCACCCTCACCCTGCAGAACTTCTCCCTCAGCTCCAGTCTGACCCTGCTCTGCCTCAGCTTCAAACATTCCCCCTTGGCCTGTCTCCAGACACCCTCAGCAAAGGTCCCTCTGCAGCCTTCCTGCAGGATCCCTTCAGCTATTGCAAGGCAGCTCTGAGGTCCCCCTGGAGCCTTCTCCATGCTGAGCACCCCCAGCTCCCTCAGCCTGGCCTCACAGCAGCTCCATCATCAGTGGACTTCTTCTGGTTTAGCTTAAGTCTTCTAGCAGCCTGAGAGTGGGCTGGAAGGGTTGGGTGAATCAAACAGCATTGACTCAAGTGCCATAAAATGACACCTTGCAGCTCTTCACTGTTCTCTGGGGTTCCACATACTGGCATCAAGGTGAGATTAAACAGAATTTCTGCCAGCTGTGTGACCAGAGCTGCAACCCTGAGCTGCAAGAGTGCTTTTCTGAGCACACTGTTCAGCACTTAAGCAGTCACAGAATCAGAATGTGAGGGGTTGGAAGAGACCTCCAGAGATCATCTAGTCCAAGCCCCCTGCCAGAGCAGGAGCATAGAATCCAGCACAGGGCACACAGGAACACATCCAGACAGGGATGGAAAGGCTCCAGAGAAGGAGACTCCACAACCTCTCTGGGCAGCCTGCTCCTCATGAAACTCTGCTCATCTCTGGAGGCTCTGCATAGCTTCATAGAATAGATCAGGTTGGAACCGGAGGGGTGGGAGTTGGAAGGGACCTCCCAAGGTCATCCAGTCCAACCTCCCTGCCAGACCAGGGTCACCCAGGAACACAGCCAGGTGGGGTTGGAAAGGCTCCAGAGAAGGAGACTCCACAACTTCCTTGGGCAGCCTGCCCCAGGCCTCCAGCAGCCTCACACCAAAGAGGTTTCTCCTCACATTGAGGTGGAGCCTCCTGGGTTCCAGCTTGGCCCTGTTGTGTCTTGTCCTGTCCCTGGGCACCACCAAACCTGGAGAGCCTGGAGCCTTCCTCCTGACCCCCAGCCCTCAGCTATTGATAGACATTGATCAGATCCCTCTCAGCCTTCTCCTCTCCAGACTGAACAGCCCCAGGGCTCTCAGCCTCTCATGTTTCTTCTGTTTCCAGTGGCTTGAAGGAGCAAAGGCATCAGTGTGCCATGCTGGCTGTGAAACCTGGAGGTGCTGCAGTTGTGTGTTGCTGTTCAGTAGCAATATTTCTTCTGCTGGGCTCCTTTCTGTAGACCAGACCTGGGAACTAATTTGACTCCCCTTAGTGGAAGTGTGGCAGCTTGGCAGCATGAGGGGTGCCAGGCTCCAGAAGTGAATTTTCATACCCCATGTTCACAGCCTGGACAATAAACTGCCAGCATTGCCTCTGAGGCCTCTGCCTGTTAAAAACAGATTCATAGACTGAGAGAATGGGTTGGGTTGGAAGGGACCTTGAAGGTCATCCAGTTCCTACCCCCCTGCCATGGGCAGGGACACCTCACACCAGCCCTGGTTGCTCAAGGTCTCATCCAGCCTGGCCTTGAACACCTCCAGGGAGGAGGCAGCCACAGCCTCCCTGGGCAACTCCCCACCCTCACTCTCAAGCATTTCTTCCTCATCTCCAGTCCAAGTCTGCCCTCAAGCTTCAATCCATGCACTTTCTACTTTTCAGAGAATTTCTTTCAGGACTCTCAGTGTTTCCACCTACTTTTTATGATTTATACCATGAGAACCTTTTGCCCAGCAAGAGATGAGATGTAGCAAACTCTCTGAAGCTTTGCTCCCCAAAGCAAAACTCCTCCATGGAGCAATCCCCAGTCGTGGGATGGCACAGCACAAAAATACAAACCCATGGACAGTGTTAGCCAAACTGGAAGTGGGGTTGACATTTACGGGAAGAATTGTCTCTGTAAATATTCTCTGAGAGGGAAAAGAATTCATTGGCAGTTTTCTGATGAAGAGTGAGGAGATAGTTGAAAGGAGCAAGTTGGAGCTTTCTGAGGGTATGGAATCATAGAACTGCTTAGGTTGGAAAAGGCCTCCAAGGGCATCCACTCCAACCATCCACCCAACCCCACCATGGCCATCACACCATGGCCCCAAGTGCCATGGCCACGCATTTCTTGAACACCTCCAGGAATGTTGACTCCACCACCTCCCTGGGCAGCCTGTGCCAATCCCTGACCACTCCTGCAGCAAAGACATTGAAGAGCTACATAAATTCAGACCAGAATACCAAAAGAACACAGGAATCAAGTGCCATCAAAATCTCTCTCTGACCAAACCCTGCACATTTCCACCTCTCTTCTCCAACCCTGGGTTGGTGTTTTTTGGTTTGTTGTTTTTTTTTTTTTTTTTCCTTAAAAGGAGGGGCATAAGAGTCAAGAAAGAGGTAAAGTTAGTGCATGAGGAACTGTTTTCTGTGATGGAAAGGTGAGACCAAGGGAGACCATCTGGGCAGGTAGTGCAATACCCCCCAGCTCTGGGGCCAGCAACACAGGAGGGACATGGACCTGATGGAGAGGGTCCAGAGGAGGCCACAGAGATGCTGAGAGGGCTGGAGAAGCTCTGCTGTGGGGACAGGCTGGGAGAGTTGGGGCTGTTGAGCCTGCAGAGGAGAAGGCTGCAGGGAGAGCTCAGAGCTGCATTTCAATGTCTGCAGGGGAGCTGCAGGCAGGCTGGGGAGGGACTGTTGAGAAGGGCTTGGAGTGCTAGGCCCAGGGGCAGGGCTTTGAAAGTGGAGCAGGGCAGCTTGAGGTTGGAGCTGAGGAGGAAGTTGTGCCCAAGGAGAGTGGTGAGACACTGGCACAGGCTGCCCAGGGCTGTGCTTGAGGCCCCAGCCCTGGAGCCATCCAAGCTCAGCCTGGCTGTGTCCCTGTGCAGCCTGCTCTAGCTGGAGGTGTCCCTGCTGAGTGCAGGGGGGTTGGGCAAGATGCCCTGGGAGGCTCCCTCCCAACCCAGTGCAGTGTGTGGCTCTGTAATGTGGGCAGCAGGCAAGACAGGAGTGGAAAGCATGAGATGGACCAAAGCAGAATTAGAGGCAGGGAAAAGCTCTTATGAAGATAGATCCAGTAAGGACCAGTCCCCTCCATGCCAGGCATCAGGTGCTTGCTTCAGGAGCAGCCAGAGGAAGGAGCAGGATGAGTTGGGAGGGGGTGTATGTGGATTTTGTCTCTGTCTTCCTCAGTGAAAGGACAAGATGAATTATTTGGGAAATAACCCCAAAAATCTGTCAGCAAAGAATTACTGTAACATTTTATGTGCTTGTTGTTCCATGAATCATCTGTAGACATCTTCCCCATAATTATCTTTAATTCACTTATATAACTTTAATTATATATTGTAGAGGAGAAGCTCATTTATTAGGAAGGATTTGAGGTATTAACTAGACTGCATAAATAGGGGGGACAGAGGCTCTTGAGGAAGGATGTTGTCTCCAAGGGTATTTGAGAGGTTGGTTCATGGGGACTTGGTGAAATAGTTCTGGCTTTACTGCAGCCTCCTCCATCACTGCCTCTGCATCCATGCTCTGTGGGCTTCCCTTTGGGATCAAGCAACCCTCTGCTGCTTCATGGAAACCAAGCTCTTTATGTGTCTGTAGCTCTTCCCTCTTCTTGAAGTCCATCTTGGGGGTCCTAGAATCGTAGAGTGGTTTGAGCTGGAAAAGCCCTTTAGGATCCTCCAGTCCAACCATTCTCTAACTCTGCCAAGCCTGGGGCTGAGCCATGGCCCTCAGCACCACAGCTCTGTCTCTTTGAAACACTTCCATGGGTTGGGCATTCAACCACCTCCCTGGGCAGCATTTGCCAGCCTTTGAGAACCCTTTCAGCCAAGAAGTTTCTTCTCATGTCCAACCTCAACCTCCCCTGGGACACCTTAGGGTTATTTTGCAGGACCTCCTTTCACTGCAGATTTCTTCAACACCTGTCCTTACTTCACACCATTTTTATTGCATATATTGAGGGGATCAGAAACCATTTTGACCACGAGGAAGATAGCTACCAACAATGTCTTTGGCAGCTGTTTCCAATGCAAAGAGCTTTCAGCCCAGGGCTGCAGCTGCATTGTGGTTCTCTGACACTAAGATCACAGAATCACAGGACCACAGAAAGCATCCTGTTGGAGGAGCCCTCCAAGCTCATCCAGCCCAAGCCTCCAGCCAGCACTGCAGGGTCACCACCAAACCATGTCCCTAAGCACAGCTCCACAGGCTGCTGGAACACCCCCAGGGGTGGGGACTGCAGCACTGCCCTGGGCAGACCATTCCAAGCTCTGAGATCCCTTCCAGTGCAGAAATATTTCCTGAGCTCCAGACTGAGCCTCCCCTGGGGCAGCTTGGAACCATTGCCTCTGCTCCTGACTCTTGCCACCAAGCCCTTCCAGCCTTCAAGTTCACTATGAGTGTAGATGACCAAGTGATCTGTGACTGAGGTGGGCTTGAGGCTGGCTGTGGTGGCACAAGTGATTCTCCCCAGCTTTTGTGAAGCCCCTGCCCTGCAGCACCCTTTTTATCCCTAGTTGGGATGCAGCTCAGGGGCTCCTAAGGCTGTTCTTTTCTTCTGGTGTGCAGTGAGGAGTAACAAATGGCCTCAAGTTGCGCCAGGGGAGGTTTGGGCTGGATACAGGAAAAATGTCTTTGCTGCAAGAGTGGTCAGGGACTGGCAGAGGCTGCTCAGGGAGGTGGTGGAGTCACCACCCCTGGAGGTATTCCAGAAACCTGTGGCCATGGCACTTGGGCATGTGGTTTAATGGCCATGGTGGTGTTGGGTTGATGCTTGGAATGGATGCTCCTGGAGGGCTTTTCCAACCAAAACAATTCTGTGATTCTGTTCTATGAAGGAACCAATCCTGGAGCCTGCTGACCTGCACAGTGAGACACTGGGATGCCTCCTGTGTGCTGCTGCTGGCTGGGTCTTAGAATTTCTAAGCAAGGCAAGGAAATCACAGAAAGCCACCACCTCTCAGCATCCTAGTGTCCCTGCAAGCTTTAGATTGCAGGCAGAACTGAATCACAGAGTTGTCAGGATTGGAAGGGACCTCAAGGCTCAGCCAGTTCCAACCCCCCTGCCATGGGCAGGGACACCTCACACTCCAGCAGGTTGCTCACAGCCACATCCAGCCTGGCTGCAAAAACCTCCAGGGATGAGGCTTCCACCTCCCTGGGCAACCTCTGCCAGGCTCTCACCACCCTCATGGGGAACAACTTCTTCCTCACATCCAATCTCAATCACTCCTCCTCCATCTTTGTTCCATTCCCCCCAGTCCTGTCACTACTTCATATCCTTAAAAGTCCCTCCCCAGCTTTCTTGGAGCCCCCTTCAGATCCTGGAAGGCCACAAGAAGGTCTCCTGGGAGCCTTCTCCTCTCCAGCCTGCACAACCCCAACTCTCTCAGGCTGTCTCCAGAGCAGAGCAGTTCCAGCCCTCTGCTCATCCTCATGGCCCTTCTCTGGACACCTTCCAGCACCTCCATATCCTTCCTGGAACAGAGGCTCCAGAACTGGACACAGAGCTCCAGGTGGGGTCTCTGGAATCCATGCTGTCCATCCCGTGGTGGTGACCCCCTCTTACAGAGGCAGATTTGTCTTTGCCTCTCGAGCCGGTGGTGAGCTGCAGCCACTTGATGGCAGCCTGTGATTTGGGACCGAGCTCATTAGGGGCAGCCCAGCCGCGGCGGCTCCTGATGGAAAGGACGACGTCAGAACTAAAGACTGCAAGGTATCTGCTAAATGTAGAGATGAAATGAATGAAACAGCAAGGCTAAGCTTTCCTGACCCTTCGTGAGAGAATAGATGGAGGGGTGGGGGGGGAAAGGGAAGAATAAGCTATTGTGCCGAAGGGAGATGATGAAATTCAAGATCCACACATGTAATCTCTGGCTCAGCCTCTGAAATGTTAATCCCTGGGCTAGAATTATTTGAGCTGTAAGATTGCAATTTATCATCAAAATGGCACTGTGTCAAACAATCCCCCTTGTATGTCTGATGTTTGGACCCAGCCAATTTTAATACCAAATGTTTCACAGAGCACTGCCCCAACGTTTAAGCGGCCACTCATTAAGCTGGGGATGGTTTTGCTGGGCTTCCCTGCAGCCCTGGGAAGCCTCTGAGGTCCTCTTATTGCATGGAGCACTCTGATGGCCTTTTACTACCCACCCCTGGACTACCCCTGTGGTTCTGAGCAGCAGTGGCACTGCTTTATAGCAGTTGGAACATAAAGTGTGCCCAGGATGGGGTTGTCACAGAGTCACAGACTGTTAGGGGTTGGAAGGGATCACCAGAGATCATCCAGCACAATGCCCCTGCCAGAGCAGGATCACCCAGGGCAGATCACACAGGAACACAGCCAGGTGGGTTTGGAATATCTCCAGAGAAGGAGACTCTACACCCCTCCTGGGCAGCCTGCTCCAGGGTTCTGTCACCCTCACAGTGAAAACAAAATTTTTCCTCCTGTTATTTTGAGGTACTCAGTTAATTTTTTGCAATGAAGGAATCTGCCCCAGATTTGCTGATGGCTTCAGAAAATGGCCAGGCTTTGAGGGGAATGTTTTGCCAAGCAGTGGGAATGATAATTTTGAGGTTGCAACAAAGATTTTCTCATTAAGCTTTACAAGCTGGAATGCCCTTGAGGATTTTTTTCCCCTTCCTTGCTTTTAAAGAGTGCCAGTAGAGGGAGTAGGGAAAACGACCATCCCAGAAAGTCTGAAATATTCCACACTCAAATCCAGTCCCTTCTCCTTTAAAAATAGTAGGAGTCCATGCTGTTGTCTTGTCCTGAAAATAAAACACATCCAGCACCTTGAGAATGTGGAATCAGGAGAAGAGCCCACAGCCCCAGCTTGTTTCTCCGGCTCAGGAAGGTGTAAAGCAGCAGGGAGAAGAATATTTAAATCCCAAGCTATGTTTGGGAATCTGAACTGCACTCTTTGCCCTCTGGTACTTAGGGCCTGTTTGAAAAATCACCCCTGGGAATTTATTGCTACAGCAAAACCCAACACATTCCAGTGCCTCCTAAGAAATCCACTTCCCTGCCTTGCTTTTTGAAAGCAGCCTCTGTATAGATGTGCAGTTAATTGTGCAAGGCTTCTGCAAGCCTCAAAGGCTTAAGAGCTCACAGAGTCATGGATGGCAGCAAGTTGGGAGAGACCCTCCAGGGGCATCTTGTCCCAACCTCCCTGCACACAGCAGGGTTACCCCCAAATAGAGCAGGCTGCACAGGGACACAGCCAGGCTGAGCTTGGATGGCTCCAGGGCTGGGGCCTCAAGCACAGCCCTGGGCAGCCTGTGCCAGTGTCTCACCACTCTCCTTGGGCACAACTTCCTCCTGATAGTGACAGGACCAGGGGCAGTGGTTTGAAACTAGAGCAGAGCAGATTGAGATTGGATGTGAGGAAGAAGTTCTGCAGCAGGAGGCTGCTGGAACACTACAACAGGTTGCCCAGGGAGGTGGTTGAGGCTTCATCCCTGGAGATACTCAAGGTGAGGCTGGACAGGGCTGTGGGCAACCTGATCTAGTTGGGGATGTCCCTGCTGAGTGCAGGGGCTTGGGCTGGATGAGCTTTGGAGGTCTCCTCCAACCCAGAGCATGCTATGAGTCTATGATATCTAATCACCATCATAATCCATGAGACCCCTCAGCATCTGCAGAGTTTTCTTGCTATTCATTGTGCAGATTTTCCTCCTGGTGTCCAACCTAAGTCTGCCCTAAATCTGGGGGGAAGAAGTGGGGTTGGGTGGCTTGCATTTTTTTACTTGGGAAAGGTGAGAGGCTGAAGGAGGAGAAGGGAGGAAGCAGAATGTAACCCACACCAGCCTGGCAAACTCATCATCAGGCCTCTGCAGGGGCTGCTTTCAGAAGGTGCTGGGATTGTGAAACAGAAACTCTGTGGTGATCTCCCCATGTGTAAGAAGTCTCTTTTGGCCTGGTGGCAATGAAAAGCTCCTCTCCAAACGTGCCAGTGTCAACAAGACCTGCAGAGTCTGGGGCAACTTCGGGCAGCAGGTCCAGAACCGCGCTGGGGATCGTAGGCAGGAGCCAACAGGCTGTGAACTGAACTATGAAGGAGACATTTGTCTGGGAGTGGGACCTTTAGTGTTAATCCTCCCAACATTTCTCTGCTAGCATTTCACCATGGTATTTAGCCAGCAAATAGCTGAGGCTGTGCACCTGGGGAGCAGAGCAGCAGCGCTGGGTCCAAACCCTTGTGTGGCTTTGTCTTGTCCCTCGGTGGCTGGCGGCCTCTAGATCAGTCACAGAATCATCACAGAATCGACCAGGTTGGAAAAGACCTCACAGATCATCAGGTCCAACCTAGTACCTAATACCTAACACCTCCTCACAACCAACCCATGGCACTGAGTGCCTCATCCAGGCTGAATTTAAACACCTCCAGGGATGGGGACTCCACCACCTCCCAGGGCAGCACATTCCCATGGCCAATCTCTTTCTGGGAAGAATTTCTTCCTCACATCCAGCCCAAACCTCCCCTGGTGCACCTTGAGACTCTCTCCTCTCCTTCTGATACTGCTTGCCTGGGAGAAAAGCCCAACCCCCACCTGGCTACAACCTCCCTTCAGGCAGTTGTAGAGAGCAATGAGGTCTGCCCTGAGCCTCCTCTTCTCCAGGCTAAACACCCCCAGCTCCCTCAGCCTCTCCTCACAGGGCTGTGCTCCAGACCCCTCCCCAGCCTTGCTGCCCTTCTCTGGACACCTTCCAGCATCTCAACATCTCTCTTGAATTGAGGAGCCCAGAACTGGACACAGCACTCAAGGTGTGGGCTGAGCAGTGCTGAGCACAGGGCAGGATGACTTCCCTGCTCCTGCTGGCCACACTCTTCCTGATGCAGGCCAGGATGCCATTGGCCTTCTTGGCCAGCTGGGCACACTGCTGGCTCCTGTTCAGCTGCTGTCACCCAGCACCCCCAGGTCCCTCTCTGCCTGACTGCTGTCCAGCCACTCTGTCCCCAGCCTGTAGCACTGCTTGGGGTTGTTGTGGCCAGTGTTTAGAACGTGGCACTCAGATGTGTTCAGCCTCATGGCAGTGTTGATAAGCTGCTCAGCAGACGAAGGTGATTCCGTTGGGCAGTTTCCATTTGTGCCTGCAGCTGTTTGCTGTGCTCCCCAGACCAGCACCTCCTCAGTGGACATCTGAGTGCCAGGTATTGGCCTCTTAAAACCACACACGCTGGCCAAAGGCGCCAGGCACAGCCTGTGTGACCCCCATTGCCCCAGTTTTGCTGCTTTACCAAAGGTGTTTTTCTCCCCTGGCTGCTTTCTGCCTGGCTCTGGGGTGTGAGTTGCTGCATCAGGTTGCTGTTGCTGGGCATTGCTGCTGCCCCAGCTGTGGTATTGTATCTGCTGGGGCTCACTGGTGGTGTGGCTCTGCGTTAGCTCCGTGTGCTGGCAGGAACTGGGTGCTGGGCAAAAGCCCAGGGGCAGACACACAAATCCAGGCTGGGCAGGGACTGGCTGGAGAGCAACCTTGAGGAGAGGGACTTGGGGGTGCTGGTGGATGAGAAGCTCAACCTGAGCTGTCAATGTGAACTTGCAGCCCAGAGAGCCAACCAGAGCCTGGGCTGCATCTGGAGAAGTGTGGCCAGCAGGGCCAGGGAGGGGATTCTCTCCCTCTGCTCAGCTCTGCTGAGACCCCACCTGGAGTACTGCATCCAGTTCTGGAGCAAGAGGGATTACAAGAGGGATATGGACATGCTGGAAGGTGTCCAGAGAAGGGCCACCAGGATGAGCAGAGGGCTGGAGCACCTCTCCTATGAGGACAGACTGAAAGAGTTGGGGCTGGAGAAGAGAAGGCTCCGAGGTGACCTTCTTGTGGCTTTTCAGTATCTGAAGGGGGCTCCAAGAAAGCTGGGGAGGGACTTTTTAGGATCTCAGGTAGTGACAGGACTGGGGGGAATGGAATAAAGCTGGAAGTGGGAAGATTCAGGCTGGAAGTGAGGAAGAAGTTCTTCCCCATGAGAGTGGTGAGAGCCTGGAATGGGTTGTCCAGGGAGGTGGTTGAGGCCCCATCCCTGGAGGTGTTTAAGGCCAGGCTGGATGAGGCTCTGGCCAGCCTGATCCTGTGTGAGGTGTCCCTGCCCATGGCAGGGGGGGTGGAACTGGATGAGCCTTGAGGTCCCTTCCAACCCCGACTGATTCTATGATTCTGTACTTTGTGCTCCAGCATCATTGGGATCAGATGCTCCAAAGTTTTTGCAGCTCCCTTAGCTGAGCCTATTGCTGTGAGATATTTTCTTTTGGGGGAAGGGGGGGGGGGGGTTGAAAAACATACTCCAAGCTGCCCCATGTTTACTAGAGTCAAGCAAGTGAAGTTTCCTTCTTTCATGCTGCTCTGAAAGAGAAAACTTCTGCTTGAGAGCTGGGAGAGCTCCAGTGTGGTTTGCTGAGAGCCCTGAGGTGCTTTGAGCCCTGAGGTGCTTTGATCCCTGAGTTTGTCTAGGAGTTTGAGGGTCAGGTTGGATCAACTTAATCACAGTGAGCTATGGAAGTGGCTTGTTTGGTTAAAATTCCAGTGCATGTGGAACCCCTTGATGGAGGTTTTGTGTCCCCTCCTGCAGCATGATGTCAATTAAACACCAAATCAGGCTAGGCAGCAGGAATTGTACCACAGCAAGTCACAACAAACCTTGTTCTGTGCTCTGGCTGGAAAGGGTATGAAGAAGTCAGCTCCCCAGCAGCTCTTAGATGGCTCTGGGATGCCTCCATGGATTTCACTGTCAAGCTTTTCAAAACCATTTTCTTCTCAGTGAAGATTTGAAATTGCTGTATATATAGAGAGATAGATACATATAAAAGGGACAGATGATTTTTTTAAACTTCTTGTCTTGATTTTATTTTATTTTTCCTTTTAGAAGTAACTCTGCTGCATTTTAGAACTGGCAGCCTTCAGACAAATCCTCATGTTTGTGTGGAGTGCATGTGGACTTTTTCTTTTACTGAAGCAAAGCTAATGGCTGTCAAGAAAACTTTGTTGTGAGCTGCCTGAGCTAGCTGGCCTCTCTGTGCCTTTAGAAAGCGGGTGCTGAAAAATAAATCCTGGTACTCAGGCTCAGTTAGGATTCTAACCTGGAGTTTCTCTTTCCAAGGCAACCCAAGTTCTAAGGTGCCTGTTCAGATTTGCAGCTGCCAGCCCCAGTCCCAGGCAGGTCTTGGCTGAGCACTGAGCCCTGCACTTGGCTTGCCTGAGCTTCTGCATTCCCCACCTGACTGAAGCAGAGGAGGGCCACAGAATTTGGTCTCTGCTGGTGAACCTGGGCAGGCAGTGGTAACTGCTGCACTGGAGCTTCATCTCTGGGCAGCTAACCACAACAGCTGGAGCCCTGGAGCAATGACAGGACAAGGGACACCCTGGGGCAAGCTGGAGCAGAGGAGGTGCCATGAGAACAGAATGGAAAACTTTGTCAGTGTGAGGCTGCTGGAGGCCTGGAGCAGGCTACCCAGAGAGGTTGTGGAGTCTCCTTCTCTGGAGCCTTTCCAAGCCCACCTGGATGTGTCCCTGTGTGCCCTGCCCTGGGTGCCCCTGCTCTGGCAGGGGGTTGGCCTGGATGATCTCCTGAGGTCCCTTGCAACCCCTGGCATTCTGTGATTGTGTGTCCCCTTGGTTCTGCTTAGGCTAGAGCTGGCTAGAGGCTGGTTTACAATTCTTACTCCTAGGGCATTATCATCTCAGATCTCTGCGTCTACTTTTAAGGTATGCCAATTGCTGTAATTAATTAAAGTGCTGCAGATGCTGCTGGTTAAGCCAATTTGAAGACCAGAGCATGAATTTCCAGTGATGTGAGCTAGCTAATGCTAATGCCTTAACGTGGTGGTGGCTCTTGGCAGCCAATTACCAGTGCAGAGAGCTGGAGCAGGGCTCTGCTTCACCCTCTCCGCCTCAGCTCCTTTTTGTGCCTTCTGCTGCTGAGCAATCTCTGCTTTCCTCCCTGCTGGGGATGAGGGGTGTCCACCTGACAGCTTTTGCTCTTAATAAGCTTAGTGGCAACAATCCAAGGCCTGGAGGTCACATGTACAATGTGCCTTTTAGTTGCAATTTCTGCCCCCCCCCCAGCTCAAGTGTTGCCTGAGCATCAGGCTCCCAGCAAGGCTGGCTGAATGCTGCTGCTGCTGCCTACCTGCCACCCAGGCACGATGCCTGCAGGCTTCTCCCGAGGGCTTTGTGGAGCAAGAAGCAGAATTCAATCTTCTCATGGTGTTTTGGGTCTGGTTTTCCATTGTTTTGGGTTTTTTTAGTTGGTTTGGTCTTTCTTTGTTTCTGTTTGGGGTTTTGGTTTGGTTTTTCTTTGTCTCTGGATATTCAGTTTGGTTTTTCATTCTTTCTGATTGGGTTTTTGGTTTGATTTTTCTTTCTGTTTGGGTTTTCATTTGGTTTTTCTTTGTCTCTGTTTGGATATTTGGTTTGATTTTTCTTTCTGTTTGGGTTTTTGGTTTGGTTTTTCTTTCTGTTTGGGTTTTCATTTGGTTTTTCTTTGTCTCTGGATATTTGCTTTGGTTTTTCTTTCTGTTTGGGTTTTTGGTTTGTTTTTTCTTTGGATATTTGGTTTGGGTTTTCTTTTTTTCTCTTTGGATATTTGGTTTGCTTTTTCTTTCTCTTTGGATATTTGGGTTGTTTTTTCTTTCTTTCTCTTTGGACATTCAGTTTGGTTTTTCTTTCTTTCTCTTTGGATATTTGGTTTGGTTTTTCTTTCTGTTTGGGTTTTTGGTTTAGTTTTTCTTTGGATATTTGGTTTGGTTTTTCTTTGTTTCTCTTTGGGTTTTTTGTTTGGATCTCCCCTCCCCCCCCCCATGCTTTTACCATGGACTATTTAGAAGTGTGGATGGATCAAATATTAAAATCAATTAGCACTGAGATTTATTCTTTGTTTTTCAGTTTCACAACTTAGGTGAACTTCACATCCAAGGAGGAGAAAAGAAAATACTTCCATGTGTGCTACTCTGTATTTCTTAACTTCTTCTGTTTGCTTTAGATGGCAACATGCAATGGTAATAAACCAGACAGTAGCAGTGGCTTTGCTTTTTGCACACAGGTGGACTTGTTTCTGGGGGAACTCTGGAAATGCTGACAGTGCTCAGGCCTCTAACACTCCAGGAATGTTCCTGTGTAGCTGAGATGTGGAATCATAGAATGTTAGGGGTTGGAAGGTGATCCAAAGATCATGAAATCCAGCAGCCACTTCAGTCTGCTCTGGGGAGACCTCACCTGCAAGGCTGTGTGCAGCTCTGGAGCCCTCAGCACAGGAAGGACCTGGACCTGATGGAGAGGGTCCAGAGGAGGCCAGGAAAATGCTCAGGGGGTTGGAGCAGCTCTGCTATGGGACAGGCTGAGGGAGCTGGGGGTGTTCAGCCTGCAGAAGAGAAGGCTTTGGGCAGACCTAATAGCAGCCTGCCAGTACCTGAAAGGGCTACAAGAAGGCTGCAGAGGGACTGTTCCCAAAGGCCTGCAGGGACAGGACCAGGGGCAGTGGCTTCAAACTAGAGCAGAGCAGATTGAGATTGGGTGTAAGGAACAAGTTCTGCAGCAGGAGGCTGCTGGAACACTGCAACAGGTTGCCCAGGGAGGTGGTTGAGGCCCCATGCCTGGAGATATTCAAGGGGAGGCTGGACAGGGCTCTGAGCAACCTGATCTAGTGGAGGATGTCCTTGCTGAGTGCAGGGGGTTGGACTGGATGAGCTTTGGAGGTCCCTTCCAACCCAAACCACTCTGTGCTTCTATGATTCTGTCTTATAAAAGACCAGGGAAAGCCTGAGTCTTTGAAGCTGGCATTTCACTTTGTGCCCCTTCTTTTTGTGAATCCTAATGTGTGCAAGTCTGACAATGTCAGTCTGTAGGTGTTACCCAGGGATGGGAAGATGTGTCCTGTGTGAGTGACAGCCTTGCTGTTGGGCTTGCCAGCACCTGGGTTTAGGCTGTGAAAGGTTTTTCTGTGTCACTGGAGTCAGCCATCTGATTGTGTCAGGGATTTCTGAGCAAGGCTGATAACCTGCTCAGCACCTGAGGAGTGGCTGAGCCTGGAGAAAATGAGGGCAGCCAAGGTCTTGTGCAAAATGGACACCAGGGCAGAATCACAGAAAGCATCCTGTTGGAAGAGGCCTCCAAGCTCATCCAGTCCAAGCCTCGAGCCAGCACTGCAGGGTCACCACCAAACCATGTCCCTAAGCACAGCTCCACTGTGTGTGCTGTACTTCGATGTCTCTGGCCCCATTCCAGAGTGGAAGACAAGACAAGAAGGGGCATGTGAGCATTTATTGCTTTGGCCTTCAGTGTGTTCTTGTGTGACCTGAAGCAAAGAAAAACAGAAATAAGCTTTTGGGGGAATCCTTGGGGGGAAAAAAAGCAAATCAATCTTTCTCTTCAACCATCCCCTGGGTGCAGGGGCAGGAAGCTGAATTCACCCAGGGTGGAGCAGGCAGAGGAACACACTGCCTGAAAATGCAACCTCCACGGAGCACTGAACCATCCCCCATGAACCCTCCCTCTAAGGAGGCTGGAGCTGCGGGGGGGGGGGACGGGGCTGGGCTCTTCTCACGTGCAACAGTGACAGGACAGGAGGAAACAGCCTCAGGTTGTGCCAAGGGAGGTTCAGGTTGGACAATAGGAACTATCTGTTCCCAGCAAGGGCTCTCAGGCACTGGCCCAGGGTGCCCAGGGAGGTGGTGGAGTCCCCAGCCCTGGAGGGGTTTCAGAGCTGTGTGGATGTGGTGCTGAGGGAGGTGGTGCAGTGGTGGTGGCTGTGCAGCAGTGGTGGGGTTGTGAGCTCTGGGTGAGGGCTTGGACTTGGTGATCTCAGAGGCTTCTTCCAACCTCAACAGTTCCATGGTTCTATGATTCTGTGATTCTTAGTTTGCTGCTGTCTAAGGAGCTGGGTTCTTGCTCCTTCCTCTGTGCTCCCCCCTTCATGCTGCTCTCCCTTCCCTGCACCACGGTGCAGCTGCCTTTGGAGAAGTCTCTCCCTGACCCAACCAAAGTGGGTTTTTTTCCTGGATGAGTTTTCTACTGGTCTGGTGAGAGGAACTGGGCTGTGAAAGAGGAGGCAGGGAAGTGCCAAGGCTGGTGCAAGGCAGGAGCCTGTGGCTGGAAAAGTGAGATGCAGGCAGGAGGTGGCTGGGGAGTCAGACACTACCTGCTCAGCTGCACCATGGGTGGGAGTTGTTACCTTGGGTCTGCTCTGAAGGAGGGCAGGGAGGTGAAATGGCCTTCCTGGGAGCCCTTCTGCTCTCATGCCCCCCACATGAGCTTCACACCTTGCCCTTCAGCACAGCTGATGGCCCTGGCTGCCTCCACTGGCTCCTTCTTGTCCTTCTACCTGCAGCATAGCACTGCTGGAGGGACCTTCGTCCACACAGGGTTTGGGTGCTCCAGATGGCTGCCAACTAAGAACCACATCCTGCCTGGGCAGCAGAGCCCTGCTGTCAGGGGCAGTCTGCTTGCATCAAAACAAGTGCTCACAGAATCACAGAAAGCATCCTGTTGGAGGAGCCCTCCAAGCTCATCCAGCCCAAGCCTCCAGCCAGCACTGCAGGGTCACCACCAAACCATGTCCCTAAGCACAGCTCCACAGGCTGCTGGAACACCCCCAGGGGTGGGGACTGCAGCACTGCCCTGGGCAGACCATTCCAAGCTCTGAGATCCCTTCCAGTGCAGAAATATTTCCTGAGCTCCAGCCTGAGCCTCCCCTGGCACACCTTGGAACCATTTCCTCTGCTCCTGTCTCTTGCCACCAAGGAGCAGAGGCTGTCCCCTCCTCACTCCAACCTCCCTTCAGGGAGCTGGAGAGAGCAATGAGGTCTCCCTCAGCCTCCTCTTCTCCAGCCTGCACACCCCCAGCTCCCTCAGCCCCTCCTCCATCCCAGGGGCTCCAGGCCCTTCTCCAGCCTCCCTGCCCTGCTCTGGACAGGCTCCAGCCCCTCAATGTCCTTCCTGCAGTGAGGGCCCAGAGCTGAGCACAGCACTCGAGCTGTGGCCTCCCCAGTGCTGAGCACAGGGGGATGGGCACCTCCTGGCCCTGCTGCCCACCCTGCTTCTGACCCAAGCCAGGAGGCCTTTGGCTTTCTTGGCCCCCTGGGCACTGCTGGCTGATAGTTAATGGATTGTCAACCAGAACCCCCAGGTCACTCTCAAGTCTTCTCCTCCCCTCCTGCCCTCCCATCCATCACTGCAGCATTTCAGGTGCCCCCCATGAAATTACTTCCTTCTGTGTGGAGCAGGAGCCATCCTCCCTAAACCCAGCTTGCATGGAGCTCCCCTGGTTTGGGCTGGTGGTGGCTTCATGTGCTGCTGGGACTCCCTGTCCTTGGTAGGCAGATGGACACTCCAAGTTCCTGCTTTGTTTTTAGTGATGCTCAGGAAAGACCCTGAACTTGTGTGACACAGAGGCATCAGAGAAGGCTTTGCTGAGGTCTGATACCTTTGATCTCTGTTGGAAGTCTGGAAAAGATTGAAACCACGTTGCCTGCCTGAGAGCTGGGGCTTGGGCAGTCCTGGTGGCCTGACTTCCTCCTACACCAATATTATCATTTGCTAATAGTTTTCCCCTGGGCTTCCCAAGCTCTGTAGCTGCATGGCTTTCTCTAAGCTGGCTTAATTACACCAGAGGGAGCCTTGCAGGTAAGGACCTTCCTGCACTGAAGTGTGAAGGGGGTTTGGTGTCACGGTGTTACACTGGAGATGGAGGGTTGAGGAGGCTTCTAGATCAGCATTTACCCACCTGGTATCCTGTGGTAGCTGGAGTCACTAAGCCCAGATCAGGACCAAATTCTCACTTACAGCTGGCTAGAGGTTTCCATGAGGCATCTCCACTACATCTTTCTTGTCGTTATATTTTATCATAGAATAATCAAACAGTAAATCTCTCCAAGCCCATCTCAGGTCTGACCCTCAGCCCAGCACCACCATGGCCATTAAACCATGTCCCAAAGTGTCATGTCCACATGTTTCTCCAGGGATGGAGACTCCACCACCTCCCTGGGCAGCCTCTGCCAATCCCTGACCACTCCTGCAGCAAAGAAACTTTTCCTGAACCTCCCCTGGTGCAACTTGAGGCCATTTCCTCTGCTCCTGTCACTAGGGAGCAGAGCCCAACCCCCACCTGGCTGCAGCCTCCTCTCAGGGAGCTGTAGAGAGCAATGAGGTCTCCCTCAGCCTCCTCTTCTCCACACTAAACACCCCCAGCTCCCTCAGCTGCTCCTCCCCAGCCCTCTTCTCCAGACCCTTCCCCACCTTCCTTGCCCTTCTCTGGACCCTCTCCAACCCCTCAGTGTCCTTCTTGCAGTGAGGGTCCCAAAGCTGCCCCCAGCACTCCAGCTGTGGCCTCCCCAGTGCTGAGTGCAGGAGGACAATCCCTGCCCTGCTCCTGCTGCCCACACCATTGCTGCTCCAGGCCAGGCTGCAATGGCAGAAGAATCCCACAGTTAGGATTTCCTGCCCATCCCTGTCTCTTGTTGTTTAATTTTGTGGATGATTTACAATGCAGAGTTTGGTGAAAGAAGTCAAACAGGGCAGAATCTGAGGATCCCTTTGTGTCATCTAAGATCAGTTGTTGCTGTTGGTTAAGACTGCAAGCAGCTTGCTTTGGGCCATCAAACTCTTGTTGGCCAGCACTTGTTGAGAAGAAGAAAGGCAAAAGAAAATAAAGGGGGAGGGGGAGGGGGAGGTTGGAAATCAAGTTTTTAGCAATTAAAAATCTGGACAAACTCGTTTGAGGCAAGGTTAGCCCCAGAACATGCATCTTTTGTCAGCATCTTTTTATCAACAGCAGAGTGTTTCATATTTAATCAACACCAAATGAAGTGCTTCCCTCCCATCAATGGAGCACAGATCAAGCCTCAGCCAAAGCAAAGAAAAGAATGAATGCTTTGTTAATCATCCAGAACTAATTTGTGCACACACAGAAGAAAAAGGAAAAATGAAATCTGGGTTTGACAAGAGCTTCTTTTTTTTTCTCAGTGTGGGTTTTGTTTTGGTTGTTTTTTTTTTTTTTCCCCAGAGAAGCAGCACAGGCAAAGGGAAGCTGGGATGGGACTGGGGAGTAGCAATGGGGAGCCAGGAGGGGTCTGCCTCTGGGACTTCTCCTTCTTGGTATTAGCATCATTGAGCTGAAAACAAAAGTAGGAGAAGGGAGGAGGTTTATAAAGGTGTTGGCAAGGTCACACACACACAGAATGCCATCAAGGCAGGGGTTGGAAGGGACCTCTGGAGAGAGGTGATAGAATTAGAGAAACATAGAATCAGTCAGGGTTGGAAGGGACCACAAGGCTCAGCCAGTTCCAACCCCCCTGCCATGGGCAGGGACACCTCACACAGGATCAGGCTGGCCAGAGCCTCATCCAGCCTGGCCTTAAACACCTCCAGGGGTGGAGCCTCAACCACCTGTGCAACCCATTCCAGGCTCTCACCACCCTCATGGGGAACAACTTCTTCCTAGCATCCAGCCTGAATCTCCCCACTTCCAGCTTTGCTCCAATCCCCCCACTCCTATCACTACCTGATATCCTAAAAAGTTCCTCCCCAGCTTTCTTGGAGCCCCCTTCAGATCCTGGAAAGCCACAAGAAGGTCACCTCAGAGCCTTCTCCCCTCCAGACTGAACAGCCCCAACTCTCTCCAAGCCTCCTGCCAAAGCAGGGTCACCCAGAGTCAGTCACACAGGAACACATCCAACTGGGTCTGGAATGCCTCCACAGATGGAGACTCCACAGCCTCTCTGGGCAGCCTCTCCCAGTGCTCTGGAGCCTCACAGGGAAGAATTTGTTCCTCCTGCTCCTGTGGCACCTCCTGGGTTCCAGTCTGTGTCCATTGCCGCTTGTGCTGTCCCTGGGCAGCACTGGGCAGAGCCTGGCTCCAGCCTCATGCCTTCAGCTCTTGCTGGGCATCAGTGCTGCAGCACAGGGGGATGGATTCTTGTCTGCCTTTGCCACATATTCATGAGTGCTGCAGGGACCTGCCACAGACATCTGTGACAAACCCAGCTAACAGATAATCCACAGTGAGGGAAATGTTAAATGCATTGCTTCTTTGCACAGGCAATATGATTGTGTTGCTCTAGTGACAGCGTGGTTCTGCTTGATGGGGCAGCTTCATTACAAGCCCCCTGTTTTCAGGCTATTGCAGCTTGGGAAGGAAGGAAAAAAAAACCACAGAAATAACCAAATCAGCCATTTGACTGGAATTTTCTATGCTTGTCAGCCTTGAGGTGAATTTTACTTCTAAGTGCAAAGTTAGAAGAAATCCATTTAGCAGTCAGCCTCCATTCAGAGGGCTGAGGTGGACTGGGAAAAGAAGTTGGGGCTGCTGCTTCCTGCAGAGCTTTGATGTTTTTGGGTGGCTTTGTGGGGGCCTGTGCTGGGGAAACTGGAGGTGTTTTGTTGTTTATCAAAAGAGGGGGAACACAAGCAAGTGCCCCTGCAGCCCAGGCTGTGTGTGCAGAGGGTGTGCCAGGTGAGGGGTGTGAGAGGTAAGGTGTCTGACATGTGCCAGCATGCCTCTGGCCTAGCCCCACACACATCTTCATTCTCAGCTGCCTCCCTTTCACCCTGGTTGTTCACCTCCCCTCTCCCCCTGCTTCTTCCTGCATCTCTCAGGGTCTGGTGGCTGCTCAGTGCTGTGGCATCAGCCAGCTCCATGTACTCAGCCTGCATTTTGCCTTCCTCTGCTCTGCAGGGGGCAGTGCTGCAGGCAGCAGCCAGCCCTGGCAAACCATCCTGCTCTTAGACCCCAGCCCCCAGGAGATTTGCCTCTTGGGAGGTGGCTCAGCCAGGTTCTGTCCCTGGTAGTGAGCTGCAGGTCAGGGTGAAGGAAATAGCAAGGAGATGGCATGGGCAAGGCAGCTGTATGAGAGGACACTCTCTTGGCTCCTCCAGAGGGAATGTTGGGCTTGGTGGCACAGCCATGGAGCTGTAAGAGTCAGGATGCTCCTACAGCAACTCCTCCAGGCTGGCAGCTGGGAAATCCACTCAGAGAGAGGGAAAAGTTTCTTCTCATCTCCAGCCTAAACTGTGCCTGGGGCAACTCAAGGCCATTTCCTCTCCTCCTATCACTTGTTCTTAAGGAGAAGAGACCAACCCCCACCTGGCCACAACCTCCTTTCAGGGGGCTGTAGAGAGCCAGAGGGTCTCCCCTTGGCCTCCTTTGCCTGTGATGCTTGCACACTGTGGGTACTTGCAGATAAATTCCACTTCTCCATGATCACAGAGTCACAGATTGCACTGGGTGGGGAGGGAGCCTCCAAGGGCATCTTGCCCAACCCCCCTGCACTCAGCAGGGACACCTCCAGCTAGAGCAGGCTGCACAGGGACACAGCCAGGCTGAGCTTGGATGGCTCCAGGGCTGGGGCCTCAAGCACAGCCCTGGGCAGCCTGTGCCAGTGTCTCACCACTCTCCTTGGGCACAACTTCCTCCTCAGCTCCAACCTCAAGCTGCCCTGCTCCACTCTCAAAGCCCTGCCCCAACCAGCAGGTGCAGGAACTTCTCTGCAGCCTGGGGGAGGTTTCCAGCTGTGTCCTGTCCTCTTGCTGTTGGTATTTTGGTGGGCTTGGCATAGGCTTAAAGGCAAGTTGGGAGCAAGAGGGAAGAGAGTGACAAACCCACAGTCATGAGCTTAGCAGTGGAGATGCTTTGGTGCTCCAGGAATGACTGGGACATTCCTTTTGAACTGCATCATGCTGCTCTGCTTTGGCCTTTTAGTCCAAACCTAAGCTGTCCTCAGGCTGGTAAAGAGTTTCCCCCAGGGCCCCTGTTTCTGACAAGGAGAGCAGGAGCTGTGTGAGCATCACTGCTCAGCACCCAGCCTCTGGGCATTAACTGGGAGCAGTGGGGACAGCCCTCAGGCTGTGCTGCCATCCAGCCAGAGCTGGCCAGGCTGGAGAGCTGGGTGGGGGGAAATGGAATGAAATCCAGCAAGGGCAAGGGCAGAGTCTCGGAGCTAGGAAGGAACAACCCCAGGGATCAGGACAGGCTGGGGACTGATTGGAGAGCAGCACAGGGGAAAGGGACCTGGGGATCCTGGTGGATAGAAGGATGCCCAGGAGTCAATAAGGTGCCCTGGAGGGCAAGAAGGCCAAAGGCAGCCTGAGATGGATTAGAAGGACTATGGTGAGTAGGTCCAGAGAGGTTCTCCTGCCCCTCTGCTCTGCCCTGCTGAGGCCACATCTGGAATATTGTGTCCTGTTCTGGGCACCTCAGGTCAAGAAGGACCTCAGGGAGCTGCTTGAGAGAGTCCAGCACAGAGCCCCAGAGCTGCTGCAGGCAGTGGAACATCTCCCTGGGAGGCCAGGCTGAGGGAGCTCTGGGGCTTGGAGCAGAGGAGCCTGAGGGCTGCCCTCATTGCTGGGGAGAAAGCTGTGCAGGGCTGGAGCCAGGCTCTGCTCAGGGATGGCCAAGGACAGCACAAGGGGCACTGGGGGCAAGCTGGAGCAGAGGAGGTGCCACAGGAGGGAAGAGAAGGTAAAACTTTGTCAGTGTGAGGCTGCTGGAGGCCTGGAGCAGGCTGCCCAGAGAGGTTGTGGAGTCTCCTTCTCTGGAGCCTTTCCAAGCCCACCTGGCTGTGTTCCTGTGTGCCCTGCCCTGGGTGCCCTGCTCTGGCAGGGGGCTTGGAGTGGATGATCTGTGGAGGTCCCTTCCAGCCCCTAGCACTCTGTGGTTCTACTGTTAATATGATATCCAACTGCCATTCAGTGTTCACTGCTGAGCCTGCAGGGTTGTTTCAGCTCCATCTTTTTGATGTCAAAGATTTTGTGTCTTTGTCTTGAAGTGCCACCAAGAGAGACTCAGGAAATTCAGAGCCTGGACTGGAGAGTGAGAAGCAGCTGTGAGGAGCAAAGAGGCTTTTCCCACCTGAGGCCCACAGGAAATGGTCCCTCCTGAGCTGCACAGGCTGGAGAGCTGGCTGAGGAGGAACCTCAGGGGATTCCCCAAGGGCAGGGGGCATGAGGGGCTCACACTATTCCAGGTGTGGCCTCCCCAGAGGGGGCAGTCTCATCCCTGGAGCTGCTGGTGGAAGCCAGGATACCATTGGCTTCCTTGGCCACCTGAGCCCACTGCTAGCTCCTGTGCAGTCAGCACCCCCAGGTCTTTCTCCAGCCTGTCAGGCTGCCTGGGGCTGGTGCCCAGGTGCCATGTGGGTGTCTTTGAGGGTGCCTTGCAGCTAAACCAAGGACATTACCCTCGTGAAGCATCCTGTACCACATGGCTCTGCCTCTAGTGTGAGGTGTCCCTGCCCATGGAAGGGGGGTTGGAACTAGATGATCCTTGTGGTCCCTTCCAACCCTGACTGATTCTATGATTCCATGATTCTCTCAGGAGGACAGGGCTCACCCTGAGTATCACCAATCTCTGTCTCCATCATCATCATCATTGCAGCTGCTTCAGCCTTTCTGTAGTTTCTCCTTCCTCCCCAGCCCTCATGCCTACAGCTTGGACTTTGCTGGTGGTGTGCAGAATTGTTTCAAAGATGAGATTCTCCACCCCCATGCATCCTAATTGCTAATCATCTTCTTGGAGACCTTCAGCCATCCTTTGCTTTTCAAACAGGTTTTGCAGCCCAGGTGGTGCTGCCTGCATCCGGTCCCCCCTGACTTTAACTGACATAGCTTCTAATTTGCTCTCTCCAGTTGAGAGAGCTCCCCTAGCTTGTCTATTTTAGCATTTAATTGCTCTATCCTCTCCCAAATTAAATTCTGTAGTGATCCATTTTGCTCTGCCAGTGAAGCAGTGATCTTCCCATCTAAGCAAGGGGGTGCTTGCAGCTCAGCCAGTGGGGCTGGCATCCAGCATGGGGAGAGGGACAGCTTCCCCCTTTCCTCTGCTGGTGGGGTGGTGGGAATTGTGCCAGAGGACACCTTTCCCCCTAAACATTCTCTCTGAAGCTAGAGGAAGGCAAAATCCTCAGCACTTGTTCCTCTCAATGGGTTTGTGCAGCTAGAAAATATTGCTGTGATTGTTTTATTCTCTGGGGTGCAGTGGAATTGCTCCTCGTGAAACTCTGCTCACCTCTGGGGGCTCTGCAGAGCTTCACAGAACAGGTCAGGTTGGAACCAGAGGGGTAGGGGTTGGAAGGGACCTCCCAAGGTCATCCAGTCCAACCCCTCTGCAAAGCAGCATCACCCAGGGCAGGTCACACAGGTGGGGTTGGAAAGTCTTCAGAGAGGAGACTCCACAACCTCTCTGGCAGCCTGCTCCAGGCCTCCAGCAGCCTCACACCAAAGAAGTTTCTCCTCATGTTGAGGTGGAGCCTCCTGGGGTCCAGCTTGGCCCTGTTGTGCCTTGTCCTGTCCCTGGGCACCACCAAACAGAGCCTGGAACCTTCCTCCTGACCCCCAGCCCTCAGCTACTGATAGACATTGATCAAATCCCTCTCAGCCTTCTCCTCTCCAGACTAAACACCCCCAGGGCTCTCAGCCTTTCTTCACAGCAGAGATGTTCAAGTTCCCAAATCATCCCCACAGCTCTGTTGGACTCTCTCCAGCAGGTCTCTGTCTCTCTTGACCTGGGGACCCCCAAACTGGACACAGCATTCCAGGTGTGGTCTCAGCAGGGCAGAGCAGAGGGGCAGCAGAACCTCCCCAGCCCTGCTGGCCACACTTTTCTTGCTGCCCCCCAGGCTCCCCTTGGCCCTGTTGGCCACCAGGGCACATTGCTGTCCCATGCAGAACTTGCTGCCCACCAGCACTCCAAGGTCTTTCTCAATGGAGCTGCTTCCCAGCAGGATCATCCCTAGTCTGCCCTGGTGCCTGCTGCTGTTCCTTCCCAGCTGCAGGACTCTGCACTTGTCCTTACTGATCTTCAAGAGGTTCCCTCTGCACAGCTCTCAGCCTGTCCAGCTCTCACTGGATGGCAGCACAGCCTGAGGGGGGTCAGCCACCCCTCCCAGTGTGGTGTCATCAGTGACCCTGCTCAGGGTCCACACCATTGAGGAAGAAATTGACCAAAAGAGGACCCAGTACTGATCCCTGGAGGAAGGCACCTTACAGATCATCTGGTTCCAACCCCTCTGAGCAGTCCCTTCAAAAGGCAGCTTCTAAAAACAGAGCATCCTGGCCAGGATCAGCACTGGTGTGAGCAGCAGGACGAAGGCTGGGTCCCCCTGCACTCAGCCCTGGGGAGGGTACACCTTGAGTGCTGGGTTTTGCTTTGCCTTTGTGTCCCCTACAAGGCCTCCCCGAGGGACCTCCTCAGGACGTTGTCTGCCTCTTGTAGCATGAAGCTTAACAGGTGAGGCATCCCTGAGCTGTTGGGAGCTACAGAAAGAAATCAGCACAGGTTGGAAGGGACCTCAGAGCTCATCTACTCCAACCCCTGCCATGGCCAGGGACACCTCTCAGCTAGACTCAGCTGCTCAAGGCCTCTGCCAGCCTGGCCTTCAACACCCCCAGGGAGGAGGCAGCCACAGCCTCCCTGGGCAACCTGTGCCAGAGTCTCACCACCCTCACCCTGAAGAACTTCTCCCTCAGCTCCAGTCTGACCCTGCTCTGCCTCAGCTTCAAACCATTCCCCCTTGGCCTGGCTCCAGACACCCTCAGGAAAAGTCCCTCTGCAGCCTTCCTGCAGGATCCCTTCAGCTATTGCAAGGCAGCTCTGAGGTCCCCCTGGAGCCTTCTCCTCTCCAGGCTGCACCCCCCCAGCTCCCTCAGCCTGGCCTCACAGCAGAGCTGCTCCAGCCCTTGGAGCATCTTTGTGGCCTCCTCTGGCCCTCTCCAGCAGCTCTGTGTCCTTCTTCTGCTGGGGACACCAGAGCTGGAGGCAGGATTGGAGGTGAGGTCTGAGCAGAGCAGAGCCAAGGGGCAGATTCCCCTCTGCTGCCCTGCTGCCCACACTCCTCTGGCTGCAGCCCAGCACAGAGCTGCCTGCTGGGCTGCAGGAGGGCACTGCTGGCTCCTGGGGAGCTGCTCAGCACCCAGCACCCCCAAGACTCTTTCTTCAGGGCTGCAAGCAGACACCCATGACCGTCTTTAGTTCCATCTAAGATCTTTTTCTCACTGGTGGAGATCTGCTTGACCTGTTTTGGTGTTCTTTAATTGGAGAAGAGGAGCTGATGACAACAATCTCATTGCTAAGATGCTCTGCTGTGACCCCACCTGGAGCTCTGTGTCCAGTTCTGAAGCCTCTGTTCCAGGAAGGCTCTGGAGGGGCTGGAAGGTGTCCAGAGAAGGGCCATGAGGATGAGCAGAGGGCTGGAGCTGCTCTGCTCTGGAGACAGCCTGAGAGAGTTGGGGTTGTGCAGGCTGGAGAGGAGAAGGCTCCCAGGAGACCTCGTTGTGGTCTTCCAGGATCTGAAGGGGACTCCAAGGAAGCTGGGGAGGGACTTTTTGAGGATGTCAGGGAGTGATAGGACTGGGGGGGCGTGGAGCAAAAGTAGAAGTGGGGAGATAGAGATTGGATGTGAGGAAGAAGTTGTTCCCCATGAGGGTGGTGAGAGCCTGGCAGAGGTTGCCCAGGGAGGTGGTGGAAGCCTCATCCCTGGAGGTTTTTGCAGCCAGGCTGGATGTGGCTGTGAGCAACCTGCTGGAGTGTGAGGTGTCCCTGCCCATGGCAGGGGTTTGGAACTGGCTGAGCCTTGAGGTCCCTGACAGTTCTGTTATTCCCATTACTTCTTTAAGCAATGAAGAAAAGCAGCATTTTTGTCTTTAAGAAAGATTAATTGTGCAAAGTTGGACTAATGCACAACTGAAGAGTCCTTCTCCTCATGTGAAGCTGCTGACTGCAATTTCAGGAAGGACAGCTCTGGGACCAGGATGGAGATCTTTAAAACAGCTAAGAGAGACTTGATGGAGAAGGGAAGGCTGAGGGGAGACCCTCTGGCTCTCAACAGCTCCCTGAAGTGAGGTTTGAGCCAGGTGGGGGTTGGTCTCTTCATTAACAAATGATAGGAGGAGAGGAAATGGCCTCAAGATGGCCCAGGATAGGTTAAGGTTGGAGATGAGAAGAAACTTCTTCCCTGAAAGGGTTCTCAAAGCCTGGCAGAGGCTGCCCAGGGAGGTGGTTGAATGCCCATCCCTGGAGGTGTTTGCAAGAGGCAGAGCTGTGGTGCTGAGGGCCATGGTTTGGCTCCTGCCTTGGCAGAGTTAGAGATTGGTTGGTCTGGGTGAGCTGAAAGAGCTTTTCCAACCCAAATGATTCAGTGGCTTCATGGTTGAGTTTATCTCCAAGCATAAACTCATCTGACCTGAGTGCAAGAAGAGTCAACCCAAAGTGTGGCAAATGCAGCCCTTGGCTGGAATGCTGTCACACAGAGTCGCTCAGAATGCTCTGGGCTGGAAGGGACCTCCAAAGCTCCTCCAGTCCAACCCCCTGCACTCAGCAGGGACATCTTCCACTAGATCAGGTTGCCCACAGCCCTGTCCAGCCTCACCTTGAATATCTCCAGGCATGAGGCCTCAACCACCTCCCTGGGCAACCTGTTGCAGTGTTCCAGCAGCCTCCTGCTGCAGAACTTGTTCCCAACTTGTTTTCTTTTGCTTGGCTGCAGGGGAGAGCATATTCAGGTTAGAATGATGCAGCTGCAGGACAAGTTAGATGGGAAGCTACCTGGACAGATCACCTGCTTCAGCCTTTGCTGGCAGGGTGCCTAGATGAGCTTATCACAGCATGAAAACTTCCCCTTATGGGGGACTCTACCATGTCCCTGGAGTGGTTACTCCTGCACTCAGCACTGGGGAGGCCACAGCTGGAGTGCTGGGGCCAGTTTTGGGACAATCACTGCAAGAAGGACATTGAGGGCTGGAGAGGGTGCAGAGAAGGGCAAGGAAGGTGGGGAAGGGTCTGGAGAAGAGGGCTGGGGAGGAGCAGCTGAGGGAGCTGGGGGTGTTTGGTGTGGAGAAGAGGAGGCCTCATTGCTCTCTACAGCTCCCTGAGAGGAGGCTGCAGCCAGGTGGGGGTTGGGCTCTGCTCCCTTGGAACAAGTGACAGGAGGAGAGGAAATGACCTGAAATTGTGCCAGGGGAGGGTTAGTTTTCAGATGAGGAAAAGCTTCTTTGCTGCAGGAGTGGTCAGGGGTTAGCAGAGGCTGCCCAGGGAGGTGGTGGAGTCCCCATCCCTGGAGGTGTTCCAGAAACCTGTGGCCATGGCACTTGGGGCCATGGTTTGGTGGCCATGGTGGTGTTGGGTGGATGGTTGGACTTCATGGTTTTGGAGGGCTTTTCCAACCCAAACAGTTCTGTGTTTCCATCATAGTAACAGTGTCTTTGTCTGCTCTACAGATCAGCACTGCTGCTCTGCAGCCATTTCATAGGATCACAGAATCACAGATTCATAGAATCACAGAATGGGTTGGGTCAGAAGGGACCTCCAAAGTTCATCCAGTTCAACCCCTCTGCAGTCATCAGGGACATCCTCCACTAGATCAGGTTGCTCACAGCCCTGTCCAGCCTCACCTTGAATATCCCTTGGGGCCATGGTTTAGTGGCCATGGTGGTGTTGAGGGTTGGACTGGATGATCTCAGAGGGCTTCTCCAACCTGAATGATTCTATGGGAAAAAACAAACCAGAAAAGGAGAAGAGTTTCAAGCAAAGTTTCTTTCAGTTTACCTTGAGCAGCATTTTTAGAGCAGTGTTAAATGTTGAGACTTTAGCTTTGTGAAACAAATCCTTGTTAAGATGCAAGTTACTTCTGCACATTTCTGTACAAGCTGGAACCCAGGAGGTTGCACTTGAATGTGGGAGGAAACTTTCTTGGTGTGAGGGCTGGGGGTCAAGAGGCAGGGGACAGGGACAGGCTCTGCTCAGTTGTACCCTGGGATAGACAAGGGGCAGTGGATGGAAACTGCAGCACAGGAGGTTCCACCTCAACAGGAGGAGGAACTTCTTCCCTGGGAGGGTCCCAGAGGCCTGGAGCAGGCTGCCCAGAGAGGTTGTGGAGTCTCCTTCTCTGGGGACTTTCCAAAGCCCACCTGGATGTGTTCCTGTGTGACCTGCCCTGGGTGACTGTGCTCTGGCAGGGGGTTTGGGCTGGATGATCTCCAGAGGTCCTTTCCAACCCCTGGAGGTCCAGCCTGGAGCACACCCAGAAGGAGCTGTTGGGTGTCTCCTGCTGCTTCATGCCCAGCACCGCGGTGCCGCCGGCTGCAGGTGTGATGTGTGGCACTGTCTGGGTATCCTCCAGGTAGGGCAGCAGAGCAGCTCCTTGCTGTTCAGATCTGTGCCACAGTTGGAGCTCCCTCCTCACACAGGCTCACAGGATGTGAGGGGTTGGAAGGGACCTCCGGAGATCTTCCAGTCCAAGCCCCATGCCAGAGCAGGACCAGAGAATCCAGCACAGGGCACACAGGAACACATCCAGACAGGGCTGGGAAGGCTCCAGAGAAGGAGACTCCACAACCTCTCTGGGCAGCCTGCTCCAGGCCTCTGGGACCCTCCCAGGGAAGAAGTTCCTCCTCCTGTTGAGGTGGAACCTCCTGTGCTGCAGTTTCCATCCCTTGCCCCTTGGCCTATCCCAGAGCACAACTGAGCAGAGCCTGTCCCTGTCCCCTCCCTCCTGACCCCCAGCCCTCAGCTATTGATAGACATTGATCAGATCCCTCTCAGCCTTCTCCTCTCCACACTAAATACCCCCAGGGCTCTCAGCCTCTCCTCCCCAGGCAGTGCTCCAGGCCCTTCAGCATCCTTGCAGCCCTCCCTTAGACTCTCTCCAGCAGATCCCTGTCCCTCCTGAACTGGGGAGCCCAGAGCTGGATGCAATATTCCAGGGGAGGTCTCAGCAGGGCAGAGGAGAGGGGGAGGAGAACCTCCCTGGCTCTGCTGGCCACACTCCATTTTCCACCTTGTCACAACCTTGGACCTTAGTCTTGGCTATGTGAGTGGTAGTGCCAGGGACAGGAGTGCCGGGGACAGGGATGCTGGAGAACAGGAGCAGAGGGGGCAGGAGCAGAGGGGGCAGGGATGCTGGGGAACAGGAGCAGAGGGGGCAGGAGCAGAGGGGGCAGGGATGCTGGGGAACAGGAGCAGAGGGGGCAGGAGCAGAGGGGGCAGGGATGCTGGGGAACAGGAGCAGAGGGGGCAGGAGCACAGGGGACAGGGATGCTGGGGAACAGGAGCAGAGGGGACAGGAGCAGAGCGGGCAGCAGCGCAGGCATTGTTTGGTGCAGCCCCATCTGCTGTGCTTGCTTCAGCTGAGGCCATTTGCATATGGTGAAGTATTTCTTGTGAGAGGCCTCTAAATCCTTCTGGAGTGTTTGCTGCATTTGTGCAATTCATTCCCGAGGTAGCTCCATGCACTGCTAGTTCTGGAGAATATTGCTGTGCATAATCTGCCAGATAAGGGCAGTTGGTGAGACAAGGTAATTCTTTGGGGGTGGCATGTTACAGCCTGGCTCCTTCTCTCAAGTGCTTGGAGAAAGGATGCTTGAATGTCCTGATTGAATTAGTGTCCTTTGTTCACCAGCCACAGGAGGATGTAGGCTGCTTGGGAGGCTGTTCTTCAGAAGAGAGAGAGGAGAGCTTTGCTCTGGTTTCCTTTTGTGATACTGCACACAATCCTTGCTTTGCTGCAGCTGCTGTTAGGTGCAGTAAGATTCTTTGGGGAGTTTGAGTTTCATCTGTCTGGATTCTGAAACTCTGAGCACCATGTTCACCTTGAGACAGGCTTTTGAAATGGTCACACTTGCTGTGTCCCTGTGCAGCCTGCTCTAGCTGGAGGTGTCCCTGCTGAGTGCAGAGCGGGTTGGACAAGATGCCCTTGGAGGCTCCCTTCCAACACAATGCAACCTGTGAAGCTGTGAGGGTACAGCTGAAGCTTTTGTCTTGCTCTTTTCTTGCTTTTCTCTGTGTTTTTTTTAACCCCTCACAAAATGTTGATCAGTATTTTTGGAAGCCATCAGCCTTAGCCTCAGAGCCCTGCCACACAGCCTAAGGGAGACCACCCAGAACACCTTCTGACATTGTGCAGACACTGGGGATGCCACACCTGGAGTGCTGGGCTCAGTTTTGGGACAATCACTGCAAGAAGGACATTGAGGGGCTGGAGAGGGTGCAGAGAAGGGCAAGGAAGGTGGGGATGGGTCTGGAGAAGAGGTCTGGGGAAGAGCAGCTGAGGGAGCTGGGGGTGTTTGGTGTGGAGAAGAGGAGGCTGAGGGGAGACCTCATTGCTCTCTGCAGCTCCCTGAGAGGAGGCTGGAGCCAGGTGGGGGCTGGGCTGTGCTCTCTAGGAACAAGTGACAGCAGGAGAGGAAATGACCTTGAGTCACTCCAGGGGGGGTTCAGGTTGGAGATCATTCACTGAATGGGCAGAGGCTGCCCGGGGAGCTGGTTGAATGCCCATCCCTGGAGGTGTTTCAGAGAGGCAGAGCTGTGGTGCTGAGAGCCATGGCTCAGCCCCAGCCTTGGCAGAGTTGTAGAATGGTTGGAATGGAGGATGTGGAAGGGCTTTTCCAACCCAGATGATTCTGTGATTGCAGATGTGCAGCACTGAACACAGAGAACAGTTCAAAGTGTTGCTTTGATGGCCTCGTAGCACTCCCAGGATCAGAGAATCACAGAAGAGTGCTAGAGGTTGGGAGGGACTGCTGAGAGAAAGAAACACAGAACTGGAACCCCTGGCTTCCAGAGGCTGGAACCCCTGGGCTTAGGGCTATCAAAGCCTGGACAAAACTATTCAGAAGGAGTGGAGAGAGCTTCCTGCTTGCCAAGTGGATGTGTGGTGTGGCTGCTGGCACAAGCAGAAGCCATGAGCCCCTGCAATCTCCTCTGGCAGAGCACTGCTCACAGCAGCCAACCTTTGGGGTTCATTGCACTGAGCAAACCTTCAAACACCAGCTATAGCTGCGGGGCCCAGACTGGGAGAGGGCTTTCTGCCTTGAGCAAGGGCCAGAGCAATCCCTGATGCCTGGGTGCTTGAAGAAAAAGCTCTGCAGATGTGCAGAGGGTGGGCTCTGCTTTGTTTCCTGACATCTCGTTTTCCCTCCCTTCTGTTTCTCCTTTGCTTTCAGGAATCTCCCTCGGGCCGCAGGAAAGCTCTGGCCACCAGCAGCATCAACATGAAGCAGTATGCCAGCCCGATGCCCACCCAGACAGATGTCAGGCTGAAATTCAAGCCCTTGTCTAAGAAAGTGGTGTCTGCCACCCTGCAGTTCTCCTTGTCCTGCATTTTCCTGAGGGAAGGCAAAGCGACGTAAGTGGTTGGGTGGTTTGGTTTTCCTTGTCCTGGGTACCCTGCTCTGAGCTGCTTTCCACAGAACCCTTGGCCTGAAGAGCTCTTTCCAGATGGAGTGGCACAACTGGAGAAGAACCTTCAGCAACCCTCCCACACAGTTCCTGAGCTGACTGAAACTCCCTTCTTACTCTGGTTTTAGTCTCATGTTCACAGGCTCACAGGAGGTTAGGGGTTGGAAGGGACCTCTGGAGATCTTCCAGTCCCAGCCCCCTGCCAGAGCAGGACCAGAGAATCCAGCACAGGGCACACAGGAACACATCCAGACAGGGCTGGGAAGGCTCCAGAGAAGGAGACTCCACAACCTCTCTGGGCAGCCTGCTCCAGGCCTCTGGGACCCTCCCAGGGAAGAAGTTCCTCCTCCTGTGGAGGTGGAACCTCCTGTGCTGCAGTTTCCATCCATTGCCCCTTGGCCTATCCCAGGGCACAACTGAGCAGAGCCTGTCCCTGTCCCCTCCCTCCTGACCCCCAGCCCTCAGCTATTGATAGACATTGATCAGATCCCTCTCAGCCTTCTCCTCGCCACACTAAACACCCCCAGGGCTCTCAGCCTCTCCTCCCCAGGCAGTGCTCCAGGCCCTTCAGCATCCTTGCAGCCCTCCCTTGCACTCTCTCCAGCAGATCCCTGTCCCTCCTGACCTGGGGAGCCCAGAGCTGGATGCAATATTCCAGGGGAAGTCTCAGTAGGGCAGAGGAGAGGGGGAGGAGAACCTCCCTGGCTCTGCTGGCCACACTCCTCTGAATGCAGCCCAGGCTCCCCTTGGCCTTCTTGGCCTTCAGCAACCAAGAGTATTTTCCCTATCATTAATACATCTGAAATGACAGCAGCTTAAAAACTTCTGCAGGCCTGGGATCACCACAGCAGATGTTGGTGTCCATCTGTGGCTTTCTCCTGCAGACTGCAAGGGAAATGAGAGTGCTGAGACACTGGCACAGGTTGGGCAGGTGGGAGGTGTCCCTGCCCATGGCAGGGGTTTGGAACTGGATGATCTTGAAGGTCCCTTCCAACCCATTCTGTGGTGGTCTTAAGCTCATCCAGTTCCAACCCCCCTCCCACCAGCCCAGCTTGCTCAAGCCCTCATCCAGCCTGGCCTTGAACACCTCCAGGGAAGAGGCAGCCACAGCCTCCCTGGGCAACCTGTGCCAGAGTCTCACCACCCTCACAGTCAAGAATTCCTTCCTCATCTCCAGTCTCAATCTGCCCTCCTCAAGCTTCAATCCGTTCCCTCCTGTCCTGTCACTCCCAGCCCTTGTCAAAGTCCCTGACCAAGCTTTGCCAGCTTTATCAAAGAGCTGATGAAGGTTTGCCAGCATCTCTGGGCTGCTCTAGGATCTGAAGTCCCTAATAGTGGTGGGGCTATGAGCTCTGGGTGAGCAGCTGGGCTTGCTGATCTCAAAGCTCTCTTCCAACCTCCACAGGTCTACCACTCTGTGACTGTCAGTGGCAGGCAGCATTGGGTTTACCCTTTAGGCTTTTATCAGCTGAAAACCTTCCCTCCAGAAAGTAATAACCATGAGTTGATTCATTTTGTTCTTTCCCTGTATTCAAGATCAGATCTGAGCTCAGAGACCTCCCTGAAGAAAAAGAAGGGCAGAAGAATATGGGAAGTGTTTTTAATGATGTTCTGCTGCTGTGCTGCCTTCTCATGTCTGCTTTGAACTGTGCTCTTTAGGGATGAAGACATGCAAAGCCTGGCTAGCTTGATGAGTATGAAACAAGCTGATATTGGGAATCTGGATGATTTTGAGGAAGACAATGAAGAAGATGAAGAAAACAGAGTGAACCAAGAAGAAAAGGCTGCAAAAATCACAGGTTGGTTTTGCCACAGGGATGGTAAAATCCAGCCCCTTTGCTAGCTGCCAGCTGTGTCTTGTGGATTGTAGCTGTCTGCTCTCTTTGTGTTCCCCTTGAGGAAAATCCAAACCAAAGCCACGTTTGGAGGAGTTTGATTGAAGAGGAACCCAGCCCTGACTCAACCAAGTTTAGTGTCAGTGGATTTCAGAGCACTGCTTTGCACAGGTGTCCTGTTCCCATGAGGGGCTGCCCTCAGGAGGTGGCACTTCAGGAGAGCAAAGGACCAGTGTGAGCAGAGGAGGCAAACAATGGGTGGCAGGGGTTGGGGAGCAAGGAAAAGTGGAATAATGAAGGAACTTTGTAGGGATGACTGCACAAGGGTGGCATGGGGGGCAGGGAGGGTGTGCTGAGCTTCTGCATGGCAACTGCAGGTAACACACTGCTTGCCTTTTGGGTTGGGGGAGTCTCCTGGGAGTGAAGTCAGGGCTGGAAAGGAATTGGAGAAGAAGGATGTTTGAAGGGAGAGAGGATCTAGCCATGCTTGAATGGCTGAGGGAAATGATCAGCCTGTCCACAGCAGCTGAACTCCTGGGTGCAAGTCACAGCAGGCTGGGAAGATGTTGACTTGTTGGCAGAGATCATTGTGTACCACTGCTCCAGATGGGTCCTGGAAGAACTCTTCATGCTACAGAACTGGGAAAAGACAAATAAACTCCTGGTGCCAGCCCTGGAGCTGCCAGTGTCCATTGCAAATGTCTGTTGGAATACAGGGATCATCTTTGGATCTTCTGTGGAAGGGGATGGTTGGTGAACTGAAAGGGGCACAGAGCCAGCTTGGGTTAGTGCTGCACTGCCAGGGCTTCAGCTGTTGGTACTGATCCTGCCTCTAAGCTCAGCAGCAGTATCAGAGAGTCACAGAAGGGTTTGGGTTGGAAGGGACCTCAGAGTTCAGCTACTCCAACCCCTTGCCATGGGCAGGGACACCTCTCAGCTAGACTCAGCTGCTCAAGGTCTCATCCAAGCTGGCCTTGAACACCCCCAGGGAGGAGGCAGCCACAGCCTCCCTGTGCAGCCTGTGCCAGAGTCTCACCACCCTCACCCTGCAGAACTTCTCCCTCAGCTCCAGTCTGACCCTGCTCTGCCTCAGCTTCAAACCATTCTCCCTTGGTCTGTCTCCAGACACCCTCAGCAAAAGTCCCTCTGCAGCCTTCCTGCAGGATCCCTTCAGCTATTGCAAGACAGCTGTGAGGTCCCCCTGGAGCCTTCTCCTCTCCAGGCTGCACACTCCCAGCTGCCTCAGCCTGGCCTCACAGCAGAGCTGCTCCAGCCCTTGGAGCATCTTTGTGGCCTCCTCTGGACCCTCTCCAGCAGCTCTGTGTCCTTCTTCTGCTGGGGACAGCAGAACTGGAGGCAGGATTGGAGGTGAGGTCTGAGCAGAGCAGAGCCAAGGGGCAGATTCCCCTCTGCTGCCCTGCTGCCCACACTCCTCTGGCTGCAGCCCAGCACACAGCTGCCTGCTGGGCTGCAGGAGGGCACTGCTGGCTCCTGGGGAGCTGCACCAAACACCCCCAAACTTCTTTCTTCAGGGCTGCTCTCAGCCCACTGCACCCAGCCTGGATTGGCCTGACCCAGATGCAGGACCTTGCACCTGTGCTGTATCTGTGATGCAGTTTGTAGAACTCTGGGTAAAGAATTAAACTTCCCAATAGCTGAAGAGATCCTGCAGGAAGGCTGCAGAGGGACTTTTCCTGAGGGTGTCCAGAGACAGGCCAAGGGGGAATGGTTTGAAGCTGAGGCAGAGCAGGGTTAGAGTGGAGCTGAGGGAGAAGTTCTTCAGGGTGAGGGTGGTGAGACTCTGGCACAGGCTGCCCAGGGAGGCTGTGAATGTCTCCTGCCTGGGGGTGTTCAAGGCCAGGCTGGATGAGACCTTGAGCAACCTGTGGTAGTTGAGAGGTGTCCCTGCCCATGGCAGTAGCTGAGCTCTGAGGTCCCTTCCAACCTGAGCCTTCTGTGAAGTTTCCCCAGCAGCAGGGTTGTGAGGCACCCAGGGAAGTGCTGGAGTCCCCATCCCAGGGAAGTGCTGGAGTCCCCATCCCATGGATGTGGTTTAGTGGTGAGTGGGTAGTGCTGGGGTAGCAGTTCAAGGTCTCTTCCAACCAAAGCAGTTCTGTGCCTCTGAGCTGCCTTTTCCCTGCTTCTTGCTCAGCCTTTTCTGCTGTTGTTTGCTAGTGACAGAGGACAGAAAGCTTGGGTTGGGCTTTTTGTAGATGAAGGAAACCTGAGAGGGGAGAGGTCAGCCTTGGACTTTTTCTTCCTGTGTGGACTACAGCCATTTGAGCTGCTTGGTCAGCCTGGCTCCCTTTTCCCAATTCAGACAAGGGGAAGGGTGAGGGGGATGGTGGAGAAGGGGTGCAGGTAGTTTCCCAAGCCAGTGGGGCAGGAACTACTCAGCCATGCATTCAGTGTAAAGGATCTGCTCCAGCACCTCTCTGAGACTGATCCCATTGGCACCTGACTCCTGCCATAATGAATTGGGAAAACTCATAGGACCCAAGGAGGAGAGCTGAGGAGCCAAGGGGGGAATCATTAGAGCAAAGTAAGAAGAAACCCAGAAAGACAGAAAGGGAAGCAAACCGAGGTAGTGAAGTGCTGGTTCTAAAATGTCTGTCAGAAAGTGTTTACAGAACCTCAGAAGGGTAATTAGGGAGTTGCAGAAGGCTTTGAGAAGCTTGCTGCTCCCAGGGCTTGCTCATCAGGTGCCAAGGTAGGGTGTTGGCAGCAGGCTGGAATGGCCTCCCCTGACTCACAGCAGCCTGCAGCAAGCAGCTTCACCTGCCTCTGCCTGGCTGCCCAGCTGGCACCTAGGGCTGCTGGCCTGGCTGCCCAGCTGGCAACTGGGGCTGCTGGCTATAATCACTTCCCAGCAGAGCGGAGCACTGCACAGTTCACATTTGCAGGTCAGGTTTGGAAGAGTGAAGTGCAAGTAGTAAAGCAGAAGGGATTATTGTCATAGAACATTGTCTGTGAAACACCTCTGGGGATGGGGCTTCCACCACCTCCCTGGGCAGCCTCTGCCAAGCTTTCAGAACCCTTTCAGGGAAGAAGTTTCTTCAAATCTCTAATCTAAACCTCCCCTGGAATAATTTCAGGCCATTTCCCCTCCTCCTATCACTTGGTCCTAGGCAGAAGAGCCCAACCCCCACCTGGCTCCAGCCTCCTCTCAGGGAGCTGTAGAGAGCAATGAGGTCTCCCCTCAGCCTCCTCTTCTCCACACCAAACACCCCCAGCTCCCTCAGCTGCTCCTCCCCAGCCCTCTTCTCCAGACCCTTCCCCACCTTCCTTGCCCTCCTCTGGACCTTCTCCAACCCATCAATGTCCTTCTTGCAGTCAGGCTCCCAAAACTGCCCCCAGCACTCCAGCTGTTGCCTCCCCAGTGCTGAGTGCAGGAGGACAATCCCTGCCCTGCTCCTGCTGCCCACACCATTGCTGAGCCAGGCCAGGCTGCTGGTGGCCTCCTTGCCCACCTGGGCACAGCCTGCCTCATCCTCAGCCAGCTGTGGCTGTTATCCTACCTTGGACTCAATGTCATCTCACAAAGACTCTGCATGAGCTGACTGAAAGCCACTTCTGAAGCCACAGCTGCAAGAGTTGCTGCAGGTCTTTGTCACAGCCAATGCTCCTTTTTGGCAGTGTACAGAAGTTCTGGTTCCCATTGAGCCCAGAGCTGCAGGTTTCTAGATGACCAAAGATACCCAGGGTAGGAGAAGGAGGGAGACCTGCTGCATGGGGCTCCAGATGGTGCAGGTGAGTTAGGAAGTGCTGCTTCTCCTCCTTCCCCTCTTGCCTAACTGTGGGTAGGTGTCTGTGTCCCTGTTTCTTCAGCTTTGAAAGAAGTGGTACAACACTGACCTACCTCAAAAGCCCCTGGAATTTGGTGTGGTCCTCATAGAAGCTGCTGCCATACAGCTGACCTTAAGGTCAGGCTGAAAGATGTTTTCCATTCCAAGCACTACATTTAATGTTCACCAAAAAAAAAACTCCCTCCATTTCAGGCTTTCTCCCCTTCCTTTCCCAACATTCCTCCTGTCAGTATGTCCTGTGCAAGAGGTGAGGCTCCAGCTAACCTCTCTGGTTTGAGCTAAAAGTGTTTGTAGCCAGGAAACACATTTCAGATGTGTTGTTTCTGCACCGAGACTCTGACACAGACAGAGGCTGAGGCACCCTCAGCAAGCGTGCAGGTGGCACCAGGCTGAGTGGTGTGCTTGGTAAGGCTGAAGGATGGGATGGGAGCCATCCAGAGGCACCTGGGCAGGCTGCAGAGCTGGGCTGAGGAGAACCTCAGGAGGTTCAAGAAGGCCAAGGGCAAGGTCCTGCACCTAGGGCAGGGCAAGCCTCGGTCCCAGTGCAGGCTGGGGGTGAGGAGATTGAGAGCAGCCCTGCAGAGAAGGACTTGGGGGTGCTGGGGGTGGGGAGAAGCTGGACAGGAGCCAGCAATGGGCACTGGCAGCACAGAAGGCCAAGGGCAGCCTGGGCTGCAGCCAAAGCAGTGTGGGCAGAGCTGGAGAGAGAGGATCCTGCCCCTCTGCTCTGCTCTGGGGAGACCTCACCTGCAGGGCTGTGTCCAGCTCTGGGGCCCCCAACACAAGAGAGACCTGGAGCTGCTGGAGAGGGTCCAGAGGAGGCCACAGAGATGCTGAGAGGGCTGGAGAAGCTCTGCTGTGGGGACAGGCTGGGAGAGTTGGGGCTGTTGAGCCTGCAGAGGAGAAGGCTGCAGGGAGAGCTCAGAGCTGCATTTCAATGTCTGCAGGGGAGCTGCAGGCAGGCTGGGGAGGGACTGTTGAGAAGGGCTTGGAGTGCTAGGCCCAGGGGCAGGGCTTTGAAAGTGGAGCAGGGCAGCTTGAGGTTGGAGCTGAGGAGGAAGTTTTGCCCAAGGAGAGTGGTGAGACACTGGCACAGGCTGCCCAGGGCTGTGCTTGAGGCCTCATCCCTGAGGCCCCATCCCTGAAGGTCAGACTCGATGGGGCCTTGGGCAGCCTGCTCTAGCAGGAGTGCAGGGGGGTGGCGAAGATGCCCTTGCAGGGTCCCCTCCCTCCCAGTGCAGTCTGTGCCTCTGTATTGATACCAAATGAATTCCAACATGCCACAATGAGCTTGCCCTCAAGCTTCAGCTGAAGACAAGGCATCCCTTGTCCTGGCAGCAAGGTGGCTCCCAGCTCCCACAGGCAGGCTTGGCATAAGCACAGTCCTGCTCTTAACCTTCTAACTGGAGCTTCCAGCCCTGTGGTGAAGAAGTTCAGAGCTGCCTGGTGGTGGAGTTGAGAGGTGCCTGGTGGGGAAGCTGAGAGCTGCCTGGTGGGGAAGCTGAGAGCTGCCTGGTGGGGAAGCTGAGAGCTGTCTGGTGGGGAAGCTGAGAGCTGTCTGGTGGTGGAGTTGAGAGCTGCCTGGTGGTGGAGTTGAGAGCTGCCTGGTGGTGGAGTTGAGAGCTGCCTGGTGGGGAAGTAAGTTGAGAGCTGCCTGGTGGGGAAGTAAGTTGAGAGCTGCCTGGTGGGGAAGTTGAGAGCTGCTTGGTGGTGGAGTTGAGAGCTGCCTGCTGCTTCATCTGCCCAGGAGCACAGCGACTGTCCTGGGGTACCACATGGCCTCAGCATCCTGCCCATGTGCTACCTGTTGCAAGAGGCTGAGTTTCAAGAGCAGGTTTGTGTGAAACACCAGCTGTAATCCTTCCTCTCCTGTCACAGCCTGGTACTTTTACCCTGCTTCTGTCAGCAGCACCAACATGCTTAAAAAAAAAAAAACAAAAAAACACCCAGAAAAAAAAAAACAAGCCAGAAAGAGCTAAAGAGAAGAGAAGGAGAAAAAAAAAATGCAAGCCAACTAAGCAACTCAGGAAAGCAAAGCAGTGATTTATGTGACATACTTGTAGAACAAGCTAATAGCCTTTTGTAGATAATGAGATTTGTAGAAGATAATATGGGACATAAATCTTCAGCCTCCCTTCTGCACACACTCCAAAATATGACATCAAGCATTTAGTATTGTAATGAGGAGCACTGGAGTGCAGAGGCAGCTGTTTGGGTTGGCAGATGGGACCAGGTGATTCAGACCACATCAAAGAATTCCCCTTTTTTTCTAAAGCTCTCAGCTTAATTTGTTCTTTTCTGACAATAGAAATGGGATTGTAATTGTTTTGGGCTTGCTTGCTTTTTTTTCCTCCCCCCATGCTGGCATAGTGAACTGTAAATCACCTCAGCACCTCAGCTCAGGAGAACTAGGCTGTGCTCCCCTTTGGTAAGGTCAGCTCAGCTTCCCTGCAGGGCGGCAGGGTGGCTGCTCTTGGGTGTTGGTAGGGTTGCATTGCTCAGGGCTCTGAGCTCTGCTTGTGAGCTGAGACCGAGGAAGCTGAAGAGTCCTGGGGCCGTTGGGGTGCTATGGGCAACAGCCTGGGTTGTTAGAGCTGAAAATAAGGCAGCAGGGATGGTGGAATGAGCTCTGGGTAGAGAGAGCCACAGAGTGGCTCAGGTTGGAAGGGACCTCAGAGCTCATCTACTCCAAGCCATGGGCAGGGACACCTCCCACCAGCCCAGGCTGCTCGAGGCCTCACCCAGCCTGGCCTTGGACACCTCCAGGGAGGGGACAGCCACAGCTTCCTTGGCCAACCTGGCTCAGGTTCAGTCCTCATTACTACAGAAACTGTCCTAGTCCCAGCCTCTGCATGGAACCATTTTAAGGCAGAGGATCAGGGAGGAATTCTTTCCCTTGGGCCAGGGGTGACTCAGACCTAGCCAGGTTTGCTTTTCTTTCTTTCCTTCCAGAATTATGGAGGCATCAAAATCTCAGCTAGAATTAAATGTTCAGATAAGAGCTCCTGGCAATGCAGAGCTCTCCTGCCTGGGCAGAAGGGGAAGGAGGCTCCATGTGCATTCTGATGGCACAGGACCCATTCAGAGTGCATCCTGATGGCACAGGATCCATTCAGAGTGCCCCCTCATGGCACAGGATCCATTCAGAGTGCCCTCTCATGGCACAGGATCCATTCAGAGTGCATCCTGATGGCACAGGACCCATTCAGAGTGCACCCTCATGGCACAGGCCTGCTCCTGCCTTGTGGCCATAGTGGATAAATGCATTGCTTAGAGCTGGGGGCTGTTTAGCAAGAGTGGATGGATTGTGCTGCAGGTCAGGCTGTAGTGGTGGCTGGTGGTAAATGTGAAATCATCAGGGTTGGGGCTGCAGGAAGGTACAGAGTGGATGGCTGTGGGTTGGTTTTCTGTAGCCTTGAGGCTCTGGGAGGGAGGTGCAGTGTTGTGGGGCCCTGGTGGTGCTGACTGCCAAGGGTTTGAAGCTGAGGCTTTGCTCAGGAGCAGGGGAAGTCTGTAGATGACATCTGGTACAGTTTTGATCCAATCTGCCTGCTCATCCTCGTAAAACTAATTGCTGTGCTGGCAGCAGGAGCCCAGCCAGGCTTGGCTGGTGTCTGGGGCTGGGTTTCTCCTCAACTCCCCTGCAACACCTCCCCAGCTGCTTTGCTCTAGGGCTGTCCTGGCCGGGACACCTCCCCAGCTATCCCTTCGGTTAACTCTCTCTTCTTTCCCCCCCTCTCTGCAGTAACAGTGCTGGTGCCAGCTGTGTGTCACTAAATGCCCTTTGCCTCACCTGTGTCTCGACTGGTTTCTATTCACAGAAATTGTAAACCAGTTGAATGCTCTGAGCAGCTTAGATGAAGATGGAGATGACTGCCTAAGGCCAGCAAATATGCCTTCAGCTAAATCAGCCACTTCCTCGGAAGGTCTAGCAGCTTTCCTCCTTTCTTTCTGTTTCTGGTTGTCTGTCTTTTCACTGTGACCTCTTCCCTTTGGGCTCCTGCTTGTGTCCATTGTCAGTTTTGATCTCTGTGCTTCTACCCAGCACAGCTCTCAGTCATTCCTAGTGTATCCAACAGGTAACACAACTGGCTAGAGAAAGAGCCCTGTGTAATGTGCTGGCTTGAAAATTCTTTCCCCCCCACTCCCAGCACTGGCCAGGCCAGCTCAGCTGGAAGCAAATGGAAGCTGTGTTTGCAAGCCAAACTACAATGGAATGCAAATGGTGCAAAAGTAGAAGTGGGAAGATTGAGATTGGATGTGAGGAAGAAGTTGTTCCCCATGAGGGTGGTGAGAGCCTGGCAGAGGTTGCCCAGGGAGGTGGTGGAAGCCTCATCCCTGGAGGTTTTTGCAGCCAGGCTGGATGTGGCTGTGAGCAACCTGCTGCAGTGTGAGGTGTCCCTGCCCATGGCAGGGGGGTTGGAACTGGATGATCCTGGAGGTCCCTTCCAGCCCTGACAGTTCTGTGATTCTGTGATTATGTGCAAAATATACCATCACAGTATTTACAATTGACAAACAGCACAAGGACCTCCCTGGCCAAAGACCAGGGGAGCTGCTACAGCTTCTCCCTTCCCTGCCTCTCCCTTACCCCCCTGTACAGAAGAGACAAGAGAGAGAAGCAGAGAAGCTAATAGCAGTCACAACAAGGCAGCCAAGGTCAAGCAGAAGCCAGCAGAAACACAAAGTTAGGATCTCCCAGCCCCAGGTAGAAATTGTTTTGGGAAGCAAACCTTATGGTAGATGTCTCTCCAATAGGATTGGTTAGAACTATCTTTATTTTCCTTCTTACACCCAGGAGTGATTTATTTGCATTTCTACTACTTTCTGCTCAAGATCTGTGAAAAATTTTAAAGGCATAGCCTAAACCTACCACACACTGCCTCCTCCAAAGCTCCATTCTCACCTAGTCAGGAACAAAAAAAAAAAAAAAAAAAAAAAAAAAAAAAAAAAAAAAAAAAAAGGTGAAAAGCATCCTTTGAGACCCTCCAACATCCCTGAGCCTACACCAGGAGGTTGTGCAGTCAGCAGCACTCAACCCCTCTGCCATGACAGAAGGTTCCCCTCTGATTTTCCATGCATGTCCCACCTCACAGTCACAACTCCTGCTTCTACTTAACATGTCAGGCAAGAGCCTTGGTAGATGTTCTGCACCATTCACTGAATGAAGATCCCTGCAGGCTTGCTTGGGAGCTCTTTCTGTTCCATGATGTGCTGAGCAGCAAATTCCATTCCCTTCCCTTCTTCTTGCCCTCTCCCTCGTCGGTGCAGTCGCTGAAGCATGTTAGGGTTGTGTGGTCCTGTCCATGCCCTGGCACAGTGTTTCAGGAGGCTGTTGGTGCAGAGGTTGTGTTGTTAAAGCTTGAAGCAATGGCAGGTGGACACTCTGGGTCTGTACTAAAACAATATTCCACCTTCTTTGTAGAGCTTATCAATAAGCTTAACTTTCTGGAGGAAGAGGAGCGAGACTTGGCCAACTCCAGCATGAATCCCTTTGGGGATCCTGACACAGGAGAGTTCAATCCCTTTGGAGACCCTGATGTGGAAGGTAACAGCTTTGGTTTGCAGAAGTCATTGCTGGTTGCAAATGCTCCATGACACCTGATGGGATTTCTCTGGAGGGCTATGAAGGAAAAATGTGCCCTGGGTGCAGTGCAGTTAGTGCCTGAAGTACTGGAACAGCACTGGCAGGGAGCAGTTTCCACTGGCAAAGGGATTTGTCCTTGAGTCACATCTCCATAGAACCACAGAGTGGCAGGGGTTGGAAGGGACCCCAGAGAACATCCAGTCCAACCCCCTGCCAGAGCAGGGCACCCAGGGCAGGGCACACAGCAACACAGCCAGGTGGGGCTGGAAAGGCTCCAGAGAAGGAGACTCCACAACCTCTCTGGCAGCCTGCTCCAGGCCTCCAGCAGCCTCACACCAAAGAAGTTTCTCCTCATACTGAGGTGGAGCCTCCTGGGTTCCAGCTTGGACCTATTGTGCCTTGTCCTGTCCCTGGGCACCACCAAACATAGCCTGGAACCTTCATCCTGACCCCCAGCCCTCACATTTATAGATGTTGGTGAGATCCCCTCTCAGCCCAACCAGTTTCTAACTCTGCCCAGGCTGGGGCTGAGCCATGGCCCTCAGCACCACAGCTCTGCCTCTTTCAAACACCTCCAGGGATGGGCATTCAGCCACCTCCCTGGGCAGCCTCTGCCAGGCTTTGAGAATCCTTTCAGAACCCATCCAACCTAAACCTTCCCTGGTGCACCTTGAGGCCATTTCCCCTCCTCCTCTCACTTGTTCATCAGGTCTGACCCTCAGCCCAGCACCACCATGGCCATAAAACCCTGTCCCAAAGTGTCATGTCCACATGTTTCTCCAGGGATGGAGACTCCACCACCTCCCTGGGCAGCCTCTGCCAATCCCTGACCACTCCTGCAGCAAAGAAACTTTTCCTGAACCTCCCCTGGTGCAACTTGAGGCCATTTCCTCTGCTCCTGTCACTAGGGAGCAGAGCCCAACCCCCACCTGGCTGCAGCCTCCTCTCAGGGAGCTGTAGAGAGCAATGAGGTCTCCCTCAGCCTCCTCTTCTCCACACCAAACACCCCCAGCTCCCTCAGCTGCTCCTCCCCAGCCCTCTTCTCCAGACCCTTCCTCAGCTTCCTTGCCCTTCTCTGCACCCTCTCCAGCTCCTCAATGTGTCTCTGGTGTAAGGCTCCATGCAGAGAGCTGTGGGCAGCAGTGCTGAGCTGGGGGTGTGTGAGCTGTTCCTCCCACACCTTGTCACCATCTCCCAGCAGGCAGCAGGGTGGCAGTGCCAAACAGGCTGTCACTGGATTGTTCCTGCCAGGCCAGAAGGTGTTGGGGAGCTGGGAGGGATGGAGCTGCTGTCAACTTGGGGTGACCACAGGATGTCTGCCTGGGAGCACTTAGCCAGGTGGCAAATCTGTGACCTTTCAGGCCATCAGAGCAGGAGTGGCACATCCTGCTGTCAGTGCTGGGGGAGGAGAAGCTCAGCAGGAGCCAGCAGTGAGCACCTGCAGCCCAGAGAGCCAAGCAGAGCCTGGGCTGCAGCAAGAGAAGTGTGGCCAGCAGGGCCAAGGAGGGGATTCTCCCCCTCTGCTCCACTCTGCTCAGACCCCACCTGGTGCTCTGGGTCCAGGTCTGGAGCCTCTGTTCCAGGAAGGCTCTGGAGGGGCTGGAAGGTGTCCAGAGAAGGGCCACAAGGATAGCAGAGGGCTGGAGCTGCTCTGCTCTGGAGACAGCCTGAGAGAGTTGGGGTTGTGCAGGCTGGAGAGGAGAAGGCTCCCAGGAGACCTTCTTGTGGCCTTCCAGCATCTGAAGGGGGCTCCAAGAAAGCTGGGGAGGGACTATTGAGGGAGGGATAGGAGTGGGGGGAATGGAGCAAAAGTAGCAGTGGGGAGATTGAGATTGGATGTTAGGAAGAAGTTGTTCCCCATGAGGGTGGTGAGAGCCTGGCAGAGGTTGCCCAGGGAGGTGGTGAAAGCCTCATCCCTGGAGGTTTTTGCAGCCAGGCTGGATGTGGCTGTGAGCAACCTGCTGGAGTGTGAGGTGTCCCTGCCCATGGCAGGGGGTTTGGAACTGGCTGAGCCTTGAGGTCCCTTCCAGCCCTGACAATTCTGTGATTCTGATTCCTAAGGCTTCCACTTTAGGATTAGTGGCTCCTCAGGGATTTTTTGCTCACCTCAGACAGCTCTGAGTTGTGCTGGCTCTTCCACTCCACAGCTGTCCCACCCCTGTGGTGGGCTCTGGTTATCCCCACCTATACCTTACTGATCTGGAGAGGTTTCTGTTGGGCTGGGACAGTGTTTTGAAGCTACACAAATACTGCAGCTGGTCTCCCAAGGCCACCCTGGTTGCCATTTGACCACAGGTATATCCCAGAATGCCAGGTTGGAAGGGCCATGGCAGCTGGGTCACAGCTGGACTTGATGATCTAGGAGGTCTTTTTCAACCTTAATGATTCTATGATTTTGTCATCATCCAGTCCAACCATCCCTGCCAAGGCTGGGGCTGAACCATGGCCCTCAGCACCACAGTTCTGCCTCCTGAGAACACCTCCAGGGCTGGGCACTCAGCCACCTCCCTGGGCAGTCTGTCATGTTGCAACAGAACTCTTAAGATGAGTTGATTTTTGTGCTCAGTTAATTTAACTTGGGGAAGCCAGCAATGACCACACCTGCAGTGCTCCAGCTGTTTTTTGCCCTGGGTGGGGAATGCAGATGTTGAGGCTGCATGTGGCCAGGGCAAAGTTCCTGCAGCAGACCTGAGACATGCAGGTAGCTGCTTGCTGGCCCTACCTCCCCTTTCATGTCAACCAGCATTGACTTGACCATGGTGCTGCTGGAGCTCTGAGCTCCCTGCAGCAGCTGCCACACTGCAGATGGAGGCAGTGCTGTCATGAGTGCGCAACTCCAGAGTCCGTCCAGGACTCTGGAGAGAGAGAGACCCTACTCTTGTCCCTTTTGCCTTATCTGGGGAAGGACAGCCCCGTGGATCAGTACAGACTGGGAATGACCTGCTGGAGAGCAGCTCTGGGAAAGGACCTGGGAATGCTGGTGGTCAACAGGATAACCATGAGGCAGCAGTGTGCCCTTGTGGCCAAGAAGGCCAAGGGCAGCCTGGGGTGCATTAAGGAGAGTGTGGGCAGCAGGTTGAGGGAGGTTCTCCTCCCCTTCTGCTCTGCCCTGCTGAGGCCTCATCTGGAGCATTGTGTCCAGTTCTGGGCTCACCAGTTCCACAAGGACAGGGAACTACTGGAGAGAGTCCAGCAGAGAGCCCCTGAGCTGCTGAGGGCACTGAACATCACCTGGTGAGGAGAGGTGAGAGCCCTGGGGCTGCTTAGCCTGGGGAAGAGCAGCCTGAGGGGGAGCTCAGCAATGCTCAGCAAGAGCTGAAGGGTGAGTGGCAGGAGGCTGGAGCCAGACTCTGCCCAGTGGTGCCCAGGGACAGCATAAGAGGTGACAGGCACAAAGTGGAACCCAGGAGGTTTCACTTAGACATGAGGAGAAACTTCTTTGTCATGAGGGTGGCAGAGCACTGGGACAGGCGCCCAGAGAGGCTGTGGAGTTTCCATCTCCAGAGGCATTCCAGACCCACCTGGATGTGTTCTGTGTGACTGACTCTGGGTGCCCTGCTCTGGCAGGGGGGTGGGACTGGATGATCTCCAGAGCTCCCTTCCTGCCCCTGACAGTCTGTGAGCTCATCCTGGCTCAGCCATGCTCCTGCCTAACTCTGTCCATCAGAATGTGGCTGGGGAAGGTGCTTGGTTAAATGACTGCTCTGGGAGGCATGGCCGTGCCAGGGGGGCACAGCGAGACAGCTGCAGCAGCTTGCCCCACAGCTTGCACAAACAAGCAGAGACACTGCACACACAGCCTGTGCCCAGCTGCTGCTGCCCTGCTGTCTGGAGGGCTGCCAGCAAGCAGAGGGCACCGGGCACTGGTCTGGGGAAACTCCCCCCGAGGACCCTGCACGGCCAGCGGGGAGGAGGAGGAGGCACAGAGCTGCCCTGTGGATGGCTGTCAGGCGTCAAGAGCAGGCTGCACCTGGGCTCTGCTGCTGTCTTACCTCTCCAGAGGTCCTTTCCACCCCTTGCCTTGCTGCCATGCTGTGCCATTTACTACTGCAATGTGATATGCTGCTGGAGCCAGCTGCACTGGAGAGCAAGAGCAGAGGCCAGGTGGGTCAGAGGCAGGCCAGGTGGGTCAGAGGCAAGGCAGGTGGGTCAGAGGCAGGGAAGGTGGGTCATAGGCAGGGCAGGTGGGTCAGAGGCAGGGCAGGTGGGTCAGAGGCAGGCCAGGTGGGTCAGAGGCAGGCCAGGTGGGTCAGAGGCAAGCCAGGTGGGTCAGAGGCAGGCCAGGTGGGTCAGAGGCAGGCCAGGTGGGTCAGAGGCAGGGCAGGTGGGTCAGAGGCAAGCCAGGTGGGTCAGAGGCAGGCCAGGTGGGTCAGAGGCAGGCCAGGTGGGTCAGAGGCAGGCCAGGTGGGTCAGAGGCTGGGCAGGTGGGTCAGAGGCAAGGCAGGTGGGTCAGAGGCAGGGCAGGTGGGTCAGAGGCTGGGCAGGTGGGTCAGAGGCAGGGCAGGTGGGTCAGAGGCAAGCCAGGTGGGTCAGAGGCAGGCCAGGTGGGTCAGAGGCAGGCCAGGTGGGTCAGAGGCAGGGCAGGTGGGTCAGAGGCAGGCCAGGTGGGTCAGAGGCAGGGCAGGTGGGTCAGAGGCAGGCCATGCCTTATGCTTTCTAGCAGTCCTGGGGAGGAAGAAACATTTTGCCTCTGTGCTGCTTGTCAGGCTGCTCACTGCCCCGTGGTGACTCTGTGCCTGGCAGCAGTGCAGGCATGGGCATCACTAAATGCCTGTCACAGGTGGCTTCTGCTGTCAGCCCCTGCCAGGGGGACAGGGGTGTGTGAGGTCGTTTTGGGGGGGGCTCTGTTTGTGTTGAAAGGAGGTGTCACAAGCTGTTTGCATTACAACAGGGCAGGTGGGTTGAAGGGCAGGGTGATTTCTGGAGATCCTCTGGGAACTGGAAGGCTGAGGGTGCTGATAGGCAGTGCCAGGCTGATGCCTATCACGAGCAGCCTCGCTCACTGGCGTTAGGGCAAGTCATGCTTTCAGAATCTGGCACAGGAGCAGCTCCTGCTCCTGCTGTAGTAATACTGCTGCCTCTCCTCTTGTCACTCCTACCCCTGTGGCTTTATTACCTAACCATGGCACACTTACTGTGAGTTTGACCCTTGGAGTGCCAAGCTGTGGCAGTGGGGAGAGCTTGGAAGCCTGGGGCTTCAGCTGTGATGGATGACTAGGGGAATGCAGGGGAACCTCTGCTGAGTCCTCAGTGGAAAATCAGCTTCAGGAGGACAAGCAGCCCCTTGTAAGCTGTTGTGTGTTCAGCCCCTCAGCCATGCAGTTCCCAACAACTTCAGGTGCTTGAGAAAAGAGAAATGTGCAGAGAAGGTGGCAGCAGCTGCAGCTTTAGGAGTGCTGTTGAATCACTGTCCTGGCAGTTTAATTTGTTCATGGATTCACAGAATGGGACCCTCAAGATCACAGAATCATCCAGTTCCAACCCCCTGTCCTGAAAGCTTTCAGAGCTCCCTCCATGGGACACAGCCTGGTTGGGTTCAGCTGGGGCCCCTTTTTGGGACCCCCCCTCCTGGGGGGATATTGAAGGAAGCAGTGGGGGGAAAAGTTTGAAATATGTTGGATTTTAGAATAGGCTGAGGGAGCTGGGGGGGTTCTGCCCAGAGAAGACTCCAGGGGGATCTTAGAGCTGCCTTCCAATAGCTGAAGGGATCCTCCAGGAAGGCTGCAGAGAGACTTTTCCTATGGGTGTCTGTGGAGTCTTTTCATTAACCTTAAAGCAGAGTTTCTCTGAGCACTGCTCTGCATGGAGCTGCAGGGCTGCCCATGGAAGGCCAAACCTGTAGTTAGTGCTCAGCCAGTGAACAAGAGAAAGAATTTTGTCCTAGTTAGGGTTACAGCACTTGATCCACAGTGTTGAAACACAAACAATTGCAAAAACCATTTGCATTGCCCCTTAACATGCATCAGGTGTTTACACATTTAACCCCTCAGTTCCAGGAGCCAGGAAAAAGCAAATCAGAAATAAAAGATGAGAATGGTTTGGGTTGGAAGGGACCTCAGAGCTCAGCTACTCCAACCCCTGCTATGGGCAGGGACACCTCTCAGCTAGACTCAGCTGCTCAAGGCCTCATCCAGCCTGGCCTTCAACACCCCCAGGGAGGAGGCAGCCACAGCCTCCCTGGGCAGCCTGTGCCAGAGTCTCACCACCCTCACCCTGAAGCACTTCTCCCTCAGCTCCACTCTAACCCTGCTCTGCCTCAGCTTCAAACCATTCCCCCTTGGCCTGTCTCCAGACACCCTCAGCAAAAGTCCCTCTGCAGCCTTCCTGCAGGATCCCTTCAGCTATTGCAAGGCAGCTCTGAGGTCCCCCTGGAGCCTTTTCTGCAGGCTGAACACCCCCAGCTCCCTCAGCCTGGCCTCACAGCAGAGCTGCTCCTCTGAGCATCTTTGTGGCCTCCTCTGGACCCTCTCAATCAAGTCTATATCCTTCTTGTGCTGGGGAGCCCAGAGGTGGACACAGCCCTGCAGGTGAGGTCTCAGCAGAGCAGAACACAGCTCTCAATGACATCACACACTGCACTGGAATGGCATGAGAGAAAGGGAGAGTGAAATCACAAGTTAGTAGCAGAGAATGCTTGGGGTTGGAAAGGACCTTCAAGACCATCATCCTCAGTGGTCAGTCTTTATGCTACCAAAATGATGTAACTCTGAAATGATTTCATTCTTAAAAGAAAGAATCAAAATCCTTCTAACAGTAAAAACCCCAAACAATTGGATTTGCAGTATCAGTCCTGGCTAGACCTAAACCAGAGGTTCTGGTATGGTTTAAACTGGTTAAGCTTCACCTCAATGCCATAGAATCATAGAATTGGTTCAGTTGGAAAAGACCTCCAAGACCATCCAGGCCAACCTTCAACCCAACCCCACCATGGCCATCAAACCATGCCCCCAAGTGCCATGGCCACACATTTCTTGAACACCTCCAGGGATGGGGACTCCACCACCTCCCTGGGCAGCCTGTGCCAATCCCTGACCACTCCTGCAGCAAAGACATTTTTCTTAAGTCATAAAGCACCATATCAGGTGTGGCTGAGGAGATGGCCATGCAGGCTCAGTCAGGGTGTGTAGCTGCAGTGCCTCTGTTTGCTGCTGTCCCAGAGCCAAGCCAACATGCTCATCCCTTAAGCAAAGGGCAGGGACCCTGGGGGGGGAGGGCAGGGACCCTGGGAGGGAGTGCAGGGACTGCACAGGGATGATGCATATCAAGCTCAGTTTACCTCTGCTGATTTGCTCACAAGCCCCTATCTGAAAGATCTTCAGAGAAAGCCACCATAAAATAATGTTGAAGGGCTCCAGGTTAAGTGACAAGGGAAAAGGAATCCTTCAGGGCAGAAGTTCCTAAAATCACAAATCTGAGCAAAGCAAGCAAGGATCCTTTGCCACTGTTGGAGGTTAAATACAGAGCAGAGCCCAACTTCTTAATTATTTTTTCCCCAATTAAGCTCCAGTTGCTGAAGAAGTTCTAGACTGGCTTGCTTACATCACTCCAGGCAGTCAGGGCAAGGGAGAAGTTTCAACTTGCTTGCTCTGAGATGTCTGAGCTAGATCCTTTCCAGTCACAGTTCAGAGCCTTCATGTATAAAATCAGATGAGCCAAATCTCACCCTTACAGCACAGACATGCATGACTGGAAGCTCATGGTCCCTGAGATGCCACTCAAGGGTTACCCACACAGTTAGTGGCTGGATGAAGCGATGCTTCTCAGCAGTGCCAACTGCAGGAGGTTCCACAAATCAAAGGGCAAGGTTCTGCAGCTGGGTCAGGCCAACCCCATGCACAAAGCCAGGTTGGGTACAAAGTGGCTTGAGAGCAGTGCTGAAGAAAGAGGCTTGGGGGTGCTGGGTGCTGAGCAGCTCCCCAGGAGCCAGCAGTGTCCTCCTGCAGCCCAGCAGGCAGCTGTGTGCTGGGCTGCAGCCAGAGGAGTGTGGGCAGCAGGGCAGGAGAGGGGAATCTGCCCCTTGGCTCTCCTCTGATGGAATATCTGAAGGGGCTCCAGGAGAGCTGGGGAGGGACTTTTGACAGTGATAAGACAAGGGGCAGTGGTTTGAAACAGGAGCAGGGCAGATTTAGATTTAGATTGCAGATTAGGAAGAAATTCTTGACAGTGAGGGTGGTGAGATACTAGAACAGGTTGTCCCATTCCTGGAGACATTCAAGATCAGCCTTGCTGTGTCCCTGAACAGCCTGCTCTAGTGGGAGGTGTCCCTGCTGAGTGCAGGGGGTTAGACAAGATGACCTTTGAGGGTCCTTTCCAACCTGATGTATCCTATGACTGTGAATTTGAAGTTAAAGAAAAGAACTTGGGAGTTGGAGTAAGAGAAAGGCATAGGTCCTGGGTGTGTTGCTTCTTTGGTGTGAAGATGGCCCAGGTTACTGAGGGAATTAAGAAGCTGCAAACCTCACCTGGAATTAAATAAAAAATTAAAATTTGCTGCATAATGGCCCTGGGAACACCACAGAAGAAGACTCCACAACCTCTCTGGACAGCCTGCTCCAGGCCTCCAGCAGCCTCACACTGACAAAGTTTTCCCTCCTGTTCCCTCCTGTGGCACCTCCTCTGCTCCAGCTTGCCCCCAGTGCCCCTTGTGCTGTCCTTGGCCATCCCTGAGCAGAGCCTGGCTCCAGCCCTGCACATCCTTCTCCCCAGCAATGAGGGCAGCCCTCAGGCTCCTCCAAGCCCCAGAGCTCCCTCAGCCTGGCCTCCCAGGGAGATGTTCCACTGCCTGCAGCAGCTCTGGGGCTCTGTGCTGGACTCTCTCCAGCACTTCCCTGAGGTCCTTCTTGAGCTGAGGGGCCCAGAACAGGACACAATATTCCAGATGTGGCCTCACTTTAACATTCGATGGTTTTCTTTTAAAGCTAGAAGTTAGCTTTAGTTCCAACCACAAAACTGCAAAAAGAAGCCCTTTGTGTCAAGAACAGCATGGGCATGGTTACTGAAAATCAAGTTTTGGTGACACCAAAGCTGAGGTTGCTATTGCATAGATGTTGAAAGCAGTTCCTATGCAATATTGAACTGAGCTGCTGATCTACTGATGCTGCAGCATGAGGGAGATTAACAGCACTGCCCCTCTGCTCTGCTCTGCTCTGCTCTGCTCTGCTCTGCTCTGCGCTGGGAGACCTCACCTGCAGGGCTGTGTCCAGCTCTGGGGCCCCCAACACAAACGAGACCTGGACCTGATGGAGTAGGACCAGATGAAGGCCATGTGGTGGTTTGAGCTCTGACTGGAGTTCACGAGCTCGAACGATAACAGACTGAGATTCCTCCCCCACCCCTCTCCCTTTCTCCCGGCAAGGTGGAGAGAGAGGAAAGAGGAGAACAAAAAAAGGGGGGGAGGAGAAGTAAATTTGTGAAAGAAATAGTCTGAAATCAGTTTGGAAGTAGAAGTAAATTTTCTTTTTTACAAAAAGAAAAAAACCGTATGTGTATATATGTATCAGTAGCACGGAGGGTTCACAGAGGTGCGGGATGAGGGTAAATGGGAAAATAGACAAACCCAAGGCTGGAAGGCCTTGTGTCCCCCTGGATGTCAGTGGATTCAGTTGGAAGAAGGCAGGCCCCAGCCACGTGCTTGGTGTCGAAGGCAGTGGCAGCAAAGACAAGGCAGGAAAGTGATCGAGCAGCAAGGTGTCTGCCCTTTGATAGGCTTGCTGGACAGGAAGGGGGAGTGGAACAGACCACTTTCGAGTCAGGGGACCCCCCCTTCTTCCGGCAGAGGAGGAGCCACGTCCCCCCGGATTAAGTTTCTTTTGTCCACCTGGGGGCTGGGTTCTTTCAGCCCCATCCAGGATGGGGGTAACCCAGCACAGGCCATGAAAATGAGCAGGGGATTGGAGCACCTCTGCTATGAGGACAGGCTTGAGGGAGCTGGGGGTGTTCAGCCTGCAGAAGAGAAGGCTCCAGGGAGACCTCAGAGCAGCCTGCCAGGACCTGAAGGGGCTACAGTAAGGCTGCAGAGGGACTGATCCCAAAGGCCTGCAGGGACAGGACCAGGGGCAATGGCTTCAAACTAGAGCAGAGCAGATTGAGATTGGATGTGAGGAAGAAGTTCTGCAGCAAGAGGCTGCTGGAACACTGCAACAGGTTGCCCAGGGAGGTGGTTGAGGCCCCATGCCTGGATATATTCAAGGGGAGGCTGGACAGGGCTGTGGGCAACCTGATCTAGTGGAGGATGTCCCTGCTGAGTACAGGGGCTTGGACTGGATGAGTTTTGGAGGTCCCTTCCAACCCAAACCACTCCATGAGTGCTACATGTCCTTGTAAGAAATGCTAGTGGCTGCATTTGTACCCCAGGACCCAGCAGCCAGGCACTCTGGGCAGTGCCCCTTCTTGAGTGCCTGTTACTGAGAATACCTCTAGGCTGCTAACAACTCTTTGTTGCACAGCCCAAAGGAGAGGTGAGGAATTTGCGTGTCTGTATCTTTGAGGTTCCATTTTTGCTCTGAGAACTGGCTGGTGTCACCAGGAGCAGTTAGCAAGGGAGGAGAGTGGGGGGGAAAGTGTCCTTTGAATTAGCTGTGCTGATTCCACTGCAGCCAGCCCACAGTGAGAGCTGGCAAAAACACAACCATGCTGAAATCTTCTGGCTGCCAGGGCAGTGTCTGAGCAGGCCAGGCAGCCATGCCTGGTGTGCTGCTCCTGGGAGAGTTCAGGATTTTGCCCAACATCTGCCCAAGCAGACAGCATTGCCTGGGAAGATCTTCACAGGAGCTTTTGAGGAGTCACAGGCTCACAGGAGGTTAGGGGTTGGAAGGGACCTCTGGAGATCTTCCAGTCCAAGCCCCCTGCCAGAGCAGGACCAGAGAATCTAAGCACAGGGCACACAGGAACACATCCAGACAGGGCTGGGAAGGCTCCAGAGAAGGAGACTCCACAACCTCTCTGGGCAGCCTGCTCCAGGCCTCTGGGACCCTCACAGTGAAGAAGTTCCTCCTCACGTTGAGGTGGAACCTCGTGTGCTGCAGTTTCCATCCATTGCCCCTTGGCCTATCCCAGAGCACAACTGAGCAGAGCCTGTCCCTGTCCCCTCCCTCCTGACCCCCAGCCCTCAGCTATTGATAGACATTGATCAGATCCCTCTCAGCCTTCTCCTCTCCACACTAAACACCCCCAGGGCTCTCAGCCTCTCCTCCCCAGGCAGTGCTCCAGGCCCTTCAGCATCCTTGGAGCCCTCTTTTGTATGAAGAACCTTGTGAGACTTCCATCTCCAATCCTGCCTCCAGGTCTGGTGTCCCCAGCAGAAGAAGGACACAGAGCTGCTGGAGTGAGGCCAGAGGAGGCCACAAAGATGCTCCAAGGGCTGGAGCAGCTCTGCTGTGAGGCCAGGCTGAGGGAGCTGGGGGTGTGCAGCCTGCAGAGGAGAAGGCTCCAGGGGGACCTCAGAGCTGCTTTGCAATAGCTGAAGGGATCCTGCAGGAAGGCTGCAGAGGGACTTTTGCTGAGGGTGTCTGGAGACAGGCCAAGGGGGAATGGTTTGAAGCTGAGGCAGAGCAGGGTCAGACTGGAGCTGAGGGAGAAGTTCTTCATTGGGAGGGTGGTGAGACTCTGGCACAGGCTGCCCAGAGGAGGCAGAGGACTCTGGCTGTGGCTGCCTCCTCCCTTGGGGTGTTGAAGGCCAGGCTGGATGAGACCTTGAGCAGCTGAGTGTAGTTGAGAGGTGTCCCTGGGCATGGCAGGGGTTGGAGTAGATGATCTCTGAGGTTCCTTCCACCCTGAGCCACTCTGTGATCCTATGAAGTGTAATCACTGCACACACCTAGGAAGTGTTTTTTAGTGCAGGCACTTCGAGCCTTGCTCACTGTCACCACATTGAATCCCCAGGAAAGGCAACTTGAGTCTAAAACACAGGAGAGCTTCTCTCTTTCTTAAAACCTGGGGTGAATAGTTCAGCTTTCAATCCATGCAATGGAAATATTTCAATATTTACTGGAATTACAGGGTTGTTATTTGCTGTTGTGTTCTGCTGTTGCAGTGTGCAATGTAATGAATTTCTGGTTTATTTATGGTATTGGTTATTTTAGTGTTGTAATGTTTAGTTAATATTTTGCTTATTTGTTATTGTTTTTTTTTTATTCTACTCTTTTAATATCTAACTCAATAAATCTGTGCTTTAATTATTTCAATATTTTAATATTTAATTTCATTGCAAGTTTATTTATTTGTTGTTTCATTCTACTCTTTTAATAGGTAACACAATTAATAGCTTATTTATTTGGATTTTTATTCTACCCTTTTAATATTAACATTATTAATAGCTTATTTATGTATATTTTTATTCTGCCCTTTTAATTTGCAACACAATTAATAACTTATTTACTTGTATTTGTATTCCACCTTTTAATATGCAACACAATTAATAGCCTATTTAGTTCAGTTTTTATTCTACCCTTTTAATGTGCAACAAAATTACTAGCTTATTTATTTCAATCTTTATTCTACCCTTTTAATATTCAACACAATTAATAACTTATTTATTTGTATTTTTATTCTACCCTTTTTAATCATAGAATCATAGACTCAGTCGGGGTTGGAAGGGACCACAAGGCTCAGCCAGTTCCAACCCCCCTGCCATGGGCAGGGACACCTCACACAGGATCAGGCTGGCCAGAGCCTCATCCAGCCTGGCCTTAAACACCTCCAGGGGTGGGGCCTCAACCACCTCCCTGCACAACCCATTCCAGGCTCTCACCACTCTCATGGGGAAGAACTTCTTCCTCACTTCCAGCCTGAATCTCCCCACTTCCAGCTTTATTCCTTTCCCCCCAGTCCTATCACTACCTAAACAGTCCCTCCCCAGCTTTCTTGGAGCCCCCTTCAGATACTGGAAGGCCACAAGAAGGTCACCTTGGAGCCTTCTCTTCTCCAGACTGAACAGCCCCAACTCTTTCAGTCTGTCCTCATAGGAGAGGTGCTCCAGCCCTCTGCTCATCCTGGTGGCCCTTCTCTGGACACCTTCCAGCATGTCCATATCCCTCTTGTAATAGAGACTCCAGAACTGGATGCAGTACTCCAGGTGGGGTCTCAGCAGAGCTGAGCAGAGGGGGAGAATCCCCTCCCTGGCCCTGCTGGCCACACTTCTCTTGATGCAGCCCAGGCTCTGCTTGGCTCTCTGGGCTGCAAGTGCACACTGACAGCTCAGGTTGAGCTTCTCGTCCACCAGCACCCCCAAGTCCCTCTCCTCAGGGCTGCTTTCCAGCCAGTCTCTGCTCAGCCTGGATTTGTGCTTGGGATTTCCTCAACCCCAGGACCCTGCACTTGGTCTTGTTGAATCTCATGAGGTTGGCTTGTGCCCACCTCTCCAGCCTGTCAAGGTCCCTCTGGATGGATCCCTTCCCTCCAGCCTGTCAGCAGCACCACACAGCAAACCTGCTGAGGGTGCACTCAATGCCTCTGTCCATGCCACCGACAAAGATGTTGAACAAGCCTGGTCCCAGGGCTGATCCCTGAGGGACTCCACTTGTCCCTGGCCTCCACTGGGACATGGAGCCATTGCCAGCCACTCTTTGGGTGCAGCCATCAAGCCAGTTCTGTAGCCATCTCGTGGTCCACCCATCAAACCCCTGTGTCACCAGTTTGGAGAGCAGGATGTGGTGTGGGACAGTGTGGAAGGCTTTGCTCAGGTCCAGGTCAATGACATCAGTTGCTCTCCTCTCATCTATTAAGGTTGTGACCTGGTCATAGAAGGCCACCAGGTTTGTCAGGCAGGATTTGCCCATAGTAAACCCATGCTGACTGTACCCAATCACCTCTTCACTATTCTTCTGTCTCAGTAGTGCCTCCAGGAGAATGTGCTCCATGATCTTACCAGGCACAGAGGTGAGACTGCCTGGCCTGTAGTTCCCTGGTTCTTCCTTCTTACCCTTTTTGAAAATGGGAGTAATGTTTCCCCTTTTCCAGTCAGTGGGGAGTTCCCCAGACTGCCAGGACTTTTGGAATATAATAGAGAGGGGTTTAGCAACCTCCTCTGCCAGTTCTCTCAGTACCTGTGGGTGTATCCCCTCGGGTCCCATGGACTTGAACACTTTCAGGTTCTTCATGTGATCACCAACCTGATCTTCATTTATGATGGACAGTTCTTCCTTCTGGTTCTTGCCGTTAGCTTCCATGACTATTCCAGGAGTGTGGCTGGAGGCCCTTGCAGTGAAAACTGAGGTAAAGAAGTCCTTGAGAACCTCAGCCTTTTCCAGGTCACTTGTGACCATTTCACCTGTTTCCTTTCTGAGGGGGCCCACGCCTTCCCTAGGCTTCTTTTTATCATTAATAGACCTGTAGAAATTCTTGGTGTTCCCTTTGCCCTCCCTGGCTAGATTCAATTCAAATTGTGCTTTGGCTTTCCTAAGCAGGTCTCTTGCTGCTCGGGTAGCTTCCTTATATACCCCCCATTCCAGCTGTCCTTTCTTCCACTCCTTGTAGTGTGATAGCGTGTCCAGCAGCTCCTTGCTCATCCAGGCAGGCCTCCTAGCATTCTTCTCTGCTTTTCTCTTCCTTGGTATACATTGCTGCTGGACACAGAGGAGGTGGTCCTTGAATACTGACCAGCTGTCCTGGGCCCCTCTTCCCTCTAGGGCTTTGTCCCATGACACTTTAGCCAGCAGATCCCTGAAGCCATCAAAGTCTGCACACCTAAAGTCGAGGGTCGTAAGCTTAAAATACGTCCTCCTGGTTGCCCTGAGGATCTTAAATTCAACTGCTTCATGGTCACTGCAGCCAAGGCTGTCTCTGAGCCTCACATTGGTCACCAGCCCTTCCCTGTTGGTGAGAACAAGGGCCAGCATACCACCTTTTCTTGTTGGTTCCTCTACCATTTGGAGGAGGAAGTTGTCATCTATGCAATCCAGGAAAATCCTGGACTGCTGGTGCCTTGCTGTGTTATATGCAACATAATTAATTTGTGGGCTTTTTTTTATGCTATTGATTAGATTCATCCTTACCTATTTAATTTAATCAATAGCTTATTTATTTTTATTTTATTCCACTATTTTAATATTTCATGGGATTCATTTGTAGTTTATTTAGCTCATTGTTTGTTTTCATATTTTAATATTTAACTTAGTTACCAGTTTATTTATTTGTATTTTTATTCTACTGTTTTAATATGTTAGCAGAATTAATTTCTGCTTTGTTATTATTTTCATATTTTAATATTGAATTAATATTTTACTTATTTGGGGTTTTTTATTCTACTATTTTGATATGTAACATAATTAATTTGGGGGGTTATGTTATTGATTATTTTAATATTTAATTAATAGCTTATTTACTTTTTATTTATTCCACTCTTTTAATATTTAATGCAATTAATTCATGGTTTGTTTTTGTTATTGCTTATTCCACTGTTTTAATATTTAGTGTAATTAATTAGTGGTTTATTTCTGTTATTGCTTATTCCACTATTTTCATACTTAGTGTAATTAATTAGTGGTTAATTTATGTTATTGTTTATTCCACTATTTTAATACTTAGTGTAATTAATTAGTGGTTTATTTATGTTATTGCTTATTTAAATATTTTAATATTTAATTAATATTGTGCTTATTTGTTTTTTTAATTCTACTATTTTAATACCTGCTGTAATAAATTTGTGGTTTATTTATTTTATTGATTGTTTTAACATTTAATTTAATTCATAGGAGGTTTTTTTTTTATTATTCCACTATTCTAATACTTAATGTAATTAATTAGTCATTTATCTTATTGCTTATTTAAATATTTAATATTTAGGTAATATTTTGCCTTTTTTTTTTTATTCTACTATTTTAATACTTAATGTGATTAATGAGTGGTTTATTTATCTTATTGCTTATTTACATATTTTAATATTTAATTAATATTTTGATATTTGTTTTTTTTTATTCTACTATTTTAATCCCTGCTGGTTTATTTCTTTTATTGATTGTTTTAACATTTAATTTAATTCATAGTTGTTTGGTTGTTTATTTTTTTTTTACTTCCACTATTTTAATACTTAATGTCATTAATTTGTGTTTCATTTATGGTGTTGATTCATTTACATTTTAATATTTAATTAACAGCTTATGCATTTGTTGGCTTGTTCTACTCTTTTAAGATGTAACCAGTTTTATGTTTTGCTTTCTGTCGTTATTAAGTGTTGTTCAGTGTTAAGTGGTGTTAAGTGTTGTTAAGTGTTAACACTTGGTGTTAAGTGTTTTAATGTTTAGTACAATTAAATTGACATCATCTAGCCTGGAATAAGTATTGGTTGGGATACCAACTGGCTGACAGCTGGGGAAGAGGTTCTGAAACCTGCTGCAATACCATTTAGGTGACATTAAATAAGAAAATTAATAACTAATTAGGCTGAAAGAGCCTTGGGAAGTGAGCAAAGGAAGCCTGCTCCATAGCCTGGAGATGGAAGGACCTTTTGAAGGAGTTCTTTTGGTGTAAAGAAGGCAAATCATAGAATCATAGAATCAGTCAGGGTTGGAAGGGACCACAAGGATCATCCAGTTCCAACCCCCCTGCCATGGGCAGGGACACCTCACACAGGATCAGGCTGGCCAGAGCCTCATCCAGCCTGGCCTTAAACACCTCCAGGGATGGGGCCTCAACCACCTCCCTGCACAACCCATTCCAGGCTCTCACAACTCTCATGGGAAAGAACTTCTTCCTCACTTCCAGCCTGAATCTCCCCACTTCCAGCTTTATTCCTTTCCCCCCAGTCCTATCACTACCTAAACAGTCCCTTCCCAGCTTTCTTGGAGCCCCCTTCAGATACTGGAAGGCCACAAGAAGGTCACCTCAGAGCCTTCTCTTCTCCAGACTGAACAGCCCCAGCTCTTTCAGTTTGTCCTCATAGGAGAGGTGCTCCAGCCCTCTGCTCATCCTGGTGGCCCTTCTCTGGACACCTTCCAGCATGTCCATATCCCTCTTGTAATAGAGGCTCCAGAACTGGATGCAATACTCCAGGTGGGGTCTCACCTGAGATCCTAAAAAGTCCCTCCCCAGCTTTCTTGGAGCCCCCTTCAGATCCTGGAAGGCCACAATAAGGTCACCTCGGAGCCTTCTCTTTTCCAGACTGAACAGCCCCAACTCTGTCCATGGGAACTTCCATCTCAGGGCAGGACTTCATGCACTGAGAGTCCAGGAGCAGCCTCTTCCCTAAGCCTTCAAACCACAAAGATCTGATCAGATGCTTTCAGGGTGGTTTGGGTTTTTTGTCCCCTCCTCCCCCCATGCTGAAGCTGTTTTCATGATTGTGGTGTTGTTGTTGTCGTTTGGTAGAAGCAGACATTGAGGAAGCCTCCTCTTCCAAGCCAGAAGAAAGGTTGTGTGGTGACCATTACAATCCCTTCAAGGATGAAGATGCCCCAGAGTACTTGAACCCCTTCGAGGAGCCAGACCCTGAGCCCGAGGCCTTGGGGACTGCAAGAGACTCTCCTCCTCAGCCTGCCAAAAGGAAGAACGTCAGACCAGTGGATATGAGCAAATACCTCTATGCAGATACCTCTAAAGCTGAGGAGGAAGAGCTAGATGAGTAAGTGTGCTTCTTTATCTTTCAGCAGCTTGGGAAGCATTAGTGGGATCCCTGCCTTAATCTTGAGGTGGATTGGGTTCAACCCTGGAGATCCTTAATCACCCCCTCAGGGCAGAGCCATCCTTAACAGCTCATCAGCAGGAAATGCCATCCCTTCAAGCCACCATATTCAGCTCAACACCACCAGTTAGGACACTCCCCTCTGCCTCATTGATAGCAAATTCCTTGATAGGAAACAAGGCTGTGTAGCTTTCTGGCACTTCATGCCCTGGCCATGAGCCAAAAATTGCATGGCAGCAGAGCTTGAGCCTTCCTGGCATTCTGGCGACTATTTTTGCTACCTAAAATACAACCTTCCTGTTAAGAATGGAGAATTTGGGTTGTAGTGGTGCAGTGTGTGAGAAGGAAGAGCTTCTGCAGTCTGCAGAGCACGTTTTGTAGAGTTTCATACAACTCAATCTCTACATGGGAAAGATTCACAGATGGCATTGGGTTGGAAGGGAGCCTCAGAGGTCACCTTGTCCAAGCCCCCTGCACTCAGCAGGGAGCCTCCAGCTGGCATAGGCTGCACAGGAACTCAGCAAGGCTGATTTTGAATGTCTCCAAGGACAGACTCTCAACCACAGCCGTGGGCAGCCTGTCTCACAACTTCCTCCTCAGCTCCAACCTCAAGCTGCCCTGCTCCACTTTCAAAGCCCTGCCCCTGGGCCTAGCACTCCAAGCCCTTCTCAACAGTCCCTCCCCAGCCTGCCTGCAGCTCCCCTGCAGACATTGAAATGCAGCTCTGAGCTCTCCCTGCAGCCTTCTCCTCTGCAGGCTCAACAGCCCCAACTCTCCCAGCCTGTCCCCACAGCAGAGCTTCTCCAGCCCTCTCAGCATCTCTGTGGCCTCCTCTGGACCCTCTCCAGCAGCTCCAGGTCTCTCTTGTGTTGGGGGCCCCAGAGCTGGACACAGCCCTGCAGGTGAGGTCTCCCCAGAGCAGAGCAGAGGGGCAGGATCCTCTCTCTCCAGCTCTGCCCACACTGCTTTGGCTGCAGCCCAGGCTGCCCTTGGCCTTCTGTGCTGCCAGTGCCCATTGCTGGCTCCTGTCCAGCTTCTCCCCACCCCCAGCACCCCCAAGTCCTTCTCTGCAGGGCTGCTCTCAATCTCATCCCCCCCAGCCTGCATTGGGACCGAGGCTTGCCCTGCCCTAGGTGCAGGACCTTGCCCTTGGCCTTCTTGAACCTCCTGAGGTTCTCCTCAGCCCAGCTCTGCAGCCTGCCCAGGTGCCTCTGGATGGCTCCCATCCCATCCTTCAGCCTTACCAAGCACACCACTCAGCCTGGTGCCACCTGCACGCTTGCTGAGGGTGCCTCAGTCTCCCTCCCTGTGTCACTGTGCTTTGTGTTGTGATAGAGAAACCACCAAGCTCTGTACAGGAGCTGTGCAGCCTGTGAGGTGTGAAGGTCTCTCCTGACTCCTTGTTTGTGGTCATTACTCACCAACTACACCACTCACAAGCCAGTTTCTGGTGATTACCTGTGAGGAGCTTTACAAACACCAAGTGTAATTAGCAGTGAGTTTTCCATGATTTAATGAGCGTTCTCATGGCCGGACATTTGCATGGCTTTCATGTCCAGTGTTCATGCAGCTGGCAGATCATCCTCTTTGCCTCTGTGTGAATAGCTGTCTTCTAGGAAACTGGAGGGTTCCCAAGCACTCAAACAGTAGAAATGGCTAAAGAACCCTGCAGGTTTTTTTTTTTTTTTCCTTTTAAACCTCTGTGGCCATGGATTTTGTGTTGCTTTTACTGTGGGGGAAAAAAATAATAATAATAAAGAAGTAGACTGGAGAATGGTGCCTAAACAAACAGTACTGGCTGCTGTGTCTTCAGAGCAGTGTGTTGATGGTCACACCAGGCAGCCCTGCTCATTCCCTGACCCAGAGATCAGGGTCTAGGTCCCTAGAATCTGCAGGGGGGAAAAGAAGAGGGCAGCAAACCTGGAGGATTCCAGTCACCAGTGATGTCCCCCACGGTTCTGTACTGGGGCCTGTCCTCTCTAATGGTCTGCATGAAGGGATTGAGGCAGCCTCAAGGGTGAGCCCAAGCTGGGTGGCTGTGTCCATCTGCTAGAGAGTAGGGAGGCTTTGAAGTGGGCTCTGGTCAGGTGAGAGCCATGGGCCAAGGCTCACTGGGTGAAGTTCAGCAAGGCCAAGGGCCAGGTCCTGCACCTGGGTCACAGCAACCCCATGGGGAGCTGCAGACCTGGGGATGTGTGGTTGGAAAGCTGCAGCTGGGAGAGGGCCCTGGGGTGTTGGTTGGCAGTGACCTGCAGTGCCCAGGGGGCCAAGAAAGCCAAAGGCCAAAGGGTGGGCAGCAGGGCCAGGAGGTGCCCATCCCCCTGTGCTCAGCACTGGGGAGGCCACACCTCGAGTGCTGTGCTCAGCTCTGGGCCCTCACTGCAGGAAGGACATTGAGGGGCTGGAGCCTGTCCAGAGCAGGGCAGGGAGGCTGGAGAAGGGCCTGGAGCCCCTGGGCTGGAGGAGGGGCTGAGGGAGCTGGGGGTGTGCAGGCTGGAGAAGAGGAGGCTGAGGGAGACCTCATTGCTCTCTCCAGCTCCCTGAAGGGAGGTTGGAGTGAGGAGGGGACAGCCTCTGCTCCTTGGTGGCAAGGGACAGGAGCAGAGGAAATGGTTCCAAGGTGTGCCAGGGGAGGCTCAGGCTGGAGCTCAGGAAATATTTCTGCACTGGAAGGGATCTCAGAGCTTGGAATGGTCTGCCCAGGGCAGTGCTGCAGTCCCCACCCCTGGGGGTGTTCCAGCAGCCTGTGGAGCTGTGCTTAGGGACATGGTTTGGTGGTGACCCTGCAGTGCTGGCTGAAGGCTTGGACTGGATCAGCTTGGAGGGCTCTTCCAGCCAGGTATGTTCTGTGATTCTGTGAGAAGAGCAGAAAGACCAAAAACTCCAGGGATGAGCAAGTGAATAAGGTTTCTGGCTTCTATTTCTGCTCACATTTCCTCCCTTAAGCAAAGCTCTGCCACCTGGGCTTGCAGCACTATGGCAGTGGCAGCCTGGTTGGGGCTGTAGATTTTTGTAGCCCTTTAGTATTTGAATTACTCCATTTGCTTTATTCCTTTTTTTTTTTTTTTTATCCAAGGATAAAAATAACCTCCCCAGAGATGGATTCTCCTCTAACGTCAATCTGATGATCTATGTTTTCATTATAAAAGCAATGTCCCATGGGGAGATTGGAGGCTAAGGAGTCCAAAAGCACTGGAAAATACTTCTGCATATTTTATTTTAATGCCCTGACCCCCAAAGTAGCTTCCTCTCCCTGTTTTCCTCCCAGATTGCAGGAGAACCATGTCGCAGAAAAAGAGCTGGGACCATTGGTTAAATGTATTGAGTAGAGAAATGAGACCCTTGGAATGTCTACCAAAATGCTTTGGAGGGGTGGGTGCCATGAGAGAGCTCCAGACTGTGGACACAGGACCCCTTGCACTCACAGGCACTCTGTGGTGCCTTCAGAGAGTGATTGAGTTGTTGTGGCTGGAACAGATGGCTCCTGTTATTAAGTGTCACAGGTGACTCACTCCTGGCAGTAAGTGTTATTAATTGTCACAGTTTTCAGCAGAAGGCTTCTCAGAAGGTTCCAAAGGAAAGATTTTCAGAGGCAGTGCCAGCTGGGAGTTCTTGTGTGCCTTGAATCTAGGAGGGTTCCTGCCCAGATCTGTCCTATCCTACCCAAGGTGAATCTTGATGCTTTGAGTGTCTACATGAGTGCTTCATCTTCTTCCACACCCTATTCAAGTCCAGACTTCAGTGTCAGTGTGGCAAGGAGCTGCACAATGCCCCCACACCCTCACATGAAGCCTGATTCCTTTTATTGATTGCAGTTCAGTTCCCATTCCAAGCCCCTGCACTACCTCTCCTGCCTGGTGGATGGAAGGATGCCCAAGAGCCAGCAAGGTGCTCTGGTGGCCAAGAAGGCCAAGGGCATCCTGGGGTGCATTAGAAGAGCTGTGGTGAGTAGGTCCAGAGAGGTTCTCTTCCCTCACTATTCTGCCCTGCTGAGGCCACATCTGGAATATTGTGTCCAGTTCTGGGCCCCTCAGGTCAAGAAGGACCTCAGGGAACTGCTGGAGAGAGTCCAGCACAGAGCCCCAGAGCTGCTGCAGGCAGTGGAACATCTCCCTGGGAGGCCAGGCTGAGGAGCTCTGGGGCTTGGAGCAGAGGAGCCTGAGGGCTGCCCTCATTGCTGGGGAGAAAGCTGTGCAGGGCTGGAGCCAGGCTCTGCTCAGGGATGGCCAAGGACAGCACAAGGGGCACTGGGGGCAAGCTGGAGCCATGGAAACAGGAGGAAGAATTTTGTCAGTGTGAGGCTGCTGGAGGCCTGGAGCAGGCTGCCCAGAGAGGTTGTGGAGTCTTCTCTGGAGCCTTTCCAAGCCCACCTGGCTGTGTTCCTGTGTGCCCTGCCCTGGGTGCCCTGCTCTGGCAAGGGGTTGATCTCTGGAGGTCCCTTCCAGCCCCTACCACTCTGTGGTTCTGTGATCAGCAGAAGCACCATTGGCAATGTTGGATGGGCCTGCCACAAGCAGCTGCTGTGTACCTCTGGCACAGTCACCATGGCTTGTCAGTCACTGGTCTGAGTGGAACCACCCTGACCTTCCCATCCTCTCCCCATGCAGAATTCACTTCATCTCTGTAATCATTTTCACCACACACCTCTGGACCCTGTTGTTCCATCTATCTATGTCCATGTCAGGGAGGGCTGACTTGGCCCCATCAAGGCCAAACAACTGGCTCATATCATGGCCTGAGAAACCTTGGCCTATTGTTTCCAACCTTTCTCCTAGCATCTGCTCTGCTGTGTTGTTTGGGTTTGGGTTGGGGGTTTTTAAGCATTTTAGACTGTGCTTGTTCTGGTGTTTTCCCCAGGAGTGGTTTTGAAGCTGCTCAGTGGAAAGCATCAGAATCACAGAATTGTCAGGGCTGGAAGGGACCTCAAGGCTCATCCAGTTCCAACCCCCCTGCCATGGGCAGGGACACCTCACACTCCAGCAGGTTGCTCACAGCCACATCCAGCCTGGCTGCAAAAACCTCCAGGGATGAGGCTTCCACCACCTCCCTGGGCAACCTCTGCCAGGCTCTCACCACCCTCATGGGGAACAACTTCTTCCTAACATCCAATCTCAATCTCCCCACTTCTACTTTTGCTCCATCCTCCCCAGTCTTATCACTCCCTGACACCCTCAAAAGTCCCTCCCCAGCTTTCTTGGAGCCCCCTTCAGATGCTGCAAGGCCACCAGAAGGTCTCCTGGGAGCCTTCTCCTCTCCAGCCTGCACAACCCCAACTCTCTCAGGCTGTCTCCAGAGCAGAGCAGCTCCAGCCCTCTGCTCATCCTCATGACCCTTCTCTGGACTGTTGCTCAGGAAATGCCCAAGTATTTTTATCCCTGCACCTTACAAGGTTCATTAGAGTTCACTTGATGATCTCCTTGGCATTTCCCTCTTGTCTGTGTGTGAAAAGTGAGGATGGGAACATGGATCCATCAGTTAGCATCAGGACTTGTGCCCCACTCTACCCTGGCAGCTCCCAAATTCTGATTCTGGACTTGGCGTGCCTGCAGAGCACCCCGGAGCTGAGCTCTGGCTTCACTTGTGTGACAGGCTCTGCTTCTCATCTTGGAGCAGATCCTTAGCCTCACTGCACCTCTGTGGAGGATTTACCCTGGGCCATTTGCTTAACTGAAACACAGTTCACTAATGGGTGAGGAGATAACCTGGGATTTCACAAGCAGCATGGCAGAGTAGCAAGCAGGAGAGTGAGGCAGTGTTGTGTGGTACAGAGGGACTTGGATCATCCAGGGCTTGGATCATCCAGGACTTGGATCATTCTGAGGGACTTGGAGAGAGGGGCATGGATGATTCTCCTGTAAAAATACACTCAGCTGCCTTCAAGTACCTGGAGGGAGCCTACAGGAGGGCTGCAGAAGTGACTAGAGCCAGGCCAAGGGGGAATGGTTTGAAGCAAAGGCAGAGCAGGGTTAGACTGGAGCTGAGGAGACTCTGGCACAGGCTGCCCAGGGAGGCTGTGGCTGCCTCCTCCCTGGGGGTGTTCAAGGCCAGCTTGGATGAGGCCTTGAGCAGCTGAGTCTAGCTGAGAGGTGTCCCTGCCCATGGCAAGGGGTTGGAGTAGCTGAACTCTGAGGTCCCTTCCAACCCAAACCCTTCTGTGACTCTCTGATACTGCTGCTGAGCTTAGAGGCAGGATCAGTACCAACAGCTGAAGCCCTGGCAGTGCAGCACTAACCCAAGCTGGCTCTGTGCCCCTTTCAGTTCACCAACCATCCCCTTCCACAGAAGATCCAAAGATGATCCCTGTATTCCAACAGACATGATGATTCTCCTGTAAAAATTCAGTTGCCTTCAAGTACCTGGAGGGTGCCTACAGGAGGGCTGCAGAAGTGACTAGAGAAAAGCCAAGAGGGAATGGTTTGAAGCTGAGGCAGAGCAGGGTTAGGCTGGAGCTGAGGGAGAAGTTCTTCAGGGTGAGGGTGGTGAGACTCTGGCACAGGCTGCCCAGGGAGGCTGTGGATGCCTCCTTCCTGGGGGTGTTCAAGGCCAGGTTGGACCAAACTCTGAGAAGACCTTCTTGTGGCCTTCCAGGATCTGAAGGGGGCTCCAAGAAAGCTGGGGAGGGACTTTTGAGAGAGTCAGGGAGTGATAGGACTGGGGGGGGGTGGAGCAAAAGTAGAAGTGGGGAGATTGAGATTGGATGTTAGGAAGAAGTTGTTCCCCATGAGGGTGGTGAGAGCCTGGCAGAGGTTGCCCAGGGAGGTGGTGGCAGCCTCATCCCTGGAGGTTTTTGCAGCCAGGCTGGATGTGGCTGTGAGCAACCTGCTGTGGTGTGAGGTGTCCCTGGCCATGGCAGGGGGGTTGGAACTGGATGAGCCTTGAGGTCCCTTCCAGCCCCGACAATTCTGTGATTCTATGATCTTTGTGGACTGCACCTTCTATCAGCCCCTCCCCCAGTATTTCAGGTTTTGGACAAAGACCTTTTTGGGGTTGATTGTTTGGGGGTTTGGTTTTTTCTGTGTTAATTTGTCCAAACTCTTTCTCAGTAGTTGTTGGACCATTTAAAAACCATGCTAAGGGGAAGGTGGGAAGCTGGGGGGTTGGTGTGTGTGCTGCCCACGGTCTAGTTAACATGTGAGGGGATAGTCTGGTTCTCAAATTAGGTCTTCTCTAGGGAAAAATGACAGACAGCAAGGGGGAGCTTGGAAGGGACCTCTGGAGAGCATCCCTGTCCAACCTCCCTGCTAGAGCAGGGCACCCTGAGTCCAGGGCCACACAGGAACACATCCAGGTGGGTCTGGAATGCCTCCAGAGATGGAGACTCCACAGCCTCTCTGGGCAGCCTGTCCCAGTGCTCTGCCACCCTCACAGGGAAGAATTTGTTCCTCCTGCTCATGTGGCACCTCCTGGGTTCCAGCCTGTGTCCATTGCCCCTTGTGCTGTCCCTGGGCACCACTGGGAAGAGTCTGGCTCCAGCCTCCTGCCACTCACCCTTCAGCTCTTGCTGAGCATTGCTGAGCTCCCCCTCAGGCTGCTCTTCCCCAGGCTAAGCAGCCCCAGGGCTCTCACCTCTCCTCACCAGGTGATGTTCAGTGCCCTCAGCAGCTCAGGGGCTCTCTGCTGGACTCTCTCCAGTAGTTCCCTGTCCTTGGTTCTGTCCAAGTTTTTATCTCATTGGTAAGGGTGTGGTGGTTTGTTGTTCGATTTTTTCCTCACACCAAACCTATTTGAACCTTAGCTGCATCTTTCCAGCTGCAGCTACACAGTGAATTGCTTCCCCACCTAACATGCTACATCTGGTGGCTGTTCAGAAGGGTCACTTGTCAAGCTGAAGGCAGCCTTGTGCTCTCCTGTAGAATTCTTTGTTCTTCAGCCTTTATCTCTTATATCTCCATTTTCACCTCCCTTTGAACTTTGTAATGTCTGAAGAGAGCTGAGCTGGGCTGTCAGCTAAATGAGAGCTCCTGACAGTGAGGTGCATTCCCCTCCAGCCACAATTCCTGCCCCTCTTGCTGCCTGCCCTGGAAAGCACCCACCCTTGGCTGTCACACCCACCCCTGGCTGTTCCACTCACCCCTGGCTGTTTAACTCCTTCTCCCTCTGCTGCATTTAGCTGTGCCTGTACTGCTAGCTCTGTGCCTGGTGGGCAGCCAAGTGGGGATGCTCCAAGGCTGCTTCCATTCAGCAGGTTTCAGTGCCAGTCTCTCCTGTCCCTTCAGTTCCTGCCTTTAGAGCTTTCTCTCTCAGAAGCAGTGGCAGATTCTCAGAAAGGTCTGAAGGTTTTTTACCTGCTCTTTGCCTCTGTGCTTCAGCAAACGTTGCCTTTCAGAAGCAGAGAGATTTGCTGTGCTTGATTTTTTTTCTCAGTGAAAAGAGGGTGATGGCAAAATGCATTAAAATCACAGAGTCACAGATTGCATTGGGTTGGAGGGGACCCTCAAAGGTCACCTTGTCCAACCCCCCTGCACTCAGCAGGGACACCTCCAGCTAGAGCAGGCTGCACAGGGACACAGCAAGTCTCATCTTGAATGCTTCCAGAGACAGGGCCTCAACCACAGCCCTGGGCAGCCTGTTCCAGTATTATGCAGAACTTCCTCCTGATGTCCAACCTAAACCTGCTCTGCTCCAGTCTCAAACCACTGCCCCTCGTCCTAGCACTCCAAGCCCTTCTGAACAGTCCCTCCCCAGCCTTTCTGCAGGTCCCCTTCTGGAACCTGCACTGGAAGCTGTGCTGGAAAGCTGCTCTAAAGTCTCCTGGAGCCTTCTCCTCTGCAGGCTGAACAGCCCCAGCTCTCCCAGCCTGTCCCCATAGCAGAGCTTCTCCAGCCCTCTGAGCATTTTGGTGTCCTCCTCTGGACCCTCTCCATCAGGTCCAGGTCTCTCTTGTGCTGGGGGCTCCAGAGCTGGACACAGCCCTGCAGGTGAGGTCTCAGCAGAGCAGAGCAAAGCAGAGGGGCAGGATCCCCTCTTTCAACCTGCAGCCCAGGATGCAGCCCTGTTCTGATAGCAGTCAGTAAGACCAACAGAGTGAGTGTCCACAAAAGTGGGAGAAGTTTGATGCTGTGTGAAGGGAAACTGAATGAAGAGTTGGGGGTTATTTGGTTTGGGGTTTCTTTTCTTCTGGTTTATGCCCAGATGTTGCTGTTGTAGTCCTTCAAAAGCAGTGTATGCTGTACAGCTCACAACTGTGATTCATGGATTCACAGAATGGTCTGGGTTGGAAGGGACCTTGAAGATCATCCAGTTGTGACTGTCCTGACATTGGCAGGGACACCTCCTACTGGACTAGGTTGCTCAAGGCGTCATCAGGGCCTTCTCCTGAGAGGAAATGTGTCATGGATCTAGCAAGGCAGGCTCTTGTCTAATGCTCTTTGCATTATTGGTTCCATCTGGAGTGAAATTCAAGGCATTGAGGTTATTTTTCATCTGATCATGGAATGCTTTAGGTTGGAAGAAACCCTTAAGAAACTCTTCTGCAGAGGCAACATAGAATCATCAAATGGATTGGGTTGGAAGGGACCTCCAAAGGTCATCCAGTCCAACCCTGCTGGCAGGTAGCTCAGGATCAGCTCTGCATGCAGGCAGATCTTTGGGAGTTGCACTGCCTTGGTTACACAAACGCGGCTCGGGGTGTATGAGAAAGGCATCCAGCAGGGGAAGTGTGGACTGGCAGGGAGTTAATTAAGTAATTAACATATCAGTTTGGCAGTGAACCTTCCAGTTTGGGATTGCAAAACATGAAAAGCCAAGATTAGGAATAGAACAACTGCAGTGGAAAGAAGGTTCCCATCAGGAGACAAAACTGCTGGCTGCTCTGAGCGTGCAGCAGAAGCCATTGTTTGATCACAGGATCAGTGAGGGTGTCCTTCCTTGGTATTTGATAGCTCAAACCAAGAGATACACTTTGGGAATGCTGGGGAGCAAACACAGAGCTGGAATGTGGATGCCAGAAGAGTGATTCTTTGAACTGCATCCACTTGGTGGGAGATGTTTACTGTGTTTCCTGCACCAGATTTAGTTATGAAAATCACTTTCCAAACAAACAGGGGATGGCTGCTCTTGTCTCTAGAGAGGTGTTCAGGGCCAGGCTGTATGAGGCCTTGAGCAAGCTGGGCTGGTGAGGAGTGTCCCTGTCCATGGCAGGGGGTTGGCACTGGATGATCTTGAAGGTCCCTTCCAGCCCAAACCATTCTGTGAATCTATGAACATCTTGAGGCCTTTGCCTGCTTCATTTCGATGGCAGGGTGCAAGGTCTCTGGCCACAGTGAGACAGCTGCTTGCCCCCATGCCTCCAGCTGCTGGCAGACCCATCCCCAGGCTTGGGAAGTCCCAAACTGAACCATGGGAGCAAGTCCTCAGGGTGTTTTGACAGAGTCACTGAGTGACAGAATCACAGAATGACAGGGATTGGAAGAGGCCTCTGAAGGTAGCTCCTTTAAAGCTCTTTTGCTGAGCTAAGCAGGCTGGATGAGGCCTTGAGCAACCTGGGCTGGTGTCCCTGCCTGTGGCAGGGGGTTGGGACTGGATGATCCTGAAGGTCCCTTCCAACCCAAGGCGTTCTGTGAAGGCACAGGTCCCCTGCAGCTTTCTTGCACTCTTCTCTTCCCCCAGACCTGTTGCTGAAGTGGTGTGGTGCCTGTGTGCTGCAGAGGTTAAAACCCACTTGCTGGGGAGCCCATGGAGGCCAACATTGTCAGCCTTGGGGCAGCCAAGAGTGAGGCCTTGTTGAAGCACACCTGTGACTCTGTTCTGATGCAGCATGTTTAATGCTGTTCAGGAGCCAGCAGCTTCCCTCAGAGCCATGGCACTGAGCTTGCCTGTTGGTGGCTAAACAGAACTGAGAAGTGAGCTTTGATGCCCTTGAGAAAACTTAGGCCATTTGCAGGGCTTTGCAACACTGCTGGAAGTTCTGCCCTGATGCTGTCAGAGCTCACCTGGACTATCTGAAAGCATGAAAAGGCAAAATATGTCCTTAGCTGGGGCCATGGAACCATTGTAGCCACTGGCCTCTGTAAGCAGCTGTGGGTGTGGGGTGCCATTGCCAGGAGACGCCAAAGAAACGTGTTTCCCTTCTCTTGATTAGATCAAACCCGTTTTATGAACCCAAACCAAGCCCTGCTTTCATTAAAGCTGCTCCACTGCAAGAACCAGAGAAGAAGATGAAGAGGAAGGCTCCTGACCCACCACAGCTCTTGCCAAAGACAGAGCCAGTGAGCGAGGGCACGGCGGCTGCTCCTGCGCCGAGGGACCTGTCTTCATCTCCTAAGGTAGGCTCCCACCCCAGCCTGGCACCCTCCTCACTCACACCACATTACTGCCTGGGCTACACAACCCCCTGGCCCTTGTGGGCCTGCCTCAAAGCTCTGCTGGGGCTCAGTGGGACCTGGACAGATTGAGAGCTGGGCAGAGAGAAACCTGCTGAGGTTCAACAGGAGAAGTGCAGAGTCCTGCAGCTGGGAAGGAAGAAGAAACTGCAGCAGGACAGGGTGGGAGGGGATCTGCTGGAGAGCAGCCCCAAGGAGAAGGAGCTGGGAGTGCTGGTGGGCAGCAAGTTCTGCATGGCACAGCAATGTGCCCTGGGGGCCAAGAAGGCCAAGGGGAGCCTGGGCTGCATTCAGAGGAGTGTGGCCAGCAGAGCCAGGGAGGTTCTCCTCCCCCTCTCCTCTGCCCTGCTGAGACCTCCCCTGGAATATTGCATCCAGCTCTGGGCTCCCCAGGTCAGGAGGGACAGGGATCTGCTGGAGAGAGTGCAAGGGAGGGCTGCAAGGATGCTGAAGGGCCTGGAGCACTGCCTGGGGAGGAGAGGCTGAGAGCCCTGGGGGTGTTTAGTGTGGAGAGGAGAAGGCTGAGAGGGATCTGATCAATGTCTATCAATAGCTGAGGGCTGGGGGTCAGGAGGGAGGGGACAGGGACAGGCTCTGCTCAGTTGTGCTCTGGGATAGGCCAAGGGGCAATGGATGGAAACTGCAGCACAGGAGGTTCCACCTCAACAGGAGGAGGAACTTCTTCCCTGGGAGGGTCCCAGAGGCCTGGAGCAGGCTGCCCAGAGAGGTTGTGGAGTCTCCCTTCCAAGCCCACCTGGCTGTGTCCCTGTGTGCCCTGCCCTGGGTGACCCTGCTTTGGCAAGGGGGTTGGGCTGGATGATCTCTGGAGGTCCCTTCTAACCCCTACCACTCTGTGATGCTGTGCAGTCTGGGGCTTGAGAGCTCAGTGCTGGACACTCTGTATGTGTCTGGGGGGTTGTGTGTCCAGCCCCAGAGCTGCTGAGGCAATCTTTCAGAAGCACTCAAGTCCCCTCTCAGTCAGGTGGCTGTGAGGCACACCCAGATTGGGTGTGCTGGGGCTGTGTCTGTCACGGGAGAACATGAGTCAGCCTCTGCTGAAGAGGCCAACGTGGGACAGAGGTTTTTTAGGGTTCCAGGAGCTACCCTCTGTGGTGATGAATCTCAGCTCTGCTGTCTCAGCAGTGAGCACCACTTGTGCTTTGGTTTACCCAAAAGAAGCCCTGGGGGAGTTCCCTCAGGGCCCCTTCTTGACCGTTCATTCTCTGCGTGTTGGCTGTTTCTGAAGTGAGGGCAGCTGAAGGCAGCAGGCTTCCCTCCCAGCATCCTCACCCACTTCATGCATGTCCTCATCTGCTCTGCCTTCTGTGGGATCTCTGGCACTTCAGATTAAGAGGTGGATGGAGCTGCTTCTCATAGCTGTCATTCCCCTGCCTAATTCCTCAGCCAGGCTGCTGGCAGGGCTCTGATCTCGCTGTTGCTTTGCCACTCGCTCAGGGGAGGGAGCAGGAGAGCAGAAGTCAAATCTGGGCCTGCTCACAGCAAAACACAGCAGTGCAGGAAGGCCACCAGCACGATTGCCAGCTTCATTCTGGGTGTGCAAAGCCACAGGTGGGGACATGTGAGAAGAAAGGAGGGCAGGTTTGTGATGCTCCCAGGTGGGGTTTGATCTGTGCTGGATGTTCCCTAGGAAGCACACTGCACACTTTGACTCCTGGTGGAGGGTGGCTCCCAGGGCAGAGCCAAGAGGCATTCTAGTAATACCAAGCAGAGAAGAGGATATTTCAGCAGGTTGCTTGATGGGAGGTTGTGTTCCCATTGTTCATTGTTTGAGAGGAGGTTCTTTACAGGTCTGCAGTCAAGGAAAGACTTTTCTCTGCCCTTTGGTGTGGTGAGATAATGTTTGACTGCTGGAGGGGGCCAGGGGGCTCTGGGATGGTAATTTGGAGAAATTTATTCCCAGCAAAGGGTTCTCAGAGAACAGAGGTCCTGTGAGGAGCAGCTGAGGGACCTGGGGTCACACAGTCTTAGAAGAGAAGGCTGAGGACAGACTTCATCACCCTCTACAGCTCCTTCTTAGGAGGCTGGAGCCAGGTGGGGGTGGGGTTCTTCTCACAAGTGACAGGACAGGAGGAAAAAGCTTCAAGGTGCCCCAGGGGTGGTTCAGGTTGGACACTAGGAACAATCTCTTCCCAGCAAGGGTTCTCAGGCACTGGCCCAGGGAGGTGGTGGAGTCCCCATCCCTGGAGGGGTTTCAGAGCTGTGTGGATGTGGTGCTGAGGGAGGTGGTGCAGTGGTGGTGGCTGAGCAGCAGTGGTGAGGTTGTGAGCTCTGGGTGAGGGCTTGGACTTGGTGATCTCAGAGGATTGTTGTGAGGTTTGTCTACCCCAGGCTAAGTTTTAGACTGTGTGAAAGCTGGAAGTGAGTTAGAAAAGCTGCAGGCCTGACCTGTGTGAGCAGCCTGTGCTGTTATGAGCACAGCCAGGCACCTCCTGCTCTCATGCAGCCTGGGAGTTTCTAAATGCTGTGGTGCCTGCCTGCTTGCAGCCCAACTCTCTGCAACTGATTCTGAGGCACAGCTGAGATCAGCAAAGGTCTAAGCACTGAGATGTTGATATTCATCAACCTGGTGACCCCACCTGGAGTACTGTGTGCAGTTCTGGTGACCCCAGAATAAGAGGGTCCAGAGGAGGCCACCAAGATGCTCAGAGGGCTGGAGAACCTCCCTATGGGGACAGGCTGGGAGAGTTGGGGCTGTTCAGCCTGGAGAAGAGAAGGCTGCAGGGAGACCTCTGAGCAGCCTTCCAGTACTTGAAGGGGTCCAGGAGAGCTGGGGAGGGACTTTGGACAAGGGCTGGGAGTGACAGGATGAGGGACAATGGCTTTGAGCTGGGAGAGGGGACACTGAGACTGGAGATGAGGAAGAACTTCTTGGCAGTGAGAGTGGTGAGACTCTGGCACAGGTTGCCCAGGGAGGCTGTGGCTGCCTCCTGCCTGGAGGTGTTCAAGGCCAGGCTGGATGAGGCCTTGAGCAAGCTGGGCTGGTGGGAGGTGTCCCTGCCCATGGCAGGGGGTTGGAACTGGATGAGCTTTGGGGTCCCTTCCAACCCTAACCATTCTATGAGACTTAGGCCCATGGGGGGAAATGGAGCTGTGCTGGCCTGCTGTGGTACAGAAAGCTTCAATTTTCACAGAGCGTTTTGGAGGATCTGAGTCCATTGTGGGAGGCTCCAGAGCAGATGCCATGTCCTGGTTTGTTCCATTACAGCTAGAGTGGAAAGTTTCCCTGCCTGGGTGTGTTAGAATGTTGTCTGGTCATTTGCAATTCAGAAAGCTTGCTGTCAGCAGAGGCTTTTGCTTTTTCTGTTGTTTTGGTTGTTGTTGTTGTTGTGTGCTTGAATTGTTCTGCTCCCAGGTTATGTAACAGCATTAGCCCAGCAGCACTCTGCCTGGAATGCTCTGTGAAATTTGGAAAAGTACTGGCATTTAATAGCAGAGGAAATCAAACCCTTGCCACTGTGCCCAGGTAGGACTTGGCCCCCTGGCACAAATCACTTGTTTGTTTCTTACTCAATCACAGTGGCAATGTTTGGCAGCTCTGAAAGGAAAGGCAGAGGCACTACGCAAGCAGGAGCTGAGCACACGCCCTGGGGAGGGGGAATAGTCCCCAGGTGGTGGAGGGAGGCTAAACAACAGCTGGCTGGGCACACAAAGCCTCTCCTACAGCTCTGACCACAGCCCAAGTGTCTCAGCATGTTCAGTTTCCCTGTCCTGGTTGGCTTTGCAGGAAGCAGACAGGCTGAGGGAGCTGGGAGTGTTCAGCCTGCAGAAGAAAAGGCTCCAGAGAGACCTCAGAGCAGCCTGCCAGGACCTGAAGGGGCTACAAGAAGGCTGCAGAGGGACTGATCCCAAAGGCCTGCAGGGACAGGACCAGGGACAATGGCTTCAAACTAGAGCAGAGCAGATTGAGATTGGATGTGAGGAAGAAGTTCTGCAGCAGGAGGCTGCTGGAACACTGCCACAGGTTGCCCAGGGAGGTGGTTGAGGCCCCATGCCTGGAGATATTCAAGGTGAGGCTGGACAGGGCTGTGGGCAACCTGATCTAGTGGAGGATGTCCCTGCTGAGTGCAGGGGCTTGGACTGGATGAGCTTTGGAGGTCCCTTCTGACCCAACCCATTCTGTGATTCTATGAATCTGTGATTCTGTGATCCTATGAAATGGCTGCAGAGCAGCAGTGCTGATCTGTAGAGCAGACAAAGACACTGTTACTATGATGGAAACACAGAACTGTTTGGGTTGGAAAAGCCCTCCAAAACCATGAAGTCCAACCATCCACCCAACACCACCATGGCCACCAAACCATGGCCCCAAGTGCCATGGCCACAGGTTTCTGGAACACCTCCAGGGATGGGGACTCCACCACCTCCCTGGGCAGCCTTTGCCAATCCCTGACCACTCTTGCAGCAAAGACATTTTTCTTCATCTTCAACCTAACCCTCCCCTGGCACAATTCAGGCCATTTCCTCTTATCTATCACCTGAGACTTAAGGAGAGGAGCCCAACCCCCACCTCACTGCAACCTCCTTTCAGGGAGCTGTAGAGAGCAATGAGGGCTCCCCTCAGCCTCCTCTTCTCCAGAGCTTTAGAGTCGAAGGAAAAAGACCCCAAAAATGCCTCAGTAAATCTTTGTTGGAGTGTTTGAAGCTCACTTTCCCTCCACATGCCAATGGTGGTGACACAAAACCTGGCAGTGCTCTCTCACCAGCAAGTGTGTCAGGTGGAAATTGCTCATGGGAGGTTATTTGGCTCATGACAGGTCCCACCTCAGGATACAGGTTCCAAATACTTGAAATTTTGTTGTTCTGTTAAAACCAAACCAAACCAACTCTTAGATATTGAAAACAGCACCCAAGATCCTAGGAATTTAAACAGCAGTTGGAAAGTAGAGCAGGCAGGGCTGATGTTCCTCTAAGTACCCAGCCCGGAATGAAGGCCCTAAGGTATGGCTGGGCACCTAACCTGCTCTGTTCAGTGTGCAGCTGCCATGAGCCTTCCAGCAGGGTTGGCATCATGGCTGTAGGAGCCCTGCCACACGAGCACAGTTGTGTTTGCTGGGGAACCATCATAGCCTGGATCCAAGGTTTTACCATTCCCAGGCAGTGGGGAAGCTGCTTCCACACCTGAGGGCTGTCTGACTTCCCACTCTCAGTCTCCCCTCTCCCAGCTCAAAGCCATTGTCCCTCATCCTGCGCTCCCAGCCCTTGTCCAAAGTCCCTCCCCAGCTCTCCTGGAGCCCCTTCAGGTACTGGAAGGCTGCTCTGAGGTCTCCCTGGAGTCTTCTCTTCTCCAGGCTGAACAGCCCCAACTCTCCCAGCCTATTCCCACAGGGGAAGTTCTCCAACCTTCTGATCATCTCTGTGGCCTCTCCAGCAGCTCCAGATCCTTCTTGTGCTGGGGGCTCCAGACCTGGAGGCAGTGGTGCAGGTGCACAATACATTAACTGAAGTCAACTCTCTTAGGAGACATGTCTAAGGGTGCTGAAAATTCCCTGGTTTCCTCTTCTCTTTCCCCACCACAGACAAGCACTGCTGTTATTCATTAAGCAAAGCCCCTGCCCTGGTGCTGTACCCTGCCAGCAGCTGCTAGGTGTGAGTCAAATACCATCCACAGACAAGCACAAATCCAGGCTGGGCAGGGACTGGCTGGAAAGCAGCCCTGAGGAGAGGGACTTGGGGGTGCTGGTGGACAAGAAGCTCAACCTGAGCTGTCAGTGAGCACTTGCAGCACAGAGAGCCAAGCAGAGCCTGGGCTGCATCTGGAGAAGTGTGGCCAGCAGGGCCAGGGAGGGGATTCTCCCCCTCTGCCCCACTCTGGTGAGACCACACCTGGAGTACTGCATCCAGTTCTGGAGCCTCTATGAGGACAGACTGAAAGAGTTGGGGCTGTTCAGTCTGGAGAAGAGAAGGCTCCAAGGTGACCTTCTTGTGGCCTTCCAGGATCTGAAGGGGGCTCCAAGAAAACTGGGGAGGGACTTTTGAGGATCTCAGGTAGTGACAGGACTGGGGGGAATGGAATAAAGCTGGAAGTGGGAAGATTCAGACTGGATGTGAGGAAGAAGTTCTTCCCCATGAGAGTGGTGAGAGCCTGGAATGGGTTGTGCAGGGAGGTGGTTGAGGCTCCATCCCTGGAGGTGTTTAAGGCCAGGCTGGATGAGGCTCTGGCCAGCCTGATGTAGTGTGAGGTGTCCCTAGGGCCCATGGCAGGGGGGTTGGAACTGGCTGAGACTTGAGGTTTCTTCCAACCCTGACTGATTCTATGATTCTAAGTTCCAAAAGCATTCTGGGGGAATCCCTGGGATTCCCAGGATCTGGGGGCTTTCCATTCTTCTCATTTTTCTAAGGCAGTGCAAATGCTTAGAGAGAAATAAAGCACAACACACAAAGATGAGCTGAGTGGAAGGGAGGAAAGTGACATCCAGTACTCTGCTGATCCCTCCAAAACCTCAGAGATTCTCTGGTTGCCTTTTCACCTCAGCATTATTGACCTTCTGTGACATTGTATGGAAGAGCTTCTCTTAAACCTCAGGTGGACTAATGCAGCCCAAGGGAAAGACCAACACTGAGCTCCCAGGTGGTGAAGGAAGAGCACTCATTGTCCCTTGGGATGGAGATCATTGTCCCTTGGGGTGGAGATCATTGTCCCTTGGGGTGCAGATCACTCATTGTCCCTTGGTATCCTAAGCTGTCCATTCCCAAAAGGACTTCCTGGCTCTCTGGACCATCTTGAATGATTTTGCTTCTTTCCAGCTTCCCACTAACTGCCAAGGAGCCATGCAGCTCATTGCCATGAGATCTTTGTCCCTTCCCATGCAGACAGACCCAGCAAGGCCCAGGAAGACTTGGGAGGCAGTGGACAATTCAAAGGAGACTGCTGACAGGGACTTGTGCAAAGAAAGCCCTTGGTGCAAATCTGCCTTTACATGCAGCCCTGAGACATTTTCTCTTTGGATAGGAAGAGGAACAAGGCACAGACCCAGCGTGAGCAGAGGGTTTTCCTCTCAGAGAGATGCTTTCCTCAGCAGGCTGCTTAGAGCAGCCCTCCAGTACCTGAAGGGACTATGAGAAAGCTGGGGAGGGACTTCTGACAAGGGCTGGGAGTGACAGGATGAGGGGAATGGCTTTGAGCTGGGAGAGGGGAGATTGAGACTGGAGATGAGGAAGAAATTATTGGCAGTGAGGGTGGGGAGACACTGGCACAGGTTGCCCAGGGAGGCTGTGGCTGCCTCCTGCCTGGAGGTGTTGAAGGCCAGGCTGGATGAGGCCTTGAGCAAGCTGTGCTGGGGGGAGGTGTCCCTGCCCATGGCAGGGGCTTGGAACTGGATGAGCTTTGGGGTCCCTTTCAACCCAACCCATTCTGTGAGTCTGTGAATTTGAGTTTTAAACTCAGCTAAGTCACTCCCTTTGCCCTGCTGTTGCTGTAGCAGGAGCTATGCACAGCTTGGGAGACAGAGCTGAGCTCCTTCCACCTTCAGCCCTTCCCTGCTCACCTCGTCCCACCCCCAGCACAAGGCTGCAGCTTTATCTCAAGGGAAGCATCACCACAGGCAGGCCCTTCTGCAGGGCTCATGACTCATGCAGGCTGTGCTGCTCTGCAGGGGAGCAGTGCAGGCTGTGTGCTGGCTGAGCCCAGGGCCAGAGGTGAGTCACTCTGCTTTCTCTGACAGTTAGGCAATGAAGGCTGTCCAGGAGCAGGGGAATTCTCCTCTCCTCTGCCATGAAGTTCTCATGTGCTGGGCATTAAGATAAACTCTTGAAACAGATTCTGGACTCTGCTGGGGGGTTCTTTATCTTCCCAGCTTGATATCACAGAAAGCATCCTGTTGGAAGAGGCCTCCAAGCTGATCCAGTCCAAGCCTCCAGCCAGCACTGCAGGGTCACCACCAAACCATGTCCCTAAGCACAGCTCCACAGGCTGCTGGAACACCCCCAGGGATGGGGACTGCAGCACTGCCTTGGGCAGACCATTCCAAGCTCTGAGAACCCTTCCAGTGCAGAAATATTTCCTGAGCTCCAGTCTGAGCCTCCCTTGGTGCAACTTGGAACATATTCCTCTGTTCCTGTGCCTTGCCACCAAGTAGGAGAGGTTGCCTCCTCCTCACTTCAGGGAGCTGGAGAGAGCAATGAGGTCTCCCTCAGCCTCCTCTTCTCCAGCCTGCACACCCCAGCTCCCTCAGCCCCTCCTCCAGCCCAGGGGCTCCAGGCCCTTCTCCAGCCTCCCTGCCCTGCTCTAGACAGGCTCCAGCCCCATAATGTCCCTCTTGTAGTGAGAGGCCATATAGCCATGAAGTGTTCCAAAAACATGTAGATGTGGTGCTGAGAGACATGGTTCAGTCCAGGTGGTGCTGGGTTGACAGCTGGACTTGATGATCTTGGAAGCTTTTTCCAGCTTAGTGATTCTAGGCTAAATGAGCAGAACTCTTGGCATGGCTCAGGTGCTGTGCAGTTGAAAGAGCAGTGTTTGGTGCACATGAATCACAGAATGTGAGGGGTTGGAAGGGACCTCCAGAGATCATCCAGCCCAAAATCCCTGCCAGTGCAGGATCACCCAGGGCAGCTCACACAGGAACACATCCAGGAGGGTTTGGAAAGTCCCCAGAGAAGGAGACTCCACAACCTCTCTGGGCATCCTGCTCCACCACTAGAGTTTCTCCTCACACCAAAGTTTCTCCTCATGTTGAGGTGGAAGTGGGAAAGCCCACAGGTATAGAGTGACTCAAGTGATGAACTAAAGGGCAACAGTGGTGCCAAGTGCCACTGAGATGCCAGCACCATTGCATGCAAACTGGAACCACAAGTGCTGCTTTCCTGTTGTGTTCCACAAATGCCACTGGCACTAGAATTCCTTCAGTGTTCCCCAGGCAGAGGGCTGTGATGGTTTGTATGAAGCTTTGACTTGCCCTGGGTGAAATGCTCAGCAGTCTGTCTTGCTGGGAGTGCAGCCATCCACAGATTGCACTGGCTTGGCAGGGAGCCTCAAAGGTGATCCTGTCCAAGCCCCCTGCAGTCAGCAGGGACTCCTCCAACAACAAACCCAGGAACTGCTTCAGGGCCTCTGGATGATGGGAATGCCCACTCTGCCTTTTCCTGGGCTGCAGCTTCCTGTGCTAGAAGGTGAATGGCATGCTTGAAGCCCCAAAAGAGAGAGAGAGAGTGACAGCAGGAGATGTCCAGAAGGGGAGCGGGGGGGGGGGGCTGGGCTCCGTGGTGCCTTTCAGACAAGCGTCTCGTTCTGTGGGGTCCAGAGCCAACTGCTCTCCTTATGCAGGTGCCAAAGTGATTTGCCTGAAATCTTTCCTTTAAATATCCCTAAGGTGCAGAAATGCAAGGGAGGGGTTGGGAGCTGCCGGGAGCATTCATCCTCCTGTTCACAAATGTCAGCACTTACTTCCATGGCACTGTTTGGACTGTCCCCTGCAGGGCACAACAGGTTAGGTATCGACACTGCTGCCCAGCCCAGGTGGCTGTGGCCTGCCAAACCCTTAGGTTAGCTCAGAGTGAGACCTGGACAGGAGCAGTGTGAGCCTGCAGCTCAGAAGGCCCAGTGACAGGACAAGGCACAACAGGGCCAAGCTGAAACCCAGGAGGCTCCACCTCAACATGAGGAGAAACTTCTTTGGTGTGAGGCTGCTGGAGCCCTGGAGCAGGCTGCCCAGGCAGAACTGTGCTTTGTTTATTTAAAATAGGAATCAGCATTAATTTTAGTTGAGTTAATGAAGCAGCTGAGTTTAGGTGGGCTGGTTAATGAGCAAGATGTGTGAAGCTAGAGAAGTAGAAGCCAGGAGAAGCAGGGAAGGCTGAGATGGCAGCAGCTAAGCCCTGGGGCCCATGAAGGAGTCAGGTGTTACATACGTCTGTCCTACACACCTTCACTACAAACAGGATTGCAGCTCCAAGCTCCTTCAGGAGAGGGAATCAAGCCTGGTTAAAAGGGAATTTGTTGCACTCCTGAGTGGCTGTAAGCAATCTGTTGCCAGTTCACACTGGAACAGGGCTGCCAGGAAGGAGAAGCTGCCTAATGAAAGCAAGGAGCTGGTGCGGCAGTGCCGGCACGCTGGCTGCCTGCTCTCCACCAGCATTTGCTGCCCCTGCTCAGCAGCCTGCTTGCTCTCCCTCCTCCAGTTGCTGCAGTCAGGATGACCTTTGCATGAATAGAGTCAAACAGGATTAAGGCAGGAATTTCCAACAATGGGAAAGAGCAACAGATGTAGCCGACTTTGGACGTGGGAGGATTGTTGATGCAGGGTTGCCTAAAGGGAGTGTCTGTGGTCACACACACACACACAAAAAAGGAGGAGGGGGGGAACCCAACAGTTTCCTTAAAAAAAAATTCAGCACAGGGAGAAAAAAATAACTGGAAAGCAAGGCAAAGGCCTGGAGTGATCTCAGCTTTTACTGCATGGGTTTTTGACTGGCTGCCTTCTTTCAATTCCTGTTGGGTTTTTTTTTTCCCTACTCTTGGAGTTCTCCATCGCTGTTGGGGTTGTGTGGTGGAACAGGCTTTAGGTTCACTTTTTCTGAGTGATTTTTTTTTTTTTTTTTTTAAGTACAGAAATGAAGCCTAGGGGGAGGTTGGGGAGTGGAGGGGGAAGGAGGTGTTGTTCCTCTGGAGAATTGAGAGATTCATAGAATGGTTTAGGTTGGAAGGGTCCTTAAAGATCAGCTGCTTCCAACCCTCAATTCAGCCACTCAACTATCCACCTCCTGCTAATGCTTTGTTTTATTTGACAAAATTTTGTTTGTCTTATGCTGCACAGCAGCATAGAAATGGATCTCAAATGCATCCAGTGCAAGCAGTCTGCGTGGAGACTGTTACAGAAAGGAGGGAGGGAGGAAGGTTGAAAACGTATCTGAACCAAGAATTTTCCCTGATTTAACAGAAGAGGGCATGAAAAAGGGGCTAAAAACATATTCCAACCTGGTATTTTTCCTGATGTAAAAGAAGAGGCCATAAAAAAAAGGGTTGGACACATATTTAAACCAAGAACTTCCCTTGATGTAAATGAAGAAGGCATTAAAAAAGGGTTGGAAACATATTTAAACTAACAATTTTCCTGATTCTGAGCAGAAATAAATCAAACAAGCAATCGAGCCCCACGTTGGGCACCAAAAATAAAAAGTGTGTCGGTGTGAGCTGAAATTCCCCCCCCACCAACAATAACCAGGCTAGCTCAGTCTGGAAGCAAATGAAAAGCTGTATTTACAAGCAGAGTCTAAAATCTACAATGAAATGCAATGAATATGTACAAATATACAAAATTCACAACATTTACAAATATATACAATCAACAGAAAAAGCACAACCGATCTCCCTTTGCTTCCCCCCAAGGGGACCCTCCCAAAGGGGCCTCTCTTCCAGGAGCTTCCCCCCAGACCCCCCTGGACAGAGAAGCAGAGTTAGTTAAGCAGAAAGTTGTTAACTTAGCTGCCAAGGTCAGTACGTGTTATCTTCAGCCAGAAGAGAAGAAGAAACAGCAGCCAGACAGCCCAGCAACTGCCCCCACTGCCGAACGCAGAATGTGCAGAATGCCTACTTTGTTTTGGGTAATAGTTCTTAAACATTTCTATCTATCCAATGGAAGTGTTTAGAACAATCGTTATTTTGCTTTCTTACACCCAATAGTGACTTATTTACATTCTTTCACTTTCTCTGTTCTGAACTTTGCAAGGAAAAATTAAAAAGACAGTTTCAAACCATCACACTGATATAACAGAGCATAAAGGAAAGGGGTGAAAACATTTAAATCAAAAATGTTGCTTGACATAACGGAAGAGAGCATTAAAAAGGGGTTGGAAACATATTTAAACCAGGAATTTTGCCTTATATAACAGAGGAGGGCATAAGAAGAAGAACAAAAAATACTTAAAGCAAGGATTTTGCATGATATATGTCTAAAGTAGCTTTATAGCTGTGTGCCTGTTAGATATTAATAGATTGGTTTAAGGTGGAAGGAACCTTGAAGGTCTCATCTAGTTCCAGCCCCTCTGAATTTGTTTTCCTCTCAGAGAATCACAGAGTTGTCAGGGCTGGAAGGGACATCAAGGCTCATCCAGTTCCAACGCCCCTGCCATGGGCAGGGACACCTCACACTCCAGCAGGTTGCTCACAGCCACATCCAGCCTGGCTGCAAAAACCTCCAGGGATGAGGCTTCCACCACCTCCCTGGGCAACCTCTGCCAGGCTCTCACCACCCTCATGGGGAACAACTTCTTCCTGACATCCAATCTCTATCTCCCCACTTCTACTTTTGCTCCATTCCCCCCACTCCTATCACTCCCTGACACCCTCAAAAGTCCCTCCCCAGCTTTCTTGGAGCCTCCTTCAGATCCTGGAAGGCCACAACAAGGTCTCCTGGGAGCCTTCTCCTCTCCAGCCTGCACAACCCCAACTCTCTCAGGCTGTCTCCAGAGCAGAGCAGCTCCAGCCCTCTGCTCATCCTCATGACCCTTCTCTGGACACCTTCCAGCCCCTCCAGAGCCTTCCTGGAACAGAGGCTCCAGAACTGGACCCAGAGCTTCAGGTGGGGTCTGAGCAGAGTGGAGCAGAGGGGGAGAATCCCCTCCCTGGCCCTGCTGGCCACACTTCTCTTGCTGCAGCCCAGGCTCTGCTTGGCTCTCTGGGCTGCAGGTGCTCACTGCTGGCTCCTGCTGAGCTTCTCCTCCCCCAGCACCCCCAAGGCCTTTTCTTCAGGGCTGCTCTCCAGCCAGTCCCTGCCCAGCCTGGATCTGTGCTTGGCATTGCCCTGACCCAGCTGCAGGACCTTGCCCTTGGCTTTGTTGAACCTCATGAGGTTGGCTTGGGCCCAGCTCTGCAGCCTGCCCAGGTCCCTCTGGATGGATCCCTTCCCTCCAGCCTGCCCAGGTCCCTCTGGATGGATCCCTTCCCTCCAGCCTGTCAGCAGCACCACACAGCTTGGTGTCATCAGCAAACCTGCTGAGGGTGCACTCAATGCCTCTGTCCATGGCACCAACAAAGATGTTGAACAAGCCTGGTCCCAGGACTGATCCCTGAGGGACTCCACTTGTCCCTGGCCTCCACTGGGACATGGAGCCATTGACAGCCCAACACCACCCCTCACAGTGGGCAGGGACATCCTCCCCTAGATCAGGTTGCCCACAGCCCTGTCCAGCCTCCCCTTGAATATCTCCAGGCATGGGGCCTCAACCACCTCCCTGGGCAACCTGTTGCAGTGTTCCAGCAGCCTCCTGCTGCAGAACTTGTTCCTCACATCCAATCTCAGTCTGCTCTCATTTCAAACCATTGTCCCTGGTCCTGTCCCTGCAGGCCTTTGGGAACAGTCCCTTTGCAGCCTTCCTGTAGCCCCTTCAGGCACTGGCAGGCTGCTATTAGGACTCCCTAGAGCCTTCTCCTCTCCAGGCTGAACAGCCCCAACTCTCCCAGCCTGTCCCCACAGCAGAGCTTCTCCAGCCCTCTCAGCATCTTTCTGGCCTCCTCTGGACCCTCTCCATCAGCTCCAGGTCTCTCTTGTGTTGGGGCCCCAGAGCTGGCCCCAGCCCTGCAGGTGAGGTCTCCCCAGAGCAGAGCAGAGGGGCAGGATCCTCTCTCTCCAGCTCTGCCCACACTGCTTTGGATGCAGCCCAGGCTGCCCTTGGCCTTCTGTGCTGCCAGTGCCCATTGCTGGCTCCTGACCAGCTTCTCCCCCACCCCCAGCACCCCCAAGTCCTTCTCTGCAGGGCTGCTCTCCTTCCCCCACCCTGGACTGATATCCAGGGTTGCTCTGCCCTAGGTGCAGACCCTTGCCACACTCACTGAGGAGGCAAGCTGTGAGTTCCCCACCAGCTGATGCCATACCACTGCAAACTCACTAGACAGAACAGATCTCCCAGCCCCCAGAAGGGAATCTTCCAACAGGCATTACATAAAAAAGCTGTCTCCTGGGAAGAGCACAGCTCTGGGTGCTGGAGGCTTTGAAGGCAAGGTGGATCTCAGTGAAGTGATGTCACCAGGCCTCTTTCCTAGTCCTGCTGCTGCAGAGGGTTGCTCAGCAGTCTGCCAAACCTCTGTGTGTGAGATGACAGATCTGCAACCTGGGATCATTTTTAGCAGCTCATTTAGCTTGGAGCTAATAACATCAGATCCAACTTTGCAGATTCCACTGGGAGCTTATTTAGAGCAGCCCCAACAAAGTACAAAACCCCTTGGCCTTTGCCCCTTTCTCTTGATGCTCCTCATCCCAAAGATCGCCATAATCATTTCATCTCTCCTTATGCAATTAGCTATGTTGCTACACCTTTATTTGCAAGCTCACTGTCAGATGAGTAGTAATGCTCTAATTTACACTTCCCAAAGCATGGAAATTGCTGTTTAGGAGTGCAGGCTCCCTTCTTCTCCCTCCTACACCTATCCTGAGGTGCTCGTGCAGTGAAAAGTGTTGCAGGAGGCTGAGATGTGTGAATGATAAATGCTGTGCAGGTTGCAACACCTGGATGGGATCAGACTTGTTAAAGGTGATGTATGAGGCTGGAGATGGAACTTTCTGCACTCACACTGGCTGAATTTCTCCCCCCCCCCCATATAGCTCCTTGGGGTGCTCTGATCTCATCTCATCACCCAACCTAAGGGGGAGTGATCGATACCTTCCCCCACAGCCCCTTCTCAGGGGGCTGATACCACTGGTTGGAAGGCTGAGGTCTCCTGGAGCAGCAGGCTTTCCAAGGAGCTGGCTCCCAGTGCTGTCTGCAGATGACTGTTTGGAGTCAGGAGCAGCTTGCCCCAGAAGCACATTAATCATTGCATCACCCTGGGAGCAGCTGAGAGCCTTGCTGGCAGGAGTGCTCCACTTTGTTTAACCCACCTGTGGAAATGAAGGCCAAAGGACACTTCAGGTGGAGCTTTCCTTCCATACAAAGTGTGCCAGCTCACAGGCAGGAGGTCTCTTAAGGGCTTCAGTCCATTGGCCAGTCACATCTTAGGGGTGATGTCTGTCTTGTCACCATGGGCTTGGTGACAGCTAACTCATGCACACCAATGTGTCCTTGTGGCCAAGAAGGCCAACGGCATCCTAGGGTGCAGCAAGAAATTGTCTCCAGCAGGGCTAGGGAGGTTCTTCTGCACAGCTGAGACCACACCTGGAATGTTGTGTCCAGTTTGGGGCTCCCCAGGGCAAGAGAGACAGAGACCTGCTGGAGAGAGTCCAACAGAGAGCCACAAGGATGATGGAGGGACTTGAACATCTCTGCTGTGAAGAAAGACTGAGAGCCCTGGGGCTGTTCAGTCTGGAGAGGAGAAGGCTGAGAGGGATCTGATCAATGTCTATCAATAGCTGAGGGCTGGGGGTCAGGAGGAAGGCTCCAGGCTCTGTTTGGTGGTGCCCAGGGACAGGACAAGGCACAACAGGGCCAAGCTGGACCCCAGGAGGCTCCACCTCAACATGAGGAGAAACTTCTTTGGTGTGAGGCTGCTGGAGGCCTGGAGCAGGCTGCCAGAGAGGTTGTGGAGTCTCCTTCTCTGGATACTTTCCAGAGGCTGGAACCCCACCTGGCTGTGTTCCTGTGTGACCTGCCCTGGGTGCCCCTGCTCTGGCAGGGGGCTTGGAGTGGATATCTCTGGAGGTCCCTTCCAACCCCTCACATCCTGTGATTCAGCAATGATTGGAACAGTGTTGGAAGAGCAGGGAATCAGGAATCCCTGTCTCTGGTATTGCCTTAGAAACACCAGCTCTAAACACTCAGAAGCCTCTGTAGATTTGCCTGCTTGCCACAGGAAAAACTGTGGTCTGGATGAAACACTCCTGAGCATGACATCCATCACATGCAGAACAGCAGATGCTAAGAACCTTTTCAGGTTCCTCAGGTAGCAGAACTTTTCATTCTCTCTCAGAAGCTAGAAATTGTTTCCTCTATTTATGATGTGCAAAACTTGTTCCTTGAAGTGGTGCTGAGGGACATGGAGGTGTTCAAGGATGAGGCCTTGAGCAACCTGGGCTAGAGGAAGATATCCCTGCCCATGGCAGGGGGTTGGAACTGGATGATCTTCAAGGTCCCTTCTGACGTCAACCAATCTATGAATGTATGAATTTATGAATCTGGTTCAGCCCCAGCCTTGGGAGGGTTAGAGAATGATTGGGCAGGGACTGGCTGGAGAGCAGCCCTGAAGAAAAGGCCTTGGGGGTGCTGGGGGAGGAGAAGCTCAGCAGGAGCCAGCAGTGAGCACCTGCAGCCCAGAGAGCCAAGCAGAGCCTGGGCTGCAGCAAGAGAAGTGTGGCCAGCAGGGCCAGGGAGGGGATTCTCCCCCTCTGCTCCACTCTGCTCAGACCCCACCTGCAGCTCTGGGTCAGTTCTGGAGCCTCTGTTCCAGGAAGGCTCTGGAGGGGCTGGAAGGTGTCCAGAGAAGGGCCATGAGGATGAGCAGAGGGCTGGAGCTGCTCTGCTCTGGAGACAGCCTGAGAGAGTTGGGGTTGTGCAGGCTGGAGAGGAGAAGGCTCCCAGGAGACCTTCTTGTGGCCTTCCAGCATCTGAAGGGGGCTCCAAGAAAGCTGGGGAGGGACTTTTGAGGGTGTGAGGGAGTGATAGGACTGGAGGGAATGGAGCAAAAGTAGAAGTGGGGAGATAGAGATTGGATGTTAGGAAGAAGTTGTTCCCCATGAGGGTGGTGAGAGCCTGGCAGAGGTTGCCCAGGGAGGTGGTGGAAGCCTCATCCCTGGAGGTTTTTGCAGCCAGGCTGGATGTGGCTGTGAGCAACCTGCTGTGGTGTGAGGTGTCCCTGGCCATGGCAGGGGGTTGGAACTGGATGAGCCTTGAGGTCCCTTCCAGCCCTGACAATTCTGTGATTCTATGATCTTTGTGGACTTTCCCAACCCAACCCATTCAGTGATTCTAAGCCAAAAGCAGCAGTTTTATCTCAAAGCTTTGAGCAGTGCAACATTTACTGTCTCAAAATGGCATTTTCTGATTATTTGTCACTATATATATATGTGGATTTCTTTTTTTAGGGAATTTAAGCAAAGAATCAAACAAAGCTGCTGAAGAAAGCTGCTGAAGAAATTCTTCAATTCCCAATGTTAAGCTTTTTTTTTTTCTTCTTTTTTTAATGCTAATGTCTTCACTCTGTTTCTTGGGCGGTGGAGGTCTAAAACCCAGCAATCTCTGCAGGCAGCAGTGCTGATACTTGATTCGAAGTGTTCTGCAGCAGGCTCTGGGGCTCAGTGAGGAGTTTTATGCTGTGTTGACAAGGGGCAAGAGAGGAAGCAGCAGAGGCTGCTGCTGCAGCAGCCCCAGGACGTGGCTAACGCCCAGTTCCTGCGTGCTTAGACTCGGCTGCTAATTACGATTGAGCTGTAAAATATTTTGACAGCTCCCAGCTGCTGCGTGGCTGCTCGGCAGGCACGGTGAGGGGAGGCAGGGCGCCGGGGTTGGGTCGCTTTAGCTCCCCCTCCGCTCCAACCGGGGCTGCCGCAACCAACCTGCAGCCTCAAGCGGTGACGGCGAGCGGCGCTTAGGGAGGAGCGGCTGCCCCTCGCCCTCTGCAGGAGAGGACTCCTCCTGCCCAAAGGCTGGGGTTCCTTGCAGGAGGCTTTGCCATACCTTTCTGCTTCAGTCTGTCGCTTTACAAGCTTTTACTTGTTGAGGGCTAAAAGCAGAACCACACCACGTTGAGTCTGCCTCCTGGAATCCCTGCGTGCCTCATTTCAAGGGGAGGGATGTGCCAGCCTGGAAGCTGGGAAAGCTCCTGCTAATTACCCCTCAGCAAACAAACAAACACACAGGCAAACAAACAAACAAAGCCAGTTCTCATTGAACGTTTTCTTTCTCCTTGTAGCAATTAGCAAATTCGGGTAGAGGAAGAATTCCTGGGGGAAATCTCTGTTAAGCCAAGCAGCAGCTTGAATTGCTGCTGCTTTTGCAAGGGTCTTTTATTGGTTATTTTGAAATGAAATGAATAAAAGCAAAAAAAAAAAAAAAATCAATTCCAACTGCATGCAAATGAAGCTGCAGATTGTGCCAGACTTGTTCTGTTGGTGAAGCTCTTGAGGGCTGGAGTAGTGGCTGGTATTCCATGGGGGCTATTCACAGGAGAAGGTGCTCTTCAGAGAGGTAAAGACAGCACTCAGCCTTCATTGCTGCTCAAATAACCCCCCTGCTGCTGCTGCTGCTCCTGCTGCTGGTGCTGCTGCTGGTGCTGCTGGTGGTGGTGCTGCTGCTGGTGCTGCTGGTGCTGCTCCTGCTGCTGGTGCTGCTCCTGCTGCTGCTGCTGGTGGTGGTGGTGGTGGTGCTGCTGCTGGTGCTGCTGCTCCTGCTGCTGCTGGTGGTGGTGCTGCTGCTGGTGCTGCTCCTGCTGCTGCTGCTGGTGCTGGTGCTGCTGGGCAGCTCAGACAAGAAGATTCCAGGCTGCCATTCCTGATTTTTTTTTCTTTTTTTCCCCGTGCTTTATCTCTTTGGGAATACTTTCAGGGTTTGTGTGCTGTTTGTGAAGGAAGAGATGGGAAGAGAAGGGAAGGGAAGGGAAGGGAAGGGGAAGGGAAGGGAAAGGGAAGGGGAGGGAAAGGGAAGGGGAAGGGAAGGGAAGGGAAGGGAAGGGAAGGGAAGGGAAGGGGAGGGAAGGGAAGGGAAGGGAAGGGAAGGAAGGGAAGGGAAGGGGAAGGGAAGGAAGGGAAAGGGAAGGGGAAGGGAAGGGAAGGGAAGGAAGGGAAGGGAAGGGGAAAGGGAAGGGAAGGAAGGGAAGGGAAGGGAAGGGAAGGGAAGGGAAGGGAAGGGAAGGGAAGGGAAGGGAAGGGAAGGGAAGGGAAGGGAAGGGAAGGGAAGGGAAGGGAAGGGAAGGGAAGGATTTTTCCAAGTGTTAGTACCTTGGGGTTTTTTCATTTGAAAGAGGGGAGGGCAAAGGGGGAAACAAGCCCTGAAGTGATTCTGGTTTACCAGTTCAATCTGTTGGGAACATCTCTGCTGGGACTGAGAGCTGAATCCAGCCAATTCAGCTAATTAATGGTTGGACTTGGTGGTCTCAGAGGTCTTTTCCAACCTTAAGGAGTCTGGGATGCAGTTGTCGGTGGTGTTTATGCATTCTAGATGTGAGAGTATCTGTAGAAGAGCTCTTATTCCTCTGGCTCTTGGAATATTTCCTTACTTGGTTGTTCTTCTACAATGGTCATAGTTCTTTGATTATCCTTCTGGCTCTTGGAATATCTGGTGGGTTTATTGTTCTAGAATAGTCATTTCCCTATTCTTCTAGGTATCAGAATATTTAATTCTATGCTTCTTCTAGAATATTTATGTTACTCTTCTTCTGGATATCAGAGTATCTGTTAGATATCTAGACTAGATGGCAGGAAGAAAATCTAGACAGTGAGGATGGAGAGACACTGACACAGGTTGCCCAGGGAGGTTGTGGCTGCCCCCTCCCTTGGGGTGTTCAAGCCCAGGCAGGATGAGGCCTTGAGCAAGCTGGGCTGGTGGGAAGTGTCCCTGCCCATGGCAGGGGGTTGGAACTGGATGGTCTTGAAGGTCTCTTCCAACCCAACCCATTCCATGAGTTCCCGTTTGCTTAAGCACCACTTATAACCAGGGGCTTTCTCTTTCTGGCTGCTGTCCTGGGTTTGTTGTCCTGACCTCTTACCTTGCAGCTGAAATCACCTTTCTAACACCTCCTGGATGTTTTTAAAGTGGCTTTGTGACTTTCTGCAGAGATTGTGCTGAACGGGAGAGAGCTTTAGTGTCTGCTGGTCTTGGAGCTGTGGAAGGGGGTTGCACTTCTTTGACAGCAAATCTCCTAAAGAACTGTAAGAGACTCCCAGAACCCTAGAATGGCTCAGGTTGAAAAGGAGCTCAGAGCTCATCTACTCCAACCCCTGCCATGGGCAGGGACACCTCTCAGCTAGACTCAGCTGCTCAAGGCCTCATCCAGCCTGGCCCTGAACACCTCCAGGGAGGAGGCATCTACAGCCTCTCTGGACAATCCATTCCAGAGCCTTGCCAACCTCATAGTGAAGAATTTCTTCCTAAGATCCTATCTAAACCTCTTCTCCTTCAATTTCATTCCATTTTCCCTTGTGCTATCAGTGGACACTTGTCAAAAGTCCCTCTGCAGCCTTCCTGCAGGATCCCTTCAGCTATTGCAAGGCAGCTCTGAGGTCCCCCTGGAGCCTTCTCCTCTCCAGGCTGCACACCCCCAGCTCCCTCAGCCTGGCCTCACAGCAGAGCTGCTCCAGCCCTTGGAGCATCTTTGTGGCCTCCTCTGGACCCTCTCCAGCAGCTCTGTGTCCTTCTCCTGCTGGGGACAGCAGAGCTGGAGGCAGGATTGGAGGTGAGGTCTGAGCAGAGCAGAGCCAAGGGGCAGAATCCCCTCCCCTGCCCTGCTGCCCACACTCCTCTGGCTGCAGCCCAGCACACAGCTGCCTGCTGGGCTGCAGGAGGGCACTGCTGGCTCCTGGGGAGCTGCTCAGCAGCCAACACCCCCAAGACTCTTTCTTCAGGGCTGCTCTCCACCCACTCTGTACCATTGCTCATCTGGAGAGCTGTGGTGGTACTTATTGCACTTTGGCTTTATTCAGATAGGATGTGCCAGGGTAGTAAAGCAAAGTGCAGTGTGCTGTGCAAGGAGCTCTGACTCATGACCTGGGGCAGGAGCTGCTTCTGAAAGAACCAAGATCAAGACCCCCACCCCAGGATGAATTTTTCCAATGGGAAGCTGGGGCCAAGGGAGTTTGGTTGGTGACATGGCCTGAGAGGCCAGAGTGAAGTGTTGCTGAGGTTTTTCAGCTTGCTTGCCCTGCTACCAAAAAGCAGAGAGGAGCTTTGCTGGGCTCCTGTTGCTGGTGGCAGCAGCCTGTGCCAGCTGTGTCCTTGTAGGGCCTGAAGTTAAGAAACAGGGAGAAGGTAGGTCTGGAACACATATCAGAGGATCACCTGATCCCTCTGCTGGCTCAGAGCATAGTCACCTTTACAAAACAAATATTTCTGCAAGCTGTTGTTCACCAGTCATGAAAGGTGCAGGGATTTGCAAGCTATCTCAGTGCTTCATTTGACTGGCCCAGGGACTGCTCCTCCTGGTCTGACCTGCTGAAACCAAAACCTGCAACTTCATTCTGCTAAAGACTGGCCTGGGGAACAAAGGCCTTGCTGGCTTCTTAACAATGTTACCTGCCAGCAGACTTGCCAAGTTCCTTCCTTTATCAGTTCTTCCCAAGAGAAATTATCTAAACTGGCTCTTTTCCTTTGTTTGTTGGTCTTTTCTTTCCACCATTCCTGGTCTTTTGTTGGGCTCATCTTTGTTCAACTGCACATCAGGACAGACTCAACATGGACCTTCTGTGCTGTTCTGTGTTCCACTCCTCATCAGGGTACACTCAACATGCACCTTCTGTGCTGTTCTGTGTTCCACTGCTCATCAGGACAGACTCAACATGCACCTTCTGTGCTGTTCTGTGTTCCACTCCTCATCAGGGTACACTCAACATGCACCTTCTGTGCTGTTCTGTGTTCCACTGCTCATCAGGACAGACTCAACATGCACCTTCTGTGGTGTTCTGTGTTCCACTCCTCATCAGGGTACACTCAACATGCACCTTCTGTGCTGTTCTGTGTTCCACTCCTCATCAGGACAGACTCAACATGCACCTTCTGTGCTGTTCTGTGTTCCACTGCTCATCAGGACAGACTCAACATGCACCTTCTGTGCTGTTCTGTGTTCCACTCCTCATCAGGACAGACTCAACATGCACCTTCTGTGCTGTTCTGTGTTCCACTCCTCATCAGGGTACACTCAACATGCACCTTCTGTGCTGTTCTGTGTTCCACTCCTCATCAGGACAGACTCAACATGCACCTTCTGTGCTGTTCTGTGTTCCACTGCTCATCAGGGACGACTCAACATGCACCTTCTGTGCTGTTCTGTGTTCCACTGCTCATCAGGACAGACTCAACATGCACCTTCTGTGCTGTTCTGTGTTCCACTGCTCATCAGGGTACACTCAACATGCACCTTCTGTGCTGTTCTGTGTTCTACTCCTCATCAGGGAGACTCAACATGCACCTTCTGTGCTGTTCTGTGTTCCACTCCTCATCAGGACAGACTCAACATGCACCTTCTCTGCTGTTCTGTGTTCCACTCCTCATCAGGACAGACTCAACATGCACCTTCTCTGCTGTTCTGTGTTCCACTGCTCATCAGGGAGACTCAACATGCACCTTCTGTGCTGTTCTGTGTTCCACTGCTCATCAGGACAGACTCAACATGCACCTTCTGTGCTGTTCTGTGTTCCACTCCTCATCAGGGTACACTCAACATGCACCTTCTGTGCTGTTCTGTGTTCCACTGCTCATCAGGACAGACTCAACATGCACCTTCTGTGCTGTTCTGTGTTCCACTCCTCATCAGGGTACACTCAACATGCACCTTCTGTGCTGTTCTCTGTTCCACTCCTCATCAGGACACTCAACATGCACCTTCTGTGCTGTTCTGTGTTCCACTCCTCATCAGGACAGACTCAACATGCACCTTCTGTGCTGTTCTGTGTTCCACTGCTCATCAGGGTACACTCAACATGCACCTTCTGTGCTGTTCTGTGTTCCACTCCTCATCAGGGAGACTCAACATGCACCTTCTGTGCTGTTCTGTGTTCCACTCCTCATCAAGGTACACTCAACATGCACCTTCTGTGCTGTTCTGTGTTCCACTCCTCATCAGGGTACACTCAACATGCACCTTCTGTGCTGTTCTGTGTTCCACTCCTCATCAGGACAGACTCAACATGCACCTTCTGTGCTGTTCTGTGTTCCACTCCTCATCAGGGTACACTCAACATGCACCTTCTGTGCTGTTCTGTGTTCCACTCCTCATCAGGGTACACTCAACATGCACCTTCTGTGCTGTTCTGTGTTCCACTGCTCATCAGGGAGACTCAACATGCACCTTCTGTGCTGTTCTGTGTTCCACTCCTCATCAGGACAGACTCAACATGCACCTTCTGTGCTGTTCTGTGTTCCACTCCTCATCAGGGTACACTCAACATGCACCTTCTGTGCTGTTCTGTGTTCCACTGCTCATCAGGGTACACTCAACATGCACCTTCTGTGCTGTTCTGTGTTCCACTCCTCATCAGGGTACACTCAACATGCACCTTCTGTGCTGTTCTGTGTTCCACTGCTCATCAGGGACGACTCAACATGCACCTTCTGTGCTGTTCTGTGTTCCACTGCTCATCAGGGACGACTCAACATGCACCTTCTGTGCTGTTCTGTGTTCCACTGCTCATCAGGACAGACTCAACATGCACCTTCTGTGCTGTTCTGTGTTCCACTCCTCATCAGGGTACACTCAACATGCACCTTCTGTGGTGTTCTGTGTTCCACTCCTCATCAGGACAGACTCAACATGCACCTTCTGTGCTGTTCTGTGTTCCACTGCTCATCAGGGTACACTCAACATGCACCTTCTGTGCTGTTCTGTGTTCCACTGCTCATCAGGACAGACTCAACATGCACCTTCTGTGCTGTTCTGTGTTCCACTGCTCATCAGGGTACACTCAACATGCACCTTCTGTGCTGTTCTGTGTTCCACTGCTCATCAGGACAGACTCAACATGCACCTTCTGTGCTGTTCTGTGTTCCCCTCCTCATCAGGGTACACTCAACATGCACCTTCTGTGCTGTTCTGTGTTCCACTGCTCATCAGGACAGACTCAACATGCACCTTCTGTGCTGTTCTGTGTTCCACTGCTCATCAGGGACACTCAACATGCACCTTCTGTGCTGTTCTGTGTTCCACTCCTCATCAGGACAGACTCAACATGCACCTTCTGTGCTGTTCTGTGTTCCACTCCTCATCAGGGTACACTCAACATGCACCTTCTGTGCTGTTCTGTGTTCCACTGCTCATCAGGGTACACTCAACATGCACCTTCTGTGCTGTTCTGTGTTCTACTCCTCATCAGGGAGACTCAACATGCACCTTCTGTGCTGTTCTGTGTTCCACTCCTCATCAGGACAGACTCAACATGCACCTTCTCTGCTGTTCTGTGTTCCACTGCTCATCAGGGAGACTCAACATGGACCTTCTGTGCTGTTCTGTGTTCCACTCCTCATCAGGGTACACTCAACATGCACCTTCTGTGCTGTTCTGTGTTCCACTCCTCATCAGGACAGACTCAACATGCACCTTCTGTGCTGTTCTGTGTTCCACTGCTCATCAGGGTACACTCAACATGCACCTTCTGTGCTGTTCTCTGTTCCACTCCTCATCAGGACACTCAACATGCACCTTCTGTGCTGTTCTGTGTTCCACTGCTCATCAGGGTACACTCAACATGCACCTTCTGTGCTGTTCTGTGTTCCACTGCTCATCAGGACAGACTCAACATGCACCTTCTGTGCTGTTCTGTGTTCCACTCCTCATCAGGGTACACTCAACATGCACCTTCTGTGCTGTTCTGTGTTCCACTGCTCATCAGGGTACACTCAACATGCACCTTCTGTGCTGTTCTGTGTTCCACTCCTCATCAGGACAGACTCAACATGCACCTTCTGTGCTGTTCTGTGTTCCACTCCTCATCAGGGTACACTCAACATGCACCTTCTGTGCTGTTCTGTGTTCCACTGCTCATCAGGGTACACTCAACATGCACCTTCTGTGCTGTTCTGTGTTCCACTGCTCATCAGGACAGACTCAACATGCACCTTCTGTGCTGTTCTGTGTTCCACTCCTCATCAGGGTACACTCAACATGCACCTTCTGTGCTGTTCTGTGTTCCACTGCTCATCAGGACAGACTCAACATGCACCTTCTGTGCTGTTCTGTGTTCCACTGCTCATCAGGACAGACTCAACATGCACCTTCTGTGCTGTTCTGTGTTCCACTGCTCATCAGGGTACACTCAACATGCACCTTCTGTGCTGTTCTGTGTTCCACTCCTCATCAGGGTACACTCAACATGCACCTTCTGTGCTGTTCTGTGTTCCACTCCTCATCAGGACAGACTCAACATGCACCTTCTGTGCTGTTCTGTGTTCCACTCCTCATCAGGGTACACTCAACATGCACCTTCTGTGCTGTTCTGTGTTCCACTGCTCATCAGGACAGACTCAACATGCACCTTCTGTGCTGTTCTGTGTTCCACTCCTCATCAGGGTACACTCAACATGCACCTTCTGTGCTGTTCTGTGTTCCACTGCTCATCAGGACAGACTCAACATGCACCTTCTGTGCTGTTCTGTGTTCCACTGCTCATCAGGACAGACTCAACATGCACCTTCTGTGCTGTTCTGTGTTCCACTGCTCATCAGGGTACACTCAACATGCACCTTCTGTGCTGTTCTGTGTTCCCCTCCTCATCAGGACAGACTCAACATGCACCTTCTGTGCTGTTCTGTGTTCCCCTCCTCATCAGGACAGACTCAACATGCACCTTCTGTGCTGTTCTGTGTTCCACTCCTCATCAGGGTACACTCAACATGCACCTTCTGTGCTGTTCTGTGTTCCACTCCTCATCAGGGTACACTCAACATGCACCTTCTGTGCTGTTCTGTGTTCCACTGCTCATCAGGACAGACTCAACATGCACCTTCTGTGCTGTTCTGTGTTCCACTCCTCATCAGGGTACACTCAACATGCACCTTCTGTGCTGTTCTGTGTTCCACTCCTCATCAGGACAGACTCAACATGCACCTTCTGTGGTGTTCTGTGTTCCACTCCTCATCAGGACAGACTCAACATGCACCTTCTGTGCTGTTCTGTGTTCCACTGCTCATCAGGGTACACTCAACATGCACCTTCTGTGCTGTTCTGTGTTCCACTGCTCATCAGGGAGACTCAACATGCACCTTCTGTGCTGTTCTGTGTTCCACTCCTCATCAGGGTACACTCAACATGCACCTTCTGTGCTGTTCTGTGTTCCACTGCTCATCAGGGAGACTCAACATGCACCTTCTGTGCTGTTCTGTGTTCCACTCCTCATCAGGGAGACTCAACATGCACCTTCTGTGCTGTTCTGTGTTCCACTCCTCATCAGGGTACACTCAACATGCACCTTCTGTGCTGTTCTGTGTTCCACTCCTCATCAGGACAGACTCAACATGCACCTTCTGTGCTGTTCTCTGTTCCACTCCTCATCAGGGTACACTCAACATGCACCTTCTGTGCTGTTCTGTGTTCCACTCCTCATCAGGACAGACTCAACATGCACCTTCTGTGCTATTCTGTGTTCCACTCCTCATCAGGGAGACTCAACATGCACCTTCTGTGCTGTTCTGTGTTCCACTGCTCATCAGGACAGACTCAACATGCACCTTCTGTGCTGTTCTGTGTTCCACTCCTCATCAGGGTACACTCAACATGCACCTTCTGTGCTGTTCTGTGTTCCACTCCTCATCAAGGTACACTCAACATGCACCTTCTGTGCTGTTCTGTGTTCCACTGCTCATCAGGGTACACTCAACATGCACCTTCTGTGCTGTTCTGTGTTCCACTCCTCATCAGGACAGACTCAACATGCACCTTCTGTGCTGTTCTGTGTTCCACTCCTCATCAGGACAGACTCAACATGCACCTTCTGTGCTGTTCTGTGTTCCACTGCTCATCAGGACACACTCAACATGCACCTTCTGTGCTGTTCTGTGTTCCACTCCTCATCAGGACAGACTCAACATGCACCTTCTGTGCTGTTCTGTGTTCCACTCCTCATCAGTACAGACTCAACATGCACCTTCTGTGCTGTTCTGTGTTCCACTGCTCATCAGGGTACACTCAACATGCACCTTCTGTGCTGTTCTGTGTTCCACTGCTCATCAGGACAGACTCAACATGCACCTTCTGTGCTGTTCTGTGTTCCACTGCTCATCAGGGAGACTCAACATGCACCTTCTGTGCTGTTCTGTGTTCCACTGCTCATCAGGACAGACTCAACATGCACCTTCTGTGCTGTTCTGTGTTCCACTCCTCATCAGGGTACACTCAACATGCACCTTCTGTGCTGTTCTGTGTTCCACTGCTCATCAGGACACACTCAACATGCACCTTCTGTGCTGTTCTGTGTTCCACTCCTCATCAGGGTACACTCAACATGCACCTTCTGTGCTGTTCTGTGTTCCACTCCTCATCAGGGCACACTCAACATGCATCTTCTTCCATGGTGGTCTTCTCTTGTAGAAGACCTTCCCGATCATCCACTCCAGCCTTCAGCCCTTCAGTTTATGGTTCAAGGTTGGACTGGATGATCTCAAAGTCTTCCAACCAAGTATATTCTGTGGCCCTGCTAGGGATGCTGAGTGGAGTGGGAGAGGCAGGACATGTCTTGCAAGCTTTCTGTATGTCTCAGGGAGATGTTTGTCTTTTTCACAACACGCTGATGTTGTTGACTTAGGTTCAGCCTGCAGAGATTGTTTCCCCCACATCCTTTTGTTAAGAGCTGTTACCTAACCAGTCCTTCCTCATCCTGCATTCATGTAAATGATTGCCTGCTCCCCTGTTGCACTTGCACCTCTTGAATTTCATCCTGATTTCTTCAGACCTTTGCTCCTTTTTATAAGCTCAGTGCTCTTTTGGAAGCTGGGGGGAGCAGGGTTAGACTGCATCTTAAGAAGTTCTTCAGTACAGGGGTGGTGAGTCTCTCTCTGAGTCCCACCTCCAATCCTGCCTCCAGTTCTGGTGTCCCCAGCAGAAGAAGGACTCAGAGCTGCTGGAGTGATGGCAGAGGAGGCTACAAAGATGATCCAAAGGCTGGAGCAGCTCTGCTGTGAGGCCAGGCTGAGGGAGCTGGGGGTGTTCACCCTGGAGAGGAGAAGGCTCCAGGGGGACCTCAGATCTGCCTTGCAATAGCTGAAGGGATCCTGCAGGAAGGCTGCAGAGGGACTTTTGCTGAGGGTGTCTACAGACAGGCCAAGGGGGAATGGTTTGAAGCTGAGGCAGAGCAGGGTCAGACTGGAGCTGAGGGAGAAGTTCTTCATTGTGAGGGTGGTGAGACTCTGGCACAGGCTGCACAGGGAGGCTGTGGCTGCCTCCTCCCTGGGAGTGTTCAAGGCCAGGCTGGAAGAGGCCTTGAGCAGCTGAGTCTAGCTGAGAGGTGTCCCTGGGCATGGCAGGGGTTGGAGTAGCTGAGCTCTGAGGTCCCTCCCAACCTGAGCCATTCTGGGATTCCAGTGCATTTGATGCCCAAACCTAGCTTCATGTCCAGTCTGCCATCCACCTTCCTAATTCAGACTTTCAGCACCAAACCTAAGAAATACTCTTGCAGAACCTCTTTTTATGCATAATCCCAAGACTCATTTGAAAACTCAGCCTTGGATGTAGGTTTCCATCCTGTTTTTTGCTGTGTCAGAGGTCTCCTCCAACCTCAACAGCTCTGTGACTGTGATTCTTTGCCCCTGCTGACTGCAGCAGGGTCAGACCTTCAAGGCTCACTCCCACCCCGATGCACCCTGTGATACCATGGTTAAGCATTTCAGAAGTCTCCCCATTTTCTGTGGAGGACTCCTCCTTACCCCCCAGTGGTGCAGCAATGTTTTATTCATCTCCATCTTGTTTCAGATTGCACAGAGTGCTGGCCAAGGCTGGGACTCACTTGTTTCCATCAAATTCCCACCCAAGTCCGGATGTTGGCAGGCGTTCCCCTGAGGGTCTTTATGCCTCTTGTGAGCTCATGGACAGCAACACCTTCTGCAGGATTGTAGAATGGGCTCATTTTATTTCCGTCCTCAAATAAGAGATGTCCCCTGGCCTCCAGAGGCACCATCTCAGGCTCTCTCTCATCAGTCCCAGGCTTACAAACCCCAGGTGCCCTCAGCCCCTCCACACACAGAGGTCATTGGTGCAATGCCTATGCAAGTCTGGTGGGAAGGCTCTGTCCTCAAGTCTTGGAACCAAAGAGTTTTCACAGGCAGAGCTTTCTCCCCTCCATAAATCTGCCTGTGGCTGGGCACCAGCAGAGGTGATGCAGTAGATTTACAAAACAGGTACCCATAAATTTCTGTGGAGCAATGTCACTTTAATGAGACCACCTCCGAAAGCTTGCCTGGAAAAAAGGGGGACGTTCAGAAGAGGAGGAGAAGTGCTGGGGTTTGTTTAATGGCTTGTGGCAGAAGAGACTCCTGCAAAAGCACCCAGAAATGCTCCCTGGGTTTGGGAGGACTTGGCAGAGCCTCTCATTTTCGGTTTGCCTTTTGCTTGCTTTCAGCAGAGCTCCTCGTGACCTTTCCTGACAAGCTCCAACACTTCCATTGTTTGCTGCAGGCCTTTGAAATGTGGCAGAGATAGCCTTGGGCCCAGGGAGGTGCATTTTGCTAGTTCAGTTCACATTTAACAAAGTTAAAGGCTTTGAAAATTGCTATTTCTCCTCTGTGGTTGAAGTTGCTTCATTCTGGCAAGCTGCCCACAGCACTGAAGGTTCCTGGTGTGGCAGGGAGCCAAGGATTGTCAACCTGCAGCATCCTGGTAGCTCCTCTGGGCTTCCAGCACAGCCTGCACCTGAGTGGAGGCTTCAGCCCTCCTGCCACTGGGGCAGCTGGGGAAAGGAAGGTGGGCAGAAGGAAACTGGGCATCTTGTGAGGGCAGGGAAATGAGCCCGGTCCCTGCGTGCGCCCTGCTCACACTGTTCCCTTACAGACACGCCGAAGCATCAGAGGCTGAGCTCAGCGTTGGCTCCTGCTTAATGAGGCCAATTAGAAACCTTTGCCCGGGCCTTTTCTAATTGAAAACACCTCGTTCAAGGCAAAGATTGTGGGACCTCAGGGAAGAGAAGCTAGACAAGCCTCAGCCAAGCCTTTTATGATAGCTGAATCAGAGGAGGAGCTCGCCCTGCCCCCTTGCCCTGGCTGCGCTGACCATCAGGTGACATTCCTTGCACCTAAGGAAGCAATTCATTATGTTGGCTCAGATTTCTTTCTCCTTTCCCAGCTCATTAACATAATCTTCTCCTTGCCATTAGCTGGTAGATTTAGGGCTTCTCAACCTGGTCAGGTTGAACTACCCTCACTGCTCTGTGGTGCTTTTGTGCTCCCTTCAGAAGGTCCACAGAGGGAGGGAGGGACTCCTCTCAAAATGAGCACTCTTGTCTTCTGCTTAATGAACTCCCAGGAGCAGCCAGGCTCCATGTCCCATTGCCCAGAGTGAGGAAATGGTCCAGCTGTTGCTGTCTTGTGGCTTGTGTGGTTCTGAAGGTTTAGAGTTCGGCTCCCAAAGACTTTGGGTGGGGGTTTGGGGTTTTTTTTTATCCATTTAATCCCCAGCAGTGAAAACCAAACCAAGCCCTGTGAAGAAAAAGCTGCTTTGTGGCTGGACAAAGGAAAGCCACCTGAAAGGAGGCTGCCAGGTGATTACCAAAAATGCAAGATGAAGGACTTGGCAGTTAGGAGTTGCCAGATCTAAGGTAGCCTCTGCCCCCATGAGCTGTGTCATGGCTGTGCTCTGGTGCTGTGTGCACCTTCCAGGTGGATGATTCCTGCCTCAGTGCTCAGAGCTGAAGTAACCAGATCCTGTCAGAGCTGTCTGCAGGGCTGCCAGTTGATTTCTTTGGAGCAGCTGGAAGATGTTTAATGGAGAAGAGTCTCTTCACTAGACCAGGTTGTTGTCATGGAGAGCCTGGACAGAGCTCATGACATGGACCTGCTGTGTCACACTGCACAGAGCACTCTGTGAGACTACAAATCATCACAGCATCATTTTGGTTGGAAAAGGCCTTTAAGATCATTGAGTCCAACCATTATCCTCCTCTACTGAATCTGGTAGGACAAACATTGAGTCCTTGGTTCACTTGTGGGGCCCTCACTACAAGAAAAACATTGAGGGGCTGCAGCAGGTCCTGACCCCAGAGATCAACCAACAGCTGCCAAGTCTGAACACTTGGTGTTGAAACTCTCCACAGAAAGCTGAAGTGTTGCAGTCACCACCTAAGCACTTTCTGGTTGCCTCTGAAATGGCTGTGGGCAATGGTGTCCTTCAGACAGCTCCAGCACACACCTCACAAAAGGTTCTGCTTCAGCCTGGTGCCCAGGGAAGGGAGTGGTGGGGTAGGCAGGAGCAGGGCTGCAGTCAGCAGTCACAGGGCCCTGCCTTGAGTGCTGGGGGCAGTTTTGGGAGCCTGACTGCAAGAAGGACATTGAGGGCTGGAGAGGGTGCAGAGAAGGGTAAGGAAGGTGGGGAAGGGTCTGGAGAAGAGGGCTGGGGAGGAGCAGCTGAGGGAGCTGGGGGTGTTTAGTGTGGAGAAGAGGAGGCTGAGGGGAGACCTCATTGCTCTCTACAGCTCCCTGAGAGGAGGCTGGAGCCAGGTGGGGGTTGGGCTCTGCTCCCTAGGAACAGGTGATAGAAGGAGAGGAAATGGCCTCAGGGGAGGTTCAGTTTGGAGATTAGAAGAAACTTCCCTGCAAGGGTTCTGAAAGCCTGGCAGAGGCTACCCAGTGAGGTGGCTGAATGCTCATCCCTGGAGGTGTTTCAGAGAGGCAGAGCTGTGGTGCTGAGGGCCATGGCTCAGCCCCAGCCTTGGCAGAGTTAGAGACTGGTTGGAGTGGAGGATCTGAAAGGACTTTTCCAACCCAAAGGACTCGGTGACTCCATGACTTTCAGCAGCCATACAGACTCCAGCTGCTTTCCTTTCTTTTCCCAAACACAGTCTGGGAAAGCTCTTTCCAGCCTCCTGGCCACCCAAATATGTAACAGGCAACTGAAAGCCCGTTAAGATGAAACCATTTCACCTCCTTGACCAACAGCTGAGTGGAGACTTGTCCCAAGGGTTTGCCCTTCCTCCACACCTTGCCAGGTTCAAAGCTGAGAGCATCGTGTTGGATCAGGCAGATGTCTGAACACTGAGGCTGTGATGGGACATGGCCTGGTTTGGCTGTGCCATAATTAAACTTCTGAAATGATTAGCAATTAACAGCTTATGCCTAAGCCTCCTCAGATCCAAGTTTAGATGTTGTTTCATGTCCACATTAGCTGTAGGCACAATCAGGAAAGTGAGGAAGGCAAAGTTTTAAGGTGTCTGGTGCTGGAGAAATTGGAGGTTACCTAAGGATTTGTTATTAATCAGCTATAGGAAACAAATCAGCTGAATGTGGAACTCATACCTGGCAGCTGGATTTGCAGATATCCTTAGTGGTTAGGGACAGCAGCAAGTGGAGACATCCTGTGTTGCTCAAGCACCATGCCATGAAGCTAGGGAGTAACGGAGGTGTGGAGTGGACTCCTCAGCTTGTGAGTTTAGTTCATAGGTTCACAGAATGGTTTGAGTCCGAAGGGACCTTCAAGATCATCCATCTCCAACTCCCTGCCTTGAGCAGGGACACCTCCCACCAGCCCAGCTTGCTCAAGGCCTCATCCAGCCTGGCCTTGAACACCTCCAGGCAGGAGGCAGCCACAGCCTCCCTGGGCAACCTGTGTCAGAGTCTCACCACCCTCACTGGCAAGGATTTCTTCTTCATCTCCAGTCTCAATCTCTCCTCTCCCAGCTCAAAGCCCTTGTCCCTCGTCCTGGCACTCCCAGCCCTTGTCCAAAGTCTCTCCCCAACTCTCCTGGAGCCCCTTCAGTTACAGGAAGGCTGCTCTGAGGTCTGCCTGGAGCCTTCTCCTCTCCAGGCTGAACAGCCCCAACTCTCCCAGCCTGTCCCCACAGGAGAGGTTCTCCAGCTCTCTGAGCATCTTCATGGCCTCCTCTGGACCCTCTCCAGCAGCTCCAGGTCCCTCTCATGCTGGGGGCCCCAGAACTGGCCTCATCTGGACCACTGCATCCAGTTCTGGGCTCCCCAGTTCAAGGACAGGGAACTACTGGAGAGAGTCCAGCAGAGAGCCCCTGAGCTGCTGAGGACACTGAACATCACCTTGAGAGGAGAGGTTGAGAGCCCTGGGGCTGCTTAGCCTGGGGAAGAGCAGCCTGAGGGGAGCTCAGCAATGCTCAGCAAGAGCTGAAGGGTGAGTGGCAGGAGGCTGGAGCCAGACTCTGCCCAGTGGTGCCCAGGGACAGCATAAGAGGTGACAGGCACAAAGTGGAACCCAGGAGGTTTCACTTAGACATGAGGAGAAACTTCTTTGTCATGAGGGTGGCAGAGCACTGGGAGAGGCTGCCCAGAGAGGTTATAGAATCTCCTTCTCAGAGGCATTCCAAACCCAGCTGGATGTGTTCCTCTGCAACCTGCTCAAGGTCACCCTGCACTAGCAGAGGGGCTGGACTGGATGATCTCCATAGGTCCCTTCCAACCCCTGCCAGTCTGTGACTCTGAAAACTCTGAACTCACCATGCAGTCTGCAGCCCTCAACACAGGGGGGGTATGGACCTGATGGAGAGGATCCAGAGGAGGGCCATGAAAATGCTCAGGGGGTTGGAGCAGCTCTGCTATGGGACAGGCTGAGGGAGCTGGGGGTGTTCAGCCTGGAGAAGGGAAGGCTCCAGGGGGACCTTGCAGCAGCCTGCCAGGACCTGAAGGGGCTACAAGAAGGCTGCAGAGGGACTGATCCCAAAGGCCTGCAGGGACAGGACCAGGGGCAATGGCTTCAAACTAGAGCAGAGCAGATTGAGATTGGATGTGAGGAAGAAGTTCTGCAGCAGGAGGCTGCTGGAACACTGCAACAGGTTGCCCAGGGAGGTGATTGAGGCCCCATGCCTGGAGATATTCAAGGGGAGTCCCTATTCAAGGGACAGGGCTGTGGGCAACCTGATCTAGGGGAGGATGTCCCTGCTGAGTGCAGGGGGTTGGACTGGAGGAACTTTGGAGGTCCCTTCCAGCCCAGCCCATTCTGTGATTCTGTGATCAAAACCAGTTGCATTAGGCTGAGTGTCCTGCTGGCCAGGGAGCAGATCTGCCAAGATCTGATACCTCTCAGTGGCATTTCCAAACAAGTCCTCATGGGCTTTGGCTTGGGAACTCAAAAAGCCAAGTGATGGCTGCCAGGTGATTCAGGAGAATTGTGTGGCCAGTGCTTAAAGACTTGGTGTAAGAAAAAACTAAGGAAGTTGTCCTTTTGATGACTTCTATCAGTCTTATAGAGCAGATCTGTGGTAGGAATAGGCACCTGGGAGTAACCTGTAACTGACAGCCACCAGGTATCCACAGACAATGGCTGTTAACCCTTCTGAAGGACTGTCAAGTGCTCCTGCACCATGCTGTCCTTCTTCCCTGGCCTTCAGGGTGTCTGGTGCTGGATGCTTTTATCATAGGAGAAATGCTGAAGGCTTTGGCTCGAGAGGGGACTGAAGAGCAGAACATTCTCATCATACAAACTTCATCTTCATCCATTAAAACCTGCAGTGCTAATTCTGGAAAGTGTGGGCAGCAGCTCTAGGGAGGTTCTCCTGCCCCTGTTCTGCCCTGCTGAGACCAAACCTGGAATGCTGTACCCAGTTTGGGGCTCCCCAGGTCAAGAGAGACAGAGACCTGCTGGAGAGAGTCCAGCAGAGAGCCATGAAGATGATGAAGGGACTTGAACATCTCTGCTGTGAAGCAAGGCTGAGAGCCCTGGGGCTGTTCAGTCTGGAGAGGAGAAGGCTGAGAGGGATCTGATCAATGTCTATCAATAGCTGAGGGCTGGGGGTCAGGAGGAAGGTTCCAGGCTCTGTTTGGTGGTGCCCAGGGACAGGACAAGGCACAACAGGGCCAAGCTGGAACCCAGGAGGCTCCACCTCAACATGAGGAGAAACTTCTTTGGTGTGAGGCTGCTGGAGGCCTGGAGCAGGCTGCCAGAGAGGTTGTGGAGTCTCCTTCTCTGGAGCCTTTCCAACCCCACCTGGCTGTGTTCCTGTGTGACTGCCCTGGGTGACCCTGCTCTGGCAGGGGGATTGGACTGGATGAGCTCTGGGAGTCCATTCCAACCCCTGCCACTCTGTGGAAAGGAAGCTGTTTATAATTTCTGGTTTACCAGCTAGAGAAGAGAAAGCTCTGTAAGAGCATCATACACATCCTTAGAGAATCTGAACTAAATGGAAGGACCATCATGGGGAGAAAAGGTCCAGCTTAGTGTAGATTATCCAGGAATTGTGGCTGGCATATTCAGACATGGATAATTTGTAAGGAAAATGCAGACATCTGCTAATTTCATGGATTTAATAGCCCTGGCTGTCTTTTGGTAAAACTTAGCTTTAAAATCAGTTGTGTCTTTGGTTTGTTAGAATCACAGAATTGGTTAGGCTGGAAAAGCCTTCTCAGATCCTCCAGTCCAACCAGTCTCTAACTCTGCCAAGGCTGGGGCTGAGCCATGGCCCTCAGCACCACAGCTCTGCACTTTCAAACACCTCCAGGGATGAGCATTCAGCCACCTCCCTGGGCAGCCTCTGCCAGGCTTTGAGAACCCTTGCAGGGAAGAAGTTTCTTCTCATCTCCAACCTGAACCTCCCCTGGGGCAACTTGAGGCCATTTCCTGTCCTTCTATCACTTGTTCCTAGGGAACCTGGGTTCACCTGGTTCACCACCTGGCTCCAGCCTCCTCTCAGGGAGCTGTAGAGAGCAATGAGGTCTCCCCTCAGCCTCCTCTTCTCCACACTAAACACCCCCAGCTCCCTCAGCTGCTCCTCCCCAGCCCTCTTCTCCAGACCCTTCCCCACCTTCCTTACCCTTCTCTGCACCCTCTCCAGCCCTCAATGTCCTTCTTGCAGTCAGGCTCCCAAAACTGCCCCCAGCACTCAAGGCAGGGCCCTGTGACTGCTGACTGCAGCCCTGCTCCTGCCTACCCCACCACTCCCTTCCCTGGGCACCAGGCTGAAGCAGAACCTTTTGTGAGGTGTGTGCTGGAGCTGTCTGAAGGACACCATTGCCCACAGCCATTTCAGAGGCAACCAGAAAGTGCTTAGGTGGTGACTGCAACACTTCAGCTTTCTGTGGAGAGTTTCAACACCAAGTGTTCAGACTTGGCAGCTGTTGGTTGATCTCTGGGGTCAGGAGTGCTTCATGGTTGGACAATGAGCTCTGAGCTTTCAAAATTTGCTCAAATATGATTTTCCTGCATCTCTGGAGTGCTGTTTCAGACCTTTCCTCCCAGCAGTGGGAGACCCACAGAGATAGTTTAGATAGCAAATAAATGTTAAGTAACAAAGGAGGTTGCAGTGAGGCAGGGGTTGGTCACAGGTTCACAGAATGGTTTGGGTTGGAAGGGACCCCAAAGCTCATCCAGTTCCAACCCCCTGCCATGGGCAGGGACACCTCCCCCCAGCACAGCTTGCTCAAGGCCTCATCCAGCCTGGCCTTGAACACCTCCAGGCAGGAGGCAACCACAGCCTCCCTGGGCAACCTGTGCCAGAGTCTCACCACCCTCACTGCAAAGAAGTTCTTCCTCATCTCCAGTCTCAGTGTCCCCTCTCCCAGCTCAAAGCCATTGTCCCTCATCCTATCACTCCCAGCCCTTGTCCAATGTCCCTCCTCAGCTCTCCTGGAGCCCCTTCAGGTACTAGCAGGCTGCTCTAAGGTCTCCCTGGATCCTTCTCTTCTCCAGGTTGAACAGCCCCAACTCTCCCAGCCTGTCTATATAAGGGAGGTTCTCCAGCCCTCTGAGCATCCTCATGATCTAGTCTCCTCATAGGAGGAAGCAATAGGAGGAGGGGAAATGGCCTCAGCTTGTGCCAAAAGAGGGTTAGGTTGGACTTTAGGAGAAAATTCTTCTCTGAAAGGGTTCTCAGAGCCTGGCAGAGGCTGCACAGAGAGGTGGTTGAGTGCCCATCCCTGGAGGTGTTTGAAAGAGGCAGAGCTGTGGTGCTGAGGGCCATGGTTTAGCCCCAGCCTTGGTAGAGGCTGGTTGGGCTGGATGAGCCTAGAATGATTCTCTGGTTCTGTGGTAAGTTTAGGCCAGTGGTTAGTTACTGGCTTTTGCTTCCTGTTGTGGTAAAGAAGGAGAAAATGTTGATTTTTTTTTAGTTGCATCAAGTGTGAGCCTGGAGTAAGTGTCTGGCAGGTGCTAAGGAGCATTTGTTTCTCTGGAAGGTTTTCATGTCATGCTCCTTTTTCTGGCCTCTGTCCTTTATCCCTGCTCAGCTGTTACCTCAAGGTGTTTGGAGATACCAGCTCCTCCTTAAGGGATTTATTCCTGCTGGGTTGAGTCATTGACAAAGAGCTTAGAACAAAAAATAAAACTAGCCCCACCCAAAACCCCAAACCAACAAAACTAAAGTACTTTTTAACCTTTTTCTGTCCCTATGAGGCAGTATTGGAGAACATTTCAGCCAGGGCAACGTTCTGCACTCTCCTGAGGAGCTGGCAGCCTGAGGGAGGTGTGCTTCTGAAACACCTCTGGCAGGGTAAGGGGAAAAATGACTTCCCTGCTCCTGTGCCTTTTCCTTCCCCAGCAGCAGTGGGGAGGACATGAATCAGGAGGCAGGGAGCAGCTGGTGGCTCAGCACTGACTGCCTTCAGTCAAGTGGGGGCATCCGTGGTCTTCCGCAAAGAGGCAGCGTGGCCAGAAGGATACTCCTGGTCCAGCTGAAGTGGGTGGCCGGGAGGAAACGAATTGCTCTGTTTTGAGCTTCGTTTGGGGGCCCTCTCTAGCTATAAGGAGGCTAAACAATATGGCTGGGGGGGAGGGGGAGGCTGCCTTTGCTTTTAATTCCATGATGCTGTGCAAATAAGAGGGGCTGGGTTCGTTCCCTCTCGTGCAGAGCCACCTCACGACACAGAGCTTTTGGAAGGGAGCTTTTTGGGGGTGAAATGAGGGTCTGCTTCTTGAAAATATCAGCTGCAATCAGTAATTTCTCTGCTGAAGGAGGGAAACATCATAGAGTGTGAGACTCTGGCACAGGTTGCCCAGGGAGGCTGTGGCTGCCTCCTCCCTGGAGGTGTTCAAGGCCAGGCTGGATGAGGCCTTGAGCAGCCTGGGCTGGTGTGAGGTGTCCCTGCCCATGGCAGGGGATTGGAACTGGATAAGCTTAGGGGCCGCTGCCAACCTAAAGCATTCTATCAATCTATGAACCACAAAGAGCCAAAATATTTAATTCTTGGCCTTGTGCTCATCAGAGTGTTACTGAAAGTGTCTGAGTAACCTCTGGGGACATGGTCATCATTAGCTAGTGATACTTGTTAGAAACCACATGCTGACAGTGACTGATAGCCCAGGCTCCTTTCCCACACAGGAAAACTGCAGCCTGGAAGAGGAAGCTCTCTGGGTGCAGTTGGAAGTGGTTGTTTAAAAACCTCATAGATTGATAGCATGGCTTGGGTTGGAAGTGACCTCAGAGCTCATCTACTTCAAACTTCTGCCATGGGCAGGAACACCTCCCACCAGCCCAGGTTGCTCAAGGCTTCATCCAGCCTGGCCTGGGACACCTTAGCAGGCAGGCACTAGTGGTGTTCCCCAGGGATCAGTGCTGGGCCCCATCCTGTTCAATAGCTTTATTGATGATCTGGACAAGGGGATTGAGTCCATCATCAGTAAATTTGCAGATGACACCAAGTTAGGAGGAGGTGTGGATCTGTTGGAGGGTAGGAAGGCCCTGCAGAGGGACTCTGCCAGGCTGGATGGGTGGGCAGAGGCCAATGGGACGAGATTTAACAAGGCTGAGTGCCAGGTTCTACACTTTGGCCACATCAACCCCAAGCAGTGCTACAGGCTGGGACAGAGTGGCTGAGAGCAGCCAGGCAGAGAGGGACCTGGGGGTGCTGGGTGACAGCAGCTGAACAGGAGCCAGCAGTGTGCCCAGGGGGCCAGGAGAGCCAATGGCATCCTGGCCTGCATCAGGAACAGTGTGGCCAGCAGGACAAGGGAGGTTATTCTGTCCTGTGCTCAGCACTGCTCAGGCCACACCTTGAGTGCTGTGTCCAGTTCTGGGCTCCTCAGTTCAAGAGAGATGTTGAGATGCTGGAAGGTGTCCAGAGAAGGGCAGCAAGGCTGGGGAGGGGTCTGGAGCACAGCCCTGTGAGGAGAGGCTGAGGGAGCTGGGGGTGTTTAGCCTGGAGAAGAGGAGGCTCAGGGCAGACCTCATTGCTCTCTACAACTCCTGAAGGGAGGTTGTAGCCAGGTGGGGGTTGGGCTCTGCTCCCAGGCACCCAGCACCAGAACAAGAGGACACAGTCTCAAGCTGTGCCAGGGGAGGTCTAGGCTGGGTGTTAGGAGGAAGTTCTTCACAGAGAGAGAGATTTGCCATTAGGATGTGCTACCCAGGGAGGTGGTGGAGTCAATGTCCCTGGAGGTGTTCAGGAGAAGCCTGGATGAGGCACTCAGTGCCATGGTCTGGTTGATTGGATAGGGCTGCGTGATAGGCTGGACTAGATGATCTTGGAGGTCTCTTCCAACCTGGTTGATTCTGTGATTCTGTGACCTCCAGGGAGGGGGCAGCCACAGCCTCCCTGGGCAACCTGTGCCAGTGTCTTCCTACCCTGACTGCCAAGAATTTTTTCCTCATCTCCAGTCTCAGTCTGCCCTCCTCAAGTCACCTTTGTGCAGTCTCAGGCCGAAGCAGCTGAGCTTTTGGAGACACTGACACTGGTCATTAGTGAAAAGGAAGTGGTTGTACGAATGGCTAGAAGCTGAGAGGTCTGGAATCCTTGTGAATTGCTCTTGTTGCAGCAGAAGGGAGCTTGCAATACCGACAGCCAGGGACTGGAGGCTGGCAGCTGTGCTGAACACATCAGTCATAGGTCAGAGCCGCAGTGCCCTCCGTCCCCATGCCGCCCCTGGGAGTCCTACCTGGCAGCAAGCTCTGCTCTGCCTGCTGCCCGCTCCACTGGGATGGTTTTAAGACTGTCTTTAATTTTTCTTCTCACAAAGTTCGAGCAGAGAAAGTGAAAGAATGTGAATAAGTCACTATTGGGTGTAAGAAAGCAAAATAATGATTATTCTAAACACTTCCATTGGAGAGGTAGGAATGTTTAAGAATCACTACTTAAAACAAAGTGACTCAGTCTCACCTTGCTGGGCTTCTGTCTGCCTGCGTCTTTTCTGGCTGAAGATAACACACTGACCTTGACAAGCTAAGTCTAACAGCCTCTCTGCTTCTTGACTCTCTGCCTTCTGCCTGGGAGCCTGGGGGGAGTCCTTCTGGCTGGGGGAGGAGGCCCCTTGGGGAAGAAGCACAGCCCCTAGAGGGGAGGGGAGGCCAAGGGGCTTGGTTGTGTTTTTCTGTTGATCGTACACATTTGTAAATGTTGTGAATAGTGTCTATTTGTACATGTCCATTGCATTTCATCATAGATTGTAGTTTTGCCTGTGAAATACAGCTTCATTTGCTTCCAGACTGAGCTAGCCTGGTCACTGTTGGTGTGGGAGGGGGATTTCAGCTCTCACACTGTTACAGTTCCTATTTTGGCACCCAGCGTGGGGCGATCGCTTCTTCTCAGATTCATTTCTGCTCAGACTAGGAAGCAAAACGAAGCTGTTTTGGATCCTCTGGCATATTACAGATTCTATTTCCAGTGTGATGACTTACAAATGGGCTGTTTCTGCTATGATAGATAAAACTGTGAGAGATGTGGCTTATAAACTGTTTCTTTGGGGTAAGAACAAGTTGCAGAAAGTTGTTGAGTACTGTTCTGGTTTTATCGGAATAGGGAGTCATGGCAACTCAACTGCAAATCTGCCAGCAGAAGCATTTGAGTTTGCTATTCCTATTGCACTCCACTCGGGATCTTACCTTCCTGAAAAGCAAAAATGCTTCTGGGGATGCTTCTCCTGGGCTGCACCGTGGGCCTTGTCCCACAGGGCACGCGCCAGGGGCAGCAGGGCTGTGCCCGATGTCTGCAGGCACGGCGCTGGCAGCGGCGCAGTTCTCGGCCTGTTCTCAAGGCAGATCTGGAATCCTGAACATCTCCATCCTTGGGAGACGAGTGCCCAGGGCGACGGCTGCGGATAATAACTTGGATTTGTGTCTTCTGCAAGTTGCAGTCATTGTAAACTGACAGCTGGGAAGGACCTAAACTCACATCAAAGGAGACAGATCATCCAGTTGGGTCAATTAATGTTAATTCTCATCTTCCATTAAGTTCTTTTATCTTCTTACTCCTCTTTTTTTCTTTTTTTTTTTTTCTTTTTTTTGTCTCCTTTTCTTTTTGCAGCCAAGCCCAATACCAAGTCCTGTGCTGGGGAAGAAGCCAAACGCTAGTCAGTCACTGCTGGTGTGGTGCAAAGAAGTCACCAAAAACTATAGGGGAGTGAAAATCACCAATTTTACCACCTCGTGGAGAAATGGTTTATCCTTTTGTGCAATACTGCATCACTTTAGACCAGACCTGATGTAAGTGGCCCACAACTCTCTGTCTGCCTCAGCTAACCCTCCTAGAAACATGCAATGTTTAAAGCTTGGGGTGGGGAGGGGGGAGAAATCCAATCCCTCTTTTATTTCATAAATAGATTTCACTGAGAAATGCAACCCCTTGAAAGCTGTGAGGAAAAGAAATCCAAGTCCCTGTTTTATTTAATAAATAGATTTCATTGAGAAATGCAACCCCTTGAAAACTGTGAGGGAAAAAAATCCAAGTCCCTCTTTAATTTCATAAATCTATTTCACTGAGAAATGCAACCCCTTGAAAACTGTGAGGGAAAAATATCCAAGTCCCTGTTTTATTTAATAAATACATTTCATTGAGAAATGCAACCCCTTGAAAGCTGTGAGGGAAAGAAATCCAAGTCCCTCTTTTATTTAATAAATAGACTTCACTGAGAAATGCAACCCCTTGAAAACTGTGGGGAAAAAAATCCAAGCCCCTCTTTTATTTAATAAATAGATTTCATTGAGAAATGCAGGCCCTTGAAAACTGTGGGGAGAAACTCCAAGCCCCTCTTTTATTTAATAAATAGATTGGGTTGAGAAATGCAACCCCTTGAAAACTGTGAGGGAAAAAAATCCAAGTCCCTCTTTTGTTTCATAAGTAGATTTCATTGAGAAATGCAGCCCCTGTTTTCTGCAACAAATCTATATTTAATTCAGGTGGTGAATTTTTTTCGCCCACCCTTTTCTCTGCAGCAGGGATCCATCCTTTGTCAAAGCCAAACCCCCAGCTTTACCAACGCTCCAACTTTATGACCTCTTGGATAAACAATTGTTTCCCTCCCCCCTCTTCCCCCCCCCCTTCTCCATGAGTTGTTTTTTCTTCTTCTTAATCTTCTACAAAGAAGTGACTTCAAGATGATGATGATGAAAATTGTGGTGGTGTTGAAATGAGATGAGAGGAATAAGCCTGTAGCTCTTTGTAGGCTGACAAGGCTGGATTACCTGCTGGTAAATTTGGTTGTCAAGGCCCAGCCTCTAGTCCCTGCCTTAACTTCTTCTTTTAGATGGAAAGCTTCAGGCAATGAAATCTCTGCTTGTTTATTTCTTTATTTATCTATCCCTTTCATTTTCCACACTATTAGTTTTGTTGATTGAATTGCTGTGAAATCACTGCTTACTGTACAAGATTAGTGAGCAGCAATTTTTTGTTAACATTTGGGGTTGTTTTTTTTTGTTGTTTTTTTTTTTTTTGGGGGGGGGTGTCCTGTTTGCTTGTTTGTTTTAAAACTGCTACTTTTATCCAACACTGTACATACCCACTATGCTGTTTTCCCATCCAGTGACTACAAGTCCCTGAATCCTCAAGATATTAAAGAGAACAACAAAAAGGTAAGAACTGGTGGGAAAAGAAAAAGAAAGGGGGAGGTTGGGGGGCAAAAGGGGGGGAAAGGGGGGAAATAGGAAAAAATGGGGGGGGGAAGAAAAAAAGGGGGGATAAGGAAAAAAGGGAAAAGAGAAAATAAAGGAAAAAAGAGAAAAGAGAAAAAAAAGAAAAAAGGGGGGAAGGGAGAACAGAGAAAAAAGTAAAAGGGGAAAAAAGGGGGAAAAGAAGTAAGGAGATTTTAAAAAGGAAGGGAAAAAAGGAGAAAAAAGAAAAAATAAAAAGGGGGGAAAGGGGGAGAAAGGAAAAAAGGTAGAAAAGAAAAAAAAGGTAAAAAAAGTAAAAATAAAAAGAAGGGAGGGGAAGGGGGGAAAGGAAAAAAGGGGGGGGAAGAAAAAAGTAGAAAAGAAAAAATAAAATAAAAAAGGGAAAAAATAAAGAAAAAGGGGGGAAAGGGAAGGGGGAAAGGTAAAAAAAGGAAAAAGTAAAAGGGGAAAAAGGAAAAAAATAAAATTTTAAAAGGAAAAAAAGACAAGAGAAAAGAATAAAAAGGGGGGAAAGGGGAAAAAACAGGAAAAAATGAAACAGGGGGAGTTGTTTTGTGAGGGCAGAAGAGTGGAGCAGAAGAGGACTTCAGCCTCCCACCACTCCAATGGGAGGCATTGGTGCCTCTTGCTTGTTAGGGGCTTCAGCATCCCCAAGAAGCAGAAGGCTGGGATGGAGTTTGGTGTCTGTGTGGGCTGCAGGAAGGGGGAGAGCAGAGCAGAGGGCTGGCAGCCTCCTCTGGGCTCTCCTCTGAATTTAGCAATCAGACGCATCTTTGAAAAACCAAAAAGAAGACTGGAAGTGCTCTGGGACTGTGGTGTGCAAGGCTTGGATTGAGGTGTGCAAGGCTTGGACTGTGGTGTGAAAGGCTTGGATTATAGTGTGAAAGGCTTGGATCATGGTGTGCAAGGATTGGATTGTGGTGTGCAAGGTTTGTATTATGGTTTGCATGGCTTGGATTGTGGTGTGCAAGGCTTGGGTTCCATGCAAGGTTTGGGTTGTGGTGTGCAAGGCTGGGGTTCAGTGCAAGGCTTGGTTTCTGTGCAAGGTTTGGTTTATGGTGTTCAAAGTTTGGGTTCTGTGCAAGGTTTAGGTTGTGGTGTGCAAGGCTTGGGTTCTGTGCAAGGTTTGGGTTCTGTGCAAGATTTGGGTTGTGGTGTGCAAGGTTTGGGTTGTGGTGTGCAAGGCTTGTAGCACTCAAGGCTTGTGCTGCAGCATGCACAGTTTGGGTTTGCTGCACTCAAGCCCTCTCCTCGGTGCAGCTCCGCCTGCTGCGGCAGCTGCTGCCCTGCTACTGAACTTGGTATCTCTGAGGTGACATTTTCCAGCCCCTCGGCTGCTGCCCCTCACTTGCGGTTGGGAGCAGTGCCCGCGGCGCAGGCAGCTGGGGGTGTGAAGTGCTGCCCAGCACCCTTTAAACAACCCCAAAGCGAGCAAAATAGCTTCCAGCCCTGCAGGAGCCGCTGGGCTCAGCCCTGCGCTGCAGCTTCGAGATGCACAGGTGGGAGAGGCTTCTCGGGCAGGAGCAGGAGCAGGAGCTGCGTTGGGAGGCAGCAGAAGCCTTCTGCTCACTCCTTCGGGCATGGGACAGGCACTGGTTGGGCCCTTTGGAAGTTGTCATTGTCACGGGGGTCACTGAGAGCAAATCTGTGCTGAGGATGACCTGAGAGTTGGGGCTTGAGGCGCTGCCTTCTCAGGGCTCTGCTTGAATTGGGATTTCTTTTTTTTTTCATTTTGCTTTTTTAGTTTCATTTGCTTTCTTTCATTGTACTTTTTAAATTTTACTTCTATTTTACTTTTTTATTGTACTTTCAATTTACTTTTGTTTTACTTTTTTATTGTACATTTTTATTTTGCATTTTTAATTTCCCTTTGTTCTGCTTTTTTATTTCTACTTTTTAAGTTTACTTATGTACTTTCTTATTTTACAGTTTTCTAGTTTGTTCTTTTATTTTATTTTACATTTTTAAAAATATTTATTCCACTTATTTGTATTTTTCAATTTTTTTAATTTACTTTTTTAGTTCACTTTTTTCCCCTTTTTTAGTTTACTTTTTTAGTAGTTTATTTTTCTATTGTAGTTTTTTAGTTTACATTTTTTCATTTTAGGTTTTTATTTTCTTTTTTACTTTTACTTTTTTGGTTTACATTTTCTGTTTTGCTTTTTTAATTTTACATTTTTTAATTTTTTCATTTTAGTTTTTAGTTTACTTTTTCATTTTACTTTTTGGTTTACTTTTTCTTTTACTTTTTTGTTTACTTTTTAATTTTACTTTTTAGTTCTACTATTTAATTTCCTTTTTTGTTTTACTTTTTTGTTCTTTTTATTTTCCTTTTTTCCTTTTCCTTTATTTTCCTTTTTTGGTTTTACTTTGGTATTTTCCTTTTCTGTTCTACTTTTTTTGTTTACTCTTTTAATTTTCCTTTTTCCTTTCCTTTTTTTTATTTTCCTTTTCCCCTTTTCCTTTATTTTCCCTTTTTTGGGTTTTACTTTGGTATTTTCCTTTTCTGTTCTACTTTTTTTGTTTACTTTTTTAATTTTACTTTTTTTCCTTTTTTTATTTTCCCTTTTTCCTTTTCCTTTTTTAATTTTCCTTTTTTCCTTTTCCTTTTCCTTTTTTTCTTCTACTTTTTTTATTCCTCCTGGGTTTGTACTTTACTTGTTTTATTTCACTTTTATTTTACCTCTTTATTCTTTTATTTTACCTCTTTATTTAGTGCTTTAAAAGCACTGAATTTAGTTGGGACAAAGATGTAAAAACTCCTGGAAGGAATTAACGAATTTCCATGCTAGGTGGCAAGGATAACCGGAGGCTGTTGGCTTGCAGGCTCCTGGCACTGCTTGAGTGCGTGGAGGGGGTTTTTGCTGCGCCGTGCCCCGCCGCTGGCCGTTAGCCAGGGAGCTGCTTTGCAAAGCAGAGCCTCGGGAGCCCGGGCAAGGAAGCATCCTCGAGCTGCAGCCGCCTCAGGGCACATGTGCCCAGGGAGATGCGGCTCGGAGAGTATGCCCGATGTGCACCCCCCCGACATCCCAGCGGTTCCTGTGGCCACAGCTTGCGGCTGAGCTCCTCAGGGTGGATTCGAGCCAAAGCAAGGCTGTGCTGGTGCCGAGGGAGGCGAGCAGCGATCAGTCGTCTGCCCTTCGTGAGACCCTGCAGCAAAGGGCTGCGCTCCGGGGCCCGGCCCTGCACCGCACCAGTTCCCAGGCCTGCAGAAGTCATGATTGTTGTTATTGTGCACCTCTTCTCTTTCATCACCTCGCCAGCCTTCCCCTGACAGCCTGGCTGAGTATCTCAGTTGCTTCCTGCAGATTTATTTCCTGGTCTCACACAGTCCTGCCTGATAACCCCGCGTGCCCTCGCTGGCAGGGAATGCGGCGCTGCCAACAATGCCTGCCTAGAAATTCCATGCAGATACCTAACACGTGTGACAGTGATGCCTCCTAACCAATTAAAATAACATCTACAGATGAATGGGACAATTTTCTTTGTCCAAAGCAGCTTTCCCCCCGCCCTCATCTCCTTCCCTCTCCTGAGACTGTGACCACAGATGAAAGGTTAAGCCATAAGAGAGTATCTTCTAAGGGTGCCTGACCTGGTTTGTATCTTAATGAAAACAGAGAAGAGCCCTTCAGAGGCAACTAATTCAGTGCAATTGCTGTGCCTGGTTGCACCTTGAAATGCACAGTTCCACAAGGCACATCACCTCCACAGCTTCCTGATAGGGCACACCAGGCTGTGCTGCCACTGATGCTGAATGAAAAAGGGTCTTTACCTGTGACATCTGATCCCAGGCAGGATATCTTACAGAGGTGGGAAATGGTTGGAATACTGCCTCTGGTGCTTGTGCTGATGGATCCCAATTGATGCCTGTCAATCAGCTTGGCAGTAAATTAAATAAAACCCCAAGTCCTGCTCTAAGGTCTCCCTGGAGCCTTCTATTCTCCAGGCTCAACAGCCCCAACTCTCCCAGCCTGTCCCCATAGCAGAGCATCTTTGTCACCTCCTCTGGACCTGCTCCAGCAGCTCCAGGTCCTCTTGTGTTTGGGACCCCAGAACTGAAGGCAGGTGCAGAGCAGAAGAGAAGGGCAGAATCCCCTCCCTGTGCTGCTGCTCTCCCTGCTCTGGAGACACTCTGCACACAGCTGCCTGCTGGGCTGCCAGGGACCATTGCTGGCTCCTGGGGACTCTGTCACCACCTGACACCCCCAAGGCCTTCTCCTGCAGGCTGCTCTCCAGCCACTGCTCACCCAGCCTGGATCTGTGCTTGGCATTGCCCTGACCCAGCTGCAGGACCTTGCCCTTGGCCTTGTTGAACCTCAGGAGGTTGTCATGGGCCCAGCTCTGCAGCCTGCCCAGGTCCTTCTGGATGGATCCCTTCCCTCCAGCCTGCAGACTCCCTGAGGGAGCCTCAATGCCACTGCCCATGGCACTGACAAAGATGTTAACCAGCACTGGTCCCAGTACCCACCCCTGAGGGCCACCACTTGTCACTGGGCTCCATGTGGACCCTGAGCCCTTGCCCACAGCTCTCTGAGAGCTGCCTTCCAGCCAATTCCTTGCCCAGCCAGTGGGCACCCCTCTAGTCCATGCTTCTCCCAGCTGGTGACCAGGATGTCCTGTGGGGCAGTGTCAGATGTTTTGCACAAGTCCATTTGATTAGTGGCAAATGATAATGACCAAAGTGTGAGACCTGCAGCACAGCTCCTGCTCGAGGAGAGGAATCCTGCACGTTGCTAATGACATGCCCTGCACTCTCAAAGTGTGAACAGCTGAACTACACTTGGCTGGAGCTTGGAGGGGATGAGGGAAGGAGAAGTGGAGGGGCAGAGCAGTGTGGCTCTAATAATGAACCTCTGGGTTTAATTACTGCAGTGTGTAGAAAGGCTGGTTTCATTTGAGGGGAGCAGGGGAATTTATTTGTGTGGGAATAGTATCAGATCTCCTGAAGGTTTGACTGCCACTTGCCCTTTGCAGGGTGCTGCTGTTTTGTTTTCCTTTTTTTCCCAGTTCTTGACTGTTTTTGCTAAATTCCTCCATACATTTTAACTCATTTGTCTTGACAAAAGATTCATGGAATACTAGAATGGCTCAGGTTGGAAGGGACCTCAGAGCTCATCTACTCCAATCTCCTGCTGTGGGCAGGGACACCTCTCAGGCTGCTCAAGGTCTCATCCAGCCTGGCCTTGGACACCCCCAGGCAGGAGGCAGCCACAGCCTCCCTGGGCAGCCTGTGCCAGAGTCTCACCACCCTCACCCTGAAGAACTTCTCCCTCAGCTCCACTCTAACCCTGCTCTGCCTCAGCTTCAAACCATTCCCCCTTGGCCTGTCTCCAGACACCTTCAGCAAAAGTCTCTCTGCAGCCTTCCTGCAGGATCCCTTTAGCTATTGCAAGGCAGCTGACTGTAGTTTTACAGCACAATCATCCATGCCCCTCTCTTCCTGTCACTTATTGCTGGGGGAGAAGAGACCAACCCCAACCTTCTCTTCTCCAGGCTGAAGAGCCCCAGCTGCCTCAGCCTTTGGAATATCCATTTAAGCAGAAGTGACAAGTGGAGTCCCTCAGTGATCAGTGCTGGGACTAGTCTTGTTTAACATGTTGGTTGGTGACATGGACAGTGGCACTGAGGCTCCCTCAGCAAGCTCAACAACCACACCAAGCTGTATGGTGCTGCTGACAGGCTGGAGGGAAGGGATCCATCCAGAGGGATCTGGCCAAGCTGCAGAGCTGGGCCCATGACAACCTCCTGAAGTTCCACAAGGCCAAGGGCAAGGTCCTGAGCTGGGTCAGGGCAATCCCATCACAAATCCAGGCTGGGCAGGGACTGGCTGGAGAGCAGTCCTGAAGAAAAGGCATTGGGGGTGCTGGTGGAGGAGAAGCTCAACAGTTCTGCGGCCTCTGTTCCAGGAAGGATCTGGAGGTGCTGGAAGGTGTCCAGAGAAGGGCCATGAGGATGAGCAGAGGATGGAGCTGCTCTGCTATGGAGACAGCCTGAGAGAGTTGGGGTTGTGTAGTCTGGAGAAGAGAAGGCTCCCAGGAGACCTTCTTACAGCCTTGCAGTATCTGAAGGGGCTTCATGAAAGCTGGGGAGGGACTTCTGAGGGTGTGAGGGAGTGATAGGAGTGGGGGAATGGAGCAAAACTAGAAGTGGGGAGATTCAGACTGAATGTTAGTTAGGAAGAAGTTGTTCCCCATGAGGGTGGGGAGAGCCTGGCAGAGGTTGCCCAGGGAGGTGGTGGAAGCCTCATCCCTGGAGGTTTTTGCAGCCAGGCTGGATGTGGCTGTGAGCAACCTGCTGGAGTGTGAGGTGTCCCTGCCCATGGCAGGGGGGTTGGAACTGGCTGAGCCTTGAGGTCCCTTCCAACCCTGACAATTCTGTGATTGTATAACTGTAATTCAGACTGGCAGGGATAGCACTGGATCAGAATGGAAAACATCCCTTCCCTTTCAGCTGCCAGCCAGCGTTTATAACTGGTAGTGCTGCTTGCTTCTGCCAGATGATTCCACTGAATGATAAGCACAGGCTTTAACTTGATGACCTCAGAGGGATCCTGCAGGAGTGTGTGTGGTTAAACAGGCACTTCTTTAACCTCTGTAAAACGAAGGCTTGGGTATCCCTGTGTTTAACAAAAAGAAACTTGGCTGGCAGGTTGGCTCACTAATACCATGCTGCAAGCTAGTTACAAGCTAGGAAAGTGCTGCCACATCCAGAAGCTCCCAACTTTTCTCACAGTGAAGGAGAACCCATCACACACTGCTGTCTGGGGATGCACAGGGCATAGGAGTGTGACTGATAGAGCTCAGGACTGTAACGTGTTTGCACATCAACCCAGATGTCTAGTGTCCTTCAAATGCAGAGGAACAAGAACCTGTGTTGCCCAGAACAAGGAGGAGAGAGGATGAAAATAACTCTTAGGCACCAGATTCTCCTCCCCTTCTACTGAGGCTTTGTCTGGAGCACTCTGTCCAGTTCTGGGCTTCCTAGACCTAAAAGGACAAGTTGCTGCTGGAGAGAGTCCAGCAAGAGCCCCTGAGCTGCTGAGGGCACTGAACATCACCTTGTGAGGAGAGACTGAGAGCCCTGGGGCTGCTTAGCCTGGGGAAGAGCAGCCTGAGGGGGAGCTCAGCAATGCTCAGCAAGAGCTACAGGGTGAGGTCAGGAGGCTGGAGCCAGACTCTGCCCAGTGGTGCCCAGGGACAGGACAAGGGGCAGTGGACACAGACTGGAACCTTACAGGTTGGACATTAGGAACAATCTGATCCCAGCAAGGGTTCTCAGGGACTGGCCCAGGCTGCCCAGGGAGGTGGTGGAGTCCCCATCCCTGGAGGGGTTTCAAAGCTGTGTGGATGTGGTGCTGAGGGAGGTGGTGCAGTGGTGGTGGTGAGGTTGTGAGCTCTGGGCGAGGCATTGGACTTGGTGATCTCAGAGGTCTCTTCCAACCTCAACAGCTCTATGGTTGTGTCCCTCAGTACTATACATTTTTGTAACAACCTCTGATAATGAACCTTCCCAAGGAATTATAGCCCACCAAAGGTCATCAATGATTTTAGGCCAAATCTTTTAGCAGAGGGAGAGGAAGATGAGCTTGAGACCAAATCATCCAGATAATTTCTGCCTGGATAAAGTCTGTGGATCATTTGTCAGAGTGATACACAAATGGCCTTGCCAACAGCACTTGGCAGGTTGCACCTGAGCATGAGGGGGAAGCATGCAGGGGGTCAGGAAGAGAAATTCCAGCTCTCAAAAGCAGAGTTTGAGAAGAGTTTGAGAAGGTGTTTAAGGCCACGCTGGATGAGGCTCTGGCCAGCCTGCTCTACTGTGAGATGTCCCTGCCCATGGCACGGGGGTTGGAGCTGGATGATCCTTGTGGTCCCTTCCAACCCTGACTGATTCTATTCTATGAAGTGGCTGAGCTGAAAACTGTTTGACCCTTGAGTAGGGAATGAGACTGCAATGGGAATGAGAGAAATGGGAATAAGAGAGCCTCCTTTCCTCAGAGCAAGTGAAACAGCTGGGGTCTGCTGGGAACCACATCCTAAGCCTCTGCTGAGCATTTATTAATGTGAAACCCAAGTGGATAAACCAATAAGATGGGAATTTCTCCTTCCTTGCTTCCAACCTTCTGTAAGTACATGGATTAAGGAAATAGCAGAAAACTGGGGCAGTGGAAGCCAGCGGTGGTGTTTCCTTGCAAAAAGAACAGGCTCTTGCCCAGGTCTTAAATTTACCACCCTTTTGTGTTCAAAATAATGTAGGGACAACTGGGATGGTGTTCGGAAGGAGGTGAAGAGGAGCAGCAGAATTGCTGGGGGAGGAGAAGGCTGAGTGCTTTGCCTCCACGCTAACAGGAGGCCTTTTTAAAGGCTTCCTTGAAACCCGATCCGACCTTCCCGGGTTAATCCAGGATAGTAATCATTCATTGTAAATTGAGAAAGGGCTTTAATTCTCCCAAACGAGAAAAACCTGATGCACCAAGCCCACTGCCTCTCAGGGCTAGCAGAGGGAAGGACAATGTGGCCTCACTGAGAGAGAGGCTTTCAGGCTGCTTGGGGCTTAGGAATGAAAGTGAGGCAGGAAGGAAATTCACTCTCTCTTTCGTACCGAAGCAGCCCGGGCCGATGGCTCTAACATGCATCTGTCTGCCGGGCTCCTGGGAGTCCTCTCTTCTATCGAGTCATCAGTGGTGCTGTCCTTTTTTGGCTATCTGGGGCAGAAGTTTTTCATCAACACAAATCACTGCAATTACATGGCCAGCAGAAGGGAGCAGGCTGATGGCCAGTGATAAAGCCCAAGATGGATTAGTGTCGTGTTTCTTCTAGCTTTGTTCTTTATCTTAAAAAGCTATCCCAAGTTGCTTTCCTTTTTTAGTTGTTTGGGTTTTTTTTCTGCTCTAGCTCTTACACCTTTTTTTTTTTTTTTTTTTTTTGCTTGTTTCCTGCATACCTGAGTGAGACTCATTCAAGATACTGCTAGGTTTTTCCCACTGCAAACAGAAGTTTTTGTCTCATGCATGGCCAGCAGATCCAATGAGGTGATTCTGCCACTTTGCTCTGCTCTGGGGAGACCTCACCTGCAGTGCTGGGTCCAGCTCTGGAGCCCTCAATATAGGAAGGACATGGACCTGATGGAGAGGGTCCAGAGGAGGGCCATGAAAATGCTCAGGGGGCTAGAATACCTCTGCTGTGATGACAGGCTGAGGGAGCTGGAGGTGTTCAGCCTGGAGAAGAGAAGGCTCCAGGGAGACCTTAAAGCAGCCTGCCAGGACCTGAAGGGGGTTGCATAGGGACCGTTCCCAAAGGCCTGCAGGGACAGGACCAGGGGCAATGGCTTCAAACTAGAGCAGAGCAGATTGAGATTGGATGTGAGGAAGAAGTTCTGCAGCAGGAGGCTGCTGGAACACTGCAACAGGTTGCCCAGGGAGGTGGTTGAGGCCCCATGCCTGGAGATATTCAAGGTGAGGCTGGACAGGGCTCTGGGCAGCCTGATCTAGTTGAGGATGCCTCCACTGACTGCAAAGGGACTTGGACTGGGTGAGCTTTGGAGGTCCCTTCCAACCCAGGCCATTCTGTGATTCTATAAACAGCTTTGTACTCAGGAAAGTGACATCATTTTGAGCAACCAAAGAGTTTAGTCCTGTATGGTTTTAAGGTACATTCCAAATGTTTAAAACAATGCCATTTAAGTGTCTTTACTGGTCATGGTCTCTGGATTTGCATTGCTGTGAAGATACCTCTGCAAGGCATTGGGCAAATGGATGAGTTGGATGTTGGATTGTGCAGTGAAGCCAAAATAAGCAGTAGAGCTGAAGCTGTACTCTTCCTGCCATACTGGCTGTGTTTTGGGCTGGCTTATTTTGACCAAAACTTCTACTTGGGTTCTTGAAATGTGATCTGTAAGACAGATCTGGAGGTGCTGCAACATGTCCAGAGAATGGCCATGAGAATGAGCAGAGGGCTGGAGCTCCTCTGGTATGAGGACAGACCAAGAGAGTTGGGGTTGTGCAGTCTGGAGAGGAGAAGGCTCCCAGGAGACCTTCTTGTGGCCTTCAGGATCTGAAAACTAGTGAGGGACTTCTGAGGGTGTGAGGGAGTGATAGGAGTGGGGGGAATGGAGCAAAAGTAGAAGTGGGGAGATTGGATGTTAGGAAGAAATTGTTCCCCATGAGGGTGGTGAGAGCCTGGCAGAGGTTGCCCAGGGAGGTGGTGGCAGCCTCATCCCTGGAGGTTTTTGCAGCCAGGCTGGATGTGGCTGTGAGCAACCTGCTGTAGTGTGAGGTGTCCCTGCCCATGGCAGGGTGGTTGGAACTGGCTGAGCCTTGAGGTCTCTTCCAGCCCTGACAAGTGTGTGATTCTGTGAAGTGCTGCAGTGTAACCTGTCCTCTGTGTGTCTCCCACCCAAGGCGTACGATGGGTTCGCCAGCTTGGGAATCTCGCGGCTGCTGGAGCCCTCCGACATGGTGCTGCTGGCCATCCCCGACAAGCTCACCGTCATGACCTATCTCTACCAAATCAGGGCACACTTCTGTGGCCAGGAGTTAAACGTGGTCCAGATCGAGGAGAACAGCAGTAAAAGCACCTACAAAGTGGGTAACTACGAGACGGACCCCAACAGTTCTGTCGACCAGGAGAAGTTCTACGCTGAGCTGAGCGACCTGAAGCGGGAGCCGGAGCTGCACCCCCCGGACGGTGCCTTGGCAGACTTTGCTTCCCAGGACGACTCCGTCTTTGTCAACGACAGCGGCGTGGGCGAGTCCGAGAGCGAGCATCAGACTCCTGACGACCACCTGAGCCCCAGCACGGCCTCCCCTTCCTCCCGCAGGACTCGGAGCGACACCGATCCGCAGAAGTCGCAGCAGAGCTCCGGCAGGACCTCTGCCTCTGAGGACGCGGGGAAGGGGAGCGGCGCCGACACGGCGCAAGCACAGCCGGCGCCGGCCAGGAAGAAACTGCTGATAGCTGACGCGTGGGACCTGAGTGACCTGGCACACGTCAGTGATCAGAAAGAGGATGGGTCTCCCACAGTCCCTCGTGAAGAGAATGACAAGAAGAGGCACCAGAGCTCGGACAGCACCGGGGGCTTCTCGGAGCAGGAACAGCTGAGCCGCCTGGGAGCTGCAGAGAGCACAAGAGCAGAGCCTGCCTCACCTGTCCCAAAGCCCAGTCCATCTCCCACTTCTCAGCTTGGATACTCCTATAATAAGGACATGGACCTTGCAAGGAAGCCCCCTGCTTCTCCGAGGCAAGCAGAGTCTGACTCTGACAGCGAGGCCAGGACGGCTCTCTGTCACGCGGATCAGACTGCAAAAACAGCCCAGGTAAGGCATGGATTGGGCACTTCCTGCTGCCCAGGAGCCAAGAGTCATAGGTTCAGAGTCATAGAATGGTTTAGGTTGGAACAGACCTTCAATGCGAGCCAGTTCCAACCCCCTGCCATGGGCAGGGACACCTCCCCCCAGCCCAGCTTGCTCAAGGCCTTATCCAGCCTGGCCTTGAACACCTCCAGGGAGGAGGCAGCCACAGCCTCCCTGGGCAGCCTGTGCCAGAGTCTCCCCACCCTCACTGCCAAAAATTTCTTCCCAATCTCCAGTCTCAATCTGCCCTCCTGAAGCTTCAGTCCATTCCCTCTCACCCTGTGACTGCAAGCACAAAGGTGGAGCTGCCATTCAAGTCCTTTCTCCATGTTTGACATTCACACAAACAGTGAGGGGAGCAGTGGGGGTTTAACACTGGGTGAGAAATACTTGGGCTAACAAATAGGTGGTGCTGAAAAAGAGCCATTCCATGAGAAGAGAATTGTCCTCCTGTTCATCTTCCCAGCCTCTCCCCAGTTATCTCAAAGGAGATGGCCCCAGGGCTTTTGCCACTGCGTGTGGCAAGACCTCTTTTCTGAGTATTGCCTGCTGGAGCCAAAACTGCAAACAGAGCTATCCACTCAGTGATCCCTATTCAAAAAATCCTAGAAAGTTCTAAATACTTTAAATCTACCAATGAGGCTTAAAAATCCTCTCTGAGAATCAGAATCACAGAAAACATCCAGTTGGAAGAGACCTCCAAGCTCATCCAGTCCAATCTTCGACCCAGCACTGAAGGGGCAACACTTAACCATGTCCCTGAGTTCCAGCTCCCACACAGCCTTCTGAATCTGGCCATGGTGGTGAGGTAGAGAATCATAGAATCATAGAATCAGTCAGGGTTGGAAGGGACCACAAGGATCATCCAGTTCCAAACCCCTGCCATGGGCAGGGACACCTCACACTAGATCAGGCTGGCCAGAGCCTCATCCAGCCTGGCCTTAAACACCTCCAGGGGTGAGGCCTCAACCACCTCCCTGCACAACCCATTCTAGGCTCTCACTACTCTCATGGGGAAGAACTTCTTCCTCACATCCAGCCTGAATCTCCCCACTTCCAGACTCTGGAGTATTAATTTAGGGTGTTCATGGAGTTGCCTCAAGCCTATTGTTTGACCACAGGATCATTTTCCTTTCCCTGAAGATGCCAAGCATGTGCCCACCTACCTGGCAGCTTCATTGTGAGGGTGAGAGCATTATGCTGAGTATGAGCAGTGGAGCAGTATCCTCACAGGAAATGTGTCTAAAAGGTTACAAAAATGCCAAAGCAGGCTAAGAATTTAGCCCCTTTTAAGAGCTTCCTTCACAGGGCCAGAGAATCACAGAAAGGTTTGGTCATCTAGCCCAACCCCCTGCAGTCAGCAGGGACATGCCCAACCAGATCAGGCTGCCCAGAGCCCTGTCCAGCCTCACCTTGAATATCTCCAGGCATGGAGCCTCAACCACCTCCATGGGCAACCTGTTGCAGTGTTCCAGCAGCCTCCTGCTGTAGAACTTGTTCCTCACATCCAATCTCAATCTGCTCTGCTCTAGTTTGAAGCCATTGCCCCTGGTCCTGTCCCTGCAGGCCTTTGAGACCAGTCCCTCTGCAGCCTCCTGCAGGTACTGGCAGGCTGCTATTAGGTCTCCCTGGAGCCTTCTCTTCTCCAGGCTGAACACCCCCAGCTCCCTCAGCCTGTCCCCATAGTAGAGGTGCTCCAACCCCCTGATCATCTTTGTGGCCTCCTCTGGACCTGCTCCATCAGGTCCATGTCCTTGCTGTTTCGAGGGCTTCAGAGCTGGGCCCAGCCCTGCAGGTGAGGTCTCCCCAGAGCAGAGCAGAGCAGAGGGGCAGGATCCTCTCTCCCCATCTCTGGCCACACTGCTTTGGATGCAGCCCAGGCTGCCATTAGCCTTCTGTGCTGCAGGCTCACACTGCTCCTCTCCAGCTTCTCCCCCACCAGCACCCCCAAGTCCTTTTCCACAGGGCTGCTTTCTCTCCCCTTACCCCCTAGTCTGTATAGCTTCCTTGAATTTTGGCTTTTGCCATTAGATTGAAAAAAAAATAATCAACCCCCTGAGGAGTGCAGGCAGTCTTTCAGTTCTGTGGATTGTTTCAAATAGTTTTTTCCTTGAGTAAGCACCATAAAGATTGATTTTATTGCAAGAAGTCCACAGATGGATGGTAATGTCCAAGTGTTAGCTCCATAGCTGGACTGGATGGTCTTAAAGGTCTTTCCGAACCAAAATGATTCTATGATTCTGCTTTCTTTCCTTTAATCAATGAAGTCTCATGGAGCTTCTCTCCATCATCACCACCTGCGTGCACTGGATGAGTGAGGGACAGCTTGGATCATGAGTAATAGAGCAGGAGGAGATAGGATGTCTTCTCTACAAAGATTTTCATGTGTGAGGGTGTCACAGGCCCAGGAAAGGGAAGAGATGACTTTAAAGACAGTTCCCTGTTAACTGTCTGTGTGCTTGCATGTGGTAATGAAACCTCCCCTGTGAGCCTCAGCTGTACCCTGGAACACTTCACTCATTGGGTGGAGTTGACTGTCTCAGTTTCCACCTGGTTGTTGCAGGAGCACAGCCTGCAACGTTTGTCCCAGCTGTGGAAGGACAATGTCAAGGCCTAGAGATGTGGTTTCCCAACCTTCACACTTGACCTTGACTTACGAAGCCAGCACTTGAGAGCTCCTGTGTGTGAAAGCTTCTCCAGGGCCTGAGGGGGCTACAAGAAGGCTGCAGAGGGACTGTTCTCAAAGGCCTGCAGGGACAGGACCAGGGACAATGGCTTCAGACTAGAGCAGAGCAGATTGAGATTGGATGTGAGGAACAAGTTCTGCAGCTGCTGGAACACTGCAACAGGTTGCCCATGGAGGTGGTTGAGCCCCCATGCCTGGAGATCTTCAAGGTGAGGCTGGACAGGGCTCTGAGCAGCCTGACCTAGTGGAGGATGTCCCTGCTGAGTGCAGGGGATTGGACTGGATGAGCTTTGGAGGTCCCTTCCAGTCCAGACCATTCTGTGATTCTATGTTGCCTGTGCAATAGCTCCTCTTCCATTTTTTCTTCTCTGCAGTACAGCTGCACATGGGCATGGGGAAGGAGCTTGCTGGTAGCTCTCCATAACTGAAGCAGAAGTTTTCACAGGCTCCTTGCCTTGTTCTCAACCTCTTTCTGTTCACTTTGAGCTGTAAGTGAGGGATACCTGTATCAGTAGCCCACAAAGCACTGTATTTGCATACATATTAAGGCAAACAAGTAAACACAGAGCACATTTCACACAGCTTCCATCAAGCCAATTATTGGGGTTTTTTCCACAGTTGCAGTTTAAAGGCATTAAAATGTTGACAGAAATTAAGTTTTAAGGGGAGGGGTGAGAACTCTTATTTACATCATAAAGGCCTGGGACATTTTTGCATTTTGATCACCTTTCCATTTTCATTTCTCTAGAATGCTCTGTCACCTCCTGGAGCTGTAACCCATCTGCCTCCTGACCTTTATTGTACAGGAAGGCTCCTGGCTGTTAACTGCTGTGGAAACGTGGAGTAGCCTCAGGCTGCCCTGCTCTTAATTATATCTCTTTATTTTTAAGCAACGAATGTTGTCAAGACAGGAGGAGCTCAAGGAGCGAGCGAGAGTCCTGCTGGAGCAAGCAAGAAGAGATGCAGCTCTGAAGGCAGGGAGCAAGCAGCTGAGCAATGCCATCGCCCCAGCCCGTGGCAAGCAGCTGAACGATGTAAGGAACCCTTCCCAGGGTGGCACTGTGCACCCTTAGCACTAACTGCACCTCAGGCTGCTTCTGGGGGACCATTTCCATCCATAGCATTAACTGCACCTCAGGCTGCTGCTGGGGGACCATTTCCACCCTTAGCACTAACTGCACCTCACTCTGCTTCTGGGGGACCATTTCCATCCTTAGCACTAACTGCACCTCAGGCTGCTGCTGGGGGACCATTTCCACCCTTAGCACTAACTGCACCTCACTCTGCTTCTGGGGGACCATTTCCATCCTTAGCACTAACTGCACCTCAGGCTGCTTCTGGGGGACCATTTCCACCCTTAGCACTAACTGTATCTCACTCTGCTTCTGGGGGACCATTTCCACCCTTAGCACTAACTGCACCTCAGGCTGCTTCTGGGGACCATTTCCATCCATAGCATTAACTGCACCTCACTCTGCTTCTGGGGGACCATTTCCACCCTTAGCACTAACTGCACCTCAGGCTGCTGCTGGGGGGACCATTTCCATCCTTAGCACTAACTGCACCTCACTCTGCTTCTGGGGGCACCATTTCCATCCTTAGCACTAACTGCACCTCACTCTGCTTCTGGGGGCACCATTTCCATCCTTAGCACTAACTGTACCTCACTCTGCTTCTGGGGGCACCATTTCCATCCTTAGCACTAACTGCACCTCACTCTGCTTCTGGGGGCACCATTTCCATCCTTAGCACTAACTGCACCTCACTCTGCTTCTGGGGGCACCATTTCCATCCCTGACACTTACTGCCCCTCCATATGCTCCTGGGGGGACCATTTCCTTGCAGAATGTCCCTTCTCCACACTGCCATGCCCTGACGTGTCAGGTACCCTTGGATTAGTTTAAAAGTTCGATTGCTCTGCTGTTGTGGCCATCAGAAAGATGCCTTAGACCTCTCTGGCAGCAGAGGTCTGGCAGCACCTCCTTTGATTGGCACCCCAGTTCCCAATGGGCTGAAAAACAAGAGTTACTTTGTGAAGTGATAGTGAAGTCATTGATGCTATTTTTGATTACTTCTCCTTTATTGAGTGCATGTAAATGCAGTTCCTGAGCCTGTGATGTCAGCTCCTCGCTGCTTCAGAAGCCTTGCTGCCCTGAATGAAGCAGCTTGTGACAGTCTTGTAAAAAGAGTTGATGGAACAATTCCTTTTTATCACCAGAGTTGATGAATGCTGGCGAGGTGGGAAAGTGGAGCTGGGGAATGAGCTGCAGTGTGGAGGCAGCTCTGGTCGCACCTCCGTGGTGACCTGGAAGGATGCATACTCTCTGGAGATGAAAGCTAATTAATTTTTATGCAGTGTGGGTTTTGTGATTCTAACTATTGCACATTAGAGACCGTCCTGGCAACTGAGAATGTCAGTGGGACTGAAAAATACTGATAGGAAGGAAGGCTTCAGGCTCTGCCCCTTCGCAGCTCCCATAGGCTGCTCCTCAGGGACAGAGTAGCTAATCGAGAAGCCAAGACAGTGATTTGCACCCCTCATTCTCTTCACTGCCTTAGCTCCATGCTTTACCTCTTTGTGTCCTGGCTTCTCCCCAGATTGACACTTCTTTTTTATATTTTCTTTCTCCAGAATATATTGATAGAGGCAGAGAAGTCTTCTTTGTGTGATGATAACATAACGATACAGCAGCAGGTTTTCAGTGCTTTGGCAGTTAGGTTTTTCCTAGGTTAGTATTTCTGAGTATAAATTTTGCTTTGGAAGGGTTTTGTTGGGTTTTTTAATCAATTGTGCATCAAGCTGCATGAAGGGGACCTACAGGAAGGCTGGGGAGGGGCTGTTTAGAACACCAAGTTGGGAGGGAGTGTGGATCTTCTGGAGGGTAGGAGGGTGCTGCAGAGGGACCTGATCAGGCTGGTCAATGGGCTGAGGCCAGCAGGATGAGATTCACCAAGGCCAAGGGCAGGCTCCTACACTTTGGCCACAATAACCCCATGCAGGCTACAGACTGGAGATGAGTGGCTGAAGAGCAGCCTGGCAGAGAGGCACCTGGCAGTGCTGGGTGACAGCATCTGGGCAGGAGCCAGCAGTGTGCCCAGGGGGCACAGGAGGCCAATGGCATCCTGGCTTGTATCAGGAACAGTGTGGCCAGCAGCACTAGGGATGGAATTCTGCCCTGTGCTCAGCACTGGGGAGGCCTCACCTCGAGCACTGAGTGCAGCTCTGGGACCCTCACTGCAAGAAAGGTCTTGAGGTGCTGGAGCAGGTCCAGAGGAGAGCAACGAGACTGGGGAGGGGGCTGGAGGGAAAGGCTGATGAGGAGAGGCTGAGGGAGCTGGGGGTGTTCAGCTTGGAGGAGACTCAGGAGGGGAGACTACCTGAAGGGAAATTTTAGTCAGGAGGGGGTCAGGCTCTGCTCCCAGGCCACTTGTGACAGGATAAGAGGGCATGGCCTGAAGCTGTGCCAGGGGAGGTTTAGGTTGGAGGTTAGGAAATTAAGGGTTAGGGTTAGGGTTAGGGTTCAGACCCTGCTGAATGAGAGGGGAGATAAAGGAACTGATGATGCAGAGATGGCAGAGCTGCTGAATGCCTTCTTTGCCTTTGTCTTCACTCCTAAGAGCAGCCCTCAGGAACCTCAGTCTCTAGAAGCAAGGGAGCAGGACTGGAGAGATGTGGACATTCCACTGCTCAGTCAGGACAGGGTTTACCCTAAGTGGTCCTGCTCTGCCTGGGGGGGTTGGACCTGATGATCCCTTGAGGTCCCTTCCAACCTCTGATATACTGTGAGGCTGTGAAGGTCAATAAAGCCAGTTAGTATCTCCCCAGCAAAGGAGAAAGAAGAGAGAGAAATTGTTTTGGGAACCAAATCTTATGGGAGATATCCCTCCAGTGGAATTGTTTAGAACAATCATTATTTTCCTTCTTACACCCAGTAGTGGTTTCTTTACATTTTTACTACTTTCTGCTCAAGATCTGTGAAAAAAATTAAAGGCATAGCCTGAAGCTACCACATATAGGCAATCACTCAGGCAGGAGCAATTGTGGCTAGAGTTGTCTAACCATTTTTATTCCAAACTCCTATTTTCAAAGGTTTTACAGCTTTGCTAGTGTTTCGTTGTTGGAGCTGAAATGTTCCATCAGCTCTCTGCCTCAGGGTAATACTTTTTCTATTCATTTCCTTCCAAAAAAGCAGCCTGTTGAACAGTTCTTCTCTGCTAGGTTGGCTAAAACATTTGTTTACTCCATGTTAAAAAAATGTCTTCTGCCAAAGAAGATTCCACCCCCTTGAGATGTCAAAACAACCAAAGCTGTGTTAGCAGCACAACCTTGACACAGGGCCTTGAAGTCCAGAAAGGTTGGTAAGCATCAGTAAAATGTGTCTGTATGGACAGAGCAGAGCAAGAGCATCTCTTCCCTAAGGATGAGGGCCCATTCTGGTGCAGCTTCTAGTGCTGGGAAGCAAAACTTTCCCTTTTCAACCCAAACTGCTGCTGATAAAATCCCAACAGGAGGAAAAGGAGCTACCTCAAGGCATGCAGGGGAGAGGTGCCCTAGGGAGATGGCAGGGAGGTAGATGGCAGTTGTGAACTTAGACAAAAGTCAGAACTTTCTCTAGGCCATGAATGCCAGCTGAAGGCCAGGAGGTAGGGACAGAGTTTGCAGGGTAGGAGTTAGGAATCATAGTTCAGGCAGCCAGATTGCCCACAGAAGGTCCCATCTGGAGTACTGCATCCAGGTCTGGAGGACTCAACAGAGGAGGACATGGAACTGAGGGAGCACGTTCAGAGAAGGGCCAGGAAAATGACCAGGCGGTTGGAGCACCTCTGCTATGGGACAGGCTGAGGGAGCTGGGGGTGTTCACCCTGCAGAAGGCTCAGGGAGACCTAATAGCAGCCTAATAGTACCTGAGGGGGGCTAGAGGAAGGATGGAGAGAGACCTGCAGGGACAGGACCAGGGGCAATGTCTTCAAACTAGAGCAGAGCAGATTGAGATTGGATGTGAGGAACAAGTTCTGCAGCAGGAGGCTGCTGGAACACTGCAACAGGTTGCCCAGGGAGGTGGTTGAGATTCCATCCCTGGAGAGGGGAGGCTGGACAGGGCTCTGGGCAACCTGATCTGGTTGAGGATGTTCCTGCTGAGTGCAGGGTATTGGACTGGGTGAGCTTTGGAGGTCCCTTCCAACCCAAAGTATTCTGTGATTCTGCAATTCTGTATTTAATACATTACACAAGCTGTGTAATGGACGTTCAACCACCTCCCTGGGCAGCCTGTGCCAGGCTGTGAGAGCCCTTTCAGTCAAGAAGTTTCTTCACATGTCCAACTTGAACCTCCCCTGGGGCAACTTGAGGCCGTTTCTCTCCTCCTGTCACTTGTTACTGGGGAGAAGAGCCCAAGCCCCACCTGGCTCCAGCCTCTCTTCAGGGAGCTGTAGAGAGCAATGAGGTCTCCCCTCAGCCTCCTTTTCCCCAGGCTGAACACCCCCAGTGCCTCATATATAGATATAAAATAAAATACATTTATTTTTGTGTTTCTGTAGCATATTTGATCTTCCCAGAGATGAGGCACTTCCATTTGCTGTACTTGTGCCAGTTTACTCCAGGTGATTTCTTATTTGATTGTTAGAAGATAGCTCTCACTTCTAGTCGGTGTTTTCTGGTTGTTAACGTTAATAATCAGAAGTTTGACTCAAAGCAGTGCTGGATGTGTCATGTGGTGATGTGGGTAATCCACCTGAGAACTAGCAGGTAGTAGTTGAATGGGACTGGGCTCATTTTTCACAGACTCACAGAATGGGTTGGGTTGGAAGGGACCTGAAAGCTCATCCAGTTCCAACCCCCTGCCATGGGCAGGGACACCTCCCCCTAGCCCAGCTTGCTCAAGGCCTCATCCAGCCTGGCCTTGAACACCTCCAGGCAGGAGGCAGCCACCTCCCTGAGTGCCAGTGTCTCCCCACCCTCACTCTCAACAATTTCTTCCTCATCTCCAGTCTCAATCTCCCTTCTTCCAGCTCAAAGCCGTTGTCCCTCATCCTGTCACTCCCAGCCCTTGTCAAAAGTCCCTCTCCAGCTCTCCTGGAGCCCTTCAGGTACTGGAAGGCTGCTCTAAGATCTTGACAGTTGTTGGGGGAAGACATTGGCACAGGTTGCCCAGGGAGGCTGTGGCTGCCCCCTCCCTGGAGGTGTTCAAGGCCAGGCTGGATGAGGCCTTGAGCAGCCTGGGCTGGGGGGAGGTGTCCCTGCCCATGGCAGAGAGGTTGGAACTGGATGACCCTTCCCAACCCAAACCATTCTGTGATTCTATGATCATCTTCCATTCCTGTTCAACCCACTTGATTCCATCCCATCCTTCTCTTCCCGCTTCCTCTGTGTGTACCAGGTTAGCTTCTTTTCTTTCCTCTCATTTGTTCCCTACATGAAGTTTCTTTCACTGTTAGGTCTGCTGATTTGATGCCTTCAGTCTGCATGCTGCATGAATGCCAGCCTGGATGGAGGTATACTAAGCATACAGGCAGGCATTTGAAGCCTAAGAAGAGACCACATTGATCAGAAATTCCTTGGGAAGATGCCTCTGGTTTGGGAGAATCACAGATATGCCCTAGAAAATGATGCAGCCTTTTGGGGGGCTGGAAGAATTAGCTTAAGGAGTCTGTGAAGTTCTGTTGCTGGTCCCTTCCTGGATTCCTTTGTCTGTGGCAGTTTTAAAATAAGCTCAGGCTTTCTGCTGGCTTTCTGGAGGTAGGTGTGTGCCTGGTGGCCTGGTCCCTGCCTTCAGGAGCTGCTTCTGTCCTTTGCAGTGTGGGGTAGTGTGGTGGTAGGCCATGACACATGGCCAGCACACACCCAGACAGGCCTCAAGATGTCTAGACAGGTCCTTTCTCTCCCCTCCTTCCTGCCACAACCACAGGGCAAGGTGGGAAAAGGAACAAAGGGGACAGGCCCTTGCCTGGCTGGTAAACAAGATGCCAGCTGGGGGCAGAACAGGAAAGCTCCCCCAGATACGAGGTCCTGGCCTCTGCCTTTTATGCTCATAGCCTGGCAGAAGGCTTTCCACTGGGTGTCTCCATGTTAGCTTTAGTGCCCATTGGACCAAGGGAGCTCTGGCATTTTGTATCTATGCAAGTGGCTGGGGAGCCTGGGGGCTCCTGCTCAGATCCCCTTGCTCAGATCCTCCTCGCTCACATCTGCTGTGCTCAAGCCCTGCTCACATCTGCTGAAGCCTCTCCTCACTTCATAGAATCATAGAATCAGTCAGGGTTGGAAGGCACCACAAGAATGATCCAGTTCCAATCCCCCTGCCATGGGCAGGGACACCTCACACAGGATCAGGCTGGCCAGAGCCTCATCCAGCCTGGCCTTAAACACCTCCAGGGATGGGGCCTCAACCACCTCCCTGCACAACCCATTCCAGGCTCTCACCACTCTCATGGGGAAGAACTTCGTCCTCACATCCAGCCTGAATCTCCCCACTTCCAGCTTTATTCCATTCCCCTGAGTCCTGTCACTACCTGAGATCCTAAAAAGTCCCTCCCCAGCTTTCTTGGAGCCCCCTTCAGATCCTGGAAGGCCACAATAAGGTCACCTTGGAGCCTTCTCTTCTCCAGACTGAACAGCCCCAGCTCTTTCAGTTTGTCCTCATAGGAGAGGTGCTCCAGCCCTCTGCTCATCCTGGTGGCCCTTCTCTGGACACCTTCCAGCATGTCCATATCCCTCTTGTAATAGAGGCTCCAGAACTGGATGCAGTACTCCAGGTGGGGTCTCAGCAGAGCTGAGCAGAGGGGGAGAATCCCCTCCCTGGCCCTGCTGGCCACACTTCTCTTGCTGCAGCCCAGGCTCTGCTTGGCTCTCTGAGCTGCAAGTGCACATTGACAGCTCAGGTTGAGCTTCTCGTCCACCAGCACCCCCAAGTCCCTCTCCTCAGGGCTGCTCTCCAGCCAGTCCCTGCCCAGCCTGGATTTGTGCTTGGAATTGCCTCGACCCAGATGCAGTCTAGTCTTGTTGCACTTGGTCTTGTTGAACCTCATGAGTTGGCTTGTGCCCACCTCTCCAGCCTGTCCAGGTCTGTCTGGATGGATCCCTTCCCTCCAGCCTGCCCAGGTCCCTCTGGATGGATCCCTTCCCTCCAGCCTGTCAAGGTCCCTCTGGATGGATCCCTTCCCTCCAGCCTGTCAGCAGCACCACACAGCTTGGTGTCATCAGCAAACCTGCTGAGGGTGCACTCAATGCCTCTGTCCATGCCACCGACAAAGATGTTGAACAAGCCTGGTCCCAGGGCTGATCCCTGAGGGGCTCCACTTGTCCCTGGCCTCCACTGGGACATGGAGCCATTGCCAGCCACTCTTTGGGTGCAGCCATCAAGCCAGTTCTGTATCCATCTCATGGTCCACTTCAAACCTTGTTGTCTCCAGTGTCCTGCCTTGCTTCCAGTGCCTGCTCCAGAGCCCTGGGATAAAGCCTGAGCCTCCAACTGGATTACAAACTGACAGTTTCTGGAGCCTGTCAGCAGCCAGAGCGAGCCAGGGACCATCTCCAAATTCCCACTCTGATCCTCCTGAGTAAATCCTGGCCTAGTCACATTTCCCTAAGGGTTATTGGTTGGCCTTTGGTTTATCAGTGGGTGAAGCTATTTGTGTCAGAGCTTTTCCAGTCTCTGAACTCTCTAAATTGTGTCCAAATTGCCACAAGCATCCTGGAAGGATTCAGGACCCAATAGAACCTGTAAATAATTCTGTCAGTTGGGTACAGAGTTTTGGGGTAAATAAAAATAACTTTATTTTATAATTCCCACCTTGTTAATTTAGCCCAAAACTAATACAGGTAGCAGCTCTAATCATTTAGCTTTTAACCAGGAGGGCCTCTCCATTAGCTTACTCATTTCTAACTTGCCTTTTCTCATGATGAATAATAGCACAGGGCTGGAAGGGACATATCTGCTGCCAGCAGATGCTGTGAAATATCAAGATGGTTGTTAGCAGCAGCAGATTGGAAAGGCGAGGAGCCTGCAGCTGGTCTGTGCAACCTAACTGGCAGGCTAGAGGAGCCCAGAAGCAGTGGGAAATATTCAGGAGTCACAAGGGCTAAAAGGGCTTTCCAGCAAGGAACTCTCACTCACAGGATGTGGAGAGGATTCCATAATTCTTGAATCTCAGCATAACTCTGCTGTCAGCAAGTCTCTGCGAAGGCCAGTGGCAAAATGTTCCTCTTGTTCTCCTCTAATGACTGGGGCACATAAAGGATGGAAATTTACTTCCCTTGTCCTTTGCTCTGCAAACTCAGGTGGCTGTGGTTGGGGAGTCAGTGTGATTACAGAGCATGGAATTAGGAGTTAAGAAATGCACAGGCAACTTTAATTAACCTCCTTTTGTGTATATGCATTATGATGCAGTCTTTAATTAGGTAATCACAGACTATTTTCCCCAAAGCAACTGTGTCTCATTGAGCTCAGAGGATGGAGGTGATGCAGAAGGGCCTATGTCCAGGGCACCTCTGTCTTTTTGGCTGCAGGAAGTGGAAGGAGTGCAGCAAATGAAGCAGGGACTGCAAGGAGCAGAAGGACAAGGTCATGGTTAAGATGCTTGAAATAATTAAATGTGATGCTGCCTTGGCAGCAAAGTTCCTGAGCAGTGCTGCTAAGTCTTTGGAGCCAAACTTTTTCCAAGAGGTCACCAAGCAGTGTGGTGCTGCTGACAGGCTGGAGGGAAGGGATCCATCCAGAGGGAGCTGGGCAGGCTGCAGAGCTGGGCCCAAGCCAACCTCCTGAAGTTCAACGAGGCCAAGGGCAAGCAGCTGGGTTGGGGCAATCCCAAGCACAGATCCAGGCTGGGTGAGGAGTGGCTGGAGAGCAGCCTGCAGGAGAAGGCCTTGGGTGTGTCAGTTGGTGACAGAGTCCCCAGGAGCCAGCAATGGTCCCTGGCAGCCCAGCAGGCAGCTGTGTGCTGAGCTGCATCCAGAGCAGGGAGAGCAGCAGCACAGGGACGGGATTCTGACCTCTGCTCTGCTCAGAGCCCACCTGCAGAACTGCCTCCCAAGGGACCTGGAGCTGCTGGAGAGGGTCCAGAGGAGGCCACAAAGATGCTCAGAGGGCTGGAGAAGCTCTGCTGTGGGGACAGGCTGGGAGAGTTGGATTTGTTCAGCCTGGAGAAGAGAAGGCTCCAGGGAGACCTCATAGAAGCCTTCCAGTACCTGAAAGGGTTCCAGGAGAGCTGGGGAGGGACTTTTGGCAAGGGCTGAGAGTGACAGGACAAGGGACCACGGCTAAGAGCCGGAAGGGGAGATTGAGACTGGAGATTAGGCAAGGGATTGAAACTAGGTGATCTTTAAGGTTTTTTCCAACCCAAACCATTCTATGGATCCATGAACTGGGTATCCTTCCTTTCTGGATCAGCTTTGGAGGCACAGGTTTGATCTACAGATGTGTCGAGCATCCAGGTGTGTCAGGGAAATTAGTTGGAGCTGTGCTTGAGACACAGCAAGGGCTGCATAAAACTTAGCAGACTGACCAAAGCCCACGTAGGAGGCTTCCCAGGGTGAGCACCCAGTGCTGGATCCTTTCAGCTGGACCTCTCCAGCTGGGTTCTCATCAGAGGAACCCAGATGTGTTAGCCACATTCCTTTCTCCAAACCCCCTGTTTTGGTGTGATTACACCACCATGGGGTGTTTGGAGAAGGGAATGTGTTTCATGCTTTGGAGGCACATATGTAGTGTGGGGATGGGCTTCCATACTGAGGAGTGACACCAAACTATTGACCACCACCGGGTGGAGATCTGGGCTGAGGATCAGGGGGCAGTAAAAGTGGAAGGTGGTGTGACAGCAAGACTCTGTTCCAAAGCATTAAAGAGCCCAGACTGTGCCTGGGCTTAAGATCTTTAATCTTAAAATCTTAAGATACCATTCCTGGCATCTCCTAAACCCCATGACAAATTCTTTTGTTTGTGCATATGGCATGAATTCCTGAGAAATAGTGCTCAGCTGGCAAAGGGGTGTGTTTTCCTTCCTGACACAAGCCACAGCTCCTTCTGGAGTTATTTGGGCTTTGCAGGAGCTGCTAAGGGTTCCTCCCTGCTGAACTGAGGTGTGGGATACTGTGTCAGATGGATTCCACCATGTATTTTGCATATTTAGGATCTAGCTTAGGTCCTGGGATGCACAAATTCAGCAGTGTGATCACAGGTTCCCAGGATGTTAGGGGTTGGAAGGGACCTCTGGAGAGCTTCCAGTCCAAGCCCCCTGCCAGAGCAGGACCACAGAATCCAGCACAGGGCACACAGGAACACATCCAGACAGGGCTGGAAAGGCTCCAGAGAAGGAGACTCCACAACCTCTCTGGGCTCCAGGGCTCTGTGACCCTTATAGTAAAGAAGTTCTTCCTGATGTGGAGGGAATTGCTCTGTGAAACAGGAAAAGATTAATCCTTCAAGGCAGCATCCTGCGGATGACTACACCAAAAGCTGCAAGGGACTCCGTTTGGATAAGGTGTATTGACCACCAAAGTGATGTGGTGTTCAGAAGACACAGAGATGTGGTGCTGAGGACACAGTTGAGCACCACCCTTGGTAGAGTTAGATCATTGTCTTGGACCTGATGATCTTCAAGGCCTTTTCCAACTGATTCTGTGGTATTTTCAGAGAGCAATCCTGATGCTGCTCTCCTGCTTAATTGCAAACCGCTTGTACTTGAGTACTCCTTCCACAGAGAAAGATTCGGGTTTACTTCTCCCTGCCACCACCACTTCATATTTATTCAAGCTGAATGACAGCTCTAGCTGCCTAAATATTAAGGAAAAAAAAAAAACAACAAACCCACAAAAATCTGAAAGAGCAGTGCTGTATTCAGCTGTTGTAGCAGAATTTGCAGCTAGGAAGTGCCTCCCAAAAAGCTGCAGTGGAAGCAGCACAGAGGGCAGCAGGAGCAGGCTCTGCCAGGAGATTGTTTCCTCTCTGCTCAGAGCCTTGCTTTTTTTTCTTCCTCTCTCCCTCAAAGCACTTGTTGCAGCTGTATCTAATTCATATTTAATAAGGTATTTAATAAGGTGCTTCTACTTCAGGTGTTGATCTGTCGTGCCCATTTTCAGTTTCATAGATATCTGAGTGCAAAATGGGATGTTTGGGGTTAGGATTTTTCTGTATCCCTGGTGGACTAGTGGAAATGCAGCTTTGTTTTGGTTTTGGGGTTGTTGGTTTTTTTTTAGGGAAGCTTCAGAAAGGGACAAAATCTGAAAGGAGATGGGTTGCTTCCTCTTACTTTCATTTTCATTGCATGCATTTGCACAAATATCCTGCTTTGGCACGGGGGTTGGACCCGAGGATCTCTGGAGGTCCTTTCCAATTTCTGACATTCTGTGATTCTGTGTTCTGGCTCCATGCAGAAATCAGAGAATTGTTAGGGTTGGAAGGGACCTCAAGGATCATCCAGTTCCAACCCCCCTGCCATGGGCAGGGACACCTCACACTCCAGCAGGTTGCTCACAGCCACATCCAGCCTGGCTGCAAAAACCTCCAGGGATGGAGCAGAGGGGGAGAATCCCCTCCTTGGCCCTGCTGGCCACACTTCTCTTGCTGCAGCCCAGGATCTGCTTGGCTCTCTGGGCTGCAAGTGCTCACTGCTGGCTCCTGCTGAGCTTCTCCTCCCCCAGCACCCCCAAGGCCTTTTCTTCAGGGCTGCTCTCAAGCCAGTCCCTGCCCAGCCTGTATCAGTGCTTGGGATTGCCCTGACCCAGCTGCAGGACCTTGCCCTTGGTGTTGTTGAACCTCATGAGGTTGGCTTGTGCCCAGCTCTGCAGCCTGTCCTGGCCCCTCTGGATGGATCCCTTCCCTCCAGCCTGCCCAGGTCCCTCTGGATGGATCCCTTCCCTCCACCCTGCCCAGGTCCCTCTGGATGGATCCCTTCCCTCCAGCCTGTCAGCAGCACCACACAGCTTGGTGTCATCAGCAAACCTGCTGAGGGTGCACTCAATGCCTCTGTCCATGGCACCAACCAAGATGTTAAGCAAGACTAGCCCCAGGACTGATCCCTGAGGGACTCCACTTGTCAGAAATATTGATAAAGTTATACAGAGTTCTTTCTCAAGAACCTGCTGGAATATTTGGAGGGGGGAATGCTTGTAATGCCAATCTGAGTTTGAGGAATCTTTCAGTGCAATTGAAACATCCCCTTCCTGTCATCTGCTGGGAAAGTGCATTCTGCACCACTTCAGCTCACCTTGAGTTTACTTTTTGGTCACTATTAAGAGGAGGGCAAGTTTGGAGCTTATTAGCTCAGGAGGGACAGTAGGTTATTGAAGGACACAATCACTCACTAGGACTCTTTATTAAAGCTTTGTTTCTAAGCACTTAAAATAATACAATGCTTGATTTTGGCTCTGTTGCAGCTGCCATATCTCACAGAATCATGAGGGTGAGCAGAGGGCTGGAGCTGCTCTGCTATGGAGAGACAGACTGAAAGAGTTGGGGTTGTGCAGTCTGGAGAAGAGAAGGCTCCCAGGAGACCTTCTTGTGGCCTTCCAGGGTCTGAAAGGGGCTACAAGAAAGCTGGGGAGGGACTTTTGAGGGTGTCAGGGAATGATAGGACTGGGGGGGGGGATGGAGCAAAAGTAGAAGTGGGGAGATTGAGATTGGATGTGAGGAAGAAGTTGTTCCCCATGAGGGTGGTGAGAGCCTGGCAGAGGTTGCCCATGGGGGTGGTGGAAGCCTCATCCCTGGAGGTTTTTGCAGCCAGGCTGGATGTGGCTGTGAGCAACCTGCTGTAGTGTGAGGTGTCCCTGCCCATGGCAGGGGGGTTGGAACTGGCTGAGCCTTGAGGTCCCTTCCAGCCCTGACAACTCTGTGATTTTCTGATTTCTGCATGGAGCCAGAACACAGAATCACACAATCACAGAATGTTAGAGATTGGAAGGGACCTCCAGAGATCATTGAGCCCAACCCCCTGCCAAAAGCAGGAGCCTCTGCTTCTGTTGAATTAAGAGAAACATCTGGTTTACTGGTGGATTTATTTCATTTAGGTGTTTTTTTTCAGTAGTCTCCTCAACTGAAAAATAAATTTCTTTTATTGAGTCTAGAGAAGAGGAGGCTGAGGGAGACCTCATTGCTCTCTACAGCTCCCTGAAGGGAGGTTGGAGCCAGGTGGGGGTTGGACTCTGCTCCTTGGTTGTGAGAGTCACGAGCAGAGGAAACGGTTCCAAGCTGCCCCAGGGAAGGTTCAGGCTGGAGCTCAGGAAATATTTCTGCACTGGAAGGGTTCTCAGAGCTTGGAATGGTCTGCCCAGGGCAGTGCTGCAGTCCCCATCCCTGGGGGTATGCCAGCAGCCTGTGGAGCTGTGCTTAGGGACATGGTTTAGTGCAGTGCTGGGTGGAGGCTTGGACTGGCTGAGCTTGGAGGGCTCTTTTGACAGGATGCTTTCTGTGATTCTGTGAGATGGTAACATGAATCCTTTTAAGGAAATATTCCCAAGTTATTCCCATCTTATTTTTCTTAACAACAGCAACAACAACAATAAAAATCCAGAAAGGAAATAATGTGATCTTTATTAATTAAACATCCAACACAAATGTACAGAGCTGTAGGACTTTGCAGATGGCAACCTTGGTCCTTTAATATTAATTGGAAAATATTGATTGGGGGGAGGGGGGGAAGGCCAGTCTGTGGTGCTGATAATTGTGACCAGATTTAGATATGGTCACTAGATCTTCCTGAGATGACACAGAAGCAGTTACCATCTCATTGGTAAAAAAGCTTGAGCATTATTTTGGTAATCCCTGAGCTTTGGTAACTTCTTCCCTGTTGTTCATTTCTCTGTCTTGGTCTGTGTGCCACTAGCAAGTGGTTAAATATGGTTGAAGCTGATAAGCCTATGCCATGCAGGATTTACATTTCATGAGCATTCCAAGTTTCAGAGCTGGTTTAACACCACACTTTTCTTTAAGTGAGGGTTAGTCCTGCTGACTGGACACTTCAAACCCCCCACTGAAGTGGTGTGTGCTGCTTTCTAACCACCTGCCAAGGCTGAGCTAGCCTGATCTCCTCTCCTTGATGGCAAGAGCAAACAAGTTGGGTTTTTATTCAGCGTTACTCAGCACAAGAAAAATAATCTGTAGCTTTCCAAGAAGGTTCCACATCTTTGGACTTCCTCTTTGATCTGTTTGAGCCCTTTCTTCCTATGAAGTGGTGATATTTCACTGGCCAAAAAAATACAGCTGGAGACGACTCCCTGGCATAGCTGGGGAAATAAATCAATTAGTGCCAAGTAAACTCTGAGTAAAGCAAGGGGAATTAGCTTGCACTGTCAGTTGTATAGCAGAAGGGATTTATTTCATGAGGAGAGTGGGACCTTTGCTAATGCAAGGCACAGGAGCCTCAGGTTGATTTTTAGATCTAAATGCTGGAGATTCACAGCTGAGTTGTATTGCTGCTCCTTTTTCATTATCCCATTTCTATGCATCCAGCCTAAATGTATCAATATGGGGATGTAAATTGGGAGTTATTCTATCAATATGGAGAACATGTACTACATGGATGTGAATTGGGAGTTCTGGATCAATATGGGACTGTTTGCTGTGTGGATGTGAATTCGGAGTTATGGATTAATATGAGACTGTTTGCTGTGTGGATGCAGATTGGGAGTTAGGGGTTACTATGAGACTATTTACTATGAGGTTGTAACTTAGGAGATATGTATCAATATGGGGCTAGTTCTTACATGGATGTAAGTGGAGTACTGCATCCAGTTCTGGAGCCCCTATTACAGGAAGGATCTGGAGGTGCTGGAACATGTCCAGAGAAGGGCCACGAGGATGAGCAGAGGGTTGGAGCTGCTCTCCTATGAGGACAGACTAGGAGAGTTGGGGTTGTGTAGTCTGGAATGGAAAAGGCTCCCAGGAGACCTTCTTGTGGCCTTCCAGGATCTGAAGGGGGCACCAAGAAAGCTGGGGAGGGACTTTGAAGGGTGTCAGGGAGTGATAGGACTGGGGGTGATGGAGCAGAAGTAGAAGTGAGGAGATTGAGATTGGATGTGAGGAAGAAGTTGTTCCCCATGAGGGTGGTGAGAGCCTGGCAGAGGTTGCCCAGGGAGGTGGTGGAAGCCTCATCCCTGGAGGTTTTTGCAGCCAGGCTGGATGTGGCTGTGAGCAACCATGGCAGGGGAGTTGGAACTGGCTGAGCCTTGAGGTCCCTTCCCACTCTGATGACTCTGTGATTCTATGGTTCTAAGATGGGAGTTGTGTATTAATATGGGACTATTCACTACAAGGTTATAACTTAGGAGCTATGTATCAATATGGGACTACTTAGTATGGATGTAAGTTGGGAGTTATGTATTAATATGGAACTATTTACTACAAGGTTGTAACTTAGGAGTCATGTATCAATATGAGAGAGTTTACTACGTGGATGTGAATTGAGGGTTATGGGGACCATTTACTCCATGGATGTGAATTGAGAGTGATGTATCACTCTGGGACCATTTACTCCATGGATGTGAATTGGGAGTTATGTATTACTATGGGACCATTTACTCCATGGATGTGAATTGGGAGCTATGTTTCACTCTGGGACCATTTACTCCATGGATGTGAATTGGGAGTTAAGTACTAACCTGTGTGTACTTGTGGTGTGGCTGTAAACCGGAGGTGCTGCAGGGCAGCCTGAGCTTGCGGTCAGTTTGTTAGCTGCGCGTTAAGGTCGTGTGAACAACATCGTTTCCACAACTTCAGCACTTCATATCCCTTCATAAATGTAGCAGAAAGGTGGAAGTGGGGGGGGAACCAGGGTGTTGGTGGTGTCTCAGAGCTCTGCCTTTGTGTGGGAAGGGGAGACCCAGGTCTCTCAGCACCCGGAATGCTCTTTTCCTCTCGCCGCTCCTAACGGCTGCTCGGTGCCCGTTGCGGTGAATCCCAGGATGCTGCTGCAGCTCCTCGGAGCACTGCCTGCTCTGTTCTGGCTCAGCATGCAGGAGGGTAGAGTTAAAATCTTGATTCATTTCATTTCCAAATGTTTCTTTTGTTCTCCTTATCATGTTCTGGCTTTCCCAAGGATATATGCTTTGAATGGGGGGTTGGGGGGTGGGGGGGAGTCACATGTGCATTACTAATTGTGTGCCATTGTATTTACAGTTCCTAGTGGTGGCACTGTGAAGCCACTAATTCTTTTTGCTTCACTTGATGTAAAATAATCCCAGCAGCCTTTGATAGCAGTGAAACAGTATTAATTGTTTTGTACATTTCTTGGTCACTCTTCTTAGGTGGTCTTCATAATCTATTAGAACTTGCAGCCAGATTTTTGTTAATGTCACGCCTCCAGCGGCGATTAAATTGGTAATTAATGAACAGTCCTTGGCAACATAAACCCCATCCCCTTAATTTTCCCTTTGGAGTTTTTCAGAAGTTGTGGTCTCTGTCAGAAAGCATTGCGCCACCTTCCTACGGCCCCTTGGCATGGAACCACAGCCCATGGGCTGCTGCTGCTTCTTCTCCTGCTTTGCTTTTTGTTTTTTTCCTTCCCCTTCTTTGCAGCCATTAGTAGATCAGAGCAGTAATTTCACAGTATTTTGGTCAGGGTAATTATAGTACCAAGTACCGAGTAGAGTTGGGAATTCACACAAGAAGTCCAAAAATACCAGGTGAGCTTCCTTGTGTTCACTGGGACGTTATGATTAGTTTAATTGGGCTTTGTTTGATTCCAGCCGCCCAGGCTCTTTGTGCCACGGCACTGCAGCCACTTTCCACTTTAGTGTTTCTGACCTGCATTGACAGGAACCGGTGCAAAAATGAACTCTTTGAAGTGGGACTCTTGGGAGAGAGGGCAACTCAGAAAGGGGGGAAAGTGATGTGGAAATAGTTTACTGTAGCGAAGCTCGGAACCCAGCCAAACACCCTGCGTCGGATGGGGGGGACATGACTCCAGGTCTTGTCTTTTCCCCAGCCCAAACAGATCACATTTCTGCTGCTTTTCCTGCAAAGGTTTAGTAAATCAGTGCACTTAACTGTGTGGTTATTGTGGGAAATTGGTGCATTGCATATTTGGTAAATTAATGCACTTGATATTGGGTAAATCAGTGAACTTAATATTTAATTGATCGGTGCATTTAGTGTTTGGCAAATCAGTGCACTGAATATGTAATACATTTGTGCATTTAAGAGTTGGTAAATCAGTGCACTGAATATGTAATAAATTACTGCATTTAAGAGTGGGTAAATCAGTGCACTAAATATGTAATAGATTTGTGCATTTAATAGTTGGTAAATCAGTGCACTGAATAAGTAATAAATTAGTGTATTTAATAGCTGGTAAATCAGTGCACTAAATATGTAATAAATTAGTGCATTTAATAGTTGGTAAATCAGTGCACTGAATGTGTAATAAATTTGTGCATGTAATAGCTGGTAAACCAGTGCACTAAATATGTAATAAATTAGTGCATTTAAGAGTGGGTAAATCAGTGCACTTCCTATTTAGCAACTTAGTGCATTTAAGAGTTGGTAATGTTTGGTTAATGTTTGGTTAAATCAGTGCACTTAATATTTAATAAATCAGTGCATTTAAGAGTTGGTAAATCAGTGCATTTCACAAGTACTAAATGAGTGCATTTAATGTTTGATACATCAGTGCCCTAAATCTTTGGCAAATAAGTGCATTTAATGTTTGGTACAGCAACGTACTGAATCTTTGGCAAATCTGTGCATTTAATGTTTGGTAGATCAGTGCCCTGAATCTTTGGCAAATCAGTGCATTTAATGTTTGATACATCAGTGCCCTAAATCTTTGGCAAATAAGTGCATTTAATGTTTGGTACAGCAACGTACTGAATCTTTGGCAAATCAGTGCATTTAATGTTTGGTAGATCAGTGCCCTGAATCTTTGGCAAATCAGTGCATTTAATGTTTGATATATCAGTGCCCTAAATCTTTGGCAAATCAGTGCATTTAATGTTTGGTAGATCAGTGCCCTGAATCTTTGGCAAATCTGTGCATTTAATGTTTGGAAAACTGCATTTGAAACCGCAGCCGTTCATGGGTCCCTGGCTTTCCTTTAGCACCTGCTGGTTCACCTTCCCCTTTGAAGACACCCACCAGAAACACTGCAAATCATCTCTTTAGTCCTTGCAAACAAATCTGGGCCGATGCATTAATGAGGCTGCAGCTGCAACCAGGAGTTGACATGTCACAAAATAGTAGGTAGAGGCATTCATCCTGCTGTGGCTGGCTGGAGGTGTAGTGGCCTGCAGCAGCACCATTGTCCGCATTAAAGTTGAAATAGTCACTTGCCCGTTGGCTTCCCCAGTGAAAGGACTGTCACTGGTCACTTCTCCTGAAGCCTTAATGAAACCAAATAGTTTGCTAGGAGTTTGAGCCTAACCATTGGGGTGTTTCATGCAGTCTTGTCAGTTGATGTTCATGAATTGACTTGAACGGAGATCAAAGTGTTTCTCAAAATGGAGAAGCGGGGAGAGAGACAGCTCCTTCAATTGCACCACAAGAGCTAATCAAGCCATCAGTTCTTTATGCACTCTGCATGCCTTTAGAATTTAATACCCAATGGTTTGTCAGGACAAATTGAAATTCTGGGGGTTGGGGGGGGAGGGAAGGGAGGGCTGAGGGGGGTGTCCCCCTGCAAATGAAACAGGCGCTTCACGGCTTCTGGAGGCTGGCTTTGGTAAGGGTTAGAATTTCATGTTCAAACCACGGTCCTGGGTGTTGACAAAAAAAAAAAAACAAAACAACCAAAACACCAAAACACTAAATTAGAAGCCTTAGCACTGATTAAAGGTCCAGGTTTAAAGTGAAAGAGAAACTAAACACAGCATGGTTTATTTCTTTTTTTTTTTTTTTCCCCTCCTTTGATTGCTAATGAACTTTTGCTGCGATGTTTTAAATTGGATTCAGGAGATAGTTTTTGAGTGTCAGTTGACACAAAGTCATGAGAAAATGCCTCTCTGCCTCCCTACTTCCCTCCCTCTCTTTCTTCCTCTCTTTCTTCCTCTCTTTCTCCCTCTCTTTCTCCCTCTCTCTCTCTTTCTCTCTTTTTAATTGATATGATTTAAGCACAGGGAAATGGTGAGGGGGAATTTTCTATTGCAGAAGCAATTTTTAAGGGATTTAGTCTTATTTAGCCTGCAGGTCTTCACCCTAATGAGAGCACTTAAGTTACGTCCAGGCGTTGATTAGACAGCTCATCTATCAACTGGAGCATGAGAATTTGTATTTTTAGGTACCTTTTTATACATTAGAAAACGATTCTGCTTTGAAATAAGAATTTTATTTCTTCCTTTAGCCTTCATTTTCCACCAATGTTTAATTACCTTCTTTCCCATCCGGGGAGGTGGCTGTGAGGTAGCTGCCAGGGAGCAAGAGGCAGCAGCTCTGCGTTTGAGGAAGAATTACATCGGGAGCTGTGTCTGCAGGAGTGAGGCTCCGAATGCAAATCGCTGCTCAGAGACAGCCCTGCAATTGCCACGACATCCCCCCTTAAAAGTCTAAATGCATTTATTCAGGGAAGGTGAAATCAGATCTATTAAAAGATGCCCAAAATGTGTGGAGGTTCGCTGCACCTGTAGGGTTGGGGGTTTGTGGGTTGTTTGATGGTTTTTTTTTTTTTTTTGGCTGTGTTTAAAACACAATAGCATCTTAATTATTTTCTGAGCCATGCTGAAAAGTAGGAAGCTTTTGTAACTTTTTGACATTTCAGATTTAGAGGGGGAAAAAGGGGAGAAAAAAAAAAAGAAAAAAATTAAAACGTTGCCACCAGCTTGCACGATGAGCAGCCTGTAATAACAGTTAAAAAAAAGCTTTCTGAACTATTTGACAAGATTTCTTAGTGCCGAGGCCATATGCTGTAGCCTTTAAGCTATTTCTTCCTATCAGTTTCATTATCACCTGCCTCTGAGTCTCCAATATCATCAGTAAGCACATGCAGAATCATAATTATGCCATGTACAAGTTCTTTGATAACATGTACAGTTTTCTTCTTAATTCTTTATCAAATGCATTGATCGTGGCATGTGTGCATTGATCCAGGTCCACCATCTGGCTGTGTGTGATAAGCACAGTGGCATCTTTGCATTTCCACTGTCATTCATTGCGCTACAATTTGGCTGCAGGGGAGTAGTGGCTGGGATTAGCCCTGTTCTGCTACTTACTTGCATTTTAAGTTGACACCTCTACAGCGGCTCAGACCACATTACAAACTGAAACACATACGCACGACTTAGTGATGTGACACTCCTCAATAAGCTTACTCCACTAGCTACTCAACAATCTGTAATTGGATTTGTAGGAATAACAGCAAAAGATTTCCTAAGAATTGCTGGGGACAGAAGGTGAAGTTTTCTCATTATTGGCGAAAGGCTAGGTATAGATCCCAGGCGATTGGTATTTTCCATTAAAAAAAAGCTGTCAGCAGTTTGCAGGACATTGTCAGAGAGGAAGAAACAAAACAAAACGAAGCAAAACAAAATTAAAAAACCCAGCCAAGCCACCGCCAACCCCAGCAAAACAGGACTCAGGGACTTTGCACTTCCCCTTCCCACCAGGAGCCGGCGGGCTGGGATCCCACCACCCTCCCCTGGAAATTAAGAGACAGGGAAGGGAAGGTGGAAGAACCCCCAGTTTCAGAGGCGCCCTGCAGCCCGCTCCGCTTTGTTGGGCTGGGAGTGACCCGGGAGCATTCCTCAGGAGGGCACGTTCTCCTCCTCCTCCTCCACCTCCTCCTCCTCTTCCTCCTCCTCCTCCCCCTCCTCCCCCTTCTCCCTCGGCGCAGGGTTGCCCCCGCCCCAGGAGGAAGCTTCCCAGGATGGCGGTCAGAAAGATGCTGCTCTCCAGTTTATGCATCCCAGCCACTTGCCAAAAGCCTTTGTTTCATAACGCCACTGCCGCCTTTTTTTCCCCCCCCCTCCCTTTTGAATGATGAAGTCAAGTTTACACAAGAGAAAATCCCTTAAGTGGAGCTCGGCGAATGTTGACTCCTACAATGAGCCAGCAGTTTCCTTAACTTCTCTCTGTAACTTGGCTAGGGACAAGCGTGGAAAATGCCACCTTTAGACTTTCTGGATCTCAGGTGGGACGCTGTACCCCGTCTGGATGTTCCAGAGTATTCCCCGGTGGCATTGACAGTCCTGGTGACAGGCTGACAAGCTGCTGGATCCCGGCGCCTTAGGTGATTGCTGTCCTTAATTATACTTCCCGGATGAATGAGGGAGAGCACAAACTTGCCTAAGCAGAGAAAATTCCAGGGAAGAACTTAGCGGTGGGCTTTGTGGCTGCTTATGCTGTAGACTGTCTGGATGAGCTTTTTTTTTGTGGTTTTCTGGGAGCAGAGGCAAGCCCGAAGGGAGGCAAAAGGAGAGTCCGGAACGAGGTATTTCAGCCTGTCCTCTGCAAAAGAGAAACGCTCGCCTCGATCCTCGCCTAGATGTGCAGCTCCTAAGGGGTTAAAAGGGTTAAATCTTATTTATCTGAATAGAACTGCAGGGCTGTTGTGCAGAATGCTCCAGCACAAATACCTCTCTGGTTCACTTTGACATTACCATTTATTTTTTTTCCCTGTTGGTTTCTTTACTTTAAATACTTGAACTGTTAGACCTTTTACTTTTTTCTCTGAGAAAGATGTATTTGTACCAGATTAGAAAAGCTAAACTGTTTCTTTACATTGAATAATCAGCCTGTCATGACAAATCTATCTCCTTCTGCATGAGTAGGTGCCAGTTTGACTAGCTTCTTTTAGGCTCACACTGGGTTTTAAGCTGGATCCATGTGCATGACTGGCAGTGCATTTGTTGGGCCAGATCTAAGGAGCCAGAGAGCGTTCAGCTCCTTTTTGCCTACAAAAGAGCAGCCAGACAACCAGCAAGAGGCCTTGGATGTAGCACAAGGTGATACTTAGTCAGCCATTCTTTCTTCTTTTTTTTTTTTTCCTCAAATATATATATTTTTTTCATTCACCAAACTAAAAGTTTCTCAGTTTCTCAACTGGATTGAATTGCCAAAGGATCGTTTCTCTACAGCCAGCATCCTTCACACCAGAAACACTGTACCAAGTGAAACAGAGCTTTTCCAGCACAACAGAGCTGATCTGAAAAGTTAAATAACTAAATAAAAATTTAAAATTGCTGGTTAACATTTCTTTAAAAGCACCTCCTAGGTGCAGGGAGATGTTTGCCATTTTACAACCCCCCGCTCCTGTTTTAATGTGAATTTGGGAGGCGTTTTTTTACCTTAAAGGGGACAGCTTGGATAAAGCCCTGTTTGTTATTCTTCCACTTTTAGGCTTGGGGATATTCTGTTTTCATTATTCTTCCACTTTTAGGCTTGGGAATATTCTCTTTTCTTGATTGTTCTACTTTTAGACTTTGGGACACTCTGTTTTCATAGTTCTTCCACCTCTAGACTTGGGGATATTCTGCTTTTGTCATTCTTCTACCTTTAGACTTGGGGATATTATATTTTCATTATTATTCCACTTTTGGATTTTGGAATATTCTCTTTTCTTGATTGTTCCACTTTTAGACTTTGGGACACTCTGTTTTCATAATTCTTCCACCTCCAGATTTGGGGATATTCTGCTTTTGTCATTCTTCCACTTTTAGACTTGGGGATATTCTGTTTTCATTATTCTTCCACCTCTAGACTTGGGAATAATCTGTTTTCATTATTCTTCCACTTTTAGACTTGGGAATGTTCTCTTTTCTTGGTTGTTCCACTTTTAGACTTTGAGATACTCTCTTTTCATGATTCTTCACCTGTAGCCTTGGGGATATTCTGTTTTCGTTGTGTCATGTCTCGTTAGTCCATCCCTAGCTGCTTCTTTAGCATAAAGCTCCACACACTTTACTGGTAGCAAGGCAGCTGATGTAGACCCCAGGCAGCAAATCATTCAGATGTTTATGTCTTTCTTTGCAGACCCACAGTCTGACCAGCCAGAGAAACCCAGATCCAATGCACTTTTTGTGTGGGGGCATTGAGGGGTTTTTGCTTAGCAATTCATCTTTTGCTGCTACCTGTGTATTTTGAGCTGTTCTGAAACAGTGGTAGGGACCAAGCATAAATGTGGTCCCCAGGGTGATCAAAGATTTAATCTGACCAGATGGGACAAAGTTGAGAAAGATTTTGACTTTCCACTCTGTTTTGCAACAAGAAAGGCTGGTTTGGGTTTGGGTTTGTTTTCTTTTTTTTTTTCCCATTGCAGTCCTTTCTTTGTTTAGCAAAGGCAGAGATCAGGCCATCCCCAGAGAAATGAGCAGGTGTGGCCATTTACAAGCATGTCTGCTTACATTAGAAACCAACATAAGAAAAGTTTGAAACAGTTTGAAAAGATCTGCTGAACAGTTTTAATGTTTCACCCCAAATCCTATTTACTCAGACAAGAGCCAATCAAGGTCGCACTAAAACCCAGCCTGCCCCAAACCCTTTAAATCTCGTTGTCACTTTAGTTTTTAATTTATTTTTTTCTTTCTTTCTTTCTCTTTTTCTGGTTTGGTTTTTTGTTGTTGGTTTTTCTTGGGGTTTTTTGTGGGTTTTTTTTGTTTGTTTTTTAATTCTGTCTTCTAACTGAATAGGTACATTTTGGTAATCCTTGCCTCTGGACAAGCACAGAAGTCTTTTTCTTTCTGAATGGCTAATAACAGAGCCGTTCTTCCTGTCTAATGATGAAAGAGGTGGCAATCAAGTTCTATTCTCTTAGATGCACTGTGCACTCGGGGCAGACCACAGACAATTTTGAAACGTACAGCCACAGGAAGCTCTCCCCCTCATAGGTACAATTCTGGTTTCATTTTGTATGCTGGGGAGTTCCATTCATTTATCTTGTTTTTCTCCCCCCCCCCCCCCCCGCCCCCCCCCCATCCTATGGACACACTAAAGTATTTTCTTTCGAAACATCAAATAAATGCAGCTCAGAGGGGATTATGGTTGGGGTTATTTTATTTTATTTTATTTTATTTTATTTTATTTTATTTTATTTTATTGTGTGTTCCAGGGAGAGGATAGTATGTTATCAGACTTCTGGTGCAAACTCAGATTGGATTCTCCCAAAATTCTGCCACAGGGTGACAGATTACAGAATTTTTAGTGACAGGTTTTATGGGGATGGTTGGTGGGTTGGTTTGGTTGGGTTTTTTTCCCCCTCCCTTGCAAGGGGAGATTTTTTTTGGAGAACACAAGAAGATTACAGAATTTTTAGTGACAGGTTTTATGGGGATGGTTGGTGGGTCAGTTTGGTTGGTTTTTTTTCCCCCTCCCTTGCAACGGGAGGGTTTTTTTTTTTTTTTGGAGAACAGAAGAAGGCTGCAGAATTTTTAGTGACAGGTTTTATGGGGATGGTTGGTGGGTCGGTTTGGTTGGGTTTTTTTCCCCCTCCTTGGTCAGCTCTCGGCTTCTGCCACCACTGAGGGACACCCTCGGCCGGGTAATGATCTCCTGAAGCTGCCCTAACCAGCGCTTCCCATTCGAATCCACCTTCCCACCTCCGCAGCATCGTTTTGGGCCAAAGCGACGTCAGTCATTGCCGTCTGCGGCGAGTACAAAAAGGACCCCCTAATGGCAGCCATTTTTATGTGTTTCTTAAGATCCAAAGGCTGCTGAAAGAACAATTGGCTAAAGTTGAGGATTGGAGAGGCTTGATTTTCTTGTTCCAGTGAAATGAAACTCCCGGCTCTTTTTTTTTTTTTTTTTTTTTTTTTTCCTCCTTTCCTTCCCTTTTCCCTCAAAAGCCGGAGTCTGCGAGGGGGTTGTAGCTGTGTCAAAGCCGTTGGGATGCCACTGCTGATCACTTTAATTACTAGGACTAAGGAGGATAAAATTAAAAGTAGCACCATTGAAGCAGTGGAAGAAAGCTTGCCGAGATGGCGGTGAAGTGTGAAATATAAAAATTGCATACCAATACATTTTTTTTTCCCTAGGAGGGAAACAAGGAATTACATTACTTATTCTTGAGGAGTTTGCCCTTAAATGGTGAAGTTTGGCTGGCCGCGTGGCAGAGCTTCTGACCGCAGCAGAGGAACTGGGGGGAAAGAGCAGAGCAAACTTCTAACATCTCTTTGCCGTGTCAGATTCCTGTCAGAGGGTGAAAGATTTTATAGAATTGCTTGGGATTTGTTGGGTTTTTTTTCCTCTTCACCTGTACAGGAAAAAAAAAATAAAACCGAGTGCTCGCTGTGTGTTTGCCTGCTCCTTTCCCAGGGCAGAGCTTTGCATCTCTCCTTTTTTTTTTTTTTTTTTTTTTTAGTATCCACCTCTGTACCTCTCCTAAGATCTTCCCAAAATCCAGAGAGTTTAGTAATTTCTGTGTACCTCAAAGCTTCATCTCCCTACTTTTTTTTTTCTGCTCTCAGATCCGTGGCTCCTTCCATCATCCTCTCCTCTGCCAAGCTCAGTAGCCAAGGGTTCAAATACCTGCGTTGAATTTCAGCAAGGACCGGGCTGGCTGGGCTCGGCTCGTACACGCTGGTGAGGGTTGGCTTCCTCAGCACCAACACCAGCCACAATACTCTGTGTTTGCTTGGAGATCCCCAGGATATTAATGACTATGCTAATAATTCCGGATCCAAGTTCTCTTTTGAGAGGAGAGGAGCAAAGCAGAGAGGGGGAAGACGTTCTCAGTTTAGGGCACCTTTGTCCCAACTTCCCCCCCTCCCCCCACCCCCGGTATTTCAAACGAGGTGGGTTGTTAAATTGTTTGGTGTTAAGCCACGTGGGAATCTTAAGGTAAATGCTGAACACTCCTTCTTCAAAGTCAAATCAACCCCACGAGTTCTTCCAGGCCAGGGATTGCAGGCAGTGGAGATTTTAGCAGTTTTATTTCGTGTAAGATTCAATGTAATTAACGTTACCACGGGTCAAAATAAAATCGGGCGCTGTGTCAGTTGGCTGGCTAGAAATTAAATTAAATTGATCTCTTCTAGTGCATAAGGAGCAGGGGGAGGAAGCTTTCCAGTTGCTTTTCTAATGTGTGCTTTACCAAACGAGTTGGAGATAGAACTGTTGCTCTGTGCCTCCTGGGAAGTTAAAGGGTGAGAAAGCAAACAAAGCCCCGTGGGCCATCCTGCTGCCGTGCAGAGTCCCAGGCGCAATTGGCTTTCCAGGGGAAGGGACATTAGGAGAAAAGCAAATCAAGGCAATCTGATAGGGGAATCAGGGCTCTGTCACTCAGAGGCGAGATATTCTGCTGTGTCCATATACTTTGTTTACTGTAGGGTTTTATGAGTTGTAACCTGCCCATGCAAGCTGTTAATGAGGCTAAATCTTGCTGCTAGAGGATTGAATTACAGCACACCTCTGGGTTAATGGTTATAAACAGCCAGTCCCATTAGGGCTGCATTGTGATGCAGTCATTTGCATTTTTTCCATTGTGCCAAGAACAATGCTGAGTAAATAGCTACAAACAAACAATTTGCATGGAAATGGCTGAAATGTACCTAATTAGTATTTTGCTGCTTGTTTTATTAATGATTGCTTAAACTAAATGGCACTTAGCAGCAGCTCTCCCCAGCATCTGCAGGTGTGGGATGCTCAGTTTCCTGGCTAGGTGGGAAGGCTGCCAGGACCACTCTCCAAAATGAGGCATTTGGTTATATTCCACTTAGTTCAGGTCAGCTGCCTTTACTTGGGGTTTATCCTGGTCATTATGGCAATAATACAAACCTAATGCTGACTTAAAGCCCAGCGCTGGCTTTTGGTATGCTTAAAAGCATCTGGTCCTGAGGGGAGGGGGGAAAACAATCCTACCTTCAAAGAAAATCCTATTTTTAAGATGAAAACTGAAATTATTTCCTTTGTGATGTAAAGGATTCTTTTCTAGACCCCCTTTGAGAGCATCTCTGTGTTGATTGTTTTTAAGTCTAGTGGGCTAGGCTTTTACAAGATTGCTCAGCCGTGGGATTTTGCTTATTTCTTATGTTAATTGTGATGAATGCCAAGAAATTCATTGCAGAAGTTGTGTAAAATTTTATTTTAAGATAGTTCATAGAATCACAGAATGGCCTGGGTTGGAAAGGAGCTCCAAAGGGCATCCAGTCCAATCCCCTCTGCAGCTGCAGAGACATCCTCAACTAGATCAGGTTGCCTGGAGGTTTGGTGGACCAGGACTATCTGGGATGGTTCCAGTATGATCTCTCTAATTACTGAGCAAAGCCCCCCTTCCCATTAGCAGGATGCTTGTAAGTGATGCAAAGTCTTTCCTGCTCTGGCACCTATTGTTCTTTCATTGATTTTCATTAGTTTGTGGGTTCTTTTTTTTTTTTAAGTTTAGATAAATTAATAAATAAAAGAAACCAAAGGATCCATTTCCACACCTCAGATTTGATGTCACTTTACACTTTGAAGACAATTTGGTGGTTGGAGAAACTGAGAGCAGCATCTGGCTTCCCCTCTCAGTTCTGTGAGAGAATATTACTCAAAGAATTAAGTTCAGTCAAGCCTTTTTTTTTTTTTTTTTAATAGCCACAGTCAAACTTTTTTTTCGTTTGAGACAAAAAACACCTGAGAATTTTCAGGAAGGTGTTTTCACAGGAGGTAATTTCTAAATGCTGTCCGTTGCACACAATGAGCTCTCCAATGCCTTCATCATTTGGGGGATGCTTTAAAAAAAAAAAAAATAAATCAAATCATCTGATCCACGGATGTCTTTAAAAATTGTGCTGTGACACCCAACTGATATCGAGCATCCTATTTATAATGTGGGCCAAGCACCATGCTGTAAACCAGTTACTATCATGATGATCAGATTGAAATGAAATTGCATTTCTGTCAATTACTGACTTGGCAACTGTTCAATATATCTTAGCAGCAAGATGAAGAGCGGCGTCGGCAGCTGAGAGAGAGAGCTCGTCAGCTAATAGCAGAAGCTCGATCTGGAGTGAAGATGTCAGAACTTCCTAGCTACGGGGAGACGGCTGCAGAAAAGTTGAAAGAAAGGTCAAAGGCATCTGGAGGTGAGCTGAGGAACCTTCTATCTGATTCCCTATGGCAGCCTGGAAAACAGAGACCTCTCAGGGTGTATCGCTTTTATTCATGCTTCAAAGGGCGGTTGCTCGTCAGGTGCACGCATCAGAAAGGCCTGGCCCTGGAGATGCTTCCTAAGTCAGTCACACAATCACAGGAACATTCAGGTTGGAAAAGTCCCTCAGGATCACCAAGTCCAACCACTGGATCCTGCTCGAAAAGGGTCATCCCTAAACCATAGCCCCAAGCACCACATCCAAACCACCTTGAAACACCTCCAGGCTTGGGGACTCCACCACCTCCCTGTGCAGCTCATCCCAGTGCCTGACCACTCTTGCTGGGAACAATTCTTCCTCCTGTGCAGTCTGCCCCTGCCCTGCTGCAGCCTGAGGCTGTTCCCTCTTGTTCTGTCACTAATCAGCTGGGAGAAGAGACCAGCACCAACCTCTCCACAACCTCCTTTCAGGCAGCTGGAGGGAGCCAGGAGGTCTCCCCTCAGCCTCCTCTCTTTCACACTACCCATCCCCAGCTCCTTCAGTCTCTCTCCATCAGATTTCTTCTCCAGGCCCTTCCCAGCTTCCTTGCCCTCCTCTGCCCTGGCTCCAGCACCTCCACATCTCTCTTGAGGAGCCCAAAGCTGGACCCAACACTGGAGCTGTGGCCTCCCCAGAGCTGAGTCCAAGAGGACAATCCCCTCCCTGCTCCTGCTGCACACAGCATTGCTGATGCCAGCCAGGATGCCTTTGGCTCCCTTGGCCACCTGGGCACACTGCTGGCTCCTCTTCAGCTGCTTGGCCATCAGCACCCCCAGGTCCCTTTCTGCCAGCAGCTTTCCAGCTTTCTGCCATGCCCCAAGCCTGCAGCATTGCTTGGGGTTGTTGTGGCCCAAGGGCAGGACCTGGCACTTAACCTTGTTGCAGCTCCTTGTTGCCCAGTTTCCAACCATTAGAAGCCAAGCACGCCTGTGAACAAAAAACAAGGATGTGGCCTGCACATTTTGTCCCATTCTTTACAGATCTGAGGTTCTGAGACTTTTATCATTCATAGAATGGTTTGGGTTGGAAGCCATCTCGAAAATCATTCAGATCCAACCCCACTGCCTTCAGCAGGGACACCTCCCACTGGCCCAGGTTGCTCAAGGCCTCATCCAGCCTGGCCTAGCTCAGCAAAAGGGTGGCTTTAAAGGAGCTAGCTAGAAACTAAAGTAATTAAGGTAATCATGTTGTAAATGTCATGAAAAATAGTAGTGAGCCTCATATATTAGCCCAGCTTGCTCCAGGCCTCATCCGACCCAGCCTTGAACACCTCCAGGGAGGGGGCATCCACAGCCTCCCTTGGCAACCTGTGCCAGCATCTCCCCACCCTCACTCTAAAGAATGTTGTTGGTTAAAATCTCTTCAGTATTCATCAGCAGATTCAACTCAACCCATGGCAATATTTTTAGGTGGAGCCTGGGCATAATCTGGGGGAAAACGACGTTAGGAATGCTTGAAGAAACTGTTTGTGTTCACTCTGTTGGGAAAAGAGTTTTAAAGGCAGCCCATGGGAGGTGAGGGCAACAACCTTTGGATTTGAACTGGCATTTTTTTGACATACTACTTGGCATTTACAGGTTTTGAGTTGTAATATTGTCATTAAACTGACTTTGAAATGTCATCAAATTTCAACCAGCTTCCCAGTGCTACCAGCTGGAGTCGTGTGGCATCACTCAGCCTCACATGGGTGCTGAGCAGATGGCACAGTACCTGCTCCTTGTCCTTTTACTGCCTTCTACATCCTTTAAGGGGAAATTGTATTTCCCAAACTAACACCTAGCTGTAAGCACAGGTGTCAGGAAAATCCAGCTTTATGTTCAGAATGCCTGTAGAGTCAACAGCAGCAGGGTTTTTGTCCAGCAGAGCCAGGGAGGTTCTCCTCCCCCTCTCCTCTGCCCTGCTGAGACCTCACCTGGAATATTGCATCCAGCTCTGGGCTCCCCAGGTCAGGAGGGACAGGGATCTGCTGGAGAGAGTCCAAGGGAGGGCTGCAAGGATGCTGAAGGGCCTGGAGCACTGCCTGGGGAGGAGAGGCTGAGAGCCCTGGGGGTGTTTAGTGTGGAGAGGAGAAGGCTGAGAGGGGATTTAATAAATGTTTATAAATATCTGAGGGCTGGGGGTCAAGAGGGAGGGGACAGGCTCTGCTCAGTTGCACCCTGGGATAGGACAAGGAGCAATGGATGGAAACTCCAGCACAGGAATAGTGCAGGAGGAGGAGGAACTTCTTCCCTGGGAGGGTCCCAGAGGCCTGGAGCAGGCTGCCCAGAGAGGTTGTGGAGTCTCCTTCTCTGGAGCCTTTGCAGCCCTGTCTGGATGTGTTCCTGTGTGCCCTGTGCTGGATTCTATGGTGCTGCTCTAGCAGGGGGCTTGGACTGGAAGATCTCCAGAGGTCCCTTCCAACCCCTAACATTCTGTGAGCCTGTATCTGGATTTAAATATGGTTTTATTGCACCTTAACCTGGACACTGGTATTCCATATGACACCAATAAGAAAAGCAGTTGGTCGTAGTGTCCCTTTGGCTCAGGTCTTCAGTGTTCTTCTCTTTGCCCAGTAAAGCAAGCTGGCCAACATCACTCTCTTTTGGAACTCACGTCCTTGGTGGAGCTGAGCCAAATGGCACATTTCTTGTGTGTTAAGTAGGTGATGGTGTTCTCCATCCCTCTTCACAATTTATGACTCCCCATCCTAGGTTAATTACTTCCTCCCCACTCTTTAATTGTGCTTGTACACAGCTGCTCCTCCTCTTGCTCCCCTCCAAGCAACATACACCTTCTGAGTGCATCCTGGGTGCTCAGCTGGGTAGTAGTTGCAGTGACTCACTTGTAGTATTGCTAAATTGCTTTCTGGGCTGTGGCCTTCCCTGGTCCTGTTTGCCTCTCTATTTTGCCATTGCTCTTCCTGCCCTTTGTTCAGATTATAGGATCACAGAATTGTTTGGATTGGAAATGCCCTTCAAGATCATCCAGTCCAACCATTCTCTAACTCAGAGGTCAGTGTTGGAGGTGAAAATGGGATCTTGCTGGGTGTTTTGCTGTGCTCCTGAAGAGTTCCCCTACCCTGGCATGGGCGCCACGCTCTCTGTTGAAAGGTTTTATTTCATTGTGGCCTGTGGCAAGCTGAAACTTTCCTGGATGAGCAGCATCCTTTGCTACAAAAAATCCAGCCTTTTTCAGAGGTTATTTGGTGTGTGAGGCAGAAAATGCTGCTTCCTGACAACTGCCAGAGGGTTTGGGGTGGCAGCTTCCAGTTTGTTACATATCCTACTGGCTTCAGGCTGGTAAGTAGATGCCTTGAGATGGGTCTGGGGACAGGACCAAGATAGTAATACAAATACCCTCCTTTTAACCAGCAGTGATAGAGCAAAGGAATTGACAGGAGTGTGGCCAGCAGATCAAGAGAGGTGATTCTCCACCTTTATTCTGCTCTTGTGAAACCCCATCTCGAATACTGCATCCAGTGCTGGTGTTCCCACCATAAGAGGGACATAGATCTCCTGGAACAAGTCCAGAGGAGGCCACAAAGATGCTCCAAGGGCTGGAGCAGCTCTGCTATGAGGCCAGGCTGAGAGAGCTGGGGGTGTGCAGCCTGCAGAGGAGAAGGCTGCAGGGGGACCTTAGAGCTGCCTTGCAATAGCTGAAGGGATCCTGCAGGAAGGCTGCAGAGGGACTTTTGACAAGTGTCTACCCATAGGACAAGGGGAAATGGATTGAAATTGAAGGAAAATAGGTTTAGATTGGATCCCAGGAAGAAATTCTTCACTATGAGGGCGGCAAGACTCTAGAATGGATTATCCAGAGAGGCTGTGAATGCCTCCTCCCTGGAGATGTTCAAGGCCAAGTTGGATGAGGTCTTGAGCAACCTGGGCTGGTTGAGATGTGTTGGGAGAGGTTGGAATAGATGATCTCTGAGGTGCCTTCCAACCTATTCTATGAGCAGACATGGAATAGAGGGAGCAATGGAAGGGACAGGGGGTAGCAAAAGCATTGTGTGAAAGGAGCTTTGGTGAAAAAAAGTACCCAAAATAGGCAAAAACAGGAGGGGAGAAGACTGAGCACAAAAGCAGCGCAGAAAAGAGATAGCAAAGGAGCAAGGAGGGAAAAACGCAGGAGAAGCAGATCCAAAGGTGTTGTAGGACAAAACCCAAAGGTTTCAGAAATGTTGGAATTGATGACAAAAGCTGGAAAGTAGTCCTGCAGGTAAAAAACTTTCTCAGAGAGCCAGCCAGCTTTGCAAGACCCTTGGATGCTCAAAGGGTACAGCTTTGCCTTTGGAGGCACAGGGGTTCAGGCTTCCTCCCCCTGCCTGGGCTCTGACTCACAAAGCAGTCTCCAGCCCTCCATTCCCTACTTTTTTGGAGGCAGTCTGTGTATCTGCTGGCAAATCATGCTGTGTTTTCCTGTCCTGACAGCTGATTTCTTGTACACTCAACCAGTATTTCAACTCTGCCTCTCTCCCATTCCCTGCCTGCCCTTCCTTTAGCCCTGCCCAGATGCTCCTGTCATAGGCTGTAGCCTTAAAGTGACCCCAGTACCTGAGAGTGGACCAATGAAACATCTGAATATCCACAAGCTTGAAGGATTTCCCAGAAAATCCTGGAGGCATCTTCCCTGCAGAGCAAGAACTGCTCATACAGCTCCAGCAACAGCTTGCATTTGCCAGCAGTGTGATCCAGCCCCCATCAATGCAGTCTATGGAAGTGGTTCACTTTAATTTCACTGAGAAATGGATGCAGCCTGCTGCTGCTCCTTCATATGTGGACAAACTTAAACCCAGTCAAAAGATTGTCACTTGAACCAAAAATTGAGCCTAAGCTTAACCTGAATACAGTTAGAGAATCTCAAAGTCATTTGGGTTGCAAAAGCCCTATCAGATCCTCCACTTCAACCAGCTTCTAACTCTGCCAAGGCTGAGGCTGAGCCATGGCCCTCAGCACCACAGCTCTGTCTCTCTGAAACACCTCCAGGGATGGGCATTCAACCACCTCCCCAGGCAGCCTCTGCCAGGCTTTCAGAACCATTTCAGGGAAGAAGTTTCTTCTCATCTCCAACCTCCCCTGGGGCAACTTGAGGCGATTTCCTGTCAACCCATCACTTCTTTCTAGGAGCAGAGGCCAGCCCCCACCTGGCTCCAGCCTCCTCTCAGGGAGCTGTAGGGAGCAATGAGGTCTCCCCTCATCTTCCTCTTCTCCACACCAAACACCCCCAGCTCCCTCAGCTGCTCCTCCCCAGCCCTCTTCTCCAGACCCTTCCCCACCTTCCTTGCCCTTCTCTGCACCCTCTCCAACCCCTCAATGTCCTCCTTGCAGTCAGGCTCCCAAAGCTGCCCCCAGCACTCCAGCTGTGGCCTCCCCAGTGCTGAGTGCAGGAGGACAATCCCTGCCCTGCTCCTGCTGCCCACACCATTGCTGCTCCAGGCCAGGCTGCTGGTGGCCTCCTTGCCCACCTGGGCACCTTCTGGCTCATCTCCAGCCAGCTGCCCACCAACACCCCCAGGCCTTTCTCTGCTGGGCACTTTCCAGCCCCTCTGCCCCAAGCCTGCAGCCTTCCTGGGGCTGTTGCAGCCCAAGAGCAGGACCCAGCCCTTGGCCTTGTTGGATCTCCTCCCATTGGCCTCATCCCATGGCTGCAGCCTGTGCAGGTCCCTCTGCAGAGCCTTCCTGCCCTCCAGCAGCTCCACACTGCCTCCCAGCTCAGTGCCATCTGCAAGCTGACTGAGAGTGCCTGGATCCCCTCAAACAGATCATGAATACAGACATGAAAGAGAACTGGCCCCAGCACTGGGCCCTGGGGAGCACCACTGGTGAGTGGCCACCAACTGGAGGTAACTCCATTCACAGTAAGACATGAATGCTATAAAATGCCTCTGGATTTGTGTTTTCCAGTCATATTCTGGTATTTCCATTTGCTTCCAAGAGATTCTTCTTTCACTATCTGCATCCAAACACTGTAGATAGTAGGCCATGGACTTGATGTCCTTAGAGTTCTTTTCCAATGATTCTGTGATCAGTGCTGTTTAGTTGTTGCCTGAACACTGTGTCTTTAATTTTGTTCATTTCTTCATGCCCTAGCAAAGTTTTGCTCTCTTTCTAGGCTCCACATTTACATCCTCTTCAAGGAATCAGCTCTTCAGTGCTCTCCTAACTCTCGAATCACAGAATCACAGAATGGTCTGGGTTGGAAGGGACCTCCAAAGGTCATCCAGTCCAACCCTCTCTGCAGTCATCAGGGACATCCTTCCCAGGGAGATGGTGGAGTCCCCATACCTGGAGGTGTTCAAGAAACCTGTGGTCATGGCACCTGGTGCCATGGTTTAGTGGCCATGGTGGAGGTGGGTTGATGACTGGACTGGATGATCTCAGAGGCCTTTTCCAACCCAATCAATTCTGTGTTTCCATGATACTAACACTGGGTGTGTGTAGTCTAACAATCAGCACTTCTGCTCTGCAGTCAGCAACCAGATCATATAATCATGGAATAGAATCATAGAATCAGCCAGGTTGGAAAAGACCTCAGAGATCATCAAGTCCAACTTATCACCCAGCATCTCATCACTAACTAAACCCTGGCCCCAAGTGCCAGGTCCAATCCTTTTTTTGAACACCGCCAGGGACGGTGACTCCACCACTTCCCTGGGCAGCACATTCCAATGGCAGATCACTCTTTCTGTGAAGATCAGGCTGCCCAGAGCCCTGTCCAGCCTCACCTTGAATATCTCCAGGCACAGGGCCTTGACCACCTCCATGGGCAACCTGTTGCAGTGTTGCAGCAGCCTCCTGCTGCAGAACTTCTTCCTCACATCCAATCTCAATCTGCTCTGCTCTAGTTTGAAGCCATTGCCCCTGGTCCTGTCAAACAGTCTCTCTGCAGCCTTCTTGTAGCCCCCTTCAGGTGCTGGCAGGCCGCTATGAGGTCTCCCTGGAGCCTTCTCTTCTCCAGGATACACATCCCCAGCTCCCTCAGCCTGTCCTCCTAGCAGAGCTGCTCCAGCCCCCTGGCCCTCCTCTGGACCCACTCCCAAGTGCTTGAAGTTTTCCATGCTAGCAATTTGTTCTTTTCCTGACGGATATCCTGTTATCTCTCCCTCACCTTGTTCCTTTTATCATTTCTAATTGCAGAGCCTTGTTGTAACATGCTCCCTACACACACTTCCCTTCTTCATACACTGCAAGAACATTGGCCTGGAAAGAAAAAAAATAAACACACACACCACCAAACTCAAGGAGTTTACACTGAAGCTTCCCTAGCTTCTGAAGGAGACTTGAACATTTCTGAAGTGACTTCAAATGGCTGCTTTTCATTGATTTGGGGTTTTTTTCTCTCTTTTAATTATTATTTTTTAATCAAGTGTAAGTGTCCTGTCCTGGCACACAGTCACAGTGTGCCAACTTGAAATGGAAACCCTAGGTCAGATCATTACCTGACTTTAGGAGCTGGTGTCTTCAACACTCCCAGCTCTTGTGTTGCCCACAGTGGTGCTGGCAAAGACACTGCCTCTGATCTCATCCTGCTCTATTAAATTAAAGAAAATCAAATCATCTAATCTGAGGATTCATAGAGTGGTTTGCTTTGGAAGGGACCTTAAAGATGATCCAGTTCCAACCCCCTGCCATGGGCAGGGACACCTCCCACCAGCCCAGCTTGCTCAAGGTCTCATCCTGCCTGGGCTTGAACACCCCAAGGGAGGGGGCAGCCACAGCCTCCCTGGGCAACCTGTGCCAGTGTCTCCCCACCCTCACTCTCAACAATTTCTTCCTCATCTCCAGACTCAGTCTCCCCTCTCCCAGCTCAAAGCCATTGCTGCTCATCCTGGCACTGCAGGCTCTTGTCAAAGGACCTCTTTTGTTTCTGCAGTGTTAGAATTTGCCAGGATTCTGTAATTGCAATTCACATTTTCTGCTGCTGCCAAGTGGTTCAGAGTTCCCTTAGTTGTTATCTACATCTGCTTTCTCCAGACAGGCTCCACTTCTCTTTTCCATTTCTACACACACTCCACTTCTCTTTTCCATTACACACACTACACTTCTCTTTTTTGTCACTTTTACACACACTCCACTTATCTTTTTTGCCATTTCTACACACACTCCAATTCTCTTTTTTGCCACTTTTACACATGCTCTACTTCTCTTTTTTGACATTTCTACACACACTCCACTTCTCTTTTTTGTCACTTTTACACACACTCCACTTCTGTTTATCTTTGCCATTTCCACACACATGCAGCCACAGGCACAACCAATGTTTGTATAAGTCTGGACAAGCATAGATAGCATTTGATATGAGACTTAAAGTGAGTAAATACAACACAAATGCATCCTTTGAAAGTACTAATCTGGCTTTTATGGCCTTTTAATTTCATTATATATCTGTATTGAAAATGTGAGTCAGGCTTTTTGTTTTTTGTTTTGTTTTTTTCCTCTGGCATCTGCTGCACCATTCCACGCCTGCTATTTGATCTTGCTCAGGTTACTTGCTCTTTCTGTGCCATAATTTAGGTCCCTCATAATTGTAATTATAATAATCTCCTGCTTCATAAAAAACATTATGGGGCTCATTTACAAGTGATACTCATAAGCTGCTCTGAGAAACTGGGTAGATGGATCCCATAAAAAAAAAATTAAAAAAAAAATCCCAAGTGTAATTACAATTATTATTTGATTTGCAATATGTGGAGCTGACAAACGGTGCTGGCTCCAAGGGGTGCAGCAAGGCAGCCTTCTGTCATCATGCTCTTGCTACAGCCCAGGTCAGCACTTGCTGAGCACCGAGGTGGTGGTTTGCCTCCTTGTGCCAGGAGTGCTGGGGGAGGCTGACACCTAAGTGAGGTGCAGGGGTCGCTTGGGCTGTGCTGTGTTGTGCAAAACAAGGAGCAGCAAGTCTTACCCAACTCAGTACCCCAGAGATGCTGCCCTTCTCAAGAGCTTCCAGGTCCTTTCTGCTGGCCATACCCATCCCAGCCTGCACCCATCCTGCGGCACAGAGAAGAGGGAGCCTGGGGGGAATTGTTTTGAGTCGAGTTGGAAGGAAAAGCACGTCTGCTTTTCAGAGTCAGCCAGAGATTGAGGCAGAGAGCAGCCACTGCTGAGGCCAGCCTCTATTGTAGCAGGAGTTTCCAGCAGAGCCCCCTGTGTGTCTGTTGAATTGCATCAGTTTAAAGATAAATCCATGAGTGGACGGAGTGAAATCTCCTTCCAGACTTATTTAATGATTTGCATTTTGATCATAACACAGCTTGTTCTCTAAAGCATTCATTATATTTGCTTTTTTTTTTGGGGGGGGTGGGGGAGAGGGTCAGGGATGTGGTGCATGTACCTAAGGAAATACTAACCTTAATGCTGTGTGTTCCTACAGATGAGGATGAGGAGGATGATAATATTGAGATAGATACTAACGAGGAGGCTCCTGAATGCTCTGTTGCTGGAGGTGGAGATGAGCTTACTAACCTAGAAAATGACCTTGATTCCATGGGTAATTTAAATAATGGCTATTTTGTGTATTTTGCATGACTAACCCTCTGTCCTCGTGGAAGTACTGACTGATGTGTTGCTTCTCTCTGTCACAGCTTCATTCCTTTGTGCCTTTCCAGGTCTCCTAAACCCTAATGCTTGTTCTTTTGCCCTCCTGTTTGCTTGATGTTTAAGATCAGCAACAAAACCATTCTTGCCAGCAATGGCAGACTGCAATGTGTCTTGCTGTCTGATGAGGAACAGGGACCCCAGGGCCACGTGAAGTCACCCTGCCTGGGCTGTCCCAGCAAAGCGAGGAGTGAGCAACCTCACTGCCGCTCTCTGTGCTGACACCCGCGCTCACCTGCTCAGGCAAGAGGAGCAAACATGTCCCTGTGTTCCCATGGAGGCTTGGTACCCCTCCAGCTGCTTCCTGAGCACCACTTCATGTGTTTATATCTCATTGCTCCATCCTTGTGGGGTGTATGAATTTTGACAGAATTAGTCTTATTCACCAAAGTTCAAATGACATTTTTTTTAACAGCACATTCTAGAAGCATTCCTGTTCTCCTAGGGATGCTTGTATACTCCCAGCAGCTGCTGCTCAAGCAATAATAAACCCTAGCAGTGGCATTTCCCCTTTCAGAAACTGCCATCAGACAACACAGGAGCTCAGGTTGCTCCCCAGTTGACACACGGATGGCAGGGTCTTGCAAGGGAGATGCCTGTTTACCAAGGCACTGGATCTTCATGGATCTGAAGGTCATTCCCAGCAGTAGGGGCTCCTCTGCTGGCAGAGGATTGCTGAAGGAGTTGGTTCTCTGCACAAATCTGCCTGTTACCAGCAGCCCTGGGGAGTGCCGAGGGCTTCTTTGTAGTGTGTGGAGTGCTTCTCTGCCAGGGCGTTTCTGCTTCTCTGCAAGTTAGCTCAAGCCCAGAGTTCTGCAAGCTCAGGACAGCATGGGGTAGGAGGGAGAGGAACAGGCAGCAGGAGAGGACTTCTTACAGCATCCTCTGACTTGGTTCTGCCCCTGCCAGCTGCACCCAAGTGTGTAGCCCACAATACATTAACTTAACACATTAAATCCAAACACTTCATGTCTTGTTTGCTCCTTGTAAGTTAAAACACCCACAGTGTGTATACAGCACTTCTCTTTCTAGGCTTGTTTTGAATGCAAAAGATTGGAGTCATGTCCTTTATTGTTTTTTTCATTTGAGGATTTCCAAACACAGAAGAAAACACATTTAAGTGTTTCCAGCACTTGAATTAAGCTGATTTCAAGCAGAATCCTGCCGAGTAATTTTTCAATAAATACTGGTTCATTTTAGGAGAAACAGAAAAATCAGGAGAGGAGTATTCCTGTCATGTAGCCCCAGAGGATTGCCAACATTTATTTCTGGAGAGGGCCTTTTTCCTTGAGAGATGCCTTCCCAGGCATACAGACCCTCTTCCCAATGCTTCCCCTGCACCATGACACTCGCACGCGGAATGGCAGGTTGGAAGGGACCCAGGGGTCATCAGCATTCTGGAAAAAGCCTGGGGCATCATTTTGCAGTTTGGTCTGCACAGTAGCCAGAGGTACAAAGGAAGAGGATGGGCAGAAACACAGAAAGCAGGCTAATACACAGATGGAAACAGGCATCCCCAGATATTGGTGGGGTCCTGCCAAGGTCTGGTGAAGGCTGGGAGCACCTAGATGCAAAATCACAGAGGCTGTTTTCAAACGATCCCAGATTTCACGTTTGGAATTGTTATTGACCACCTTCATTAATTAGTCCCCTGCTGAGCCTTTGTCCCTCCCATCTCTCTCCAGAGGAGAAATCTTTTGTTTTGTTTGGGTTTCATTTCTCCTGCCAGTCATTGGTTTTCAATGTCACATCTGTCTGCATCTGTGGGTCCTGCTGCCACAAGGCTGCCGTGAGTGTACCTGATAGAATGTGAACTTCTTATATCACACCTATTACATGGTGTTTGTGTATAAACCCACGGAGATGAGCATGTACTTACATGTGAGCCTCAATTAAGGGCACCCTGCCTGGGTGTGCCAGAGGAAAGGGAAACCATCCCTCGTCAGAGCCTGGCCCAGCCCGCCGCTGCTGGAGGCAGGCAGCCTCGGATTGCCAGTGTGCCAAAAACGCTTTGCCTGGTAGGAATTGGAGCACTCCAGAACTTGGGGGGAGCTGTGCAGCAAACCACTCATGGCTCCCCTGCCCACACTAGCTCCAAGCTAGCAGTCTGCAGTGCAAACCTCAGGCTGCGCCTAGAGAAGAACAGAGCAGCTGCTCTTCTCTTTGCCTTGACCCAAAGCCCAGCTGTAGGTGTACAACACAAGCAGGGGATGCCACGGTCGCTCGTGGAGTATATCTGGGGGCTTTTGCACCAGCCTTACTCCACTTTTCCCACCCAGGCTTAGCCTGCAGAGCTGTGGCTTGTTACTAACACCTTACTCATTGCTGTGTGTGTACATGTAGGTAACTGTGTGTGTGTCAGGTGTGTTACAAACTCATACAGTAAGCGTTCACGGACAGAATGAGCATTACGCAGAGGTAACATTCTCAGCTTCTTCTTTCTTTGGGCTCTAATCCAAGTTGCTAAAACCACTGGAGAAAATGTTGGGGTTTCAGCAAGACTCGGGCCCCTTTGATGCAGTTAGGAAGCATTTTACAGCTCTTCCCCATGCCCTATAAATCACAGTGAAATATCACTAGAAAGCTGTCTCTTTTGAGACTGAAATTTTCACGTTGGGAAGCTGTGCCAAAGAGCCTTAGGACAAAGTAGTAGTTCATAAACTGGAGGGGTTATCAGTACTTAGAATATGTGATAAATTGTTAGATGTCATCTTAAAATTAATGGCTCTTTAAGTGTGTTTTTACACTACAGCATAGGTATGCACAGGCTGAGAGGAACTTAGGGTAAACATAGCCTGCTTTCTGCTTTTCCATCTGCTGTCCTCGAGCACATTTACTTGTTCAGATGAGTGCTAGACAGATTTTTTTTTGAGAGAGAGAGAACTTAGGCATTATTTGTGTACATCACTCAAAGCCGTGCCAATCCAAGCTGAAAAAAAAAAGAAAAAAAGAAAAAGTAATTTTGCTTTTTTACTAGTTTTTACTTTTAACTTTTTCTAGTTTGAAAAGGTGACAAATGTAATGAAATCTACCTTCTAAATTGCTACATTGTTGTAAGGACTCTGCATTGAAATGCATCTCACTGTTCTATGTGGTATTTGCATATTTAGCAGAACAAAACAGTAAGTTGGTGGATTTGAAGCTGAAGAAGCTCCTAGAAGCTCAGCCACAGGTGGCAAATTCACTCTCCAGCGCTGCTCAGAAAGCTGTAACTGATAGCGCAGAGCAAGATGTTAAGGTAAGTTCTGATTAATGCTTTTGTTTCAGTACCTGTGTGCTCGGGGTTCGGGTTTGTACTTTGTGAGGAGGAAAATGATGTCTTCAAATCCTTCCCAGGAAGAGAGGCAGAAAAGCTTCATGGCGGTGCCGTTGTGTAGCTGTGGCTTTTCCTGTTGATTAATCAAAAGGTTCTCCTTGGGTGTTTTTTTGTGATTTTGATGCTTGTCATGGGCGTTAACACTGAGAGGGAGCAGCAGCCTCTCTCAGTTCTGCCTGCTCAGGTTGACACTTCAGTCAGAAACGCAGCACAGGCTCCATCCCGCTGCTGGTGCCATCACCACTCAGACTCTCCCTAACCTTGAGGGGAGCAGGATCGGACTCTCAGGGATTTGCTTCCCTCCCAAGCCTGACCCTCTGGTTTTTCTCCATTAGAATGGAGCCATGATGCACTTTAAACTGATAGATACTTGGGTACTTGAGTCCTTCTGAGGAGAAGCAGACCCAAGTGCCCAGTACCCACAGTCGTTGTGCCTGCTCTTCATGTTCACATTAATAAAGCCATTTGCCATTTCATTTTCTTAATTAGACCCACTTCTGTTCTTACTATTTTTGAAACGGTCTTCATTAGGTCCCTTGTCCTCTTACTGGTTTTTTTTCATCTTTTTTTTTTCTTTTTTCTGGGGGGTGGTAAATAGTCCCTGTATGTCACTAATATCCGTATGGCTCTGGGGCACTTCCAGTTGGGTATAACTTTTCACCCACCTGCAGTCCAGAGGGAAAGCACTGCTGACTGAAAGGATTTCCTTCCCCAGATACAGAGCTGCTTTGAAGTCCCAAAACAATGACTTTCATTGCTTTTGCCTTACACTGTCGGTTCCTATAAATTGGTGATGAAAGTGTGTGGCAGCAGCAGAGGACTTTCGGTCTCTATCTTTGAACAAAAGGAAGCCTGGATCAAGTCTGATTTTTGCGTTCAATTTAGCTTTCTGCAGTGGATTTAATGCAAAATGAAGCTGGCCCAAGAATAATACAATGGATTGAAAAGGCTAACTGAATTAGTGGGCTTAGAGGAATACATTTGTAAAGTGGCAGAAGTCCCTAGTCATAAAAAGGTTTCTTAAAATGGGATTTGCTGGCTAATCACAGTGATATTTTAGCATGTTGCCAGGCCTAGGGGAAAAAAAAAAAAGAAAAAAAAAAGAAAGGAAAAATTAGTCATGTTTGTTTATTTTGGTAAAGACTCTGGTTTAGGCTGTCAGATGGTTATTGTGCTAATAACAGGAAACCATCTTTTATTTAACCAGAATCATAACCACCCGAATAAGTGCAGCTGAAAAGTCATCCAGGGGGGATGAGTAATACTTGCATTTATTTATTTATTTATTTAGAGCTTAATTTGACAAATAATGCACAGGCCAGCTCCCAGAGTAATTTGGGATCACCTAACCTGACAAAAATAGTGTTGGTTTTTTTTTTCCTAGTTAGAAGAAAACATCTGTGAAGGAGTTGATTATTTTGGTTTAAGGAGAGCTGATTTTTCTGAAGAGGAGTTGATTTTTTTTTTATGGGAGGTTTTTTTTTTAAGGGGAGTTGAATTTTTGTTAAGGAGAGTTGATTTTTTCATAAGGGGACTTGACATTTTAAGGGGAGTTGAACTTTTTTTAAGGGGACCTGATTTTTCTTAAGGGGAGCTGATTTCCTTGAAGGGAGGTTGATTTTCTTTAAGGGGAGCTGTTATTTTTTAAGGGGAGTTGATTTTTCTTAGGGGGACTTGATATTTTTTCAGGTCACCTGATTTTTTTCTTAGGGACACTTGATATTTTTTCAGGGGACATGAGTTTTTTTCTTAGAGGGACTTGATATTTTCTCAGGTCACCTGATTTTTTTCTTAGGGGGACTTGATATTTTTTCAGGGCACCTGATTTTTTTCCTTAGGGGTACTTATTTTTTCAGAGCTCCTGATTTTTTTCCTTAGGGGGACTTGATATTTTTTCAGGGGACCTGATTTTTTTTCATAGGGGGACTTGATAATTTTTTAGGCACTTGATTTTTTCTTAAGAGGAGTTGATATTTTTTAAGGGGACTCGATTTTTTTTTTCTTAAAGGGAGTTGATATTTTCTAAAGAGGACTTGATTTTTCTTAGGGAAAGTTGTTTTTTTTTAAAGGGGGTCTTGATTTCTTTTTTTCTGGCACCTTCCCTCTCCCCCCCATCCCCTCCCCCACCCAGAAAGGGGCAACTTCACAGCTTCTCTCCACACAGGGTCTGCCCAAGGAAGAGTTGGAAAGCGGCGTTCTAAGGAATATATGGTGTCCATCTGTTCTCATGGAGCTCTTGGCACCGGGGTGGATTTGTTTTTTAATAAAATGCAGTTTACACGTTTCTAAATGAGGCATTCTGTGTTTGTGGAAAAGGATAAACTGTTACCTTCCCTGGGGGATTGTGTATCCCCGGCCTCCTTGAGGCTAGAGAATGGGCCATTGGAGAACTCCCTCATTACCGATTGTCTCAATGCAGAGGAAGGGCAAAGTCTTGGTAGCTTTTGATAACCAGTTTCAGCATTCAGCAGGCTTAGCTATTAGTCATGCATCTTAGCCTTTCCCTATTTACTTTCAAAACACTTAATAAAAATAATAAAAGATTAGGTATAAAATGAAATATTTGTTTGGTACACAGCACCTCCCGGTATCTGCAGCTTCCACACACCGCGGTGGTTCAGTCTTCTGGGATATTTGGTCTTGATAGAATCATTTGAATTTGTTACCAGTATTAACATAGGAAGCCCTGGAAAAGATAATTGTAGTTTCCTTAGCTGGAAAGGGCTTACTTACAAATCTGGCTTTGGAAAGTTAGAGCTGATGAAATGCAGTTCGGTGGGGTAGGATTCTAATCCTACCTTTTAGCCTTCAATCCAGCATTAGTGGTTTATCTCAATGGGCATAAAATTAGAAACTAGTTCTTCTTGTCATACAAGTCTGGGGGACTACAGAAAACGACAGATTTCCTTCCTGGGCAGGCAGAGAGGCTAAAGGCAACACGCTTTTCAAACGATACCGATCGTGTTCAGGGCGAAGAGACGCAGCTCCTTGGCAGCCGCACGCGCGGCGCCTGGCCAAGCCAACTTCCAAAGGGCTGAGTTCTTTTTTAGTTATTTAATTCTTTCTTTCTTTAGTATTTCTTTCTTTCTTTCTTTCTTAACACACACACACACACCCTCCCCCCCATTTAAAATAGGCATCGCTGGCAAATGCTGCTGGTCACAATTGCTAGGTCTGGCAGTTAAGTCCTGCAGGATGGTGCCCACGTAGCGAAAAGAAGCCAGTGGTTACCACCAGGCATTAAAGTCCAACGACAACAACAACAACAACAAAGAACCCAGGAAAAGTTAATCACTCTACTCCTTCCCCCCCTCCCCCCAACAGCTGCTACTTTCAATCCTATATAACCCGCAGCCCGAGTTTGTGAAAGCCTCTTTGCAAAAGCCGTGTCTCTGTCCCCTCGCCCAAACCTACCTTTGCGATTCGTGCCTTCCCCCCCACGCCCCCTCCCCGTTTGTAAACAAAGGAAAGTGGTGTGTGTCTGGTGTGGGTGCATTGTTTGTTTTCCTCTCTCCCCAACTCCGGGCAGAATGGAGCCGAGGAGCAGCGTGCTGAGCGATTACAAAAAGCAGCGGACCGGTTTCGCAGCCCCGTTGTGTTCGGCAAGGACTCTGCCGTCAGGAAAACCCAGCTCCAGTCCTTCAGTCAGTACGTGGAGAGCAGACCAGGTAGGAGAAAAATAGAAACCCTGTTTTCCCATCTTGTGATTGAATACTATTTAACAATAAATATATGAAAACCCGATAATGTAAGCCCACGTTTCAATCCATAAATATCAAGCTTTATAATAATTTTACATGTCTTTCCCCTTTTTTCAAGAGATGAAAAGGCAGAGATCAATCCAGGAAGATACAAAGAGAGGAAATGAGGAGAAGGCTGCGATAACTGAGACTCAGAGGAAGCCATCAGAAGATGAAGTGCTTAATGTATATTAATTTTTTGTCTGGTTTCATGATTGCTGATAATTCCAAACTGTATGTGGAAATAGTGCCTTTATTTGTTAAAATGAGATGTTAGGGTTTTTTTTTAGATGTCAATCTCCAGCGCATTCAAAGCAGAGTGAGAGGGGTGCACTGTTGAATTAGTCTGCAGTGTGGTGATAATTGTCAGATAAAAAAAAATGAATTTTTCAGAGTTCCACAGCCCCAGCTTCCTTGAGACATTTCCATCAGGGCACTTCCCATAAAGAGATTCCAGTATTGATCTACCGGGAGGATTTTAATTATTACAATAGCAGATACCGCAGAGCTGCAGTTAGAGGGAAGAGTCACATGAGACCTGCTAGAATTTCTCAGCCAACCCATTTTGTTGGCTTGGGTTAATGGGTGTTCAACCTTTCCATTATCCAGATCAGCCGTGAATTACTAGCTGAATGATGTTTGCATTAATATAATATATATGGTAATTTCTTCACTTAATTAACGGGGAGGTTCAGCTCAGTAGGAGTATGGGCTGATCATGTGTAAAATTGATTTGTGAGGGAAATATTTGATAGACCGCAGGGAGAAAGCTGGTTTTGATGGACAGCTGCAGGACAGGAGCAGGAAGAACAAGTTTTAAACATGATTTTTTTTTTGGGGGGGGGAGGGTGCAGGGGGGTATGGGGTTGTGTGTCTGGAAACACAACACAGCCCTTGATGGTGGCCGTTGGTTGCCCTCCACGATTTGTCTCGGCACCCTTGCCGAAGCGCTGAATGGCCGGAGTCAGAGCTACACCAAACCCTCCAACTTTTGTAGGAGCCCTGAGTTATTTTTAGACCCAGTTGTACTTTAGCAGAGCTGGAAAGGGCTGGCAGAGTGAGCTCACATTATATATGCAGATGCTACACGTGAACTCTTGGGATATTTCAGCCTGACACAGCGTTTCTTTTCATCTTCTAATAACAATTGTTAACAATTATGCATGCTGACATTAGGGAAGTTTTCATACTGCTTTCAATTCATTAGAGGTGATGCAAGGCAGTATATTGCTCATCACCACAGCTCCCCACAAGGATTCTGATTTTTTTTTTTCTTCAGGGAGTTTGGTGGTGGTTGTTTTTCTGGCTGTAGGAGAGAGGGAAAAAAAGGGTTTCCATTAGAGCTGTTCCGTAGGAAGAGAAGGACCAAACTAACAGTGGGCGTCATGTGCTGAAATTCAGATACCCCCAAAATTCAAAGCTCTTCACTCCTGACTGATTGTGGGAGCCCAGCCACGCCATCAGCCTTCACTTTGGGCATGTCTTTATCTGAAATAAGATGCTGATGGCATCAGTGTACCTGTTGCCTGCCTCTGAAGCTGAATTGATGATTTCAGGCACATTCCGCAGAGAAACAACTGAAAACATGCACTGAAAGTTTCTGAGACCCTTACTCAGCAACAAGTTAACCTCTAGCAGGCAGATGAGCCTCATAACAGTTGGACTTGCTGATCTTAGAGGTCTTTTCCAACCTTAGGCATTCTCTGATTCTATTCTATGATTTTAAAAAGCCTGTCCCCAAAGGACAGTGATTTCAGTTGTGGCCTTTACAGAGTGCAGATGAAACCTGAAATTGTTTTGCCAGTTTGGCTGTTTCCCTCCCCTCCCCCAGTTTAAACCATTCTTCAAGGCTATGGGGCAGGCATAGGAGGAAGTGGATAGGGTAATATTTTTCTCCTACCTTATGCAAAAAGATGCTTCAAGAATGACATTTCAGCATGATGCACAGCCTGTAGTAACTCGATACAGCCAAAACAATGACTGGGCACAAAGTCCTTGAGCCCCATGAGAATAAATGGGAGGTACTAAATGGCTGGGTTTGGGCTTCTGGCGAGGCAGCCAAACCACTTGGGAAGTGTTTGGGAGATTTGGGTGGACACCTGCAGAGCAATGCTGAGAAATTAGAGAGAACCAGAGGAAAATTCGACTTGTTAGTGTTGCCACAGCTTCGTTGATAAGGTTCACTATGGCTTACCAAGCTGGGCATCCCGGGGCCACCTCCCAGCCAGGTGTCAGACAGCACTGAGACAGGACAGTGTGAGTTAGTCCCCGTCCACATGAGCCTCTGACTGGTGCCATTTGTCACCACTCCTCAGGATAAGAATCACAGTTAGAATAACTGGCAGCATTTTCACGGATCACCGTGAAGCAGGGCGATTGCCTGCAGGCAGAGAAGCCCAGGGAGCTTCTTTTGGGTTTAGGTTTTCATCTCACAAAGCTCACTTTTTTAACTGTCATTAGAGATTCTCGTGCTGGTTCTTCTAGCCCCTAAAGTCAGCATCTTAAAACGGGAGTAAATGGCACGTTAAAGAAGTGCTCCGTTTGGATTGCCTTTGCCTTTCATTCTGCTTTGTTAACGGCAGCTTTTGTGCGCTGGGAAAGAAATCAGAGGAAATACAGAAAAGCCAGCCAGGTAGTGGGGGGGAGGGAGGAGGGAAAACACAACAAAACAAAACAACAAAAAACACTGCAAAAGCAAATGTTCCCTACAGAAAAAAAAAAAGGCAAACAAACCAGGGCATTTGGCAAAATTATAAAGCTGAGGAAATGTAAGCGTTAGGGTTTTGGTAGCCTGCGCGCTGCTATTTGGTTGTTTAGGTAAGTGCCTTACTAAGTGTTTGTGGAAAGGAAAAATGCAACTTACAAGTGATGTGTTTTTTTTTTTCTTCTTCTTCTTCTTCTTCTTCTTGTTTGTTCTCTTTAACAGAAAGGGTTCAAAGACACCAGTCAGTATGTTGTAGGAGAATTGGCAGCACTAGAGAATGAGCAAAAGCAAATTGACACCCGTGCCGCGCTGGTGGAGAAGCGCCTTCGCTATCTCATGGACACAGGTACGGTGCCCAATTACACTGTAAACAGTTTTGGCAAATTGAGCGTTCACAAACTCTTATAGAGTTTTGGAAGTGTGAATCTTTGAAGCCTGAATGTTCAGCAAAACTGCCTTGAAAATAAAAAGGCTGCGATTTGCAGCCACCTCTCTGGGCCCTGGTGATAAGAGTGCCTTCATGGGAAGTGATAACTTGCCCTGATACCGTGTGAGCCAGCACTATTGAACAGTGTGCTCATCCATGCAGAGTTGGAATACACATCTGTGCCTCATTGATATGCCACTGCTTAAAAAAAAAAAAAAAAGGGAAGGGGAGGGGGAAAAAAAAGTGAGATCTTCACTGTTCTACTGATTCAGTGGGAAAAAAAAAAAAAGATTTGGCCAGCTAAAGCCATGTACTGCATGAAACAGAGCACGCTACGTGGGGGAAGGCTCCATTGACTAGATCACTGAAATTTGAGAATGCTATCTGGTTACTGATGCGCCACAATTATTTTTTTATATATATTGTTTATTTATTTATTTACTTATTTATCTGTCTATCTTCAGGAGAGTAGGGTTTCAAAGTCTGTCATACTTGGTGTTGCAGGAGTGGTTGAAAGGATTAAAGAGTAGGGGGTAAGATTGTGGGTTTTTTGTTGATGGTGGTGTTTGAAGTGTGATGGTTTGGACTACTGCGAAGGGAAAAGTGGAAAGCTGTAAGCGCAAATGGTGCTGTGGTAGTTCAAAAATAAATTACATTATTGGGCCAAAACAAGCAAACAAACAAAAATCCCTGTTCTTCTTGGGCCCTTGGGGAAACAAACAAACAAACAAAAAAGTAAGTTCATTGGTCCAAATGACTTTGTGGCTAAATTGTCTCTCAAAGCTCTATGTGGATCTGATGTTAGAAAGTTGAAGTCTGGCTTTAACTCAGCTAACAGATTTTGAAAGCAAATGTAAAGCTGGTGCCAGGTTTGGAAATGCAGATGAATAGAATAAGGTGAAATACAGAGGAACAGAAGAAAGGAACAACTTTAGTTAACATTGAGGAGGAATGGAACAAAACTAGAAGTGGGGAGATTCAGATTGGATGTTAGGAAGAAGTTGTTCCCCATGAGGGTGGTGAGAGCCTGGCAGAGGTTGCCCAGGGAGGTGGTGGAAGCCTCATCCCTGGAGGTTTTTGCAGCCAGGCTGGATGTGGCTGTGAGCAGTGTGAGGTGTCCCTGCCCATGGCAGAGGGGTTGGAACTGGCTGAGCCTTAAGGTCCCTTCCAACCCTGACAACTCTGTGATTCTATCTGAAGTGAGCTTTGCTGCGTGCACCCAGGTGCTTGGCTGGGGTTTTAAATGCATTTGCTTTCTCCTCTTCTTGGGTGCTTTAACTTTTTAAAATGGTTTTACAAAGGCATGGAGCTCAGCACCTCTCTTTGCAGCCTGGGTGAATGCTTGTTGAGTAGGATTTTTGCCTGTTGCAGTCTTCTGAAGTACTTTTTTCAGATGCATAACGTGGCCTTTAGTCCTCGAGCTGGAGCAGAGGCGTGCACGCTCCTCTCTGCTGGGGGTGGGGGTGTGAAGCGGGAGAGCCAGGGCAGCGCTGCACAGGTCTGCTCCAAACTCAGACCACCACCTCTAGAAACACACAGAGTCACCAGCAGGGCACCTGGGGATGTTTAAAACTCCAATAGCCACCAGACTGTCTGATTCCTGTGGTTTCAAAAGGGATTTCTTTGGTCTCCTTATGTGATTTTGGTTTAATTTCTTGCGTTTTGCAGTATGGCAGAAGTTGCTCTCTGCCCTTTGTGTCTCATGCTCACGATGAGATGGTGTTGCCTTGAATGATCCTGCAGAAAATGGAGACTCCAGAGAGGCTTATCCAGTGTAGCTAGGAGGGTTGTAGCAAGAATGCTAATGAGCGCCCCTCTCTTGGTTTCCTGGGTGTGAGGAACAAGTGGTTCAGCCATCACCAAAAAAAAAGTTACTTTTCTCTTCTGGAGTGTTCCCTGAGCACTCAGGATTGAACTGAGAAGAAACCATTTGGCAGGCCCTTGATAACATAAATCCTATTCATCTTCCCAGCTTAAAAACAGGATTTAGTAGGAAAACATGTGAAAAGTGGAGGTGCTTACATGCAGGAAACTCTCGTAACCTTGAAAGCAAGGATGCTCCAACCTAGAATGATAGAACCCTAGAGTGGCTTAGGTTGGAAGGGACACCAGAGATCATCTACTCCAACACAGGATTGCCTCCTAACTAGACCCAGATGCTCAAGGCCTCATCCAGGGGATGATCATCCCCAGGAAGGAGGCATCCACAACCTCCCTGGGCAGCCTGTGCCAGAGTCTCACCACCCTCACACTGAAGAACTTCTCCCTTAGCTCCAGTCTAACCCTGCTCTGCCTCAGCTTCAAACCATTCCCCCTTGGCCTGTCTCCAGACACCTTCAGCAAAAGTCCCTCTGCAGCCTTCCTGCAGGATCCCTTCAGCTATTGCAAGGCAGCTCTGAGGTCCCCCTGGAGCCTTCTCCTCTCCAGGCTGCACACCCCCAGCTCCCTCAGCCTGGCCTCACAGCAGAGCTGCTCCAGCCCTTGGAGCATCTCTGTGGCCTCCTCTTGCCCTCACTCCAGCAGCTCTGTGTCCTTCTTCTGCTGGGGACAGCAGAACTGGAGGCAGGATTGGAGGTGGTTGACATCTGACTCTGACTGTATTCATTTCACAGGGAAAGACTTTCTGTCCTGCTCCCATGTATCAACACATCTCTACAACTGCCTGAAAGGAGGTTGGAGCGAGGTGTGGCTGATCTCTTCTCCCTAAGAGCAAGTGATAGGAGGAGAGGAAGTGGCCTCAAGTTGCACCAGGGCAGGTTTAGGTTGGAGCTTAGAAGAAACTTCTTGACTGAAAAGGTTCTCAAAGCCTGGCACAGGCTGCCCAGGGAGGTGGTGGAGTCTCCATCCCTGGATGTGTTTAAAAAATGTGTAGACATGGCACTTTGAGACATGGTTGAGAGTGCATGGTGGTGTTGGGTTGGCAGTTGACTTGATGATCTCAGAGGTCTTTTCCAACCTTAATGATTCTATGAAAACAGGCTGGTGGTAAGACCAAAGAGACATGGAAACTAACCCCTGGACAATGCAGGCTGACAGATTCATAGCTTTGACTGAAAGGGAAGCAGCTAAATGTAGGGGCAGTACATGGTCTTGCTTAGATTCCACCTCAAACCACTGGCTCACTTCATTAGACACTCCACTTACTATTTCTAGCACTTAAAATTGCAAAGAAACATTTGAAAATGCCACCTTGGCTTTACTAGGGCAACAGTGGCTGTGGGTAGCTGCAAGGAGTGGGTCTTGGAGGTTCTCCATGCCTCCCTCCCTTTCTGACATGGACCAGGAGAAGAGGAGTCATAGAATCAAAGAATGGTAGGGGTTGGAAGGGAACTCTGGAGATCACTGAGTCCAAACCCTCTGCCAAAGTAGGATCACTTTAGAGAAGGTCACAGAGAAACACATCCAGGTGGGTTTGGAAAGTCTCCAGAGAAGGAGACTCCACAACCTCTCTGGGCAGCCTGCTCCAGGGCTCCAGCAGCCTCACACCAAAGAAGTTTCTCCTTGTGTTGAGGTGGAATCTCCCATGGTCCAGCTTGTACCTGTGTGCCTTGTCCTATCACCTTCACCTTGACACCCACCCCTCAGATATTTGTAAAGGTAGATCAGATCTCAACAAGAGTCCCCAATATGGTGCTCTCTAGTCTAATCCCTTGGATGCAACCTTGGTTTCAGAGGGATCCCTTCCAGTGCTGCCCTTGCGTCTTCTGCCCTCCCTTAGGAAAAGGGCATCTAGTGGAAACAGGGCTGTAGGAGGACAGTCCAAGCCCTTATCTGCAGGTGTGGTACCATTTTCTGGCCCTACAGGACAGCTTTTTGGCTGGGGAAGCCAAGCTCCTGGCTCTTGGCCAAAGGGGAGCTGGGGTCTTCAAAAGTTGTCAGCCAGGCAGAGTTTGGAACTGGCTGAAGCTTTGTATTCCCAGCACCAGCTGCTCATGATTTGAGTGGAGACACTTAAGCATAGAATCATGGAATTGTTCCAGTTTAAAACCCCTCCAAGCTCATCCAGTCCAACCATCCACCCAACACCACCAAGGCCACTAAACCATGGCCCCAAGTGCCATGGCCACAAGTTTCTTGAACACCTCCAGGGATGGGGACTCCACCACTTCCATGGGCAGCCTGTGCCAATCCCCGACCACTCTTGCAGCAAAGAAATTTTTCCTCATCTTCAACCTAATGCTTGGCCCTGGCACAATTTCAGGCCATTTCTTATCACCTGATACTAGGGAGAGGTGACCAACCACCACCTCACTGCAGCCTCCTCTCAGGGAGCTGTAGAGAGCAAGATGTGTGGAAAAAAAAAATTAAAAGTTATTAAAATTATGGGATTGGTGCTTCCCATTTGAATGGGAACAGTCAGACTGGTATCAATATCCAGTAGTTTATGCCACTGGTGGCATAACCCCACTCCTGGGTCTTGGCTTTGAAAATGCAAAGGTGATCTCACCTCGTCCTGGTGTAACATAGCAGAAGTGTGCAGAGCAAATGTGGTGCAGAGGAGGAGGAAGGAGTTGTATGGCGGAGGATAAAAATCATATAACCTAATAGCATTGATTTCCCTTCTCCCCCCATTCCAATGGCCTGACATTAAACGATGACAGGGCTGGGATTACCTTGCCCTCCTTCAGGATTGTGCTTAGCCATGTTGTGCCTAACCTGTTATGGATAAAATAGTTTTGTCTCTGCTGCTGACAGTGTCTTTTCTCCAGGGGAGAGTCTTCTGTCCTTGTGTTTTCAAGTGTCTATCATCTTGATAGCCAAATGCCAATTAAAATGCAGCATTATCACATAATGCAATTAGACCAAAACAAAACAAAACAAAGAAACCTCGTTTGCAGATCTCTAAATCTAAATTTTTTTTGCCCACACTTTCTTCACTATTTGCAAAAATAAACTATTGGGTTGGGGGAGGGGAGAGAAAAAAAATCTATCTCTATAAACTGCAGCTGTTGGATATTTTGTTGTCTGACCAGAGGGTAGGAAGGGGGTTTTGAGTTGTTTTTATCCTGATCAGCTGCAAGCTCCCAAAATGTCCATGCTTGTGTCACGCACCCGAGGGTACCTCCTGTACCCTCACCAAGTGGATATGAGCACGTTTGTGGCACCCTTATGAGGCTTAATGAAATAAAAGCAACCCAGCCCTCTGCTACTGCTGCCGACTGACCGCTGCTGGTAGACGTAATTGAATTAGCAGCTGGCGCTAAAATAAACACAGACAAAATAAATACAGACGAGGAGGGATAAAAAAAAACCCAAAACCCGAAACAACCTGCTGAAAGCTTCTGTAATGTTTTATATTAATAGGCATGCAGAATTCTGCACTTTTTTTTCCCTTTTTTTTTTTCATTACGTTGTCCCTAGATGAATTCAAAGTAATTGGGGTGGTTAATTTTATTTACACAGAGCCGTTCACAGCGCATTAAATAATAGAGATAATTGAACAAGAATTGTCAAGTGTGTACTGATATCAGACATATTACAGAAGGGAATGTGCATAAAACTTCATTTCTATGCAGCCATTGTTTATGGTAATTAAGTACACAGATTTATCCCTTGGTTGCCTTCCAAGCTTATGGCAACTGCTATTGTTGTGCTCCATTAATATGTAATCAGGAAATAGTTTAATTTTCTAATCTGCAGTTGGAGAATTCACTTTCTAACAACTCTTAATTACTGCATTGCCCTAATGATGCTCATGGTTAGGAAAACTGAACCAATAAACTCCGTGGAAGAAGCCAGAGGGGATTATACTTCCAGAGGTGGTGCTTACTTAATAAACTTGTTATGCCTTCACCAGAGGGAGCTCAGTGTCCTTCAAAAGCAACTAATTTTATATTTTGGAGTCGTGAGTACCCACGGCGCGAAGAGTTAACGCGGGGCGTGTGGCAAGGGTGGCTGGAAATTGGATTCACTGGAGAGCCAGATAAGCAATCCTATCACCGGCTGGGTGTTTTTCCTGCTCCCTCGTAATTGTGGAGTTTAATTGCAGGGGAAATAATGCAGGTGGGTTAAGCCATTGTTTTAAAGTGTCCTCGTGGGGTTATTTCTGTTGAGTTTGTTTTCTCTCATTAGCCAGGTTCAGCTGAAGGCGGTATCGCAGAATCTCACGCGGGCAGATAAGCTCCCAGTGCTGACAGCTATCTTCTGTTTGCTGCTTTCGGGGTGCATCTTAAACAGTAAAGGTGGTGGGCTGTTCTTTTTTTTAACTCGTTTCCATTTTCCACTGGCCCATCATTCACCTTGATGGTGATTTCCCTGCTGCTGCTTTACCCGGTTGAACTCTCACGGCAGCACTGAACTTGTTTGCGATGCTGCTCTAAGGTGAAAATCAAACGGTTGGGATCCTGCAGTCAACCTGTGCTGACCCTGCCAGGAAGCCTCTGGACCTCTAAATAAGAAGATCCAAAGAAAGGGAGTTAAAGTCTGCTGAGATTTACCACCCCTCTAGGATCTGATACACCTTGGTGGTTCTCCAGGGTGCTGATAGTCTGAATGAGAAGATCCAAAAAGGGCAATTAAAGTCTGCTGAGATTAACCACTGCTGTAGCATTTGATACACCTTGGTGGTTCCCCTGGGTGCAGATAGTCTGAATGAGAGGATGCTAAAAAGGGGAGTTAAAATCTGCTGCGATTTACCACCCCTGGAGGATCTGATACACCTTGGTGGTTCTCCAGGGTGCTGATAGTCTGAATGAGAAAATCCAAGAAAAGGGCAATTAAAATCTGCTGAGATTTATCATCGCTGTAGCATTTGATACACCTTGGTGGTTCCCCTGGATGCAGATAGTCTGAATGAGAAGATCCAAAAAGGGGGAGTTAAAGTTTGCTGAGATTTACCACCCCTGTAGGATCTGCTACACCTTGGTGGTTCCCCTGGATGCAGATAGTCTGAATGAGAAGATCCAAAGAAGGGGAGTTAAAATCTGCTGAGATTTACCACCCCTGGAGGATCTGCTACACCTTGGTGGTTCCCCTGGATGCAGATAGTCTGAATGAGAAGATCCAAAGAAGGGGAGTTAAAATCTGCTGAGATTTACCACCCCTGGAGGATCTGCTACACCTTGGTGGTTCTCCCAGGTGCAAGTAGTCCTGTGGGGTGTCTGTTGATGAGCTCTGCCTTTTTAATGGCATTTGCTGTAGCCTGAGAGTCTTCTGCACGTTTTTCTTGAGGGTTTGGGGCGTGGGGTTGGCTTTTTTGCCCAGCTCATACCCAATTCCAACACGGCAGGTGCTGAAGACAGGGCAGCATCGCCATCTCCCAGCCGCCGCTTCACCCCTCCGTCTCCAGTGCGTAAGCTTCCTCCTCAATAGGACTAATTACACTGTGAAGCAAGGCACAAACATTGAGGACACTGTAAACACATATGTTGTGTCACTGCAAATTAACTCTTACCAATCGAAGCAGCAGCAGAGGCTTTGTTGCCACATGTGAAAGGCAAGGCACATGTATTAATTAGTGAGCGTTTTGCATGGCTTTGAAGATAGAAGGGACTGAGGTTTGGTAAAAGGGAAACATTGGAATTTATCAACGGAAAAGGGAACAGGATTGAGCTAAAAAAAAAAAAATACCAGTAGAAGAAGATGTTTTGAATGGATGATTTAGTCTCTTGGAACAGATTGAACTTTTCCCTTCTCATCCTTAATTCTCATTTGTGTTCAGTCCTTTTGGCTGTCACATTTCTTCTCACTGTCCTTTAGTGTCTTGCTACTTTTCGGCAGAGTTTGCTAAAAGTTGGGTCCTGGGAAACAGGGGTTTCATTTCAAAGACAGAAAATGCTGTGGGCACATGCCAAAAAATACGTTAGAGGGGTGTCTGCACATGCCGTGCTCTGTTTTACCTGCAGTCCAGGGCCTGTGCACGACAGCGCCTTGCAGCCCCCGAGTGTGTTTTTAAGTAAAGCATACAAGTTGTGGAACGCTGGAGAGTCAGCAATGCTGGGGCTTTCTGCTTGTCTGGCAGGATCCTGTTTGAGGCATAAAATGCAGTTTCTTCCTATCAGAGCACATCTACAGGCGAGAGGGGGGACAAAAGGCGCTGGGCCGTTAGGTAGCTGGGAGCCTGAGCTGCCAGTGTCCTTCCCTCTATCTCCCTCCTTATCTTCCGTGTAGTCACCATCTGTGGTGAGCCTGTGCCTTACAGCTATATTATCCAGAAGGCAGGTGTAGAAGGTATTTTCCTTCTTTTGGGCAGCAGCAGTGTCTGGCTGGTTCTTTGGACAGCTTGGGGGCTGGCTGACTGACGCCATTGTTAACCAGGCTGGCGGCTGTGAAACTGTTTTTTGGAACCATCGCAGCGTCAAGTTGCCAGTAAAGTGTCTAGGTTGCTTTGGGGGGTTTTGTTTGTTGGTTGTTAGTTTTGTTGTTTGTTTTTTTTTTTTTTTTCCCTTTTTCTCATCTATTTGAAAGATGGAGAGTGCACTCACTGTCAGGTTAGCAGAATAAGTCTCCTTGCCTATTGCTCACAATTATAATGCAGTAGGGTGACTTGTTTGGGGTATTCCTGTGTCTCCTGTATTGCCTCCAAGGATAGGTCATCGACTGATTAGTAACCTCTTTGCATAATTTCCCCTTGTGAACTCAGTCAAGAGTGAATTTTCCTACCTATGCTGTTGCATGACAATCTGCATAGAAAGACAAAAAGAACTTCTAGCAGAACAAGCTGCTGTGGCCAGAAATAAAAAGTGTGCATTCACAGGGCTGAAAATGGAACCAACAAGATAAATGTGAATGTGTTGTCAGGATGTGGGTTTTTTTCCCCTGGAGATGAGATTCTCCCTGCTGATGGGGTTACTCGGCCACTCATTCACAGCTACACTCCCTGAAATGGCTTTTGGAGTTTTATTAACCTGGGAGAGCTGCTTTTGTCTGTTAGAAATCTAGAGATGGTGTTCAAAAGTGGTGCCAAACCAGAGCGAAATCCACACTCCGGGATGACTCAGAAACACAGCTGTAACCTGGGAGGTTCGTGTGCACCAAGGGCCACATCCTGAGGTGGCAGAAGCGGCTTGAAACAAACAAAATTATCTCAGTTTTAGAGTGGAGGGAGATCTAATCTCCCACTCCTTGTTTTCATTCATAAGCAGAGCCCCTGATCCGAAGTGCACGGGGACACTTGCAGGCAGCAGGCTTTTGTGCTAACTGGGGAAGTATGGGGCTGAGCAGATCTCCAGTGTCAGCTCTTTTGCAGCTGCTCTTGGCTTGCCTTCCAGTGAACGTATTACACCTGTCGGGGCAGGTTTCTCTCAGGGAATGGGTATCCTGCAGCAGGGCTGCATGGCTGGACCCTGCACGGCTCGCTAGAGTCAGCCCCGGTGCCTGTGCCCCCCTGGTTCCCCTGCACCCACTACGTCTTACCTTTGCGCATCGGGATATGGTTTCTATTAGAAGTCAAACTGCTCATCATCACCCTAGTTTGACTAAAGATTTAAGCTGAGCTACGTGAGCAGCATAGAATAACATTTCTTGCTCAGAAACACAAACAGCTAGCCAGGCTCTAAGTATATTATCAGGCAAGTTCTTTCAGAAACGTATTGCTAAAGAAGCTTAACATTAATTATTGTAACTTTGGGAAGATTACATCCACACTAGCCTTGTAAGAAGCAGCATACACTTCTTGACCTCCAATGCTAGAGCTTTAAGACACAAGAATGGCATTTTCCCAACTTTAATGGGATAACCAGTATTAATCTTTCAGCAGTAAGGGAAGAAAAAGTGTTTAGAGTATAATACCCATCTGAGCTCTGATAGAGGTTGCTGTTGTGTGTGCCGCAATCATAATTCATTTGTTTCTTTCTCTCTCATTTTGGTTTTGTTTTCTTAATTATTTAAGGAGAAAGTGGTACTAGATTTTTTTTTTTTTAATTTTCAAACCCAATTTCCATATTGGCTTCTGGCCCCAGCTGTTCTTTCTGTTTCAGTGCCAACTTTTTTTATGTGGTCTCTGTCTTTTGTAAAATTTCTTGCCAGCAATATCTGTGAGAGCTCTGCGAAGGAAAGCACAAGAAGCTGCAGTTGCCAAGCTGCAGCCCTTCCAACATTGATGGATTTCCTTCGCTTTCAATTGAATCTGTGGAGTAGGGAGAAAAAAGACATAGAGTGTGAAGGGGAGCAGAGATTCCCCAGTCCTAGCTGGGCTTACTTGGGGAACACCACATTGGCTGGCGGAGCTGGGGTCAGTTATTTACCTTCCAGAAGCAGGAAGGAAAAGTTGAGAATTCCTGAAGGCACCCTTAATTAAAAATCTTTGCTCGCCTAGTGGAGCTGAGGTCAGTTATTTGCCTTCCAGAAGCAGGGAGGAAAAGTTGGGAGCTCCTGAAGGCAGCCTCCATTCAAACGAGGCCGGCGGCACGGAGCACAGAAAGCCGTCACGATCCGCTCCCAAATCGAGGAAATGCAGCAGGATTTCAAGCACATCTCTATTTACATAGTTCAGCACATGAGATTGCTGGATTATGATTAATTTTAATAGCTACATTAAAAAAAAAGAGAGAAAGAAAAATACATCTAACATCGCTCTTAATTAGAATAATCTCTAAAGCCAGTTAAATGTTTCAGAAGACAAACAGTTTAATTAGCTAACCTACAGAGGCTCCCCTCCCCCCCAATGTGCAGTAGTCTTAGGCTTGGTGTTAGCCTTTCAAGCAGTCTTAAACAATCGGATGAAAAGGGATTTTAGGAAGATTAGAGGAGGGGATGCTTTAGACGTTGTCCGTTAATCATGAGATACGCACCAGCTACAAAGTTTCACAAAGAAATGGGAATTGCAATAAAAATTTACTTTGGTTATCTAGTTAGCATGAATTACAAGCTGTAACATCCAGTGATAAGGGTGTTTAAGAAATGTATTCTTTTAATTGTCGATCCCAGCAAAAATACATGCTGGGGTGTAGTAGCAAGTGATACACCAGATTAACATTCTGAAAGGGACAATGCTTTTTCTTCCCAGGAACCAGGCTTTTGTTGAACTATCCCAGGGTGCCACTAGATTTATTTTGGTTTTATTATATATATATTTTTTTTTTTTTTTTAAGGGATTCCAACTAAAACTTCAAATAGAATTGTTAGAGTTGGATCTTCATTTTCTCTCTTGCCCGCCTTCAAAGAATACTTGAGAAAGGTCTAGGGTAGTTCAACTTCGGTTTCTTTTTGCCTTCTTTTTGCCTTTTTTGGTTTTGTTTTTAATTGAAGAAATATTACTTTGGAGACTTTGTGCTTCTTTTCTGATTGTTTTCAGGTAGCAACTTTTTGTTTGTTTGAGGCTATAATTTATACCTCAGCTCCTTCACTTCTGTGTTTTCTGCTTCATCTTCATTTAAAATTAGAGCTTTTTTTTTTGTTTTTTTGATCTAGAAGTGTCTGCTGAGAAGGGAATAAATACTTAGAAAGCTTTCCTCTGAACCACCTAAACAAACGCTCATCTCTTACTTTTCCTGGAACATTTGTCCTCATCCTTTTTATTCCTAAAGCCAACAAATTTCTATTTCTCACCTCAATTAGTTGCAGCAGCAGCTGAGGCAGCATCCAGATGTCCCTGCCCTAGATGGAGGTGATCTTGTTTTAAATACATCTCCATGCTCCTATCTACACACCCTGGGGGAACTGTTTACCTGTTCTGAGAGGCAAAGGGCAGCTCTTAAAGAGGAGACACTGACCCTTATCTAGCCTTTAACATGAGCAAAGAATTCCAGAGTGTTGCCTTTACTCTTTCCGCTCAAGTCCCCTGAATTTGTGACAAACAGATTCATGGTGCAGGGAGCCCCTTGGGAAAATGCAAATGTCAGCACATCACCTCTCTTAGCATGGGGGCTGGCAGGCTGAAGTCAGATGTCATACCTGCCATGCCGTGGTGCTCAGAAAGGTGCATGCATTGGGGCACCCCTTTGCTTTTCCACTGGAGAGGGAGATGGAAAAACTCAAGACAAAAGAGACAAGGAGGAGAGAAAAAAAAAAAAGGAAGGAAAGAAAGAAGCAAAGAAAGAAAGAGAGAAGGAGAGAAGGATAGAAAGAGGGAAAGAGAGAATGAGAGGAGAGAAAGAAACAGAGAATGTGAGAAAGATAGAAGGAAAGAAGGAGAGGGGAAGAAGGAAAGAGGAAGAAAGAGAAGAAAGAAAGACGGAAGGAAAGAAAAAAGAAAGAAAGAAAGAAAGAAAAAGAAAGAAAGGAAAAAAAAGAAAGAAAAAGAAAGAAAGAGAGAAAGAAAGAGAGAAAGAAAGAAAGAAAGAAAGAAAGAAAGAAAGAAAGAAAGAAAGAAAGAAAGAAAGAAAGAAAGAAAGAAAGAAAGAAAGAAAGAAAGAAAGAAAGAAAGAAAAGAAAGAAAGAAAGAAAGAAAGAAGGAAAGAAGGAAAGAAAGAAAGAAAGAAAGAAAGTAAAGAAAGAAAGAAAGAAAGAAAGAAAGAAAGAAAGAAGGAAAGAAAGAAAGAAAGAAAGAAAGAAAGAAAGAAAGAAAGAAAGAAAGAAAGAAAGAAAGAAAGAAAGAAAGAAAGAAAGAAAGAAAGAAAGAAAGAAAGAAAGAAAGAAAGAAAGAAAGAAAAGAAAAAGAAAGGAAGGAAGGAAGGAAGAAAGGAAGGAAGGAAGGAAGGAAAGAAATAACAGAGGGGAGGAAGGAAAAAAGAAGCGATTCTGGATATCTGCAAGTTGGCTGATGTGACCCTGTGCCACCTACCAGCGTGCTGGCTGTGACCCAGTGATGTGATACTCCAAGAAACTGAGAGAGATGGGCTGTCTCTGCTTTCTTTTGACCTCCCAAGGCAGCTGCGTGGTAGGGACCAAATGGCATGGATGAAGAAAATCTGCCTCACACCTGCTTTCTCCAAACCGCCTGCCACAGTGCCAGTCTGCCCACCAGGCTCCCTTGGGAGGCAAACCCATGCCTGGCCTCCCCTCCTCTCCATGGAATACCAGGACAGGATAGTTAAGATAGTTTCCTCTTCTTCAAAACATCATTAGGATTGGAGGAAAAAAAAAAGAAAGAATCTCTTGCTTGCACATTTTGCATAAATACATGGTAAGTTATCAATTGATGTTCAAATAGCTTAATTGAGTTTGAGGAGGGGAAAGGTCATTTAATTGGTCTATTGAAATGTTAACAGAAACAGATATGGCAAGGAATAGACCTTAATAGCTGTAGTGTGGCACTGCTGTCTGCATTCACTTGCAAAATTGTTAATTAGGGCACTTTGGTAGTTCATTTGCTTTTGTATTGATGTGCTTAGTCCAAGGAGAGAAAAATGGGGTTGTGTATGGTATTTCCAGGGGGCAGCAGGAGCTTGCCATATGGCCAGGGATGAGGAAAATAAAGTGCAGATGAGAGCTGGGTTGTGATTTGTGCCAGGGCCTTCCTTCACGTGCTTCCAGATATGCAAGCCATCTTCTAGTGCCTGGGCTATTTTTATAGGTGATTAAGTTTGAGGTGTTTGGCTTCATTTTCCTAGTCATTTCAGTAATGGACTTGAAGAATGCTATAATTTTATTTTTATATATATATATTTGTGTGTATAAAGCTTTTTAAACTAGATGAAGGGGGCTGGAAAGCAGAACAAGGAATCAGAGCTTGGTGTTCGCTGAGCCCCTGGAAGAAGAGGTGATCCAAAAGGTGCCAAAAGAATAGATTCAGTTGCAATCACTGGCCCACAAGTCATCAGGGCCAGTGAAATGACAAAACCAGTCCTTAGTCTGTACTTGAGGTGCGAGGTGCCTCTCTTGCAGCACAGAACCCTTTGGGGCATTGGCATTTGGTAAGTGGGAATAGCAAAACCGCACCCAGCGTACAGCAGCATTTGTTGAGGGGGGGAATTGCAAGGATTAATCCTGGTGCTGTTTCCTAATGGACTTGCTGTATGCAAAGCTTGATCTTTGAGTTGGCTGCCAGGCTACTGGATGGGGTAGAGTGTGTAGTAATACCCTGGGTGCTCTCTAAACAGAGACTGCAAGACAAAAAAAAAACCCACAAGTGAAAAACCAAGTAGCTACAAACCGTCACTTTTCCAACAGGGATCTTGTCATTCTGCTGGAGCAGGAGCAGGCTGGGAGAGGAGATGGCATTTTGCAGCAAATAAAGTGCTAATCTTACCAGCCCCTAACTGAAAAGGACTTCTTTTTTTTTTTGCTTTCTTTCTCTATATTGTAATTTCCTGTTTGGGTGCTGCCTCTGACAGTGGTTTCAGGACCAGGAGCTGAGCTTCTGGTGTTCCTGTGGCAATGGTTGACATCAGCTTCATCTACTCCTCTGTATTTGTGAAAGTGTTTTAGGTGAAGATCACAAATACATGCAGCACAGCTATCTAGTGCTGCTGCTTTAATCCCAGTCCCAGAAAGTTTCATTGTGGCCCTATGCAAATGTATTTACATAGGAATGGGGGCTTGGGTCCTTTAAAGGAGGCAACAAAGTTGGAAGACTGAGGCCAACAAATAAATGAAAGTTTCTCTAAATCCATTGGATAATAGAGGCAGTGTTAAGGCTAACCACAGTGTTGAACTAAACAGAGGGATTACTCCTGGGTTTTGCATCAGTTGTTTTCTGCCGGGTGGCCTCAATTTTCAAAAAAAAAAAAAAAAAAGAAAAAAAGGGGAAAAAAAAGGAAGGAAAAAAAAAAGAAAGAAAAAGAAGTGTAAGGGGCGCACATTCACATGGCGCACTGAGAAAAGAGAGATGCTTAATTCCATCAAAGCTCAGAAATCAGCCATTAATTTATTCTAACCTCCAATTGTTGGTCATTTGTGAAACATCTGGCCTTTAAGTCATAGGAACCTAAACATAAGTACAATGTGAGCTCCTCTGCAGATGGGAGCGGGGCGTCGCAGGGGAGCGTGGGCTGGGCGCGCGGCCTCAGCCTGGGCATTGCAGAGGCCTCCTCCGCCGCCGCTGCCACCGCCACTTAATATCGGAGACTTGGAAACGTATTAAAATGGGAATCCTTCAGTTAATTTACTCTCGAAATTAGATTATTGTTCATTTGCATCTTGGAAAAGTTCTGCCATTCAAAAGAGTCTCTTTCTTCATGGTGAGTTAACAGTTAGATATTTAGCAATCTTGCAGCTTGCTAGTCAGAAGGAGTTTCTAATGAAGTTGAAATTTGAGATGGAAAATGTATAAAAGCTTTCAGGAAAGACATACCCTATTTTCCATATGGCTAAGTAATTGTTATGATATTTGTTTTAAAGCTGGACTTAGACACTCCTGACTGCCCTCTAATTTGATATGGCTGGGCCCCGGCGATTCTTCTGGAGGAAACTTTCGCAGTAGAATGCAGTGAAGGAGATAAATAATTTTGCAGCTATAAGCACGTTGCAAAGTATAGGGGAAAAAAAGCCCCCAACCACTAACTCGCTCGCCGTTGCTGTCGTGTGGATAAGTCCAGGTTATTTTGTGCCTCCGCTGGGAGCTGGAACCTGAGAGAAAAGGAACAGAGTGATTAAAAGCAGATTGGAAATAAAAGTGGCATCTCAGAGCTGGCAGAATCCTGCCTTTTGTTAAGCTTAAAATAATGCCTGCTCTTTAATTCTCAGAGGCAAAGGCCTGGGGGGGGAGGGGGGGACCTTCGATAGGGTTTAATTTCGTTCTTCGTGTACGGCGTAAACGTTGCAGCATCTTCTGCGATGAGGTTTCGTGCCTTTCACGTGGGCCATAGAGGGAAGTTAGATTTGAAGTGTGATGGTAAAATTCAGTCCACGTGATTATGGGGGGATCTCAGGGCTTTCTGCCTTCAAGCACTCACCTGCTTGTACTTTTATTGGGTTGTTTTTAAAGCCCAGCCTTCCCTCTTTCGCCTGGCCCTTTGCTTTTCTCTGTCAGCAGAGGCTGGCTGCAGCATTAAGGCTGTTCTGATGGTAATGATAATGATGCTGTCCCAAGTGCATGACAAAAAGACAGAATTTTGAAGGGTTTTGTATTAAAGCAGCTCTTTTCTCTTAATATTTGTTTATCCTTCCCCCCCTTGCTAAGTAAATAAATCTTTAATCCCCACTCCATTGTAAAATTTACTGTATCCAAATCCAGACAGTTGTAGCTCCTTTCAAGCCAGGTTTGATCCCTTTCTTCTAAAGGGATGTCTGCGAGTTTGGCAGCCTGACACACGTAACGTTAAAAAAATTCCAAAGAGTAAGTGAGGAGTGACTTAATACATTTGAATTCTCAGCCTTTCCTTCTCCCTGCCATAGGTAGCATGGCTAGCACTGGAGGCACGTGGCTGTGGAGCCCGTGGGAGCTCACGTGTTGCGTGGCTCGCCTACGCCTGCGCGCCTACCAGCGACCCACCGACACGAGATTAAAAAAAAAAAAAAAGAGTCACGTTTCAACTTGGTTAAAGCCCTCATTTCCCCAAGCACTGATGTCCAAAGTACTGGTAGGATAGTGGAGATGAGAGGAGAAGGGGGTGGGGGGAGGAAGAAGGAAAAAAAAAATCTCTTTAAACAGCTTGTGAAATGTAATGTTTGAAATGGGTCTTTGAGAACATTGCAGATTATGGCTTGCGTAGTGACTCTCTCCAGCTCTCTGGGAAATGAGCTGTTGACATTCTTTTGGGTCATCATCTGAGATAGGAGGGCAACCACAAGGATTTAGCAGATAAATTCCTCCAAAAAGACCTTTATCCATTTCATTGCAACTTGGAAACGTTCGTGTCAAATAGCGGCATTAATGTAGCCTTTTCAGCCCTTCAAAGGGAGCCTTATATGTAAAAAAAAATATATATAATAATATTAATAATAAACCAAATGGCCAGAGTAATAACTTCTTTAGGTCTTCTAAGAGGTAATTCATGATTTACATAATTCTGGAGCATAAACTCATCTTTCATTCAAGAGGCTCTGAAACAGAGTTGGGGATCTTACACGGCAGAAGAGCTTCTTTTGAATTCTAATCAGCTGGATCTGTCTCCAATTCATTTCTAGTTTATTGTAAACAGTGGAATTTAAATTAATTTCTTCTTATCTTGTCTTTTGAAGGAAACGAGCAACACGTTTAAAGATTTTCTTTTTAAGTGCAGCTTGGAGTTATTGGGGGTTTTTATTAAACTTTCTAAAGCTGGTGTTGGTCAGGATGGATTTTGACAGCCGGGCGATGATTATGCATTAGCATAGGTGATTATAAAATAGGTTAAAAAATAAAAAGAATGGAAAGGAGGGGGAAAAAGGTGGGGGAGGGAAGTAAGAAAAAGGGAAAAAGGGGAAAATTTTAAAAAGAAAAAAAGGGGGGGAAGGGAAAAAAGGGAAAAGGGGGAAAAGGAAAAAATGGGAAAAAAGGGAAAAGGGTGAAATAAAGAAAAAGGGGGGGGAAAGGAAAAAAGGGGAAGAAAAGGGGAAAAAAAGGAAGAAAAAGGGGGGAAAAGGAAAAAGGAAAAAGGGGGGGAAAGGAAAAAGGAAAAAGGGGGGGAAGGGGCAAAATGGGGGGAAAATGGGGGAAAGGGGAAAGAAAAGGGGGAGAAGGGGGGGAAGGCAAAAGGGAAAAAAAGGAGGGAAAAGAGTAAAAAGGGGGAAAGAGGGGAAAAAAGGGTGAAGGAAAGGGAAAAAGGGGGAAAAGAGAAAAAAGGGGGGAAAAGGGAAAAAGAAGGGGGCAAAGGGAAAAAAAAAAGAAGAAAAAGGGAAAAAAGAAACAAAAAAGAAAAAGAAAAAAGAAGGGGAAAAAAAAGCAAGAGAAAAAAATTTAAAAGAAAAAAAATGCCCCACAACAATAAAAACAAAAAACTTTTTGACTTGAACTCGAATGATACTATATAGGCTGAATGTGCAAGGCAAGGTTCCCACAATGCACTGTGCAAACCTAGGCTAACAACCACCCCGCTGGGTTGAAAACCTCCAAAAAGAGGGAAAAAACCCCAAGACAAAAGCAGAATGAAATGGAAAGCTTACCACCGGTAGCTTTCAAAACCGACAAACTAGGCAAACTATACATCTCCACCACTCCAATTTTGTCAGAATGCTAATGAGCTCGCTCTGATCTTTACTCGGCTTCCCGTGTTTTCTACATCTTCAAGGACCACATGGCGCTAGCAAAATAAAGACAACTAAATGAGAATTTCGAATGCTTTTTGTGTCAGGGCCCTGGTGCCTTTCAGTTGACGCGGTCGGTGAATATTCTCAACTTAAAAGCGTACAACAGGGGGCTGGGGGATGAACTTTTTAGCTTGGGGGGGGATTGTGGGGGGAGTGAGGAAATTTGGACAAAAGTAAATGAGTGTGATGGAGGAAAATATGAGAAAAATTTCTGATTAATTTCCACTCTATAATATCAATGACACCTCCAGCCCCCTCTCCTTGCTCCTTGAACAAGAGATGCTGATAAAAGATGAATGCTGCCAGTGTTGTCCGCCCGTGAATGTTTAGTGGGTTTTTAATAGCGGCATTCGACATGAAAGGCACCAGGAAGTACTCTGCATTAGCAGTTGAGATCACTAGTTAATAGGATGATGTCTTTTAGCTTTTGTCACAAGATTATTAGAAAGGATGGGTCTCTGTTCTCATCCCGGCATACTTTGGAGTGCTTGTTGAGCACAAGTGCTAAAATACAGGTTCCTGGCCACCATCGCTTAGCGCACCAACTGAAAGCCCCTTTTAATACAACACCTTTTACTTGCCTTTTTTGCCTTTTTATTTATTCTCTTTTTTTATGCACCAGGTGATTTGTGTCATTGATCTCTTATCTGCCCCCTTTAGCTGTATTAATTACTTGGAGTGGGCTGCTTCTCAATGGGGGCTTGATAATGCCTGCGTGTATTATAGATTCCCCATCCAAAATAAATCCCTTCTGCGCCCTGCACCTTCACAAACCTGATTATCAGGCTGTGTTCAGCAGGCTGCATTATGCCATCCTGAATGCTTCTGGCTGGAGTCATCCAGTCTGCAAGGAAAATTTGCGCTGGAGGAGGGGAGGGGTGAGCTAGGAAGAGGTATCCTGCTCCCCAAGCCAAGTTTGGTCTTTGGAAAACAATTGAATTGACAATTCTCTGTGGAATTCTCAGAAGCAAACGGTGGTGTCCTATCTGCTGGTGTCAGAGAGTGGGGAGGAAAACGATGAGTGCTCAGTTTAGCCTGAGAGGTGAACTCCATTTCATAATTGGTTTGTCACCATCTTCAGATGTGAGAAGCATCAGTGCACAAACAGCAGGAGAAAGTCGTAGCTACACAGGGTCTCCTCCTGTTTTCCTACGTGACGTAAATCAGAAGGAACTGATAGCACCAAGGATTGTGGAGCAGTTTGCCAGCCTTGCTTTCCTGTGGTCACTGTTGTTTTGCTTAGCTCAGAGTGGTTGCTCTAAGGTGAGCTGCAGACTTGCCAGCCCATGAGATGGTAGAGAGTTGTCCAACCATGCTGCGAAGGACAAAGATGCAGGCGCCGAAGCACCGCAAGAGGAAGGATAGAGTAACCGCAGCAGGTCTGGTGAGGCAGGAAACTCAGGAGTGCTGCTAAAAACAACATCTGGGCCATTTACCTTTCTACAGTTAGCACAAAAAGTGAGCAAGAGCATCTCAAAACCTGCTGAAGAGGTGAATGGCACTTAATGTGCCGCTGGTTGGGGTTTTTGCCGGTGCCAGTTTGTGAGCACCTAGCGCTTAAGGGGCTGGAAAGGTGCTCCTGACAGCAGTTTGCATTGGACAGAAGAAAAGTGTTTTGCCAGGGACACAGGAGCTGGTGATTTTTGTTGTTACATTCACAAAAGTGTGCTCTTTTGGAAGCAAAACAAGATTATCAACCACTTGCTGAGATGCTTTTCTCTCCAGGGTTCAGGATCAGAAACTTGCTGCCAGAGTAATGGTAAGGGGAGTTTTGGCAGCTACCAAAACCTTGAGTGAAGGAAGTGCAACAGAGGTGCTGCCACATTGCATCCCAAGTACGGCTTGGATGACCTGAAGCCCACAGAGTTCCATTGAACTGCCTGCAAGTACTCAATCATGGAAGCACAGAACTGTCAAGGTTGGAAGAGAGCTTTGAGATCACCAAGTTCAGCTGCTCAGCCAGAGCTCACAACCTCACCACTGCTGCTCAGCCACTGCCACTGAACCATCTCCCTCAGCACCACATCCACACAGCTTTGAAATCCCTCCAGGGCTGGGGACTCTATCACCTCCCTGGGCAGCCTGGGCCAGTGCCTGAGAACCCTTGCTGGGAACAGATTGTTCCTAACATCCAACCTGAACCTCCCCTGGCACAACCTGAGGCTGTGTCCTCTTGGCCTGTCACTTGTTGCATGTGAGAAGAGACCAATCCTCACCGGGCTCCAGCCTCCTTTGAGGTAGTTGTAGAGGGCAAAGAGGTCTCCTTTCACCCTTGTCTTCTGAAGATTAAACCCCAGGTCCCTCAGCTGCTCCTCATAGGACCTGTGTTGAAGACTCTTCACCAGCTTAGTTGCTCTTTGGAGAAGCTCCAGCACCTCAGTGTCCTTCTTGTAGCGAGAGGCCCAAACTGAGCACAATCTGAGCAGTGCAAAGCCATCCATTGAGGGCTGCTGGTGCAAAGGAACTGGCATGAGCCTCAGCTGGTCTTCTGACAGGAGTCTTCAGGATCTAGGTCCTTCATATATGAATTTCTGCACAGGTGTGGGGTTTGTAATTGCCAGAACTGAGCACTTCTGAGTGACAGAGAACTTCTCAAATTCTTCAGGCTTGTCAAAAGACTTCTCCAGTTTCCCTTCTGTCATGCTACCTCTACAGTCTCTTACTGGCAAGCTCTTTCCCCTCCCAGCTCCATCTCCTCCCATTATCAGTTCCTGTGAAGCAATCTTGACTTGCTTTTGGGAAAGGAGGACCATCCTTCTGGTCATACTTTTCCAAATACCCAGCACTTCTGCAGCTGAGGAGCTCTCACAGAATGAAAGCACCATAACAAACCCCAGCCTTCACAGGTCTGATTCTCTAATTCACCACATCTCCTCTTCGTCCTTAAACCTGCACACTGGTAGGCAGAAGTTCCTGGGAGGAGACCTCTCCAAGCCAGCTGTGGGCAGCATCCGTGCTTAGCCTTCCCCAGGCCAAGTCCATTAAATCATTAAAGCAGCTCATCAGCAGCAATGGATTTGTCTTTCAAGTGAGACAGAGTTACCATTGGCTGGAAGGACTGAACTATGAGTTGGCCTCCTCTCCATGCACTTCCCCAGCTTGTAGCCTGCTCATTGCCTCAAAAGAACCTGGCACCCAAGTGCTTGGAGCCAGCTTGGAGAAGAGAGCCTGAGCACAGCACTGCCCACCTAGCAGGAGGCTGCTCTGGGAGAGCCCTGGGCTCTCAGGTAAACTTGCAGCCCTTCCAAAGGTCTTGCCAGACCCAACAGAGACTTGCATCTTTTAAGTGATTCCCATCTTTCTTTGCAGTACTGTGGTGCAAGTGCTCTTTCATGTGGTAAGCGTGGTCTTTGGCTTCATGCCTGGAAGTTAGCTCTCTCCACAGCCAGAGCCTGCCTGGAAAGAGAAAGCAGGAGAAAGGCACTTTGGTCACCCTGGGGCTTCCAGTACCACAATGCCACTACAGTCTGCAGCAAGCCCTGCTGTTTTGTCTTAGTTTCCTCCCCTTTACCACCAAAATCATCTTTTCTGTCACAACTGGAAATGGTGGGGCCCTAGGACACCTCAAGCTAGCTGAACTCACCCTGCTAGCCCTGGGAAGCTCTGCATCCCAGAAGCACAACCCTGCCAAGAGCAGGTGTCTTCATTAGCACCAGTCCAAGGTCACAGGCACTGCCAACCACTGCAGGCACTTGTTTGGGTTCACTTCAGCCCTGCCCGTTCCAGCAGTCATTTTGTGCTGTCCGTCGCAGAACCACAGAATCTATCTGGTTGAAAGAGACCCCCAAGCTCATCCAGCCCCACCCTTGACCCAACACTGAAGGGTCAGCACTAAACCATGTCCCTAAGCACCAGCTCCAGAAGAACATGTTGAAGGAATTAATGGCAACATGGTAAATGTTTACCAATTTGGGGTAAAAATGGGACATGTGCTGCCTGGTAGAGCACCATCCAAAAACATTAAGATCAGCTGGCCTCTCGCTTCAGGATCTTTCCCAGCTGTCACTACCAAGGAAATGGGCAGCTGGTCTAAGGAGCAGTTATGAGCCCTAGAGAAAAAGCATCCAGTTCTACTTTGTCAACCTGCAAGTGGAATAGTTCATCTGCCAGAGCATCATCCCCTTCTAGGAGGACTTCCAAGCATGGGCAGCACACTATGCTTCTCTTCCGTAGCTTCAAAGGTTTTAGAGTAGCAATTAGCGGTGCTCTGTTTCCTGTGCTGCAAGCAAAGGCCTGGTGTGTGCTTTTCCCAGGCCCATGCTTCTTCTGAAGCTGTGCTACATTGACAGACTTTGGGTACAAGGAGTAGCAGAGGGTGAGAAAGGACAAGCATTGGTTTTGCACAGTGCAGGCACTGTCTTCGAGGCAGGAATCACAGAATCCCAGAGTGGTTGGGGGTTGGAAGGGACCTTTGGAGATCATCTACTCCAACCCCTCTGTGAGAGCAGGGTCACCTGGTCTAGGGATCAGGTTGCACAGGAACACATCCAGGTGGGTTTTGATAGTCTCCAGAGAAGGAGACTCCACAACCTCTCTGGGCAGCCTGTCCCAGCTCCACCACCTTCAAAATGAAGTTTTTTTTCCTTAAGCTCAAGTGCAGCCTCCCCAGGTTTGTGTCCATTGCCTCTTATCCTATCTCTGGACCCCACCAAAAAGAATCCAGCTCCATCCTCATGACCTCCACCCTTTGAAAGCATCACTTTCTTAGAAGAGCCTCTCCAGATGTTTCAGTTGAATCTCACCTTTTGTTGTCTGAATTTGGGGCCACAAACTATTGTGTTTTCTTGGTCTGGAGCCATCATCTTTCTCAAGGCCAAGCATTTGCTTCCTGTTGCTTTCCTGGTCTTTGCTGGGGGCTGCTGCATCAAGTCATCACATGGAGAAAATCAGCAATCCTTCAGGCAATCCTTCTGTGGACCTTGGGCTCCTGTGATCATTCCAGGTTGCCAAGTCTGCCAGCCACAAATGTTTGTCTCCCTGTGAGTCAGCCTCGCTCCAGGTAGAATAAATCCTCACATGTGCCGAGCTGTGGTCAGGATCTTGACCTTCTGTTTACACAGCTCTCACCACTCTCCACAGCCTCTCTGATTTATGATGCTTCCCAAAGCAAAATTACAAGTTTCCTGCTTGTTGGGAAGCTAATTTGATGTGTGCTTGTGATAAGGGCATTCCCTTGCTGGCAGCTCCCTTTCCTGGAGGGTGGCAGGACTCTGGGTGCTGGAATGGAGTCAGACAATGCCCTGCAATGTCGCTCTGCCTGGCAGATTCTTGGCAGTCGTTACCTACCCTTATGAGACTCCATTGTGTGGACATCAACGTCTCCATCTCAGACTACTCTGAGGCAGCAAGTTTGTGGCTAGGAATTTGCCTTTCTAAATGTTCCTTAGGCATTTTCCCATCCAGTTGAGACTCAGAAAGTAATGTTGGGGACTCGATCAGATAGCTAGCTCCTCTGGAGTGTCAACTGAACAATGGTCCCATCCCATTTGTGTCCTGGTGGCTGTTGTTAATTTTCAGTCATCTCTAATAGCCAAGGACATCCTCACTCAAGGAAAGGAAGAAGTGTTCTTCTCCCAGGTAACAAGTGACAGGAGGAGAGGAAATGGCCTCAAGTTACACCAGGGGAGGTTTAGGTTGGATATGAGAAGCAATTTTTTGCAGCTACACAGATAAGCTCCCCAGGGAGGTGGTTAAATCTCCATCCCTGAAGGTGTTGAAAAGATGAAGAGATGTGGTGCAGAGAGACATGATTTAACACCAGCCACGGTCGAATTAAATGGTTGGATTTGATGGTCTTGAAGGTCCTTTCCAACCAAAATGGTTCTGTAATTCTAGGGAAGCTGGGCATGGTAATCTGAAATGGGAAGCTTGAAGCTCAAGGTGGAGCAGCCCATCCATTTATGTTGTGGGGTGTCTACTGCAGGCTTGATTTTGACATTGAGAACTTTGAAGCACAGCTTGAATGCAGGCAGGGGCAAGAAAATGGGCAGGGGCCATTCACACACTAACCTGGCCCCAGGATCCAGTTCGTTTAACCTCTAAAAATTAAAGGTTAGCTCAATAACCTAGAGCAGGATTCAGTTCCTACCTCCTGTGGGGAGTTTTGTTTGTTTGTTTGAATATTTATTGCAACAACTCTGCCTTTCCATATTCCACATTCAACTTCGTTATCATTCCTGCTGAGCTCTTAGTTTCAACATTGCCTTGTGGCAACAAGTTCTGCTGGTAAATGATGGGAACTGGCAGCCCAGGCCAACTGTGTCCTGGGTTGCATCAAAAGAAGCACAGGCAGCAGGGTAAGAGAGCGGATTCTGCCTTCTGCTCTGCTCTGCTCTGCTCTGCTCTGCTCTGCTCTGCTCTGGTGGGACCTCACCTGCAGTGCTGTGTCCAGCTATGAAGTCCTCAACACAGGAAGGACATTGCCTTGATGGAGTGGGTCCAGAGGAGGCCACAAAGATGACCAAGGGGGCTGGAGCATCTCACGTATGAGGACAGGCTGGGAGAGTTGAGGCAGTTCAGCCTGGAGAAGAGAAGGCTCCAGGATGGCCTTAGGACAGTCTTCCAGTACTTGAAGGGGCTGGAGGAAGGCTGGGAAGGGACTGTTCGGAAGGGTCTGTGGTGATAGAATGAGGGGCAATGATTTGAAACTGGAGCAGGGCAGATTTAGGTTGGGCATCAAGAGGAAATTCTTCACAGTGAGAGTGGTGAAACACTGGAACAGGTTGCCCAAGGCTGTGATTGGGGCCACCTCCCAGGGAACGCTGAAGGTCAAACTCGCTGTGTCCCTGTGCAGCCTGCTCTAGCTGGAGGTGTCCCTGCTGAGTGCAGGGGGGGGTGGACAAGATGCCCTTGAAGGATCCTTTCCAACCCAGTGAATGCATTCCATGACTCTCTGAGGCTGTGAGGGAAGATGGTTCTTTCTCTGGGTTTTAAAGACACCGCCTCCAACTTCAGCCAATTTCCCCAGGTCCTTGTGAGACAAGACGAGGCACATCTGAGCACTGTTCTTTATTTGCTCTGCATGTCCTCCCTCAGGTAAAGAAGCCGAGCTGCCCGCTCGCTCCTCATCGCAGGGACTCGTAACAACCTGTCCCCCACGGTGGGCGTGCAGCCTGGGCTGCCCTGCGCCCACAGCAGGCAAGGAAAGGCAGCAGGGCACCTTTGCAAGGGGCCTCGTTCGTTACCTACGTGGAGTTCTCTGGCATCTGGGCAGCTCTTGGTGATCATCTAGCTTCTGTCAACTGAGAGACAACCCAGAAAGAGGAGGAGCAGAGCCAGAGCTCTGTCGTTCTTTGCCCCACTCTAGTTCCCAGGCTCTGGCGTTCTCCTCCTGGCCTCTTCACCCAAGTGTGTTGAGTGAAGGAAGCCGCCTTCTGTTCTGTTTTAAACCTGTGTGTCAACATCAGCCCAGGGGTGAAGAATTGGCTCTGCCTTAAGGAGATTGTTTTTCATGTAGTTCTGTGGAGGTAAATGAGGAGACACTGGGAGGTTTCTGTGGCACACACAGAGCGCACGGGCAGCAAATCACCACCACAGATGGCATCTGGCACAGGCCCTGCTGGGATTGGGGATGCTGGTAGGGACCCTGGGTTGTTTCTCTTCCACAGGTTGTAATTGGTTTGGGGTTTTTTGGCACAATAAATTTACATTTAAGGATTTTTTTTTCATTTAATTGATTTTTTTTTAATTACTGTATTGGATTATCTTGACAGATTTATAACCATGTAAAGTGTGGAGGAGTTCCTGTGTTCATCCATTTACACTGTAAACTAATCTTGCCGCTGCATGTTGCTGCCTTTTTTTTCCTCCTTTTGAGTCGTATTCATTGCTTCATAGGAGTGTCCTCTCTGTTTTCTTAGCGATGTACCGGTTTGCTGTGTTAATCCATGCTGGGTTTATCTAGCAACTAGCTGCCCAAACATCTTAAAAATAATGGCTCTAATGGCTGAGCATCAGGAGTGGGTTTGGGAGTATTTTTAGCAGGGCAGGAAAACAAAACAAAACTAAACAAAACAAAAAAAAAAAAAAAAAGCCAAACAAAGCCACAAACCACCTAAAAAGAAGAAATTGTTTTTCCAGGTTGATGCAGAAGAGACATTTGTCAAGATGCTTCTTATTTGAATGTTTAACAAATAATTAGCTGGCAGTGTAAACAAAAATCCATTTGTGAATCCCAAAGAACGTGAAGGTGGTTGGGAGGGGGAAGTATTTTCAAAAGACTGCCTGGGAGCTGTAGAAAGTTAAAATGAGCCACTGGCTTATATTGTTCTCAAAAGATGGTGACATAGAAACATGCTTCTAATTCTTGAGTGTGGTAGGGAACTGGCTCAAGTTGGGTTTGAGCAGCAGTCAGGAAAATGTTATTTGAATTTGTGTGATTAACCACAGGAGGGAAAAAGGGAAGGGTTTGGGGGATTTATTTTGCTGTCATTAAAGTTCTGGCTGTCATTATTTGGCTATCATTAAAATTTGTGCCACTAAGGGGCAAAAGCATCAAGCTTTCTTCTGCAGCCTTGATCGAGTCCTGCACAGGAGAATTCACAGCTCAGAAGTCAGTCAGAGTTTCTGGTGTCTGAGGGCAGAATTTAGTGTCTATGTCGCTATCCCAAACTCGGGCTTGGGCTCCTTCCTAATCAGTGAGGAGAGTTCTGGTGGATGTCAAGTGAAGGGAAGAATAGAGCACACAGCCTTCACCACTCCAGCCAGACAATGCCATTAGAAAATGGCACTGAGGGCTGTTGCAAGAGAATTCCCCTGAATTCCTGGAGAAAGAAGAAAACAAGAACGTATGGATTTAAAAAATTGAAAAGGAAAACAGAAGAAAAGGGGAGAAGGAGAGGGAGAGAGAAGAGAGAGAGAGACGGGAAAGGGAGAGGGAGAGGGAGAGGGAGAAGAGAAGAGAGAAAAGAGAAGAGAAGAGAAGAGAAGAGAAGAGAAGAGAAGAGAAGAGAAGAGAAGAGAAGAGAAGAGAAGAGAAGAGAAGAGAAGAGAAGAGAAGAGAAGAGAAGAGAAGAGAAGAGAAGAGAAGAGAAGAGAAGAGAAAAGAGAGAAGAGAAGAGAAGAGAAGAGAAGAGAAGAGAAGAGAAGAGAAGAGAAGAGAAGAGAAGAGAAGAGAAGAGAAGAGAAGAGAAGAGAAGAGAAGAGAAGAGAGAGGAGAAAAAAGAAAATAAAAGAAAAAAGAAAAAAAAAGAAAAGAAAAGAAAAGGAAAAGAAAAGGGAAAAGAAAAGGGGAAAAAGGAAAAAAGAGAAAAGAAAAAAAAGAAAATGAAAGGAAGCAAAGCAAAAGCACAAGAGAGGAAGTGGGGGAGATAGATAATAAATGAGAGAAACCTTACCAGAGTGCTGCTCAGATCCTATCTAAATCTAGAGCCCTGGTCAGAGCTGTGTTGCCTTTTGACATGAAGCCTGTTTGGGCTTCGTTTCTGGTTCTGCATTCCCCCGACCTCTCCCCAAGCTCCAGGCGCGCGTAGGATGTTTGCAGCGCCGCGCACTCCTGTCTGAAGACTGCTTTCAGGAGTCACTATTGAGCTAGAGGAGAAGAAGCTATGAGCAGAATTATGCCTCCAAGAGAATAATCTGTTCTGCTAGACAGTTAACCAGGTGAGGTTAAACACAAGGAGATGGATTCTGGTCCCTTTTTGGAAACCTGACAGTCTTCTTTTTAAGATACAATGTAAAGTGCTTTATCCTGAGATTAGGTATTGTGGCAGAAGCTAAAACTGCCTTTTTCCCCCCTAACCGTGCCAGAATACAACCTCCTTTTCTTTCCGCGCTAACAAGACTACTTTGCCACCACAGCCCACTCTAAGTAATTAAATCAATCCTTTGTACTTACCGTATTCTCCTCTAGTGACGGTACTAGATCTGATTATGTGCTTCATGCATATTCAAAGTACGGCACTGACAGCTCTTTAATGAGCTCTTACTTAATCAGGACGAACAATGTTCATCTTGTTCTTTTTCTTTTCTTTTTTTTTTTCCTTCCCTCATACATTAGAGCTAGGAACAGTTGGGGAAAAAAATAAATGAAACATCCAGCATTCATTTGAAAAATATATTGTACTTTGAAAAGTGTCTAAGCTGGGGAAGTTGCATTCTGCCCTTTAAAAGTCTGGTGGACAAATTGGATTACTAGTATTGGATTAAATAACAAATGGTTAGAGGAGAAATGAGAAAAGCTCGCTGTGATCACAGGCTTTCATATTTTTTGTTACTTATAAAGCTGAAGGGGTCTTTAACCAGTTATTAAAGTCAGGATTAATTTGTAATGGTCCAACTTACTAGCTTTAAAAGAGGTTGTTTGTTGTTGTTGTTGTTTTTCATCTCAGACAATAGCATAATGCGTGCATCGCTGGGGGAGAAACGCCAGGTTACTGTCTGGGGGGGATGGATAGATTTTTTTTTCCTCCTCAAATAAGGGGTTTGCACACATTGGATTCATTGGGATTTGGTTTGGCGTTTTTTTGTTTGTTTTTTTTTCCTCTTCATGTAAATAATCTGCACAGTAATATTTACTTATTTAAGCAATTTTTCCCCAAGTTTTAATTTTTCAGGCATTTGTAAGCAAGTCGCTTCAATATTTTGTCTTAACGCTTGCAAAGTGGAAACAAAAAACCCCACCGTGGCAGCAGGGGTGTTACAGAGTGAAATTGTGTTGAAGGAAGGCTTTTTTTTTTTTTAATCCCTAATTTATTTCTTTATTTAGATGTATAAATTGTAAAGATGAGTTTAGCTTTTGTAGTGACCATGGTTAGTTTCGCTTTATCGAAGTGTTTCATGTGCATCGTTCCACCAAAGGGAAAAAAAAAACAAACAAACAAACACAAAAAACCCCCACCTTTACACAAAAACAAAATACAAGAATAAAAAAGAAAAAAGAAAAAAAAAGTAATGTGCTCCTGGCAGTTGTGTTTGCTGAAAAGAGTTATTTCAATTTCTTAGATCTGCGAGTTCATCTTGGTTTTGCTTGCCTGGGAAGAGACTCCTCTCTCTTTCAGCTCCCCTGCACAAGAATTTAAAAAGCTGATGGTCAACAACTGAAATATCAGCATCAGCTGCTATTAATATTGCACACATGTGGCATTTCACTGATCAAAAAAGGCCTTCACCAGGGTACAATTGGCCTTTTTCCAAATTGCAAGCTTTTTCTCAGCTTTTCCTTTTTTTTTCCCCCCTCTTTCTTCTTTTGTTGCTGCCCGGGGATTTGTGCCTATCACAGACGATATCACATGATCGGTGTCAGGGCATCACATGGCTGCAAAGTGAATACAAAAACAGATTAAAAATTCTGAGGGAGAAAAAAAAATAAAAAAAGAAAAACAACCCTGCAACAAAACAATCAAGACCTTGTTAACTCACTTTTAAACCAGCCTATGCTGGGGACATTGCGTGGGCTTCAGCGTCAAGCCTGGAAAGAGCTAAACAGGCACCTGTTCAGATCTGACCTGACAGCTCCAAGCTTTACCTACAGCTCTGCTCCTCATGTGTTGCAACCCAACTTTGTTAGGGAGGAATGCTTTCAGAGAAAGAAGTTTCTGTCTCCGTGTCCTTACCTTCAGATTGCACAGCATGAAATTCAAGTTCAGCTCCACCACCCAGTCCAGCTCCTTCGGAACGTTTGTCTCCTGTTTCTTTTTCAGGGCTTGCAACATGGAATGCAGCCAGAGCTTGCATTTACAACACCATCTTTTAGCCAAGGAGCCCAGACTGTTCCAAGCCCAGCAAATTTAGTCTCTTACATGGAGTAAAATGTTGCTTTGGCCATGCACATCTGGCTGTAAGAACTTATTTTCACCAGTGGTGTGGCAAGGTGGCAACAGCTCCCTGAAAGGAGGTTGCAGTGAGGTGGGAGTACGTCTCTTCTCCCTAGTATCAGGTGATAGAGCAATAGGAAAAGACCTCAAGTTGCACCAGGGTGGGTTTAGGTTGGGTATTAGGAAAAATTTCTTTGCTGCAAGAATGGTCAGGCACTGGAACAAGCTGCCTAGAGAGGTGGTGGAGTCACCATCCCTGGAGGTGTTCAAGAGATGTGTGGCCATGGCACCTGGGCCATGGTTTAGTGGCCATGGTGGTGTTGGGTTGAAGGTTGGACTGGACGATCTTGGAGGGGTTTTCCAACTGGAACAATTCTATGATTCTGTGAGTGTGATGCATCACAGGATAGAGTGGTCCTTTTGCAGGAATAACAGAGGCAATCTGTCCTCCTTTGCTTTCCCTCTACCCCAAATAAATTTGAGCTACTTGGTGCATTTCAGTGCAAGGTTGCTAATATTGATTCCCCTGCTCCTAAAAGCAGACTGTGTTAGCTGGACCACTCCTGCAAGACCTTTGATCTGTAGCTTTAACTGCAAGTGTGCCTCGAAGTTCTCATCCTCTTCCAGGGAGTTCAGAACTGCTGAATGTTGTGAATACCGTGGCCTAACATTTCCTGCACTAAACCAGAAGCTGGAGGTTTTGGGGGAGAGCATTTCTATGTGACAAATTTCTTTCTCCTTTGCTCCATTGCCCAGGAGCTAGGCCCTGCTGCTTCTGCTTGGAAATAGGCTGCAGGGCCACCTCCATTTTGGAATGCTCTTTTCTTTTCCCATCAGTTTCCTAGCAAATCATGGGTACCCTAAAAGCACTCTCCCAGGAGCAGTTCCATCAACCAGGAGCTTCCCAGGGTGAGAAGTGGATATGGGAGGATATGAATATGGGATATGCACACCTCAGAAAGGAGTGCATGGTGTAACTTTTTCTCACTGTGTGGGTCCACCAGCTCTGCTCTGAGCTGACCTGCTTCACTCTTCATCAGCTTAGCTTCCCTCACGTGGATGCACCAAGGTGAGGGGAATCAAATGGTTCGGAGAAGGCTGGTGACCTTCCCTTGCACACAGCAGGGTCACAGCAGGGTGAGGAGGTGGTTCTGCATGCAGATCTAGGCTTGCACACCCCCGTGGCATTGGGGTGTGAACATGCACATGGCGGGCACGTACATGCAAGCATTTCAAACGCTCCCGTCCAGAAATTGAAAGCTTTCTTTTAGAGCACAATATTTTTTCTGGTGGCTTTCCAGCTTCAGGTGCTGGAGAAATAGTTTCTCTGCAATGAGGGATCCCACTGTTGAAGGTCGCTTCCCCGAGTGTACAGCACCTCGCATCAGAGGTTTCAAAACCCTTTCCAAGCATCAAAGAATTCACTTCTAGCACCCTTGCAGGATGAGTGCAGCTGATCGTCCCCTTGCTACACAGCTGGAGCTCCAGTGTGGAGGTCTGCCCACAGGCTCCCAGTGGAGCAGTGTCAAAGCTGGAAGAAGTACTCAGAATTCTGACTCAGCTCATCCTCCTTTGACCTTATTCCAGGTCTCTTCCCAGGTGACTTCTAGCTGTAAGAAACTGTTGAGTTTCATACTTCAGTGAGGATCATAGAGTCCTTGCTTCTCAGCTCAACTTGAGAGATGAGATTGGCAGGACAGCACAGAGGTGCAGAGGCCACAAAGGACTTTGATGAGGTTTCTTCCAGTCCCTGAGCTCAAAAAGAGTGGAATTCAGCTAACTGACCCTGCTGTGTGGAAAGGACAGCCTGGAGCCTTCTGGATGCTTGTCTTGTGCTGGTGCAGAGGTGGTGACACAGAGGCTTACAGAGCCTGGTGGAGCGTAGCACTGCCATATGCACACAGGGACCCTTAGGTACCTGGGCCCCAAAATGATTCCTGCTGGTGCAGATGCTCCCTTTGATTGCCAGCTGAGGAGAGGAGGAGTTCTTCCTTCTCAGAGAATCTGAGTGGGTGCCTGCACCTTGACCAAGGCTTCAGGATTCCCATCTTCTGTGCAGCTACTTTGACCCCTACCATGTCATCCCAACTTGTGTCGGGTTTGCATGTGTGGAGGAGATCTTGCCCACAAGGATTGTTTCTGTGTTTGGAAGCCCATGATGGGCAGAGGTCTCTTAGCAGCAAGTTGGATTGTTTTGGTTTGGTTTGATTTTTTTCAATTGGGAACATCACAACAGTGTAGTTCTTTTGGGTGCATGTAAGAGACAATGGACTTTTTAAAAGGTGCTTATGTAGGTCAGGGCACCAGCTGACAAGGAATACTGTTTGCAAAGGTTTGTTTGTGGAGCAGGCAGGAGTGGGCAGCAGGACTCGTAGCCATGTGGTAGGTTTCCCATTTGAGAGTATCCCTGGTAATGCTGGGTGTCCTTGGAGGACTGAGATGTAACAGTTTGTGACATGCCACCTAAGTCATGGAATTCTTTGGCTTGCAGGAAGGAACACAGAAGAAGAAGAAGCTATGATGCAGGAGTGGTTCATGCTGGTTAATAAGAAGAATGCCTTAATAAGACGGATGAACCAGCTCTCCCTGCTGTAAGTATGGATGCACACAGGTGTTTGCAACAGGGTGACTTGCTGCAGCCTTCACACATCAGACAGATGCAAAACCTTTTTGCTCTCTTCCCACTGGACTTCAAAAACACTCCCTCAAAAGTCAGATGTTTTGTGGAACACCTCAGTAGCTTGGTTTCCCTCCCATTTCAGACCTGACAATGAGAAATGTGTGGTGTGGTGGCACCAGATTAGCCAGAGCTGAGGGGGGAAAAAAAGGAACAATTAAAGCAATAGTTACATTTTCAAAGGCCAACAGTAGAATAAAATTACATTTTAAAAGTGCAGGAGTAGATCTGGATCGTGCCTCAGATGTGACAGGTGAGGAGAGAGAGCAAAACCCCAGTTGCCACCCACTTCTTAGCAGATGCCATCACTAGTTCTGTGGCACCAGGCTGCTGGGAAGAGGTTAGAGGCTCAGTCCACAGCAGTGATGCCACCAGGACTACAAAGGAAGGACACAGCATTGGGTTTTTTTTTTGAACTGGCACTGGCAAGGAAGGGAACAGAGGCTGCTGACTTTTAGAGCCATTCTGCCCTCTGTGCTTCTTTTCCATCTGCTTTCAGCTGGATTATATTTCTTTCAGTAATGCCACCTAGTGTAGATGCCTGCATACTTCCCTGGGAAAAGCCTGTCCTCCCGAATTTCCTACCCTGCCTGAACTCAACAGAAGATTCTACCTTCAAAATAATCAAATTAATATTTTCATTATTCATTAGGGCCGAATGCATACAGGATAATAATTCCACTGCCATATTCTCTGGGTGGATGGGCTGAGGCTGGAAGTTGTTCATGGGATCTGGGGAAATGTTTTATACTTAGGACATTCCACAATAACTGCTCCAGGGATGGCTATGAAATCATTATGTCCTGTAGCACCAGAGAGTTGCAGTGCTGGGGTGAAAGCTAACGTTAGGGAGGTGTCAGCCCTGCGGTTGAATGTGCCACCTGAGCCAGGTTTGAAGTTTGTGTATCACTTGTTTGGAGTGGCTTAAAGTTCCAGAGAAAAGTCAGTTCCCAAGTCCTAAAATCAATGTAAGTTAAAGGTTCTTTTAAGCGTTTAATGATTTAGTAATTAACATATTGATGAACTTTTGCGACTTGCCTAGGGAAAAAGAACATGACCTGGAAAGGCGCTACGAGCTGCTCAACCGGGAGCTGAGAGCCATGCTGGCTATCGAAGGTAAGAGCGGCGGCGGGCACCAAGGCAAGGCAAACGCTGCCTGCCAGGGGTGGCTGCCTGAAAGCACCAAAGGTGGAGGCTTCTCTGTTGCAAATAAGGGCCGATAATCACGACCAATTAACACGGCATTTCAAGTGGTAGCACACAGCAAACACCTGGGGCTGCCATCCCATTCTTAAGTTTTATTGGGGAAACAAACAGACCAACAAAGTCTGAGGTATGGTACAAAGAAATAGTCTCCATGGAAGAAACTTTGGAAACAAAGTGTTGAGGAGGTAAATGTTTGCCCAGGGTTCGTTACTTTTTATGGCAGTAAGGCTCTCCCTGGCTTTCCCTGCCTCATCCAGTGGAAGGGGTGACCCACAGAAGGAGGCCTCCTTCTTTTATTCTTTCAGGACTGTTTTACAACAGTATCTCACTGCGGGGGGAGGGAGGGAAGGAAAAAGAAGTGTGCTGAGTTTGGTGGTGAAAGCCCCGCTTGCCAAGAGGGGGTGTTTGCTGGCGAGGGCCGCCGGGAGCAGCGCGATGCTCCGTGCCGCTCGGCTCTCCTGGGCGGCTCTCCTGGGCGCAGCCACCCCACCGGAGCGCTACCCCTGGGAAGATTGACGCGGGGGATAAGCGAAACAATCGCCTCCTTTCCGTGGGGCTTTCAGGTGGATTGTACAGTAATCCTGGGGATGATTCAGAATCAAAAATAAACATCCAGCCAGCTTAAAACCATTGCTTGCACTATTTTCTTATTTAAATATCTTAAGTGTTTTCTAATGCCGCGGCGCTGGCAGCTCTCAGGCACAAATGCTGCCTTACAGTTCAAAGATGTTTGCTTAGAAGTTAATCCTTTGGGCTCTGTAAAATGGACCTTTTGTCTAATCAATGCAAATTGATTTTGCTATTCCGTATTGACCTCTCAACCCTTTGACTGTCCATGGTAATTTCTTTCTTCACCTGATAAGGTACCTGATCCATAATAAATCAATTCTAATTAGTTTGGAGACTTGACTGGGAGCACAAGTTTGTAGGAAGAAAGCAGCAGGTTTCAGGTAGCTTTTTCATCTCTCTCCTTCTGTGGTTATATATATACTTTTTTTTTTTTTTTTTTTTTTTTTTTTTTTTTTTTTTTTTTTTGCATAAGACTACACTCCCTATATTGGTGGAGTTGGATAATCTTGATGATCTTGAAGGTCTTTTCCAACCGAAATGATTCTATGATTCTCTTCTTGGGTGAACTGCAATCATAAATATATACACAGCTTTCCACAGAGATTAATTGGGAATGATGCTAATGAAACATTTAGAATAAAATACTCCAAAACCAGAGAGGAGCTAGGAGATGCTGGATTTAAATCCCTTATTTCAGTCTTTAATTGCCTCTTTTATATATTACTGCTTTGGAACATCCCAGCAGCAGCCTTTGAATGTCCAACAACCTCTGCCATCACACCGACTTGAACAAAAATCTGTCCATTTTTCTTCTTGTAAATTAAGAGAGGGATTCCAAAAGTCCTCCTTTTTTTTTTTTTTCTCTCTCTTTTGTTTTTGTTTTGGTGGGGGTTTTGCATTTTTGTTTGTTTAGTTGGTTGGTTGGGTTTTTGTAGGGTTTTTTTGGTGTTTTGTTTTGTTCCCAATGTTGATATGGTAAATAGGGGTTTAGGGAGAAAACATAAGTGCTGGAGAATTGTGGTGATTGGTAATTTATTAATTTACTTGTTTATTTATACAACAAAGACTTTATTTAGCATTTTAACCCTCTGTAAGATTATGATGATGATGATGATGATGATGATGATGATGATGATGATGATGATGATGATGATGATGATAAGAACTTCTAGGACTTACCTGCTTTTACCTTAAAAAGCATATGAAAGGAGAAACTCTTCCAGGAAACCCCCAAACACATTTGTGACATCTCACCCCTCCGTGTGTACGTTGGCACTCTGACACAGGCTGGGGTGCAAGGATGCACTTTTTTGGGGCAGCAGCAGGAAAACCCACACCACTTGTGATAAATGTAGAAGAAGCAGGAGCTGCCCATACAGCCCTGTGCTGTCTGCTCCGAGGCCATTTAGCTGATTGCTAATAAGCACTTGGGCTCCGTGAAGGAATTGAAAAGACAGATCTCACTTTTACCAGCACCAGTTCCCAACCTGGAAAAAAATACGAGCAGGAAGAAAAACAACATTGTGATATATATTAAGAGGACAAGACTGGTTTGTTTGCCTATGAGAAAGGCAGAATGCAGCAGCCCAAACTGGAACTTAAAAAGAAAAGTCTTTGAAAGGTGCTAATTAGTGTTTTGGTAAATTGCTCTAAGTCTTCCACGCGTGACTGTGCTGTTTAAAAATCTATCAACCGATTTACTTAGCTAGTTGATGACAGGGAGGGAAAAAAAAAAAATTAAAAAGAGGGGGTGGGGTGTGGGGGGGTGGTGTTGGAAGAGAGCCTTGCCGAAGGTAGCAGCCTGCTGATGGCAGATAAAGGCAGTTTCTTGGCGGCCAGCCTGGCCTGGCCGCGCAGGCAGCGTGCGGGCAGCACTGGCGTCTGGAGGTGCTGACCGTAACAGTGCTCAGCGATGTGGAGATGGTGTCCTCTTAGCCAGCAGCTAAAATGGAGGCATGGGCAGCTGAATGGCCTTTTGGACTGTAATGGCTCTTCACAGGGAACACAGGAATGACCCAGGGAGGGGGAAAAAAAGGCATGCTTTCTTTTTTTTTTTTTCCTGCCCCCCACCTCGTTTAGCTGGAGAGATAAGACAGAGAGTTAACATCCAGCTAGAAAGTGTTCCTCTGCTTTTCCACTGCTGGGAGTGCTCCGACTAAGATCTGCAAATCCCAGCCTAAGTGGCCAAAGCAAATGGAGGTTCCCTGGGTTTGTTTCATCCCGTGCAGGTGGGGCTGGCAGTTTGGGAGCTCACCTAAACGAGGTGCTGCATTTCAGAGCCGGATTTTCACCGTGGCCAAGTGGCAGGACGCTTTACTTTCAGCTACCTGTTCTCTCCTTTCTGCTTTTTTTTTTTTTTTTTGTGCCTGTGTGTTTTTTTTTCTCTTTTCTCTTTCAAGATTTAATGCCTTCTCAGAAAAGATAAGTTCATTTTTGCACACCTTGGGGGTGGCGTGTTCATTTTCTGCCCAAGAAATGGATCCTCTTCCAGATTTTGTACATCTTGATTTATTCTTGGCTTATAGTTTGAAGTGGGTGCTCTCCTAAAAGGATTTATGCATAGGTTCACTATTTTTGTAGTTATGGTTTATATGATAAGCTTTTTATATTTAAAATCAATATGTAATCCTGTGGAGGAGCTTATCCTCTAAAACCCCATTTGTAAATCTATTTTAGCTTTGTTACACCGCGCAGCCACAGTATTCCATAGATTGATTAGGTTCAGCAGCAGAATCCTATCAAATGGCCTGCTCTGATGATGATGCAAACTCTTTCAGGATTGCTAGTTGACTGGAACTAAAGATAAGACCTGACTGCAATCCCCCAATGTGCTCTTTACAAAACTAGTGTTAATTTTCATCAAAGTGCCAGGCTTATTTATTATAGTGGCGAGGTTGAAGGTTTTACTACAAGAACTTTCCACCATTTCTATTAAAGCATTTCTATGGGAACCGGCTGCCTCTTTGCTCCAAGTAATTATCAGTTTAAGCAGTGGGAGAGGGTGTGAGGGGGTGTGGGGGGGGGGAGAGGTGGTAAAAAAAAGACAATAGGAAGTCAATGAAGATGAATAATTGAAAACATTTCTACTTTTAACGTGAATTTAGCAAAGTCTGTCGTTTCAAACTGCCCGTCGCTACCGGTGGCACAGGGACTTCAGCTTTCAACACTTTTAGCTCATACACAGCCTCGGAGCTTAATCCTATTTTTGTCCTGAGCGTAGCTTTTTAGAACAGTATTATTCTGAAATCTCCAAATTAATCACAGCCCATAGTGTAGCTTCCCGGAGCTGCAGTCAGCCTGGGGAACTCTGTGTGACAGGTGTTAGAGGTAATCCTGGCTTTAAAGGCACAACAGGTAGGAATCCAACTTGAACAGAGTTGGGTTTTTTTTTTTCTTTTAAAACCTAGGGATGCTCCTGACGCTGCAGCATTTTGTTGGCTAAACCAAAATTGCAACGTTGATCACACAAAAAATGTTGTTTAAATACTTGCCCACGTTCCTCTTTTAATCAGTTGCTACTTGCTACTCTTTATTTGGAGCTGGGGAGGGGCAGGAGGGGGAGAATCAGACTCCTGGTTGAGGAAACAAAAATGCAAGGGAATATTTCCAGCAGCAAGTTGGTTTTTTTTTTTCCTGTGGCCTATTTTAAATCAGTGCAGAAATCAAACCAAACCATTAAACCCCAAACAAATAACAACAAAAAAACCAAACCAGCCAGTTCTTGTTCCATGAAGTCCTAATATGATATTATTTACCCCACAAGGGCTACAGGATGGGGGTAACAAAAAAAAAACTAGGGAAAAAAAAAAGAAAAAGCAATTTAGGAAACCTCGTAGAAAGGGACTTAAAGGAGAAAAAGAGCAGTGAAGGAGTGAGCAAAAGCTGGACCGAAATATTTTGACTGATGTTTGCCATTTCAAAAGCTAAAATTGCTGCTGAAAACCAGAGCAAACAACCAAAAATAACACGAAAAATGCTTGGAAAAAAAATTACAGAGTTTTTCAACGGAGTGAAACACGTCAAAATTGCAAAGCCATTGAATCGAGTCCAGGGAGAGATGGTGGATTTGGGGTCCATTTCCCTTTCCAACTTCCCATGCCCCAAGGTGCCGGGCACCCCGAGCCGCAGCAAAAGGAGCGGCAGAAGCCAGGGAAAAGTGAAGCTGGAAGTTGGGGAGCAAGCAGCCATCACGTTCTCCGCTGCGCCCCTCTCCTCCTGCTCCCCGCAGCTGCCTTTCGCCCGGCCGCGCCGCGATCACGTCGCGCACGCAGGGATTTCATCTCTGTGGGCAAAAGCTTGCGGGCTGGGGGGGCTCCGGCTCGCAGAGCGGCAGCGCGGCGCGTCTGAAACGAGGGGAACTGAAGGAGCCTTCCCCCAGGCTGATCCGAAGGGCGAGCAGCGGTGGAAGTGGAGAGATCGCCCTGAGAATTGCCTCCTAAAAGGCTGCTGCCCAGATTAAACCAGCTTTGTCGCAGGAGAAATGGCCCGAGTTAGCAGGAAGCTTCAGTTCTAATCTGTGTACAGCTGGAAAATTATTTCCTTAGCCACAGTGGAGAAGTGAGCAGATTTGAGAGAGAAAAAGAAGATGACAAAGGAGGAGAAAAAAAGAAAATTAAAAAAAAAGAAAGAAGAGGAGGAAAAGGAAAAGGAGGAGGGAAAGAAAATGGAAAAGCACAAGAAGGAGAAAAATGAAAAGAAAAACGAAAATAACAAGAAAAAATTGAAAGAAAAAGGAGGGGAGGGAGAAAATGAGAAAAGGAGGGGGAAAGAGGGAAAAAAACAGAAAAATGAAGAGGAAAAAAGTGGAGAAAAAGGAAAATTAAAGATAAAAGGGAAAAGGAGGTGGAAAAGGAAAGTAACTAGAAAAAAACTCTTGGGAAGTTCTGGCAGCGCCCTGCCAGAGCAATGCTTTAGGAAGGCCCTGGTACCACGGCACCAAATGCCTTGCCTCTTGCGAGCCGCCGCCGTGCATGTTCCCCTCTGCCGAGTGTGGCCGCACACGGACACGTGTCAGCGTGGGCTCTCCCTGCGTGCACTCGTGGGCCCAGGCCGAAGGACGGCAAGGGCGTGAGGGAAGCGGCTGCGCGTTTCTGCCTTCCTGCCGCTCTCCCAACCTTTATTGCATGATGATGCATCTAATTTTTAATTTGTAAATACAAGGCCGAATTCCCTCCAGCACCGCTCGCTTTCATCAGGCTTCTGAGCGGTTCGCCGTCTTGAATAAATTCGGCTTTGGAGGGGGGTCAGGGGGATTTGAACCACTGCATTCTTGCGGGGTTTGTGAAGATTCACATGGTAACGAGTGGTGAGCATTGTTCGGGTTATCTGAATAAGCGCCAGCCTGTGAGTTTTTAACATGATCGCCCAGGGCAATGGAGAGCACGGGGAGAAAGCCAAAAGGACTGGCACCCTCGCTTCCCTTCGGGAGGAGGAGGAGAGGAGGAGGACGCCGTCGGGCCGGTGGCGATGGCTTCTCCCTGTGGGGTTTCTTGACGGTTCTTCTTTGATGGTTGGACTCGATGATCTTAAAGGTCTTTTCCAACCAAAACGATTCTATGACTCTATGGTTCTTTTGGTTGTTACTTTTTTGGAGCCGGTGTCCTCTTTCCCTCCTGCTCCTCATTTGCCCTGCTATCTTCCCTCATCATCTACTGCTCCTGCTTTTCATTGTTTACCTTCTTAATGAGGGAGGCGGGGAAGGCTGGGGCTTGAGTGACAGCAACAAGCCCTTACGGGCTGGCTGGAGAGCCCGGAGGCTGCGGGGTGGCCCCGGGGGGCTGCGGTGTGCTGGGCCGGGCGGGGAGAAATCCTTTTGGGAAAAGCGAGGCGGCCCGGTCCTCCGGTACCTGCTAGCGGCGGGGCGATGGAGTCCCGCGATACTCTGTAGCAACTGTATTTTTACTTCAAAAGCGGGGGGTGAAATGCTAATTAACTGCTACCTGCTTTTAAAGTTGCTACGAAGCATATGGTGGTGCCCAGTGTGAGATTCCTCCAGCTGCTAAGAGCAAGAGAGGAATTAGCAAAAGGGAGCGCCGGGTTGCAGGGAAACAGGCCTTCCTCATAGGAAGAGAAACTTGGGTGATGGCGGTGCCCATCCAGGAAACACAGTTCTAAAAAATATACAAAACCCAACCACAATCAAAAACTCAAAATAACACGCACCAAAAAAAAAAGAAAAACAACAACAAAAAAGAACCAAACCCAAACAAACAAAAAAACCAACTCCAAATAAACAAACAAAACCCCTCGATAATTAAAAAAAAAAAAAAAGAAAAAAAAAAAAAAAGAAACAACCAAATGACCCCAAAGTTGCTGCTGAACTCCCCTCAGCTAGGTGGCTGTGCTTGTCCGGTGGGCTGGGGTATACCAAGCCAGGCTGTGCCGTCCTGAGCCAGGCCGGGCTGTACTGATCTCCCCGTTGCAGCAGCCCCGGGTCCTGGCCGCTGCGGCCCGGCAGCAGCACCACCACAGCCCGGTGGTGTCAGTTGCAGCGCAGCGATGCCGGCCACGGCCCGGTGGTGTCGGCCACGGTGTTCTCAGTGGTGTTTTTGTTTGTTTTCTCCCCTGGCAGACTGGCAGAAGACTGAGGCGCAGAAGAGGCGGGAGCAGCTTCTGCTGGACGAACTCGTTATTCTCGTTAACAAACGGGACGCGCTGGTCAGGGACCTGGACGCCCAGGAGAAGCAGTGAGTCGGGTGAAGGGGGTGGCGGTGGTGGTGTGGGGAGGGTAACCCCGCCGAGCTGCCACGGCACCCGTGGGTTTGGCCCAAATTTTCTGGGGGAGGAGCGGGGGTCCCAAGCGCGGCGGTGTGCGCCCTGTGCAGCCCTCTCACCGCACCTTCCGCCGCCTCTCTCCGCAGGGCCGAAGAAGAGGATGAGCATTTGGAGAGGACCCTCGAGCAAAACAAAGGCAAGATGGCCAAGAAGGAAGAGAAATGTGTCCTCCAGTGAGCGGCCTTCCCGCCGCAGCAGCAAAATCTCAGCGCGGCTCTTTTCTTAATGTTTTTAAACTGCCGATATAAGGACTGGAGGAAAAAAAAAAAGTTAAAAAAAAGAAATGTAAACTTTTTTCCCTCGTTTTCTTAGCGCAGATCTAGGCTGCACCGGGCCCCGCTCCGTTGTTTCTTTTTTGGTTTCCATTCAAGCGACCTCGCGTGTACCATGGTTTTCCTTGTGGGCTCAGCTCTCCTGCTGAAAGGCTTCGAAATGGAATCGCCGAGACCTCGGGGTGATGCTGGAGAGAGAAGGGCGTCTGGAGCAGAAGAATTAAAGTCTGTCCTGGTTTCTGTAGCTGGAGGAGGGCTGAGTTTTGGAATAAATACGTTTTTGTCATAATAGGATTAGAGAAGGGGATATAGGGAAAAAAAAAAGAAGTAATAAATAAAAAAACATTGGGAATGGTTTCATTTAGTCCTGCCATATGTAATACTTCATCAGCTACCTACATTTTATAGTTAGGTCAGATCCACCCCCCGTGATTATTAAAAATGTGCGGTATTTACCCGTGTTTGATTGCAGCAGGTTCGCATTTCCCCGGGAGCAGAGCCGAGCTGCTTTGCTTTGCTTAACTCCCAGAGTTAAGGCAAAGCCCGGGGAGCGGCTGCAAAGCCCGCGGCAGCCCGGCTACCACCACCCAGGGCAACGCGGCACTTCCCACTCGCGTCCTCTGCATCACCCCGCGGGGTCGGGCCCGCTCCACGTTATTTATTGTGCCCGGGCCGCTTTGTGTTCCATGCCCCCCTTCACCCTGCGTCCTGCCCTGTCTGTGTGCCCCCCACGCGTGTCCTGCTCTCGCTTCATCCCTTCGTGGAGCTCGTCTCGTTTATTTATTACAATACCGAGTCATATATAAGATTTTCAATAAAAGTCGAATCTTTCTTACCGTACCTGCCGCTCTCCTCCTTACCTGTGAAACCCACCCCCCACCTCCTCTCACAGCCCGGGGACCGGGAAGGAATCGACCCTTAGTTGTGGACGGGGACGGCTGCGGGGATCCGCTGCCCCTACCCCAGGCACTGCTTCGGCTGCCGCGAAACGAGAAAGTTTTTCGTTTGTTTTCGTCGAACGGCAGCCGGGGCTGGGGCCGGGGCCGGGTAAAAGTTTTCCCCGCGGGGCCGATGGAGGATGCGTGGCCAAAGCCCCGCTGCGGCGGGGAGCGCGCAAGGAGAGTACCCACGGAGAGCTGGAGGGAGCCCAAACCACGCGGCTGTCCCCGCTGCACCTCGCCCCTCCACCCGCTTCCCCCCTCTCCCCCCCCCAATATTCGACGGCTCCGGTCCCCGCCGCGTCCACCCAAAAAGAGAGAATCCCCCGTTGAGGAGGGCAGAGTCTTTTGCGAAGGGTCGCAGTGCCCACGGGCTGTGCTGGCCCCGGGGGTGGAGGTGCTGGGGTTGCCCCAGTGCCCACCGGTGGATTTATTTCCATGCGAAGTTGGGGAGGATGCGCGGAGAGCTCCGCTGCTGAGGTGGGTGGGTGGGAGGAGAAGTAGGGGGAGGCAGTGGACAACTGGCTTCACCATGCCCCCCTGCCTTCTCCCAAGAATATCTGGGTCGGGGGTACGGGACGCTCCGAGAGCTCCGCGGCTGCAGAGGGCAACGACGATTCTGGAGGGGAAAGCCCGCAGTGCTGATAGCCCAGCCGGGCACCGAGCTGTGCTCAACCCGAAACCTGAGTCTGCCCCGAGGAGGCTGCGAGAGGGGACTGCGGGCGGCATCCCTTCCTGGAGGGGCACTGCTTATCTGTCTTTAAGGCGAAAAAAGTAACTTGGCTTGGGAAAAATAAGTGTGGTCCCCTCTGCCTCCCTCTCCCAGCCCGGGAACCGGCCGCAAAAACGAACGCCCGTGCCCCTCCACACCGCCGAAGTCTAGGGGGTCGCGCAGCCCACCCCCTCTGTCCGGCCGCACCCCCTGTCCGGCCGCCGACCTTACCTGGGCTCAGCGGGGAGGGTGCGGGTTCCGAATGGCGGCGGGGAGGCGGGCTGGGGGGGGGTCGGCCTGAGCCGGGCCCGTCACCTCAGTAGGGGGCGAGCCCCGCGCCCGCCCTGTCCGCAACCCCTCGGCCCAGCCTGCGAGGAATCGCCCGCAATTGGGGATTGGACAACCGCGGGGGGCGCGAGGAGAGGTTTGGCAGGGGCACAGATACCCCCCGGGGTGTGAGTGTGGTGTTGGGGGTGGGTGGCTGCTGCCTGCCAGGACTGAGGTTTGCCCTGGTGGGGCAGTGATTGGGAAGGCGGCGAAAGGCCGGAGCTGGCGGAGAAGGGGGAAAGCAGCCCGGCTCAGGACCGGGGCAAAACGGGGGAATGGGGGCTGGAAAAGGGGGGAGGGGGCGGAAGGGGCGAAAGGGGGGTAAAATGCCCCCTAAATCCTTCCTCCTTCCTCCTCCTCCTCTCTCCGCGTTTTGTGAACGGGCCGCGGCGCTTTTGTTGCGGGGAGCGGTGCCCGTGTAGCTGACTCCTGCGAGGAGCAGCCTCGCCTTTCCCGGCCCCCCTCATCCCGCGGTTCCCTCCCGCCCGGGTCAGACGGCTCTCAGACGGCTCCCTCCGCACCCGGGAGAAAAAAAAAAAAAGAAAAGAAAAGAAAAAGAGGGGAAAGAAGGGAAAACACTAACAGAAAGGACAAGAGGTGGGGAGCGCCCCGCACACCTTCTTAGAGGTGGTGACCCCCCCCCCCCAGACACACACAGCTCCCGCTCTCCCGTCTCGCCGCTGCTCTCCGAGCCCGCCGCTGCCGGCAACGACTTGAGCTGCGTGGCGCGGCGAGTCCTCTTCCCCCCCCGCCATCCCATACACGCATAAACCTCTCCCACCGCACACACCCCACCCCCTCCGCTGAGCAGCCCCGGGATCCGCGATACGTGGGAAAGGTGCGGCCGCTGCTGTTAAAATCATTGTTATTATTTTTAAAGTACAAAGTTTGGGCGAATCTTGCGGAGGGAGAGCAAAGTAACACCCTTGACTCTCTCCTCACTCGAGCAGGCGGCGACCGAAACTTTTCCGCGGTCCCTTCGGACACAGTGCGGGGGACACCCAAGGTGGGAGTGGGCAAAGCTACGCGACCGCGGAGCAACTGTCTCCGCCTCCCCTCTCCCCGCCCCGCATAACTTCTCTAATGAGTGCCATCCCTTCCAAGGAAGTTACGCGAGGGGTGCTTTACGCTTTCCTCCATCGCCCCAACTCAATCCCGCAGCCCAAACTGGGCGCGTCGGCGGAGGGTTACGCGGGGGAGCGCGGAGTGGGGCGGTGTGGGGAGTGGGTAGAGGAGGGGGGGGGGCAAGCGCTTTGCTTTGCCATTGCCCCAGCTGCTGTCAGTCAGGCGGGGAGCGGCTGGGGATTGGCGCCGGGCTGGTTACGCAGATGCTTTGCGCGCACATACAAGGGTAGGGCCGGGGGTAGGTGATCAAATCTTCAGCAGGGCCGCGGATCTATCGCGCCCCGACAGCGCGGGCAGCCGGCAAAAGGTAAGCGCGGGGGACCAACGAGAATTTTGGGGGGGGGGGTGGGTTGCGCGGCTGGGTCGTCGTCTCCCCCCTCCTTATCCCCCGCCCCGTCTCACCTACGCGGCCACCTGCGGAGCGGCCGCGTAGGTGAGACGGGACGGGGGCGGTGGGCACCGCGCTCCCCCAAAATGTTCCTCTTTTCCTCCCCCCGTCTCCGCTTTATTTGGCGGTTTTTTTTCCTACCCTCTCTCCAAACGGGACGCTCCCGTTCCGACGAAAGTTACACAACGTCGGGTCACGGTGACTGGAGCTCTCTCCCTCCCCAAAAGATCTACCACCCCCCACACACACATCGGGAGGTGTTGGTTGTAATGGGGCATGGGTTGGGGGGGGCTGTTCCTAATCTCAGCAGCGGGGTCCGCCGGGGTCTCTCCGCCCCTTCCTCCGCTCCGCGTTTATCTCCTGATTTTTTGCCACCACTGAGCCCGGTCGCTGCTTCCCAAACTCGTGTGTGTGTCCCCCACCACACACCCCGGCTCTACCAGAGCCACCCCCGCCGAGCCCCGGGACGGGGCCCCGCTGCTGTTTCTGTCCCGGGTTCCTGTGCTCTCCCCCTTTTTTTTTCCCTTTCATTTTTTTTTTCTTCACGCCCCCCCCCACCCCCCCTTTAACTCTTATCCATTTCTAATTAAAACGTCCCCGTCTGCTCGCTTTTTAAATTAATTATACTTCCCTCCTCTGGTACCTCCTTTTGATTCCTAATCCAATTATCTTTTTAAATAATTGCTTTATCTCTCCCCATCGCCGGGCACTGTTGCCTCTCGGCACTTGCAAACAGCTTGCTTTCCTTTAAAATAAAATAATAACAATAGTAATTATAATTATTAAGCATAATTATTAATAAGAACAACAAAATCTCCCCTCGGAGGTCTCCCATCCGCGGGACGTTCTTGGGCAGGACTCGGAGTGACCGGACCCCTTAACCCGCCTCTCTCTGCTCTCTCCCCAGGCGCTGCCCGGGAAAGAAATCTGCTTTTTCGTTTCCTGATCCTCGTTATTTTATATTTCTTTTATTTTTTAATATTTTCTTTTATTTTTTAATACTTTTTCCTCTGTCTTCCTTTGCCTGCGGTTACTTCAGAACCTCACGGCGGGACAGAACGATCAAAACTCCTACGACACCGATTTTCTGCTCCGTTTTTAAACTCTTGTTGGCTGTTGATTTTTTGGTTTTTTTTTTTTTTTATTTGTGTGGGTTTTTTTGTTTGTTTGTTTTTTGTTTGTTTGCTTTTTTCCCCCCTTTGTTTGGGGTTTTATCAGGGATTCTTTTTGTTGGGGCTTTTTCCCCCTCTCTCTCCTCTTTCCCTGCCCACCCCATACATTTAAACTTTTTATTGTTTGCTTTTTAAAATTATTTTTATTTTTCTGCGGGACTGTGGAGGAACTTTGCCCGGCTTTTAGCATGATGTCTTACCTTAAACAGCCCCCTTACGGCATGAACGGGCTGGGGCTGACGGGCCCCGCCATGGACCTGCTGCACCCCTCCGTGGGGTACCCGGGTGAGTGCCCAGCGCCGCGCTGACCCTTTCGCCCAACCCCGTTAAGCGCTCTCACCCGTCCAGCAGCGAGCAGAGGGAGAAAAACTCCGACCCGGGTGGGCTTGGAGGAGCTGGTGGGGCCGTAGGATTTGGGGTGGGCTGTGGAGTGATCGCACCCATTTACCCCCAGCCTGGGGTGAGGACCCAGCGCTGGTTCCGGCTGAAATTTACCCCCATCCCTGCAACTCCTTCATTCATTCCCGTCAGGATTTTTAAGGATAAACAAAACAACATAAAAAAAAAAAAACTTTCTAAAAACAAAAAGTAGATTTATTTCTGCAAAACGAAATCTTTCTGTAGCTGCGACCGGGGCAGGGCCTGACCCTTCCCCAGCCCCGTGCCTCTCTCCTCACAGGACCCAGGCGGGCAGTGCTTGGCTGCCGTGGCAGCGGGGTGTGAAGGGAGCACCACCGCTCTTTGGGGTCACAATGGGGGGTGCCTCACGGGCCCCTGCCTCAGGAATGCGGGGGCTTCTGCCAGGCCAGGGGTGTGCGGGGGAGGGCAGTGCAGGGAGAGCCTGTGTGACCGGCGTGGTGGTGCTTGCCCCCAGCCACCCCACGGAAGCAGCGTCGGGAGCGCACCACCTTCACCCGCTCGCAGCTGGATGTGCTGGAGGCTCTCTTCGCCAAGACCCGCTACCCCGACATCTTCATGAGGGAGGAGGTGGCCCTGAAGATCAACCTGCCCGAGTCCCGAGTCCAGGTATGGGACCTGCCTGGGGGGCAGTCCCCACCACTGTGCGCCGGGGCGACTCTGGGGCAGCCGACGTGGATGGGGCCACTCTGATGCAGCTCTCCGGCCACAGTCCTTTCCTCAGGGCTGGTGTCCCAGCCACTTGTCTGTCCTGCTGCTGGGGCATCCAGGCAAAAGGGGGCTTTTCTTTTTCCTTTTTTATCCTTTTAAATTAATTTTATTTTTATTGCTGTTTTTCTGTCCCACTCCCTCTGCCCCGAGGTGAAGCAGCCCTACGACCACAGCGCTTCCCACAGGTGCTCCCTCCAGCACGGCTCTCTGGGTGATGATGCCCGGCAGGGTGGGAGAGGCGGGCAGCCCCTTCCCTCTGCCCCGCCAGAGTTTGTTCCCCAAACCCCTATTTTGTCACCACGCAGGGGACATGAACAAACTGGGCCATCCTAGTCACTAGCCCTGGGAGTCCTTGCTGGTGGCAGAATGTGGGGTGGCCCAGGTGCCAGGCGGGGCAGGATTTTTTCTTTTTATGGGGTGCGGGGGTGTGCGGTGCTAATGGCTGGGCGTTGGTGCTGGGAGAACTAGTGCCGGGGTGAGGCTGACTGCATGGATGCTGCTGGGATGAGAAAGGGTGGCAGAGGGGGTTCTCTGCTCACCCCACTGCCCCTCCTCGCCCTGTTGATCGTCTCCTCACACCCCTTTCTTTCGCTCCAGGTCTGGTTCAAGAACCGCCGTGCCAAGTGCCGGCAGCAGCAGCAGAGCGGCGGCGGAGCCAAGAGCCGTCCGGCCAAGAAGAAATCCTCGCCGGCCCGGGAGAGCTCGGGCTCAGAGAGCAGTGGGCAGTTCACACCGCCGGCAGCGGCCTCCAGTTCGGCCTCCTCTTCATCCTCCAGCTCGGCCTCCTCAGCCCCAGCAGGTGCCCCAGCATCTCTCAGCACCCCAGCATCATCCATCTGGAGCCCGGCTTCCATCTCGCCCGGCGCAGCACCAGCTGGGGTGACCGTGCCCGAGCCTCTGCCGCCGGCTGCCACGTCCTGCATGCAGCGGGCCGGCCCTGCTGCGGCTGCCTCCACCAGCTACCCTGTCTCCTACGGCCAAAGCAGTGGCTACGGGCAGGCCTACCCTGCGCCACCCTCCTCGTCCTATTTTGGGGGTGTGGATTGCAGCTCCTACCTGGCACCCATGCACTCCCATCACCATCCCCACCAGCTCAGCCCCATGGGGCCCTCCTCGGTGCCCGGCCACCACCACCACCACCCGCTGAGCCAGAGCTCAGGCCACCACCACCACCATCATCATCACCACCATCATCAGGGTTACGGCAGCACCGGGCTGCCTTTCAACTCTTCCGATTGCCTGGACTACAAGGAGCCCACGGCTGCTGCCTCCTGGAAGCTCAACTTCAACTCCCCCGACTGCCTCGACTACAAGGACCAGGCGTCCTGGCGCTTCCAGGTCTTGTGAGGGGCTGACCACTGTCTCCCCCCACCAAAAGCTGCCACGGACCCCCCCACCCAAGCCTGGGGTCTCCCCGCCACCTCCCGGGCAGGACTCTGGCGCCAGCTCTTCCTCCTCCTCCTCCTGCTCTCCCCTCTTTGATAGCAGCGGCGATGCCCTGGGTGAGGGTCCTGCCACCTCCATCTCTACTGACTGATATTTATTTGCTTCCTGCACCCCTCCAGCGGGTTTATTATAATTATTATTTTTTTAAATGCAACAGAAGAGGAGTTGAAATTTAAAAAGCCTAGCATCTCCCCTGCTGCCCCACTGAACCCCAGGGAAGAGGCGCAGGCTGGCTCCTGCCCTGCTGGTGTCCCCCATCCCTATACTGATGTGGGGAGAACCCTTACCCCTGTGGTTGTGGGAGCCCCCAGCTCACTGGTCCTGTACAGCTTCTTGCTGCTGGGAGCAGTGGGAATGGTGTAAATACAAGGTCCATTCCAGTGACCGTGGGTATTTTTAGTTGATGCTGTTGGGTTGGCATTTATCTAGAGTCTTAACACAGAACAGAACTTCAACAAACAAAAAATTCCTTGGCTTCATTTTTTTAAAATTTTGTTTTAATTTTCTTCCCTGAAAATGAATCTTTTCCACACCTCTTATCCTCCGTCCATTCTCGAAGGCTCCACACAAGGTTGGCCGCACCGTCCCAGGGCTGGGTGGGAGCAGCAGCCCCAAGAGGGTACCCAGCAGAAGGGGAAGCAAAGAGCTGCCCAGCCAGTCCACAAACTGCAGACCAAAAACCCCCAAACTTTTGGAAAAAAATTAAAAACAATAAAAAGGAAAGAAAAAAAAGAGCAGTTAAAAGGAGAAAAAGTTTTGGTTAATTTTTTCTTGGGGGAGTGTTGCAGGGGAAAAGCAGCTCTTGGGATTGGGGCGGGGGGGTACAATTTTTTGAGGGTGTTTGGTTTGGTGATTAATTTTTTTTTTGAGCCCCTTCTGTGGGTTGGTGCTGCCTTACCTGCCTTGGGCTGGAGCTTCCCAGCAGCTCTGCCCCACAGAGGGAGAGCAGCCACGTCCCTGTGGCTTTGGATGCCGTAACCCCACACTTGCCCCTTCAACTGTAAGGCAAACCACCCCCTCCACAATTTCTTCCCCCCATCCCAATAAAATCCAAACTAATAAAAGTAGTGGTGTCCTGTCCTCCTTCCCACCCCGGCCCCGGGAAACTTCCCTGGGGGGGAATGCGATGCTGGGACATACTTCCCAGGGGCTCCCAGCAAGATTGAGGGGTGTGTGATGAGTTTGTGAGGGCTATGGAGGGGGGTGCCCACAGGTGAATGTGAGCATGGGCTGAGGACCCCCTTTTCTGTTAAATGACACTGCTAATTGGTTACTGATTTATTGTTACACCACGGCACTGGTGGGCCCACGGGATGGACAAATGCTGGCCAGCACAGCAACGACTTCCCCCAGGCTGGGGTGGGCAGCCCCCCAGACTGGGGACAAGCAGCCACACAGCCAGCCTTTGCCCTGCTGCACAGGGACGGCTGCTCGGTACCCCCACTTCCAGCTCTGGCTGCTAGCCTTGCCCTCCTCAGCTGCTGCCAGGAATGGGAGATTATGTCTCATGACAATCTCCCCACGCAGTTTGCCCTCCCCCTCCCCCTATTTGTTGGAGGCTGTCCACTGGTGTTGGGGCCATTCCTGTTCCCACAGGAGGACTAGGGGCTCAGGGGACCACCGGGGCTTGAGTCGTTGGTACACTGGAGGTAGGCAGTGTAGGCAACCCCAGATTGCTGTGCTCGGAGGCCACACCATGTGCCCCCATCCCTGCCCTCCCCAGGCACTGCCCCTCTGGGGCAGTGGGGACTGTGGCAGAAGGTTTGCATCCCCTGTACAACCCTCAGCATCCTGGTGGGATGCGAATGGGGCCGGCAACGCGCGGCCACGGCTGCGGCGGGGGAATCAGCGGGGGAATCAGGGGGTTCCACCCCAGGTGCCACCGCTGCAAGCCCTGTGCATCCTTTCAGGGTCACAGCCACCACACAGACGCCAGGCAGGGCGGGAGACCGCTGGCCTCCAGTATACCCGCGGTGCCGCAGGGAGAGCTGGGAGGGGATGAGGCAGCCCAGTGGATTTCAGTTTTTGCTTTAAAGAGTTATTTCCCCTGCTGTCTCCTGCAGTCTGTAGTGCATACACAGATATACACATATATTTAAGTATTTTTTTAGATAGGTAGATAGATAGATAGATAGATAGATAGATAGATAGATAGACAGACAGACATGCTTATAAAGTAATTATTCTCTTCTGTCAGCTCTACTGAGACATTCACCACCCTAAAGGGTGGACCACACATGCCGGGTCCAGGTGCCACCAGCTTGATGCATCTCCAAGCTCTTCTTTGCAAGCAAAAAATGAGTTAGCACAACCCTCCTGGAGATGGAGAAAAGGAGAAAAAAAATTCTGTGCTGGGCATAAAGTGAACTGAAGCTGCTATCCCAGATTTAGAGAGCAACTTCTTGAAACAAAAACTGCCCACATGTCACCTTCCTTAAAAACTGTGTTTCACTGCAGCTCTATAAATCAGCAGCTGAAAGCAGAGCCTGATGAAGAAGATGTAATGAAGATCCAGCACTCTGCACACTCTGCACTGTGGTTGCATCCGGGGGCTCCTTCAGCTTTTGGCACTCTAAGGGGTGCTCACACCTTCCCCCCTGCCCCCAATTTGGCCACCCAGCAGTGCCTGTCACTGCAGCCTAGTGGCTTCTCCAGCATCCCCCCCTTCCCACCCCATCACAGTTTGGACATTTTCCTGCCCCACTCCCCCAGACTCTGAGCACAGCAGTGGGGGTGAATGTGGGCTAGGGAGGGTCATGCCCAGGTTGGAGTAGGAGGTTGGGGGGGGGGGGGGGTCCCAACATCTCCCCCTCATTATCCTAGCAGCACAGCCACACCACTGAGGCCTGAGTGGTGGATCAAAAACTTCTGTCGTGGGCTTCCCTGAGGCTGCTGCCCCCAGCGCAAGTCTCGGCAGGCACGGCGGCTCGCTGCCCGCCGCGCCGGGAGCAGGCGCCGGCAGGATCGCGGCGCTTGGCTTTGGGGCAGCCGAGTTGTGAAACAGCCGCCTGGGTGCCAGAAGGATGCTGGGTGCGTGGCTACTTTAATTTTTATATACTGGGTTTTTTAAAAGCAACCCTTTGCTGCTAGAGCACAGCGCTGCTGGTGGTGCCGCAGTGCCCAGACTCCGGGCTGCCCGGCACAAGCCCGGCGAAGGTCCTGCCTCTCGCCCGAATGTGAGCTGCTGCCCAAGGCTCCAAAGGCACGTGATGCATTCCTGCCTGTAAGTGAAGGGCCAAGACTTTGGGAGGGGGTGGGGGTGGGGAGGGAGAGGGACAGAGTGGGAGAACACTCCCCAGCTTGGGCTGTCACTCGGTTTTGTGCTTGGACCTGAAACCTTTTCTGATCTGTTTGCTGTTATCAGAGTATTTGCTCTAAGTCAAGTCCCTGCTTGGAAAGCGTTGCTTTAAACTCCCCTGTATGTGGTAGGGAGCTGTGACAGGTGATAATTTGGATGCCTTTAGTGGTCCTCGGCCACGCAGAGGCGGGCAGAGGCTGGGCAGGGTTACTGCTGGCTCTGGTGGCCAGCTGCCACGTGCTCTGGGGATACAAAGTGGTACGGCTGAGCAGGAATTAAATTACTAAGGCATGACAATTCTAAATGACGATGCACCAACACAACTCACCGCAGCGATTTAGCAAGGTGCAAAGCAAACACCCCTGCAGCTGAACCAGGAGCCTTCGCAGCCAGCTTCTCCTGTGCTGACCCCTCCGACAGCCAGCCACTGCTAATTCCAACACCTGGAAGCAGCAATTCATGCACAGAATCGGCTTCAAACCTCTTCTGAATTTGTCAGTAATAATAATGATAAAAAAATCTGCCAGTGTAAGTCCCGGCTGAGGAATCTGCTCTGCTGGAGAGCTCTTCGTTCACGTCGTGTGGTGGAGCACAAAACACTGTGGGGAAGGAGGGGAGTGAAAATGGTCAAGGGGCTGAAGCCTAGAGGAAAACATATGCCTATTTTCAGCTGAACACTTTCTGGGTTTTCTTTTTTTTTGTTTGTTTTTTCATTCCAGGACAGATAGGACTTTTCCAAGGAACCCATGATTTTATTATTAGTAGCAGTATTAGTATTATTATTTTTAATAAACCCCCTGCAATTTTAGGAAACAGCATTCTGGATCTTACGTACATTTCTAGCATCGATTCCTGTATATTTTTTAAGCTGAAATCCTCTTAGCATGCAAAGTAAATAGATTATGATATACTGAAGGATTAAGAATCACTGTCTGGTGTCAGATTAATCCCTCATATAGACCATCACTTGTACTGACAGAAATATGGCTGCAATTCAGCAAAATCGCTGCAGAGCCGAGCACCGCACCGCCGCGTCTCGGGCAGGGGGAGCGCGGCCGCCAGTCCTGCAGCCTGCCCCGTCTGCTTCAGAAATTAAATTTCAATCTAGAGCATAGGAAAGGCAGAGTCCCCTCCAAGTGCTGCAGGAAGCACAGCCACCCCAGGTAGGGCTCTGCGCGGGGAGGGGATGCAGCAGCCTGCTCTATTTCAAAGCTCTCCTTTATTATTTTTTTTCCCCTCTGAGCGTGCAAAAAAACCCCGCTCAGTGCAGCCCATTTGCTCCCTTCAAGCTGCAGAGCAAAAGAAGTCTCCTTCAGATACAGCCATGGAAAGGTGTGCTGGAACGGGTTGGGACTTTTTCTGGGGTGATCAGAAGCAGCAAAAATTGAAAGCTGCAGAGCAAAAGGAGTCTTCTTCAGAAACAGCCATGGAAAGGTGTGCTGGAATGGGTTGGGAGTTTTTCTGGGGCCATCAGAACCAGCAGAAATTCAGCAGGGTTTTGGCTTACAACGCCAAATATTTTATTTGGGCAAATGCAGAGGTTTTGGTAATAAAAGACTTCAGAACAGTTGGGGTTTAATTTTATGCTGTGCTTTTATTTTCAGTCCGCTCATCGTACAAATCCGTCCATCGCCCAAAACCGACTCCAAGCAGCTCATCAGCTCTGGGTTGCAACCACCCAGCGCTCCCCAAAACAATCTCAGGCTTAACTCACGTGCCCTGTGGCAGAACCCCAAACCTGGCGTCCGTACACACCGTGCCTGATCCAACGGTGGGAAGAAAGACCTGCGACGACGCTCGCTCCTCTCCTCGCCGCCAGGAAAAAACCCGGAGGGCTGAAACAGGTTGCATTACCTTCTCAGTGCATTTTCTCTCCGTGGTTTAGAGGAGGCAGATTAAAATCTGGACTCCAACGGAATGATGTTTAAGAGGCTCCACGTCTTTTTCTTTCTTTCTTTCTTTTCTTTTCTTTTTTTTTTTTTTTTTCATTCAAGGCAAAATAATGGTTATTCAACTCAGATGATATATCCAGATATGAAAATTGAGAGCATTCTTGGAAAAAAAACAAAACAAAACACCAACCCTGCTGCTGACTGTGAAAGGCTGCTCCTTCACAGAGGTATCCTGAGTGAAGATTTTATCTGCTGCTATCTCAATAGGACAGTTTTCAGAGCCTGAAGTAGAAATTCAAATCTGCTTCCCAGTGAAGATTGTTAAAATATATAATGCATGGAGAAGGACAGACTTTCTCCCGAGACGGTTTTGGATTCATCCAAGCACCCCCAGCCCCGGCAGTGCCCTAAACGGGGATCGGCAGCTTTTGGCTGTCTCTGAACGAGGTGATGGCGATGCCACCACGCTGCCCTGCATGAACAAAGGCAGGGCAGTTGGTGCATGCATGTGCTCATGGTAACTAAGAAATCATTTGGAGGTCTAAGGGCAGAGTATTTTTGAAGCCTGGTGTTTTGTCTTCTGCTAGCAGAAGCGATGGGACCCAGGAGTAGCTGGAAGTTCGCTGAGGGACTTCCTGTGAACTTCACCACCTTGGTGACGTTTCCCCTTCCTTGCCGTGGCAGCTCAGTCACACCATCCCGAAGTGCACCACTTTGAGAGCCCCGCTGTCTCCGGGCTCCTGCAGAGAGACAGGCAGGATCAGGCAGGCTGCGGGGACGAGCACTAACAGATGGGAACACGGGTATCAGAAACACCATCCCAGCCTAGGGAGAAGAGACAACTGCCGACACTGGCCCCATTTGGCCTGGGAATGGAGGATGCGTCCCTAAAACAGTGGCCTTGTGGTTCAGGGTAAGATCTCTCTCCTAGCTTTAAGCCCCTTTGCAACCTGCCTTCTCTGCTGCCTTTGGGAAAACCAGGGGCTGCATCTGCAGCGACTACTCATGATGTCCCCTGCAGTGGACTTGGGGTTGGGAGCTGAGGCTCCACCTGCCTCTGAGCCCCCTTTCCTGGCACCTGGAAGCTGTGACAAGAGCTACTGGCAGAAGTGACAGGTAAAGATTTTTGTTACCTTCCCAGGAAAACACAGGGGCGAGCGCCACAAGGCTGGGCTGGCGCCAGCGGATGGCGAGCCACGTTCCCACGGTGACGCGGGGCCGGCGGTCTGCATTCCGCACACAATGCAAACACCCGACTCCGGCACAAATCCCCGCTCCTCTTTCTGCCCCTGCAGGATGGAACCTCCCCGGCTTGGCAGAGGACGGGATGCCGCGGCGGGCAGCTGTGCCACAAGGAGAGGTTATTTCCTAACGCGGGCTAGCGTGCCGCGAAACGAACGAAATGCTACTCCTTGGGAAGTGCTGCAGCTTGGTGAGTCACTGCTTTCTTTTGACTTACAGATGAGTAGCCAGCCCTTCACATGATAAAAACCAACTAGGTGTGGAGCTGAAAACAAAGGGAAATGTGTGTTTATCCTGTCTCAGAAGGCTGGCGTGGGAAGGGGGGTGGGTTCAGCCCCAGGAGGTGGCCATCAGGGCTGTGCCAGGCTGCCGGAGGGCTGCCGAGGGACTCATGTGAGCAACTTGCTGCTCCTTGACTTGAGGAAAGAGGGGGAAAAAAAAAAAAGGCAAAAAAAAGAAAAAATATTCCCTAACGACTCTTGCAGCTTGGTAAGGAACCTTTACAGAGCAGCAGCTCCATCTCATGGCATGTATATTTCACCACAGAGATAGAGATCACCCTCTGAGACAGCATTCCAGTGCACAGCCTCCCTGCTTCAGTGCTCAGGGAGCGGCCGAAGTGCGACACTCAAGATGATGAGAGCCACACAAACACTGAGTTTGGCTTCCAGCCCCTCGCTTGGCACTTCCCTTGAGGGGAGATGGCTGGGCAGGTGGCTCTGCCACAATATGACCACCTGCTAATCACTGGAGGCAGTCTGAATATGACAAGAAGGCATCTATGACATCCCATCTGAACCAGCACCTGCATCCCAGACTCCATTGAGTCCAGTACTGAAAATCCAAACTTCACCGCTGAGACTGCTGCTAAGGCAGTTGTCTTTGAGGAGGTTATGAGTTGCCTTACTCACTAGGAGCCCTTATGGGGTGGGCAGTGTGAGAGGAGGTTGTAGTGAGGTGGGGGCTGGTGTGTTTCACCAAGTAACGAGTGAACAAGAGGAAATGGCCTCAGCTTGCGCCAGGGGAGGTTTAGTTTGGAGATTAGGAAGAATTTCTTTGCTGAAAGGATTCTCAGACATTGGAACAGGCTGCCCAAGGAGGTGGTAGAGCCCTCATCCCCAGAGGTATACAAGTCATGTAGATGTAGTGCTTAGGGACATGGTTTAGCAAGGACTTGTTAATGATTGGACTCGATGATCTTAAAGGTCTTTTCCAATCTGAGTAACTGCGAGTTTGTATATGTCTTGGGTGGCTGCAAGCCTTCTGTGAACTCTCCTTGCTCTCCAAACAGCATTTGTTGGAGGCTCCAAAAAAATACTTTTTTTTTTTTTTTTTTTTTTTTTTTTTTTTTTTTTCTAGAGGAGCTACAGCAGTAAAGCCTTGAGGAGCATCAGTTGCTGAAGCTAAGGGCTTGTTTGGGTAGGTCCCTTTGGTTCAAGGTTCTGGGTCCTGAGTATATCAGACAGGTATCTGACCCAGGATTTTAGATTTATGATTCGTGCCTCTGTCTAGGGAGAGATGAACAGCAGGTCTCATCCCGCATCAACCCAGCTCTGCAGACCTACCCTGTAGCTGTTGGGGGCTTTGCAGTACTTTAGAAAATGTTATTTTCATCCCTCTCTGGCCACACTGCAGCAGACTGCAGCAGTGTCGCGTGGGAGGTCTGTGATGTGGCATCAAGCTTGTAGAGGTATTTAATGCTAACAAAAGGCTGAAAAGCAATCATGACTGGAAGCCTCTTCTGATATCTTGCACCTTTTCTGATGTGGCACCCTGGCAATAAAAGAAGCTGCAATCATTTGACAAGAGTTGATGTTCTCAGTGCAGGAAGAGGGCTGTCCAGGGACAGGGGAAGACAACACCGCAGTGCTACTTCCTATGGGAAAAAGCAGCTAGTCAGCCAGAGAAGGGCAACACGACTATCCTGACAGGAGAGGATCCACCTGTGTCCTGGAGAGCTCAGCTGCTGGGGCTCTGCATGGTAATGATGCGGTGCCGCTGTGGCAGGTGAGGGGAGGAGCAGCAGGGGAAGGCACACCCTGTAATTGAAAAGCCACAAAGTCATTGCAGACCTGCAGGGATGTAGCAGGATGGAGGCAGTGGTTTACTTGGTCTCCCCAGGTCTGAGACACAATGAAGGCATCCCTTTAGTCTCCTGGAGCAGGAAAAACCTCTTCCCCGTGCAGCCATGTCACTCCCAGAAGGCAACACTTTTGTCTCCTGGGGAACATACTCAAGGGCATGATGAAGGTGGGAAAAGATGAGAGTGTGATGGAGGAACAAAGGAAGGAGGTGGAGGGCATTCTCTTAAATCATCTGTTTTTTTCAGGTGAAGACTTCCTGGTTCCAGGCTGCAGGAATGGTTATGTGGAAGGACGTGCCTGTTGTTCAGAGCTCCCTTTCCCTGGAAATGCCTTGGGTCCCCTGCAGAGCATCACGGGAAACCTTTCTGGCTCACGGGGACTTGGATGAGTGATCATGTTTTAAAACAACCATTTGGTAGCTGGAAGGCACCACTGGCTTCAGCATCTCCAACTGCCACAAAGCACAGAAGTGACAGAGCAGCTGAGGTTCATGTTCTCCAAAGGGTCTTCTTCTTTGTACCAGGGTTGGTGACCAGGATTTTGGAGGCTTGGTTTTGCTTATTGCAGTCTGTGTGCCGCTAAATGGAGACTCTTTGAACCAGCCTAAGCAATTTGCTCAAGATTATTCAATCTCAGAATAGCACAGCCCAAGAGGGACCTCTGGACATCACCCTGCTCAAAGCAGCAAGGCTAGGCTAGGTCTCGAGCAGCGTGGCCCTCAAGGCTTCTCCCATCCCATCGCCAGCCTAGCTCGGAAGCCAGGACTGACCATGAACATCAAATCCTGATCCCATTCAGTATTGCAGGAGGGATGATCACTTCTCATTCGCTTCATCCCTGTGTCTTGCAGAACTATACCCAACCAAGACATGCACAGGGAAAGAAAAGCTGCAGCTTATCCTTGCTCCTCTGGCAACCACCTGTGCTGTCCTCACCTTTGTCCCCAGTGATGGGATCCTCTGAGCAGTGCTGGTTCCAAACAAGCTTGGCAAAGCCAGAGTCTGCATGCGTCCTACCCTGTGAGCTGACATCACCACAGCAGCCTTCACCCATCATCACCAAGGGGCTGCAGCAGGGACACACTTGTCCCACGCTACTGCAAAGCCACTAGCACTGCTGGAGGACATGCAGGTGGTCCCATGGTAGCACAGTCTTGCCTCTGAGTTGCCTCTTAGAATCACAGAAACAGAGAATTTTTTTGCCTGGAAAAGCCCTCTCAGCTCATCCAGCCCAACCATTCCCTAACCCTACCAAGGCTGGGGCTAAGCCACGGCCCTCAGCACCACATCTCTGCCTCTTTCAAACACCTCCAGGGATGGGCATTCAACCACCTTCCTGGGCAGCCTGTGCCAGGCTTTGACAATCCTTTCTCAGTCAAGAATGTTCTGCTCTCCAACCTAAACCTTCCCTGGTGCAATTTGAGGCCATTTCCTCTTGTCCTGTCACTTGTTAGTAAGGCAGAAAGCAGCAGCCCCCCAGCTCCAGCCTCCTCCGGGGTGGCTGCCTGCTGCAGGATGAGTGCTTTCCTCTAGAAAACAAACCTTGTCCCACGGCTTGCGTGTTGTTTGGCTGTGTGACAGCCAGCTGCTCTGGCAGGTGACTGGGAACATTTTGTTGCATGATCTTCAGTTTCAGGGAGGAGAAGCTTCCTCATAGCTAAGCATGGCAGCAAACAAGGAAGATGTGTGTTATGATGCACCTACAACAGATAGGGTCCACCATGGGGGCCGCTGGGGCCGTTTGTACTAGGGACAGGTCATTCCTGGCTCTAGCCTTCCACCAATGAACTGGTGAAGGGGGCAAAGAAAATCCTCCAGCTCCATAGCCACAGAGATGTTCCTGCAGAATTGACTGTGCAAGGAGGGCTGGGTTTTGGGTGTGCTCCCCTTGCGTGGCGCTGAGCCCGGTATTGTGAGGGCTCCCTCTGAAGCAACGTGCAGGAAGTGGTGGTGGAGGGACACCAGCCTCAGGGAGCTGAGGGTGAAAGTGGGACCTTGGGGACAGGCTGTCCATCAAATGCTGGCACTGACACGACAGGCTGCTGGTGGTATCCAAGCACAGAGCTGCTGCTGCTGGTAGGTTTGGGCTGGATCTGGGATAGGTTGAACGAAAGCCAGAGGCTAGTCCATCTAGAAGCAGCTGCTCTGATTTGCTGGGTGCTGGTTCCTGCATTGACACCCAACTGCTGTAAGACTCCTGACTTTCCACATGCCACTAAAAGTCAGGACAGAATGGTGCTGGAAGTGCAAAGTTAGTGTGTGGTTGATTTTGCTAGCAAAAAAAAAAAAGAAAAAAAAAGAAAAAAAAGTGGTGTGCACAAGAGGCTCCCCCTTAGCCAGCGAGGCCTTTCCCTCTGCAGCCCACACCAGAGCTGCTGCCTCCCCTCTGTCCTCTGAGGAACAGAGCAGCTCAGCATGGATGGAAGTGCCCCACTTTCCTCTGCACCAGCAGCTCTGCCATGTGTGGTGATATCAGGGCACCTCCAACTGGGGTCAGAGAGGTCACACTTTGAACCACCAGCTTTTAGCAATGGTGACTGCTCAGCTGCAGGAACCTCTGGGAACCAAAGGATGCTTTAACCCCTCCCTTGTGCAAACCCTTAATGATGTGATGCTGAAGCTTTCTTCTTTGCATCACTCTCATTACACAGCCTCTATGTTTGTGCTCCTGGATTTTGTTGTGACAGTCCAGAGCTCTCCAATGAACTTCTCAGTTTATTAATCCACCTGCGTACGTGAGGGTGAGGAGCACCTTCCACACAGTTCAGGGAAAGAGTTACCTGCTGGACAACCCCGCTACAAACCCAGGAATCCCACCAATGTCTCCAATCTCTAGACCATCACTGCTGCTATGCTTTACTTTGTCTCCTCAGGCCACCAAAGCCATCAAAAGGCCACCAAGGGCATCCTTTGAGGAGAAGGATTTCCTGCCAGCCCAACCTGACCCCGGTGTGGCAAACTCTGTCACCTCCTGCCCAGCCTTTCCTCATCCTCCACAAATGCGCAGGGGAGGCTGAAGAGGTGGGGCTGGCTCCTGTTGTTCTCCAGTGCTTCGGGACTGGTAGAGCAGCTCTTGGAGCACGATTTTACTTGGCACAGGCTGGTTTTGTAATGAAAGAAATAAATAAGTGCCATCCTGCTCTGCTGGGAGGCTGCAGTGCTTCCTTGCTGGGTTTTTTTCTTGCAATGATGTGTTTGTACCAAGGCCAAACACTGAACACTTTCAAGAAGGACTGTAACTGGGAGGAGGCTGACAGACAGGCTCCCTTGTGCTTCCAGCCATGCTGCCACAAGACAGCTTTTTGTTATTTCATTTTATATTCTATTATTTATTTGTTATTGAGTATTTTATTTTAGGTTTTAGATTTTATTTATTTTATATTTTATTTTTATTATTTCATGTTGTTATTTTATTTTATTATTATTTTTCTTGCTTAATTTTATTATCTTCTTTATTTTATTATTTTCTTACTTCATTTTATCATTTCATTATTTTACTTCATTATTTTATTTTAGTTTGCTTTAATTTCTTCTTGCTTAATTTTATTATTTTCTTACTTTATTTTATTATTTTCTTACTTCATTTTATCATTTCATTATTTTACTTTATTATTTTATTTTATTTTGCTTTAATTTCTTTCCTCAAAGTAGAACAGAAGGAGTGCCTTGGTGCTGCTGACTCATCAGCACTGGAGTCAGGCTCGCCCTGTCTATGTCTTCTTGGGGCACCAAACCAGGCTGGGAGTGAATGTCCCCACAGGAGACACAGCTGAAGGATTTGGGGGATGGGGGTAGAGTTCTCTTTGCCCACATGGAGATTTCCTCTCCTGTCCACAATGAGCTTCCTGCAGGCTGGAAGTGCAGGAGTGCTTGAGCCAGTGCAGGAGAGGGAGGAGGAGGAGGACACAGGATTGGAGGCTGGTGGTGACGGAAGGGCTGGTCCACCTCTTGGTGCAGTGAAACCTCCCTGCCGTGAAATCAGCTTAAAGCGATCATGAAACCATAGGGCAGGGTTTGACTTCTCTTTGCTGTGGTCTTGCTGTTGGAAGCACTGGTACGAGTGCTGGCTAGCTTGTGTTAAGATCCACATGGATGGAGGACACTAAGCTCTTTCTTAGGTCCCATCCAAAAGGCATTAGGTAACAGTAATAACAACAACAACAACAACAACAATACTAAACAATAATAATAACAACAATAATAATTTTCAACCTCTCTGTGCTACGCTCAGCCCAAAGGGGCAGCCGAAGCCCTGCTCCAGCAGCGTGCTAGAGGAGCTTCTCTACCAATTTCAGTGAGAGCCCTGCAGGCAGACAGCTTTTAGGGACAGGCTCGGGGAGTTGCAGGAAGCTGCAAAATAGAGTAAATAATAATAAGCAGAAATAAAGAGAAATCAGAAATGCATTACCTGCTCCAGAGGAACTGCTCTCAAATTTCCTTCAAAAGAAAAGACAAAAGAAAAGGAGATGGCAGCATTATTGACATTCCCTTTGACTTGCTGAAACCCCAAACAAACAGGGCTAGAGTATTGGGTAACTCTTTCACATTTTTGATAGGACACAGCTATTTTATATCCTGTCATTCAATGGCTGAATTAAAATATTTAATATGTGCAAGTTCCCACATGCAGGACACGTCTATGCCCTCAAACACTGCACCAAGTTACGGCAGCTGCGATTTGTGCGGGCAGGGCACTGTGGAGACGCAGGGCCAGCGCTGCCTCAGGCGTCTCACAGGATCCCAGCTCCTTGGGGAGCTGCTACAGTGGGGTGCAGGCCCTGTGACAGAGCTGTGGCCATAGCACACCACCTCGCTAGGTGTAGTGGAGGAAGCTGTAGGGTGGTGGAGCTCGGGCTGGGCTGCCTGCTGCCTGCTTGTCTCGTGTCTCAGGAGGGTTTTGCAGCATTTTGCAGCCTGTGTGCTGTCGGGTTGCTGCTGGAGGTGCTTGAGGATGAGGCTTCATGTTACAGCTTGAGCTGAATTAACAGCTGCCAACATCAAAAAGAAGTCCTGCTCCAGGCAATGTGCTTCTGCCCTTCACTTGGGGCTGTCTCTGGTGTCCTCTGATCCCCAGGCAAGGCAGTTTGGTTCAGGGGATGGACAAAAGGCCATGGGAAAGAAAAAAACAACAGATTTTTTTGGGGGGTGAATTAATATGCAGGTAGCTCTCTGTGTGATCCCATGACTGTGGGTGGCACAAGGTGGTGAGGGAGAAGCAGGATCTCAGGACCTTCCCATTTTGATGGTGGCAAGCTGCTGGTTCAGCTTCACTGTAAGGTGGAAGCTGACCAGTGGCTGGTTTGTTTGAAGCTCTCTATTTCAGTTGTGGCTACAGGAACCGCAGCTATGCCTCCGCTTTCTGTGTCAGTGCCCCTGGAGCCTGGCTGGGTTCCTACATACCTGTCAGCAGGCTGACAGGACACCTGGACATGGCAGGAGATACAAATCCTCATCTCACATCTCATTGTGCTAACGCCTTGCTACCTTTACAGGACGACTCTAACCATGACCTTCTCGTGCTGCCCTGTTCCTCTGTTACGCTGCTGCACTACTTTGACTCTGCCACGACAGAGACACCAAATGGTGCTGAAGCAAGGTGGCCATGTCCATTTGTCCAGGGAGGTGCTGGAGTCACCACCCTTGGAGCTGTTCAAAAACCATGTAGATGTAACACTTGAGGACATGGCTTGGTGGGCACAGTGTTAGGTTGAAGGCTGGACTTATCTTAAAGGTCTTTCCCAACCAAAATGATTCCATGACTCTGTTTACTCCAGAACCTCCTGCAGAAGTGGTGTGAAGCACAGCTTCACAAGCTGTGTAAGAGGTGAGGCTCTGCTGCTGGCCCTTGCAAGCTCAGTAGCAGAGCAACAATGACTAAAGGGAATAAACACCTTGCCTGTCCTTGTGAGGCCCTGAGCAGGCTCAGGGGATTCACACCACCCCTGGCTGCTGGCTTTACTCTCCATTGCAAGAGTCAGCAGCTGAGCCCTCATGCCTTGCCCCAAGCCAAGACCCCACCCCTTATTTTTCTTCCTAGATCCAAGCTCTCTTTCAAGAGATCCCTCACCATGATTTCTAGCCCTGTCCTGCTCATGCACATTGGAAAGAGTTGCTTGCTTACCTTCCTGGCTGCTGGAAAAGGGTTTTCCCATTGGGGAGGCAGCATGGCCATCAGCTCTGGGCTTGCACTTGGAGTCCTCCAGATGTCTGCGGCTGCTGGGTCTTTGAAAACAAAACAGAAATGATAGGAGGGGAGGGCACAAGGTCTGAAGGGATGGGGAGAACAAAGCTGTTCTGTTTGCTTTCTGTCTTTCCTGTGGCATTCCCTGGCTAGGACCTGTAGCTCTCTTTATCAGGTGCCAGTGTGTTTGTTGACTGAGTGTCACCAAGATCATCTGCTTGGCCACGCAGCTGCTGCAGCACCGTCCTGTCATTCAAAGCCACGGTGTGAAGCTGGTGGGTTCTGGAGCTATTAAAGCAGGACAGGCTGTGGATGTGCAGCACACACAGCGCCTGCCCTGTGGCAGCCCTGCATGGAGGGTGGACGCCAGCAGAAGAGGATGTCAGACCCAAAGGGGGTTCAGCCCTGTCCTCACACCACCTCCATCAAGGAAATCCAAGTTTTGAAGGAGCTGCTGGGAAGGAAAACACCAGCTGAATGCTACGGAGATACAGGGGGGAAGTTCCTTTTGTTTGTTGTTTTTTGTTTTGTTTTGTAGTCTCAGTTTCTTCACTCTTGAATTACATCTCATGCAGGCATGTAGGAAGGGAAAGCAGTGGAACTGGACATTTGGAGGTCACCTTGTGATTCCCTGGTGTGAAGATTCTCTGCTCACCTTGCTGGTCACGAACTGCCAGGTGCCTGGTGAAGCCCAAGGGAGCATTGCCTTTGGCAAGAACGTCAAAGAGAGAAAGGCCTCTCGTGCCTGGCTGACTGGAGTCCCTCCAGGGAGGGTTTTGCTCATTTGGGTGGGCTTTCCTCCTCCGTGGACATGGGCCTGCCTGACTCCGTATTTTACTCGGGGGTGGCTTTCAGCAGTGTGGGGTTGAGAATGAAACCCTAAATGCTTTTGTGCAGCACCCAACCTGATAACCGCCACCCTGTGAAGCCTGCCTCAGCTGTGGGGACACCAATCACACACTGCAGGCAGGTACAGTCCTTTATTATTGATGAGAATATCATTAAAGAAGCAGCTCAGATTTTCCCTGTGCCTTTGTCTTCGCCGATCGGGGGATAGCTACGCAAGCAGCTGGGCATCTGTAGAGCAACTAAAAGCAACTCTCCTCATCAGCTTTCCTGAGACGTTGTTAAGCTGCTGTAATGCAACTCACCCATCATGCTAAGCTTTATTGGTTCAGCAAAAGAAACTAAGAAACTTCATTGGAGACCAGATTACACTGGTTGCAGACAAGGAGGGATTCTTCTGCTCTTTGACCCCATTATCTCCTCCAGAGCGCCTTGATCAGTTTTCTCACACGTGGACTCGCATTCCGCCCAGACCTGCAAATTGCTTTTTTTGGCTGCCAAATTGCCATAACCCTTCTATTTTTATGTTTTAAAAGAGCTTAAACCCCTCCATCCTCTTTGGACGTGTCTTTAAAACTGACCAGTGCTGGGAGGATTTGATGTATATCCGAAGGCTTAGGAGAAGATGTTACTTCTACCAAGCTTCCAGTTTTACAGTCAACAGACATGAAAAGCCCAGCGGGGATAAAAGGAACTTAACCAGTTCTGTCTAATGCATATAAATCTACCTAAGAGCTCAAGGCACTGGAAGTACTCAACCTGCCACATTTATCTGAGTCTAAGATACAGAAATGGGTCTTCAGCCCACATGCCACATGTCCCGTTTTGATGCCAAGTTAATATGAATTAAGAGACTGAGATGAATAAACAAGGTCAGCCTGGGCTGGGACAAGCTGAATCAATGCAGAATCATTGTCAGTATTTTCTGTCAGCAAGGTTGGTTTATCTTGGCTCCAGCTCCTCAGTGCTATAGATTATCAAATGTTTTCAGTGGAACACTTGGCAGACATTTTATTGATTTTCCTTTGTTTTCTGAATGCTGGAAGAATTTCCATCAAGTGTCTGGGCTGCTCATGTGATGAAGCGAAATTGCTTTCTCAAACTTTGCTTTCTCCACGTATCAGTCACCAGAATTAATCAAGAGGACCTTTGTCCGGAATGGAGAAGCTGCAGGGCACACCTCGCTGCATCTCCAGCACACCTGCAGGCTAGCAACAGTTAACTTGGTATGTTGAAGGTGCTGTCTGCATGCAGCTTAATGAACCTGACCACCATCCCTTTGAAGCTGGTGAGGCATTATCTCAGTTTTACAGATGTAAAAATGGAGAGTGCAACCTGGTGCAGAGCCACCCTGGAGTTCTCAAGTCACAGGATCACGGAAAACATCCTGTTGGAAGAGGCCTCCAAGCTCAGCTAGTCCAAGCCTCCACCCTGCACTGCAGGGTCACCACTAAATCATGTCCCTAAGCACCAGGGACGGGGACTGCAGCACTGCCCTGGGCAGACCAGTCCAAGCTCTGAGATCCCTTCCAGTGCAGAAATATTTCCTGAGCTCCAGTCTGAGCCTCCCCTGGCACACCTTGGAACCATTTCCTCTGCTCCTGACTTTTGCCACCAAGGAGCAGAGGCTGTCCCCTCCTCACTCCAACCTCCCTTCAGGGAGCTGGAGAGAGCGATGAGGTCTCCCTCAGCCTCCTCTTCTCCAGCCTGCACACCCCCAGCTCCCTCAGCCCCTCCTCTAGCCCAGGGGCTCCAGGCCCTTCTCCAGCCTCCCTGCCCTGCTCTGGACAGGCTCCAGCCCCTCAATGTCCTTCCTGCAGTGAGGGCCCAGAGCTGAGCACAGCACTCGAGGTGTGGCCTCCCCAGTGCTGAGCACAGGGGGATGGGCACCTCCTGGCCCTGCTGCCCACCCTGCTTCTGACCCAAGCCAGGATGCCATTGGCTTTCTTGGCCACCTGGCACTGCTGGCTCATATTTAATTGACTGTCAACCAACACCCCCAGGGCCCTCTCTCAGCTGCAGCTTTCCAACCATACATCCCCAAGCCTGTAGCTCACCATGGGGTAGCTGTGACCCAGGAGGAAGCTTCTGTTGCCTTCACCAGGAAAGAATGAGAAGGGAGGCTGCAACAACTGGGCAGGATTAGCACTGCTGAGCTGCTGGATCCCGGTTCCATGATGAAATCCCTACAGCACACCTCTTAATAGAGTGACTGTGGAACTGGGAATTGCTAGGGCAGACAGAACAGCTTGCTGGATCATGCCTGGACCATGGCAGAGTGCATTTCCCAGTCTAGATTCCTGGCTGAAGAGGGCTTTTGAAAGAAGGTAATTGATGGTGGAAGGCCAGACAGAAGTGCCATAATGGAGATGAAGGCTTATTTTGCTTCATTGCATAAACCACTGGAGTAAGAGTAGGAAATCCATTGTGTGTCTTTTTTTCCCCCCTGTCACTGGGATAACTCTGATTTTCCTTCTTTTTACATTGATTTAAAATGATTTAATGACCATCATAATCAGACTGGAAAGACTGTCCTGCAGTTTTCTCTTAACACTGCCTGAAGTTTGATCAGTGATGCTACAAAATACACCAACGTGCTTCTGAGCTTAAATAAAAACCTTGCAGAGAAGTAGAAATATGTCTGGGTATATGTACAGGAGCAGCAGGGAAGTCTGATGATAAAAATCACTGTGATGATAGCCACTTTTGCCTTCTCTCCTCATCACTTGTATGAAAATAAGAGATACTTCAACCAGAATAAGTGCAGAGCCCTGCCCCTGGGGAGGAACAATCATGCACCAGGACAGATTAGGGGTTGACCTGCTGGAAAGCAGTTCCATGGAGAAGTACCTTGGAGTCCTGGTAGACAACAAGCTGTCCACTGGAAGCAATGTGCCCCTGTGGCCAAGATCTTGGGATGCATTAAGAAGAGTGTGGCCAGCAGGTCAAGGGAGGTTCTCCTTCCCCTCAGCTCTGCCCTGGCCCTGGTGAGACCTCATCTGGAGTATTGTGTCAAGGTCTGGGCTCCCCAGTTCAAGAGGGACTGGGATATACTGGAGAGAGTCCAACAGAGGCTATGAGGTGTGATGAAGAAAGGTTGAGAGCCCTGGGGCTGTTTGGTCTGGGGAAGAGAAGGCTGAGAGGGGATCAATGTCTATCAATATCTGAGGGCTGGGGGTCAGGATGAAGGTTCCAGGCTCTTTTGGGTGGTGCCCAGTGGTAGGACAAGGCACAACAGGTACAAGCTGAAACCTCAACATGAGGAGAAACAGGCTGCTGGAGCCCTGGAGCAGGCTTCCCAGAGAGGTTGTGGAGTCTCCTTCTCTGGGGACTTTCCAAACCAACCTGGATGTGTTCCTGTGAGCCCTGCCCTGGGTGCTCCTGCTCTGGACTGGATGATCTGCCATTCTGTGATTCTGTGGCATTCTAATTAAAACAAAATTTCTGGTTTGAGGAATGGGGACAAGGTAGATGGATAACAAGCTATAAAAACCTCCAGCTCAGCTTCCCACACCTCCTGACACTACCAAGAAATGCAAGCTATTTAAACCCACAGAGTGACACACTGGTGGGGAGGACACCCAGGCTGCAGGTACCAGTGCCAATGGCAGAGAAGTAAGTAAAGCCATAGCTCTGAGCTGACTCCTCTGTGCTGAAGTCTGGCATGCTCACAGGCACTGATGAGTTGACTCATCCAGAAGTGAGAGGTCTCCCAGGGAGCTGATTGGTTCCTTTAACATGTCACTGAGAGGATCAGGGTGACCTTGGTACTCTGAGCAACAAGATCACAGAAAGACAGAATGACAGACCGTCAGGGGCAGGAAGGGACCTCTGGAGAGTATCCAGTCCCAACCCCCTGCCAGAGCAGGGTCACCCAGAGTCAGTCACACAGGAACACATCCAGGTGGGTCTGGAATGCCTCCAGAGATGGAGACTCCACAGCCTCTCTGGGCAGCCTGTCCCAGTGCTCTGTCACCCTCATAGGGAAGAATTTGTTCCTCCTGCTCATGTGGTACCTCCTGGGTTCCGGTCTGTGTCCACTGCCCTTGTGCTGTCCCTGGGCACCACTGGGCAGAGTCTGGCTCCAGCCTCCTGCCACTCACCCTTCAGCTCTTGCTGAGCATTGCTGAGCTCCCCCTCAGGCTGCTCTTCCCCAGGCTAAGCAGCCCCAGGGCTCTCAGCCTCTCCTCACCAGGTGATGTTCAGTGCCCTCAGCAGCTCAGGGGCTCTCTGCTGGACTCTCTCCAGTAGTTCCCTGTTCTTGAGGGGCTCTCTGCTGGACTCTCTCCAGTAGTTCCCTGTTCTTGAACTGGGGAGCCCAGAACTGGACTCATTACTTCAGCAGGGTAGAGTAGAGGGGAAGGAGAACCTCCCTCAACCCCCTGGCCACAGTCTTTTTGATGCACCCCAGCAGACCATTGCCCTTCTTGGCCATGAGGGCACACTGCTGGCTCATTGGGAACTTGCTGTCCACCAGCACTTCCAGGTTCTTTCCCAGAGCTACTCTCCAGCAGGTCAGCCCCAATCTGTACTGATCCATGGGGCTGTCCTCCAGAATGTCCATACCGGAATGTCCATAACTTCCAAAGATATTTTCCTCACTTACAGGCAGCAAAAGGCTTGTGCTGATCACAACCTTTCCACAAATAGATAATGAGAGTAATGAATGAGAGGAGGAGAACTGCTGGGCTGTGACACCTCTGACATTTGGGAGCAGGGAATGACAACAGGCAAAGCAAATATAAGCCAGAGATGAGAGCTCAATCTCCTGAAATGATTCCCTGGCCTGTGCATTGCTGGTGGTACTTTGCTAGAGCGGCAGAATTCATGCAGCAAACGAAAGGCCTCTGTCTGCAGTCCTATCCTGAAATCTGTATGGCCCAAACTGCCCTTATGCATGTGTGGTTTAGTTTGGGAAGCTGACTGCAGTTCTCTGCTGATGGCCACACCACTGCTGCTTAGTCTCAGACTAAGTTCTCTGCTTCCTGACTTCAAGAGAAGCCAGGCTGTGCCTAGGGTAACTTCTCAAAGAAACAAACCCTTGAGACTACTTTCTGAATGACTACTTTGGCTCCAGCTTTTTCTGTCCCTGTCTCCATCCTAGGCTACAGATTTGCTTGTTAGACAAAGGAGATGATGATGTGAATCACAGAATGGCAGGGGTTAGAAGGGACCTCTGGGGATCATCTAGTCCAACCACCCTGCTAATGCAGGTGTGCCCAGATCAGGTTGCACAGGAAAGCATCCAAGCAGGTTTAGAAAGCCTCCAGAGGAGGAGACTCCACAGGGGTAATGGAAGGGATGTATTAATTGTGCAGCCTGAAAACTGGCCTTCTGGTACACATCTGCAGATGTCAGGCTCTCTGAAGGGTGTCAGTAACAAGGCTTACTTAGTAAGCTCAAGAGAAATGTCTTCTGCTAGTCCTCACAGGGCCCTAGCCCAGGGCTTCTGCCTAGGTGCAACTCACCAGATGTGCCTCAGCTGTTCCAACACTAAGCTTCTTTCTGGAAAAAAGAAAGAAGTCTGGGCATGTGATGGAGATGAGCTTCCAGAAACGTGGATGAGAAACTGATTCGAGGCAGTATCTGAGCCTGCCAGGGGTGGCAGACAGCAATGCAGTAATGTAGGTCAATGGATTTCATGGCTGTGCTGTGACGAGCTGGTACAAAGCCAAGGCAGACAACATGAGGCTCTGGGAAAGAAGAAAGGGCAGCCACAGAGTACCCTTGCTGAACATCTGCAAAGTCCTGTCCTGGGGTCTTACAGAGATGAGGAGAACCACTGGTGACCACTGCTCTCCTCAAAGCAGATTCAACCACTCCGTTCAACAGTTCAGCTTCAAGACTGCTTCGGCTGCAGGCCTGAGACCCGGCGGAGACTTGTGCCAGACGAGAGCAGGACTGAAGCACTGGTGAACAGCCAGAGGGGCAGAGGGCAGCAGCAGCAGCACTGCATTCCCTCACCACACACTAGAGCAAGGTCAGGGGTCCAGATCTCAGCCCACTCCTGTCCAGACCTCAGCCCACTCTTGTCCAGATCTCAGCCCACTCCTGTCCAGATCTGAGCCCACTCCTGTCCAGATCTCAGTCCACTCTTGTCCAGATCTGAGCCCACTCTTGTCCAGATCTCAGCCCACTCCTGTCCAGATCTCAGCCCACTCCTGTCCAGATCTCAGCCCACTCTTGTCCAGATCTCAGCCCACTCTTGTCCAGATCTGAGCCCACTCCTGTCCAGATCTCAGCCCACTCCTGTTCTTATCTGAGCCCACTCCTGTCCAGATCTCAGCCCACTCCTGTCCAGATCTCAGCCTACTCCTGTCCAGATCTGAGCCCACTCTTGTCCAGATTTCAGCCCACTCTTGTCCAGATCTGAGCCCACTCCTGTCCAGATCTGAGCCCACTCCTGTCCAGATCTCAGCCCACTCCTGTTCTGATCTGAGCCCACTCCTGTCCAGATCTCAGCCCACTCCTGTCCAGATCTCAGCCCACTCTTGTCCAGATCTGAGCCCACAATTGTCCAGATCTCAGCCCACTCCTGTCCTGATCTGAGCCCACTCTTGTCCAGATCTCAGCCCACTCCTGTCCAGATCTCAGTCCACTCTTGTCGAGATCTCAGCCCACTCTTGTCCAGATCTCAGCCCACAATTGCCCAGATCTCAGCCCACTCTTGTCCAGATCTCAGCCCACTCCTGTCCAGATCTGAGCCCACTCTTGTCCAGATCTCAGCCCACTCTTGTCCAGATCTGAGCCCACTCTTGTCCAGATCTCAGCCCACTCCTGTCCAGATCTCAGCCCACTCCTGTCCAGATCTGAGCCCACTCTTGTCCAGATCTCAGCCTACTCCTGTCCTGATCTGAGCCCACTCTTGTCCAGATGTCAGCCCACTCCTGTCCAGATCTCAGCCCACTCTTTTCCAGATCTGAGCCCACTCTTGTCCAGATCTCAGCCCACTCTTGTCCAGATCCCAGCCCACTCCTGTCCAGATCTCAGCCCACTCTTGTCCTGATCTGAACCCACTCTTGTCGAGATCTCAGCCCACTCTTGTCCTGATCTGAGCCCACTCTTGTCCAGATCTCAGCCCACTCCTGTCCAGATCTCAGCCCACTCCTGTCCAGATCTCAACCCACTCTTGTCCAGATCTCAACCCACTCCTGTCCAGATCTCAGCCCACTCTTGTGCAGATCTCAGCCCACTCCTGTCCAGATCTCAGCTCACTCTTGTCCAGATCTCAGCCCACTCCTGTCCAGATCTCAGCCCACTCTTGTCCAGATCTGAGCCCACTCTTGTCGAGATCTGAGCCTACCTCCAAGGACTTTTGCTGCCAGTCCAGGCATTCCAACAGGCAGGGGACAAAGCAAGCAAAAGCTCAAGATGAACTTTGTTCCCCAGACTACTACTCAGAGACATTGTCTGAGGGATTTAAATGATGCTGAGGAGGTACATCAAGAAGTTGTCTCCAGTAACACATCTGAAGTGTGGCTGAAGTGCTTTGGCCAAGAGAGGAGGCTGCATTGAGCACCGGCTTAGGGAACTGAGAAGAAAAGTAATGAAACTATGGCAATAATTGGAATGTTCTTCTTCTGTATTTCTAGAGGGGAAAGGCTTCAGAAGTAAATAGGCAACGATTCAGGCTGTACATTTTTCTCACTGGTGGGCACAATCTCTGAACACCAAAGACTGGTGTTAGACAGCATGAGAAAGGGGGAAAGTCAGTAATGGAACAAAAGAATGACTGAGCTAATGAACGAGGAAGGCCCTTCCCAGGAGACAGAATGCATCCTGCTTAGTGATTCTGACCCTGCAGGTAGTGGCTGGAGGCTGGGAAGAAGTGGTCAGGAGAAATGTCAAATATGAATTTGTGATGTGGAAAATTGGTCAGAATAATAACAACATGGCTGTGCACTGCTCAGAGGCTCAGCTGCAACCACTCTGCAGCAGTGATATCAGAAAGTCGCTGGCATCGTCACGGGGCACCGGCACCAGGCTTGGAGTCAGCTCAGACACAACTTCCTTTGGGGCTCAGGTGTGGCTTCAGTTGCAGAGGATCAGAGAATGGTTTGGGTTGGAAGGGACCTTAAAGGGGGCTGGACTAGACGAGCTTTCGAGGTCCCTTCCAGCCCCTAACATTCTGTGATTCTGTGAACATTCAGTGATTAAAGCTCATCTGGTTCCAAGCCCCTGCCATGGGCAGGGACACCTCCCCCCAGCCCAGCTTGCTCAAGGCCTCATCCAGCCTGGCCTTGAACACCTCCAGGCAGGAGGCAGCCACAGCCTCCCTGGGCAACCTGTGCCAGTGTCTCCCCACCCTCACTCTCAAGAATTTCTTCCTCATCTTCAGCCTCAATCTCCCCTCTCCCAGCTCAAAGCCATTGTCCTTTATCTTGTCACTCCCAGCCTTCGTCAGAAGTCCCTTCCCAGCTCTCCTTTAGCCCCTTCAGGTACTGGAAGGCTGCTCTAAGGTTTCCCTGCAGCTTTCTCCAGTGCTCAGATCATTTCCATGGTCTCCTCTGTACCTGCTCCAGCAGTTGGAGGTCCCAGAACGGGCAGACCAGCTCCAGCTGCTACATAACCATCTACCCATTCCAAACCATGTCCTCTGCAGGTGTTTCAGGTGAGGGAAACAAATCTCTGGTAATGCTGGAGTGCCTTGGCCAGCCAGATGAATCCAGATGATGGCAGAAGTGAGAACGTCCCTGTTTATGTAGGCTCCTAACACTCTAAACCTTTCCTCCTTCCTTTCTCCAAGTGTCTTCCTGTGAAGGTCTGATGCAGATCTGGCAGCAGATGTCTCACAGAAAGCAGACTGTGTGGAACTGGAGGCAAAGCACAAGCCCCAGTTATGCGCTCCTGTCTGTGGGGGTTCCGAAGCACAAAAAAGAGGTTGTTGGGCATCACCTTGTGCCTCAGCAGGTGACCTTCCCAGCCAGTCAGTGTTGCCACAGGGAGTGCCTTTAAAACTCAAATCCATGCTGGCAGGCTTCAAGCAGCTGTGGCCAGCCAGGGGAGCTGTGAGAAATTTTCTTCCACAGCTCTGCAAGTGGCCACCAAAACCTCTGTCCTCTCCAGGGTGAGGTCAGCTGCAAGCACCAAGTGTCAGCAGGCAGAGGAGCTGCTCGTGTGGGTGGGCAGTTTGCTTTGAGCTCACCAACCTGGCAAGAGGCAAACAAGAGCCTTGGGAGAGCCCAGCAGTATATGCAGCTCAGGGGATTGCAGGCAACACTTGTGAGGTTCAGCAGCTTTTGGTGACCCACCTGGGTAGGAGCAGGCAGTGGTCAAGCCAGGGAGCCTGGGAGTAGGAGGAAATTAGAACCCTGCAATCTCTCTCCCAAGATGCTGGAAGAGGTAGGCCTGCCAGATGTGTGCCATGGGGATCTCTGAGAGGGCAGAGGTGAGCTGCAGGCAGAGGTGGGACTGCCAGATGTGTGCCATGGGGACCTCTGAGAGGGCAGCACGGTGTGTGTATAGCTCTGCATCAGAGGCATCCCGGCCAGGGCTCAGCTGTAGCGCTCTGGCAAAGGAGCTCTCTTACTGCAGCTCTGGGAGCATCCTCTGGAGTCTCCAGCACAACCTTTCTCTCTCTGTTAGAGAGACCTGGACAGGCTGCATAGATGTGCTGAGGCCAACAGGATGAGAGTCAATAAGGTCAAGGGTGGAGTGCTGCACTGGGCCACAGCAACGCTCTGCAGCATCACAGGCACTGGGCAGAGTGGCTGGAAAGCTGCTCAGGGAAGAACCTGGGGGTGTGACTGATGGCTGGCTGAACATGAGCCAGCAGTGGGCTCAGGTGGCCAAGAAAGACAATGGCATCCTGGCTTCCACCAGCAAAAGTGTGGCCAGCAGGTCTAGGGATGAGATTGTCCCCCTCTGCTCAGCACTGCTGAGGCCGCACCTTGAGTACTGGGTTCAGTTTTGTGCCCCTCACTCCAAGAAGGACACTGAGGGGCTGGAGCAGGTCCAAAGAAGAGCAACTAAGCTGATGAAGGGCCTTGAACACAAGTCACAGAATCACCTGGGTTGGAAGGGACCTCCAAAGCTCATCCAGTCCAAGCCCCCGCACTCAGCAGGGACATCCTCCACTAGGTCAGGCTGCTCACGGCCCTGTCCAGCCTCCCCTTGAATATCTCCAGGCATGGGGGCTCAAACACCTCCCTGGGCAACCTGTCGCAGTGTTCCAGCAGCCTCCTGCTGCAGAACTTCTTCCTCACATCCAATCTCAATCTGCTCTGCTCTAGTTTGAAGCCATTGTCCCTGGTCCTGTCCCTGCAGGCCTTTGGGAACAGTCCATCTTGTAGCCCCTTCAGGTCCTGGCAGGCTGCTCTGAGGTCTCCCTGGAGCCTTCTCTTCTCCAGGCTGAACACCCCCAGCTCCCTCAGCCTGTCCTCATAGCAGACCTGCTCCAACCGCCTGAGCATTTTCCTGGTCCTCCTCTGGACCCTCTCCATCAGGTCCAGGTCCTTCCTATGCTGAGGGCTCCAGAGCTGCACACAGCCCTGCAGGTGAGGTCTCCCCAGAGCAGAGCAGAGGGGCAGGATCCTCTCTCTCCAGCTCTGGCCACACTGCTTTGGATGCAGCCCAGGCTGTCTTTGGCCTTCTGTGCTGCAGGCTCACACTGCTCCTCTCCAGCTCCTCCCCCACCAGCACCCCCAAGGCCTTTTCCTCAGGGCTGCTTTCTCTCCCCTCCTCCCCAGCCTGTACTGACAGTGAGGATTGTTCCAGCCCAGATGCTGCACCTTGCACTTGCTCTTGTTGAACCTCATGAGCTTCACCTGGGCACCACCTCTGCAGCCTGCCCAGGTCCCTCTGGATGCCCTACTGCCCCTCTGGCACATGGACAGCACCACTCAGCTTGGTGCCACCTGCACACTGCTGATGGTGCCTTGACCCTTCTGCCTGTAGCAGTGACACAGATACTGAACAGCACAGGTCCCAGCATGGACCCCTGAGGGACACCACTGTCACTGCTCTCCAGCTGCCCTTGGAGCCATTGAGCACCAGGACCCTTTGGATGCCACCATCCAGCCCATTCCTTACCCACTGAACAAACCCACCCAGCAAATCCACATCTCTCCAGCTTGGCCAGCAGGGTGTTGTGGGCACTGTGTCTGGACTTGGAGCACTCCAGACAGATCGCATCCAGAGGTTGTCCCTTGTCCACTGACACAGTCACTTTATCATAGAAAGCCACCAGGCTGGTCAGGCAGGGTTTGCCCTTAGTGAAGCCATGCTGGCTGTCTTGAATCACCTCCCTGTCCTCCAAGTGCCTTAACAGACCTTCTAGGAGAACCTGCCCCATGTCCTATAGAAAATAGAAGTCAGTGCCTCTGTGTGCTCACTAGGAACACATGGTTGTTTCTTTTCATAGAATCATTGAACTGCTGAGGTTGGAGGAGACCTTTGGGATCACCAAGTCCAACCCCTTGCTTAGAGCTCACCACCTCACCACTGCTACTCAGCCACTGCCAGTGCACCACCTCCCTCAGCGCCACATCCACCACATATTTTTAAACCCCTCCAGGGCTGGGGACTCCACCACCTCCCTGGGCAGCCTGGGCCAGTGCCTGAGAACCCTTGCTGGGAACAGATTGTTCCTAACATCCAACCCGAACCTCCCCTGGCACAACCTGAGGCTGTGTCCTCTTGGCCTGTCACTTGTTGCATGTGAGAAGAGACCAATCCTCACCGGGCTCCAGCCTCCTTTGAGGTAGTTGTAGAGGGCAAAGAGGTCTCCTTTCACCCTTGTCTTCTGAAGATTAAACCCCAGGTCCCTCAGCTGCTCCTCATAGGACCTGTGTTGAAGACTCTTCACCAGCTTAGTTGCTCTTTGGAGAAGCTCCAGCACCTCAGTGTCCTTCTTGTAGCGAGAGGCCCAAACTGAGCACAATCTGAGCAGTGCAAAGCCATCCATTGAGGGCTGCTGGTGCAAAGGAACTGGCATGAGCCTCAGCTGGAGCTGGAGGAGAGACTGACCCCTACCTGGCTCCAGCCTCCTCTGAGGTAGTTGCAGAGGGTGACGAGGTCTGCCCTCAGCCTCCTCCTCTGAAGACTGCATGACCCCAGTTTCCTCAGCCCTTCCTCATATTTTTCCTGAAGAAAACGAAGAGGAATGGCTGTTCCCTGCAGAAGAGCTGCCTTCTTCTGATGTCCCAGCCATCCCAAGATGGTGTGCTGCTTCACCAGCAACAAATGCCCTGGGAGAACACCCCAGTGCTCAGACCTGTTGTTCCTCTCATGATAGGTAAGTTCCAGCTTTTAATCCACTTTGGAAGAAGGGCACTCTCCAAGAGGTATTCCTGGGATTTTGAACACAGCCAAGTGAGAAGCTTACAGAAATCTTTAAAGAACATGGTAGGTTTTTCAAAGTTGTGTTTACCACCTGCACCTCTTATTTCCCTGCATTCCCATTGCTGTCCCTCTCTCTTCTGCTCTTCTCTCTTCCTGTACTTCTCTTGCCTGTATCATAGAATCATAGAATTGTCAGGGGTGGAAGGGACCTCAAGGCTCAGCCAGTTCCAACCCCCCTACCACGGGCAGGGACACCTCACACTCCAGCAGGTTGCTCACAGCCACATCCAGCCTGGCTGCAAAAACCTCCAGGGATGAGGCTGCCACCACCTCCCTGGGCAACCTCTGCCAGTCTCTCACCACCCTCATGGGGAAGGCTGTGCTTGCCCCAATGGTTCCAGTGGTTCTCTGCTAGGCTGTGCCAAATGCTCCCCCAGCTCCCCCATGTTTCTGAAGATTGCTTCATGTCCAGGCCATGTTCTTCTAGATTCCAAGGTTTTCTTAGTTTCTGCTTAGTGTCTTCATAGAAGGCCTCATGAAGGTTGGAAAAGACCTTTAAGATCAGGGAGTTCACAATCATGTTGAAGATGACAGCTGAAGTAGTCAGGAAAGCGCAGAATAGATTGAGGGAGGTTCTCCTCCCCCTCTACTCTGCCCTGCTGAGACCTCACCTGGAATATTGCATCCAGTTCTGGGCTCCCCAGTTCAGGAGTGACAGGGATCTGCTGGAGAGAGTGCAAGGGAGGGCTCCAAGGATGCTGAAGGGACTGGAGCACTGCCTGGTTAGGAGAGGCTGAGAGCCCTGGGGGTGTTTAGTGTGGAGAGGAGAAGGCTGAGAGGGATCTGATCAATGTCTATCAATAGCTGAGGGCTGGGGGTCAGGAAGGAAGGGACAGGGACAGGCTGTGCTCAGTTGTGCCCTGTGGCAGGACAAGAGGCAATGGATGGAAACTCCAGCACAGGAGGTTCCACCTCAACAGGAGGAAGAACTTCTTCACTGTGAGGGTCCCAGAGGCCTGGAGCAGGCTGCCCAGAGAGGTTGTGGAGTCTCCTTCTCTGGAGCCTTCCCAGCCCTGTCTGGATGTGTTCCTGTGTGCCCTGTGCTGGATTCTATGGTGCTGCTCTGGCATGGGGCTTGGACTGGAAGCTCTCCAGAGGTCCCTTCCAACCCCTCACCTCCTGTGAGCCTGTGAAAATATTTTTGTCAGTCGTTCCTCCACCCTTGCATTCTGTGCAGCAGAGATGCAGGACCTTGCCCTGCCTTACACACCACCTCTGCCTGACAGACACACAATCTGCCTGTGCCACTCACCTCTGGGAGCAGCTCTGCAGGGCTGGTCTGGTGGCAAGGCTGGGAGCAGCTGAGTGGTGTTGTCCTCCATGCTCTGGAGCTGGGGCAATGGGAGCTTCACAAGGTGGGTCTTCCTCATCTGACTGCCCCAGAAGTTCTGTTAAGATGAATCAAGAGATGATATCAGGCTGAGTTAATTTAAAAGTACCAATGGAGCTGCCAGCTGTTTGCTTTAGATGTCAACACAGACAAGGGTGTCCTCTCTTACAATGGATCAAATCAAATGGAAAGCCATCTGCTTACACAGCTCTCACCCTTGACTTTTCCCCTTGAACAGGAGGCCAAGTAGCTAACAAGCAGCAACAATAATGCCCAGGAGGTTTTGGAAGGGAGGGAGGGAGTGTTTGCTGGCTTTAGTTAGCATGGAGGAAATGCCTTCTCTTAACCTGTCAGCTACACAAGGCCTAGCTGGCTGCCCAGGGCTGCTGCAGGTATGCCACTGCTGCCATGCAGCTCAAAGCCTTAGCATTTGGATTGTTCCCCTACAAGGGTCATAGATGAGCCAACAAGGAGAGGTGCTCTGCTGGAGCCATTACACCCCCTGGGAAAGTGATGTAGCAGCTAATCTTGGAAACAGTGTCCAGGCACATGAAGGACAAGAGGTGATCAAGGGTAGTCAGCATGGGACTCCTTCCTTTAAAAAGAAAGACTCTCCTTAGATTTGCTTCAAAATATTTAGGCACACCATGGAGACCTTTGAGGTAGGTGAAGGAGGGACCTCCAATTCCCAAATCCCAGTCGAAGCCCTTTGGGGAAGGGAAATAGTTTGCAAATAGCTGCAATGCTTAGAAGCAGAGAGGTGGATTTGAATATTATAGGTGTGAGACTTCAAATAAATAAATAAAGTGATCAAAACCTCCAGACAGCAGAGTTTGGATTAAGGGAAAAAAAGAAAAAAAAAAGAATAAAATCCTGTTACTGATAAAAACTTGAAAAGATTTCTCTCAAAATCCGGAGACCCTTTTGAGTTTTCTTCTTTTCTAACCCTGTTTCTTTCCCCTTGCTCTCTGCCTCCTGGATCCTGTATAAGCTGCTCTGCACGAGACCCAGGGCAGCAGCCTGGGAAGTGTGAAGGATGCAGTGCTCCTGCCAGCCTTGCCATGGCTGCTGCCTTACACTTTGCCCACAGACCCAGAATCCTCATTGGCCTGGGAGGGCAAATCTCCTTCCAAGTGTTCCTTAAAAGCTAACTCCACGAGACTGCTGCTGAGTCTTATCATAGAATCACTGAACTGCTTCACCTGGAGAAGCCCTCCAAGCTCATCCAGTCCAACCACCAACCCAACACCACCATGGCCACTAACCCACGTTCCCAGGTGCCATTGCCACAGGTTTCTTGAACACCTCCAGGGATGGGGACTCCACCACCTCCCTGGGCAGCCTGACCGCTCCTGCAGCAAATAATTTTTTTTCAACCCATTTCCACCCTCTGCACAATTTCAGGCCACTTCCTCTCCTCCTGTCAGTTGTTCCTAGGGAGCAGAGTCCAACCTCCGCCTGGCTACAGCCTCCTTTCAAGGAGCTGTAGAGAGCAACAAAGTCTCCTCTCAGCCTCCTCTTCTCCACACCAAACACCCCCAGCTCCCTCAGCTGCTCCTCCCCAGCCCTCTTCTCCAGACCCTTCCCCAGCTTCCTTGCCCTTCTCTGGACCTGCTCCAGCCCCTCAGTGTCTTTCTTGGAGTGTGTGTGGGTTCTTACCCATGGGAGTGCAAACAGATTTCCTTGCACTTTCATATCTGAAACAAATATCTAAAGCCGACCTCAAGTGATGAGGTTTGAACCTCTGAGTCTACAGCTGCAGAGTTGCAGCAGAACATTAGACATGATCAGATGCCAGGAGTGGTTCAAAGCCACAAATCCATCAGATATGAGCCCTAGAGTAAAGAAATGAAGGTTTTTGTTGTGGGACCCTGTGAGCAGCACTGCAGCAGGAGAAACAAATGCACAAGGAGCCCTTGTTTAACCAACATAGCCCTTCCCAAACCAGAGGCAAGGCAGCCAGGTTTAATTAAAAAGGGAAGGATTTTGGCAACAAAGCCATGGAGCTTTGGAAAGCTGCTCTGGAGAGCAGCTCCATGGACAGAGACCTTGGAGCTCTGGTGGACAGCAAGGTCTGCATGGGACAGCAAGAGAGCCAATGGGATCCTGGGGTGCGGCAAGAAGAGTGTGGCCAGCAGGGCTATGAAGGTTCTTCTTCCTCTCTACTCTGCCCTGCTGAGACCACACCTGGAATGCTGTGTCCAGTTCTAGGCTCCCCAGTTCAAGAGAGACAGAGACCTGCTGGAGAGAGTCCAACAGAGAGCCACAAGGATTCTTAGGGGACTTGAGCATCTCCCCTGTGAATAGAGACTGAGAGCCCTTGGGCTGTTTAGTGTGGAGAAGAGAAGGCTGAGAGGGATCTGATCAATGTCTATCAATAGCTGAGGAGTGGGGGCCAAGGGGAGTGGGCCAGGCTCTTTTTGACAGTGCACAGCAATAAGACAAGGAACAGTGGATACAAACTTGAACGTAGAAGGTTTCAGCTCAACATGAGGAGAAGCTTCTTTGGTGTGAGGGTGCTGGAGCCCTGGAGCAGGCTGCCAGAGAGGTTGTGAAGTCTCTTTCTTTGGAGACTTTCCAACCCCACCTGGATGTGTTCCTGTGCAGACCCTGGGTGCCCCTGCTCTGGACTGGATGATCTCTGGAGGTCCCTTCCAATCCCTCACAATGTGTGATGGTGTGATTCTGAGCTGGGAAAGGTTGGTGGTCCTAGCATCTAGATGTGGACTCTGGCTAAGCTTTGGTGCCTAACAGAGATTTGACTTTGGAGACATCACCAGCTGCACCTAAGATTTTGTATTCAGGTAATCACAGAATGGTTTGGTTCTGAAGGGACCTTCAAGATCACCCAGTTCCAACCCCCTGCCATGGGCAGGAACACCTCCCACTGGACCAGGTTGCTCAAGGCCCCATCCAACCTGGTTTTGAACACTTCTAAGGGATGAAGCCTCCACAACATCTCTGGGCAACCTGTTCCAGTGACTCCCCAGCCTCATGGGGAAAAATCTCTTCCTAACATCTGATCCCTATCCAGCTTCTTCCAGTTTGCAGCCATCACCCTTCGTCCATGGTGTGCATTTTCTTTGTCCTTGTCTGGGCTCTTCCCTTGGTTTATTACACAATCCATTCCTGCTGGCTGTAATTCTAACCTCCTCTTTGCTTATCACTGCAGGATCTGGGGATCTGCACCCCGCTCTGACTCTGAGGCCCTGCGAGTTGGTCTGGTGGCTGATGCTGTTGCTTCATCACCCAAGTCCCCTATGGGATGCAATCACCTGGAGCACTCTGTGCTGCCCAAAGCCTTTACCTGCAAAGCCCCACTGAGCTGGGTGATGCTGGACACACACAACTGCACTCCCCAAATCTGCTCCTGCTACATCCAGCACTTGTCTGGAGCAGCCAAATCATAGAATCACAGAATCAGTCAGGGTTGGAAGGGACCACAAGGATCATTCAGTTCCAACCCCCCTGCCATGGGCAGGGACACCTCACACAGGATCAGGCTGGCCAGAGCCTCATCCAGCCTGGCCTTAAACACCTCCAGGGATGGGGCCTCAACCACCTCCCTGCACAATCCATTCTAGGCTCTCACCACTCTCATGGGGAAGAACTTCTTCCTCATGTCCCTTCCAACCCATTCTATCAATCTATAATGATAACATTGATGAGTTGGGAAGGCATGAGATGAGATCTCCTCACCTGCATATGGTGTTTGGAGAGCACCTGGCTCTCCAGAGCGTAGGAGAGCTCAGGGGAGGTGTAAAGAAAGGCATTTTAACCCCTCTCTATTACATTTCAAAAGTCCTGGCAGTCTGGGAAAGTCCCCACTGACTGGAAAAGGGGAAACCTTACTCCCATTTTCAAAAAGGGTAAGAAGGAAGAACCAGGGAACTACAGGCCAGACAGTGTCACCTCTGTGCCTGGTAAGATCATGAAGCAGATCCTCCTGGAGATACTACTGAGAAGAATAGTGAAGGGACCTTCAAAATCATCCAGTTCCAACCCCCTGTCATGGGCAGGGACATCTCCCACTAGCCCAGGTTGCCCAAGGCCTCATCCAGCCTGGCCCTGAACATGTCTAGGGATGGGGGGGGCCATGAAAAATCCATCAACAAACACAGGACTGCTGCTTCTCCTAAGTAGCAGCCAGAGCAGGTGGGAAAGATCTTCAGGCTGTTTGTCCCTTCCTCCTCCCTTCCTGCAGCACTTGGGCACCCAGCAGCACTTGGGCACCCAGCAGCAGGATCCAGCCTGAATCCCAAAGATCCATTGGTTGATAGAATGGTTTGGCTTGGAAGGGACCTTAAAGATCATTCAGTTCCAACCCCCTGTTTAACCATATCTATTCCCTCCTGCCAATCAGGAGCTGTTTCCATTCTCTAGTATCCTTCACTGGAGCCTCAGGGATAAAAATGCATTTTCAAATGTGCAGTCCCACCATAAAAGGGAAACCTTTTCATATTATTTGCAAACCAGACAGCTCCACTTACCAGAAGCCATCAAATTACTCTTGTAAAACTCTAGCCGTTTGGAGGCATGGAAAATAAACAAGTTGATAAGGGAGAGATAAGCCATTGGATATCTGCTTTGTGAGCCCAGCATGGCACACAGAGCCAGGTCTGTCCAACCTGATGTTCACAGAGCAGTCACAATGTACAACCTCCTTAGGCAACAGGAACACAAGAAGTCTTTAAAATGCTGAAGCAAGCATTTAATCTGAGCTCTTCAAGCTGATCTTCCAACAATTCAGTCACTGCAGAAAATGTAACTCCTTCTAAAGAGAAAATTATGTTCCTTTTCTCTGCTTCAGGAGTTGCAAACATACCCCAAGGAACTCCTAGTGAACCACACAGGCTTCAGGCATAGTCTCTAAATAATAATAATAATAATAATAATAATAATAATAATAATAATAATAATAATAATAATAATAATAATAACAACAATAACAACACCAACAATAATAATAATAGTAGTAGTAGTAAATAGCAGAGTTTTCATGAAAGAAATAAATTAAGAGTGCAAAGAAATGCAAATGATTAAGCAGAGTGAGTGCTGGAAAGCTGTGTAGCTTAGTAACAACCCAAACAATCATTGCTCTTATTTTAGGTATTTAAACAAATTCTCTTTGTCACCTGAATAGCTATTACCATGTGAACAAGCTCATATCTCCTTGTATTACACATTAATTTCCCTTCCCTTCCCTTCCCTTCCCTTCCCTTCCCTTCCCTTCCCTTCCCTTCCCTTCCCTTCCCTTCCCTTCCCTTCCCTTCCCTTCCCTTCCCTTCCCTTCCCTTCCCTTCCCTTCCCTTCCCTTCCCTTCCCTTCCCTTCCCTTCCCTTCCCTTCCCTTCCCTTCCCTGTCCAGAGGAGGTCATAAAGCTGATCAGAGGACTGGAGAACATCTGCTGTGGGGACAGGCTGGGAGAGTTGGGGCTGTTCAGCCTGGAGAGGAGAAGGCTCCAGGGAGACCTCAGAGAAGCCTTCCTGTAACTGAAGGGGCTCCAGGAGAGTTGGGGGGACACTTTTGAAAAGGGCTGGGAGTGATAGGATGAGGGACAATGGCTTTGAGCTGGGAGAGGGGAGGCTGAGACTGGAGATGAGGAAGAAATTGTTGGCAGTGAGGGTGAGGAGACACTGGCACAGGCTGCCCAGGGAGGCTGTGGCTGCCTCCTCCCTGGAGGTGTTCAAGGCCAGGCTGGATGAGACCTTGAGCAAGCTGGGCTGGTGGGAGGTATCCCTGCCCATGGCAGGGGTTGGAGTAGATCTCACAGGTCCCATCCAGCCTAAGCCATTCTAAGATTATCTCCCATGCCCTCTGGTCAAAAGGATGTAAGATACCCCGGGCTACAGTTCTATGCTTAGGATAAAACTGATCTTTAAACCTCTGGAAAGATCTCAGGAACAGGAACCCCCTGACCACGTCCAGCTAGACTTGGTTGCCTAGGGGGGTTGGAGTAGATGATCTCTGAGGTCCCTTCCAACCCAACGCAACCCAACCCATTCTGTGATTCTATGATAACAAAATTCGTTAGTTTCAGCAAATTCCTGCAGTGAAACCACAGCACTGCATGCTGTCTGCATGCACAGAAATCAGTAACTTTAAACTTCAGTTTCTTTAGGTCTGGTTTTCCATGGCCTCTCATTTTTAGGTTGTTTTGTTGTAGTTTTGTCAGTTACAGAATCACAGAGCTGTCAGGGTTGGAAGGGACCTCAAGGCTCAGCCAGTTCCAACTCCCTTGCCATGGGCAGGGACACCTCACACTCCAGCAGGTTGCTCACAGCCACATCCAGCCTGGCTGCAAAAACCTCCAGGGATGAGGCTGCCACCACCTCCCTGGGCAACCTCTGCCAGTCTCTCACCACCCTCATGGGGAAGGCTGTGCTTGCCCCAATGGTTCCAGTGGTTCTCTGCTAGGCTGTGCCAAATGCTCCCCAGGCTCCCCCATGTTTCTGAAGATTGCTTCATGTCCAGGCTATGTTCTTCTAGATTCCAAGGTTTTCTTAGTTTCTGCTTAGTGTCCTCATAGAAGGCCTCATGAAGGTTGGAAAAGACCTTGGAGAAGAATTTCTTCCTAAAGTCTAATCTAAATCTCCCCTCCTCCATCTTGGATTTATATTCTCCCTAAATCCTGTCACTACCTGACACCCTAAAAACACTTTTTTGTAGCCCCCTTCAGATGCTGGAAGGCCACAATAAGGTCTCCTCAGTTCCCAGTTCTGCCAGGTTTTCCTCTGACAGACTCAAAGTGCAGCAGTGTTGGGTTTATAGTGCTTTTACAAGCCCTTGCAAACAGCTGTAAGCTGCTGAGAGAGCTGGAGAAGGTGCATTCAATCAGAACATCTCCCATTTGTGTTGTAATTTACCAATTTGATACCTGAGAAGATAAGGTCCTTCAATCACTGCTGAGGAGAAGCAATCCTTCATGGCAGCACATCTCATTACCTCCCTAGGGGGATACCAGGCACCTTAGCAGCAGCAGAACTGTTGCAGTGGGTGTGCCAGGAGATGGAAGAGTTAAAAATAAAAGTTAGGTGAGAGGCCTAAAGCAGTTAACATTTGTAACCAGCTCCTCTCCTGGTTGTAGCTTGGATGGTTGCATTTCACTTAGCAGTCTCCTGCAGCTTTTGGTGACAGTTGGCTTCAGAGCTTTCTGCAGGTGGAAGTGCCAAGTCCGTACTAGCTGTGGCTGAGATTTCAATCCCTGCTGCTCATGTGCTCTGCTGGAATCATACATGAAATTAAGCTCACCATTATATAGGCTGAAGAGTTCATTTTATCCCTCCTTGGAGGCTTGGAAAGCAGGTTCCTTAGGAATTGCCCTACCACTGTCAGAATTTCACTTAAGGAACAGCAAAGGCAGGCGTCCTGCAGGGCGATCCAGATGCAGCAGCACCAAGTGGTGATGTGTCGCCAGCTGAAAGGGCCTGAACCAGCAGGCACTGGCTTCAGTTCCAGGCCCTTCCACTTCAAAGGCTGGACTGGTCTCAGCAATGCAGACCTTGCACCTCCAGATTTTGTGGGGTTTCCCCAAGCAAGTGACCTTTACATGGCAATCCTGGCAGCGAGCAAGCAGCTCCGTGCTTAGCTGCCAGCACCTGCTCAGCAGCGGCAGTGCCAAGGCAACAGATGAGCAAGCTAAGGCTGCTGCTGCTCAGGAAGGGAGGGCACTCCTGCTGCCCAGGCATTCTCTCTGTCCAGCAAGTGGTACTTTAGACCAGGTCTTTTTTTTGTCCCCCACTTTAAATGGCTCTCTAGAAATGCCTGTTCCAAAGGACAGCTGGGCAAAGGCTGCCAGTGAGCAGAGACAGGTCCACCGTTTGGGGTGAAGGCTGTGGGGTGTGTCCTCCAGAGCATCTCAGCTACAGATTCAGGGAAGACCTGATCATTCCTAAGTGATGCTCTAGAGACTCCACAGAGGCAAAAGTGCCTTTGGCACTGCAAGCCCCAACCCACGGCAGGCAAAGCAGGCACCACCGAGCCTGCGTGTTCCTTCAGCTTGCTCCTCAGGGCGCCCAGGTAAGGGGCACACCCTCTGCTTGGCACTTCCAGCCCCAGGACCCAGCATCTCTGCTCCTGCCTTCTGCCCTCCAGCCAGAGCAGGGAGATGTGCCAGCCAGACCAGAGGCAGGTAGGCTCAGGGGAGAAGCAACCCATTTCAGGGGGTTAATTGAAAGAGAAATACATCTGCAAACACAAGGTGCAGATGGAAGCCTGCAAATAAATGCTGCCAGCTGGGAGCTGGCCAAACTGATAAAGCAGAAAAGAAATTGAGGGTTAAATGTTTTGGATGTTGAAGTCTTGGAGTTCAAAGAGGAGCTCAAGAAAACTCCCATCCACCAAGACCATACAAAGAGGCTCTAGGCAAACACAAGCCTTCATCAGGACAGCTTTTACCCAAACAGAACTTCCAAAAGGGGATGATGGTTCAGCCAAATGGTTAAGGAATATCTCAGGGGTTGGTCTTTCCTTCCTAGGAACAGGTGATAGGACAAAAGGAAACAGCCTCAGGCTACACCGGGGGAGGTTTAGATTGGGGATTAGATGAAACTTCTTGACTAAAAGGGTTCTCAAAGCCTGGCAAAGGCTGCCCAGGGAGCTGGTTGAATGCCCACCCCTGGAGGTGTTTGAAAGAGGCAGAGATGTGGTGCTGAGGGCCATGGCTCAGCCCCAGTCTCGGCAGAGTTAGAGAATGGTTGGGCTGGAGGATCTCAAAGAGCTTTTCCAATCCAATGATTCTCTGAGTCTATAATTCTATGATATCATTTTAGCACCCAGGAGCTCTTGTGCAAGGGAAGGTGATGGCCAGGGGTGACCTATGGCTGAGGGGCAGAAGGAGCTGCTTTCCACAGTGAAATGGAGAAGTGCCTCTGCTCACACTGGGTTGGAAGAACAGTGTGTAGCAGTGGATGTATTTTCAGTGCTTCGTAGAAAGAGGCAGAAGGGAGCTGCTCTTTCAGGCTAGGAAGTGAGGGAAAGCAGTGCAAGGTCAGTCAGTTTTCCCTGGAGCATCATGCCCACATCAGGACAGTGGCACTGTCCCTGATGGTAACCCAGATTTCACCAGGTCTGTGAAGACTGAGGGATTATGACAGGAAAGTCCTGCCAAGGAGAAAATACAATTAGAAAGATGCTTCCTTGTCCAAAGCAAATCTCTGCTTTGGCTCTGCATGGGATACTCCTTTCTGTGAGGGGACAGAAAGCTGCCTGCTTCCACTGGACCAGGAAGCTGTGCTCAAAACTGGGGGTGGAACAACTGGTGGTGTGCCTCTGATATGCCAGGTGTGCCTGGAACAACTGGTGGTGTGCCCTTCATGCCAGGAGGTGCCTCTGTGCCAAAGACCCTGTGTTTCCAGCTCTGACCCTCCTCTGCAGGCCATACAACAAGCCCACCCTGGGCTTCAGAGAGCCTTTTTCCTTCACCATCTGAGCTCCACATCCTTTAGAGCTGAGGTCTGCATCCTTACCCCATGCAGGGGGGTCTGGGTGGCAGCAAGGCTCCCAGCAAAGGAGCTGCTTTTACAGCTGGGGAAGGCCAAGTGGCAGCAGCAACACTTTTTGAGCAGGTGCCCGCTGATGCCACAGCGCCGGAGCAAGGCTGGAGTTCAAGAGCCAGTTAATTGTACCTCTCTCAGAAAAGAATTGCCTCAGACCAGTTAATTTGTCAAGATAACGAATTGCAGCAGTTCTGCTCCTTTGGAGCAGGGCCACTGACACTGCTCTGAACTGTGGTTAAACTCTTTGATGACAGAGACTGAGAGGTACTGCAATACTGGAGGTACAGGTTCCCGAGACCAAGCTGCATGCAAAGCTGGAGCTGCCAGGCAGCAGGGGCATGCGAGTGCACATTCTGCATATCCCTGAGATAGGAAGAAATTCCCTGGGGCTCTGGTGCCTGGGCAGGCAGAGTTCATCTGGAATATCTGGGAGTGATTGAGGTCCAAAAAGAGTAATACAGAGTCACAGAAAGTTAGGGGCTGGAAGGGACCTCCAGAGATCACCCGGTCCAACCCCCCTGCCAGAGCAAGGTCACCCAGGGCAGGGCACACAGAAACACATCCAGGAAGGTTTTGGACTATCTCCAGAGAAGGACACCCCACAGCCTCCCCTGTTTCAGCACCCATCAAGTCTCAATTTCTACACTGTGAGATAAAACCAGCAGAATTGTTACCTACCCCCTTCCAACAAAGAGAAACAGACTCCAAAGATACTGATTGGAGGAGACTGAAGGTTTTCTGGTAGCTGCATGAAAACCCTGCTCTGTGGGTGTGATGCTGGATTCCCACAGCACTGTACCCTCCCAAGCCCCAGGTTGCTGCTGCGTTTCTCTTTTCTGGGCAGCAGCAGCAGCAGATATGAACAAGTCCAGAGGAGAGGAAAAGCACAAGGAAGCTCCAGTAAAAATGCAGGCTTAGCCCAAGGACCCTCCTTTGTTTCTGCCAAAAGTGAAGTAGACAGCACCAGGTGAAATGAAATTCTGTTCTTATGGCAGACTTTCTCCTCTGGCTTCCTTGCAAGAGAAACATGGACCAGAAGGAATCCTGCAGACAGACTCAGGGGAACTGAAATGAATCAGTGGTGAGGGGAGACCTTCTGGCTCTATGACCCTCTGAAAGGAGGTTGGAGTGAGGTGGGGTTGGTCCCTTCTCCTGAGTATCTGGTGACAGGGGAGGAAATGGCCTTAAGTAGTGCCAGAGCAGGCTTAGGCTGGATGTTAGGGAAAATGTCTTTGTTGCAAGAGTGGTCAGGGATTGGAAGAGGCTGCCCAGGGAGGTGGTGGAGTCACCAGCCCTGGAGGTGTTCAAGAAACCTGTGGACACAGCACCTGAGGCCACGGTTTAGTGGCCATGGTGGTGTTGGGTTGACAGTTGGAATGGATGATCTTAGAGGGGTTTTCCAACCCAAACAATTCTATGATTCTGTGATTGCTTCTGTGAGCAACACCACCCCTGAAGGACGCTCCACATGTGTTTAAGCTGAAGAGGGGAACCTGCTTTACCCAGGTTTCACTGAGTGCTCCTCCACAGGAGCTCAGACAAAGCCTCTGCTGTTGCCTGCATCTCCTATGAGCAGAGCAGGGCACACTGAAGTCCCTTTTGTTTGTTCTTTTTGGTGTTACAAAACCCAGGCATGTTTTCAGAAAAGATTTCATGCTGTTAGGGTAAGCAGAAACCCTGCCAGGTAAAGACAGAGAAGCATGCAAGGCCTTTGCAAAAGACACCCTGACTCTTGCCTGGCATTGGCACACCCCCTCCAGGGAAAGGATGCACTGAAAACTGGTTGCTGGTGACTATGTTGGTGCCTTGAAAAGCATCTACAGGAGAAATTACCCAGACAGCTCATTACAGAAGGTCCCTGGAGGATGAAGTGACTTTCTCTCTCCTGTCCCCCAGAAGAATCACTCTCTACCTGGAAGCCCACTTAGTTTAGAAAAGCAAAGTGGCTTTTATTCTGGGGTAAGCACATCCCCAGGCAGAGAACAGCTAATCTGCTCCTTGCCACATGTAAACAAGCCCTGATAAATTGATGGGGATGGTAAAGACCTTGTGAAGGTAAGGCCCAGGACTTCTTACTCAATTCACAAGCACTTAGACCTGTCTTCCTCAGGGCTAATATAGTGCTCAACAGAGCTTGCAGAGAGCCAGGTTCAATTCAAACAACTCAGTCATACATCTGAAAAAGCAATGAACTTTGAGAAACTGCCTCCTCCTGTTGTCCCCCCAAGCTTCCAGTCCATCTTTCTTGAGTCCACCCTCACTTTCACGTGCCACAGTCAAGTAGCAACCTGGGATTCAGCTGATCTCAGAAGTGTTGATTGCCCACAAGGCTGAGTCCAAGGCTGGTAGGGGCTGGAGCTGAAGTGCACACAGCCTATTCTAGAAGAAGCGAGTGGCTGATAAAGGACAAACTCAGGTTGCTGGCAGCCAGCTTCTTGACTTTTGCATCAGGAGAAATGTCTTGCTGCACCCAAAAAGCAAAGAGAGGCTTACATGTGAAAGAGACAGAAACTGACAGGAAGAGCAGATCTTTGCAGGATGGGTTTTGTCACCTTGTGAAATCCACACAGTGCTTATCTCTGTCTCTCCCCAAGACTCTGCTGCTGCCAGAGCACTCCTGGGAAAGAAAGGGACACCACCTCAGACTGGAAATCTATCTGGGCTGAGGTTGCTCTGACTGTGCTTGTGCTGGCTTAGTGCATGTGTTCACACAGCCTGGCAGCAGCAAGAGCCTTATGGGAGATGCAGAGTGACCTAGACCAGCACCCCCTAATTCCTGCAGCCATGCTAGCTGCTCCGACCTGTGAGAGCGTAACGTGAACCAGCTACCTGTCACGGTAGGGACTGACCTTGTTTCCTTGGAGAAAGCTGGGTAAAAACTGGGTATAACAACACTCTTGACACTTACCTCACAGGATGTTGTGAAGCTTAATTAAATGTGTGCAAAAGCAGTTTGAGATCCTTAGATGAAAGATGTTTTTATAAATGCAAATTATAATAATTACGGCGAGTAACCACCACCAACTACTGAAACAATTAATTCAGGTTGCCACAGGCCATGGCAGCAACGTGTGCAAAGAGGCAGCAGTCAGCTAATGACACAGACACGGCGTGAGAACTCCCAGCCCTCACCGTGCTCTGAACACGGGGGGGAAAACCCAGAGGCTCGGGGCTTACCCTGCCGCCTGCAGCTGGTGGCAGCCTCTTAGAGCAGCCCTGAAGAAAAGGCCTTGGGGGTGCTGGGGGAGGAGAAGCTCAGCAGGAGCCAGCAGTGAGCACTTGCAGCCCAGAGAGCCAAGCAGAGCCTGGGCTGCAGCAAGAAAAGTGTGGCCAGCAGGGCCAGGGAGGGGATTCTCCCCCTCTGCTCCACTCTGCTCAGACCCCACCTGGAGCTCTGTGTCCAGTTCTGGAGTCCCCATTACAGGAAGGATCTGGAGGGGCTGGAAGGTGTCCAGAGAAGGGCCACGAGGATAAGCAGAGGGCTGGAGCTGCTCTGCTATAAGGACAGACCAAGAGAGTTGGGGCTGTGCAGTCTGGAGAGGAGAAGACTCCCAGGAGAGCTTCTTGTGGCCTTCCAGGATCTGAAGGGGGCTCCAAGAAAGCTGGGGAGGGACTTTTGAGGGTGTGAGGGAGTGAGAGGACTGGGGGGAATGGAGCAAAAGTAGAAGTGGGGAGATTTAGGTTGGTTGTTAGGAAGAAGTTTTACACCAGGAGGGTGGTGAGAGCCTGGCAGAGGTTGCCCAGGGAGGTGGTGGAAGCCTCATGCCTGGAGGTTTTTGCAGACAGGCTGGATGTGGCTGTGAGCAACCTGCTGTAGTGTGAGGTGTCCCTGGCCATGGCAGGAGAGTTGGAACTGGCTGAGCCTTGAGGTCCCTTCCATGCCTGACAATTCTATGATGGTTCTGTGATCACCCCCGTGCCCGCACAGAGCCTCAGCCCCAAGAAGAGCCCAGCTTAAAAACTGCATCCTGAGATCATCTTAGGGCCTGATGTTTTTTATATTCAACACTGCTAGGACTGCAAAGAGCCTGGTTCACAGAAAGCAAGAGCCCTGGATTTTGTGGATTCTTCCCCTGCCCCCTGCCCCCTACCCCAAGCCTGCTTCTGGCATCACAGAACAGACTTTGGCTACAGGGTATTATCCAGCTGACTTTCCAGGGGTGCAAACAAAAGCTAAGCAATCAAGACGTGTCTGGCCAAATACTTAAAGGCCCAGTGCACACATTTAGTTGACAACTGAAACCTGAACTGTTTTCCTCAGCCTTTCTTGTTGCTTCAAAACTGATTTGGGCTTAAGTAGCCAAACCCTACAGGTGTTTAAATGCTCTCCCCTGACAGCAGAGCAGCCTCGTCAGGCGAGGTCTGGGGATGCGGTCAGACTGGAAGAGATCTCCCCAGACGCCACAGGTGAAGCCCAAAGGGCAGCCTAGCCCACCTGTGCCCCTCAGGCTTCCTTCCTGCTCGGCCTTTAAAGAGGAAAACTCAGGAGAGTGGTAGTTACTAAGCACCCAACTCACCAAAGCAATTAGGCTAAATGCACTGCAGCTAGACATTTAAGCAGGGTGCTGACTTTAGTTTGAGAATTCATGGTCATAAGACTGAAACCTTTAGCATTTAACCTAGCAGTCCATTAAATCAGCTTCCTGATCAAGTGAAAAATTCCATGCTGCTCAAGTTTGAAAGCGGGAAGCTCGCACTTACTAAAAGGAGTTTCTTTTCTTTCTTTTGATGAAGACAACCTTGGGATCAGTTAGTTGGCTAAGCCAAAGAATGGGAAAATGGGAATTCTGCCTGTAAAGAAAGCCCAAATAACAAAATAGTTTTGCTTTCTGGCCTCTGCCAGACTGTTGTGCTCAGAGTCAGTAGGGCTCATGGGAAAAACCAAAAAGTTCCTCATGATGGAAGCTTATAGAGACTGAACTTACCCTGACGTCATTCAGCTTAATGTAACTCTACTCAGCCTGGAGTGTAACAGGAGCCTCCTTGCCATGGACCAAAATGAAAAATGGGTTTTCAGTCCCTCTGACTTCCTAGAACACCTGTTGTGCTTTAAGAGGTAGGAACTGGGAATCTGGGGGTGTTAAGTTTCCATCACACAAGGGCTGAGTTTTCATGGGGTCTGTGTGTGTGATATCTGCACAGAGAATCAGCAGCATTGGTGCAGTGCCTGGAAAAGACACTCCACAGGAGCACCCACTTATGGCTGTACACCTACAAAGCCTGAGACCTCCTTGTGATGGGGACCTGGGAGGTCTCCCTCAACCCAAACCATCCTATGACTGTGTCTATTTGAGCTGTGTGCTTGCACATGCTGACCTCCCAGCTCACCTCAGGACACTCCCACAGAGCTTCCTGCAGCGGCTCTTGGGTAAATCCTACAGCAGGAGAGAAAAACTTGGATGTGTTTTCTAAAGGTACCTCAAGGCTCTGGGACATAAAAGGAGCTGTGCTATTAGAGCACATCTTGTTTTCCCCATCTCCAGAGCACCCTGACTGGCACTTCAGGAGGCAGAAGAAAGCTGTGTCTGACAAAGCCAGTGAAGCAGAGGGAGGGGCAGGTCCTCTCCGAGAGGCACTCAGGGTCTGTCACTCAGCTGCTCCAGCACTTTGCTGCTAACCACCAGAACACGCTGTGGTATTGGCATCCCACGACCATACTGGCATCTGGAATTTGACACTTCATGCCCCTTACCATTAGGTGAGACCACTTTTGGAGGGCAAAGGTCAAGCTTTGGGAAGGGAACAGGCTGCACTCCACAGCCCCTTCCCAAGGGGAAATGCAACCTTGTGGCAGCAGGGAGGTTTTCATTCCCAGGCTCTCTCTTCCACTCCCTGGGAAGATCCTCATCTGGCTGGTTTCCCTCAATTACAGAGTGGCATGAACAGCAGAGCGTTGGGGTTTTTCTCTGGAAACCTCACAGAGGTGGTTTACACTGCACACTGCCTTCTGCCAGCACAAAAACCTTCTCCCTGCCCTGTTTGAATAAACTCCGTCAGCAGCGGCTGCGGCTGCGGACACCGCTTGGGAAGATCAAGAGCCCCAGAGGGAGCTGTGGGCAGCTCCTGGCACTGCTTCTGCTTTTGAAGGTAACCAGGAGGAAAGTCCATGGGAAGTGATGCAAAGAGATGGCATCTGATGCCAGGGGAAAAAAAAAAATCGCTGTGGTTCCTCTCACTACCCAATTTCATTCCCTTTCTTTCTCCTGTTCTCATTGAGGTGGGCAACAGGAGTTGGAGTGCAGATCCTGTCTCAGATAGACCTTCACCTCCTCAGAAAAAATTACAACAGGTAATGGGCACAAACTTGAACACAGGAAATTCCATCTCAACTTCTTTACTTTGAGAGTGGCAGAGCCCTGGAGCAGGCTGCCCGGAGAGGTAGTGGAGTCTCAGTCTCTGGAGACTTTCAAAATCCACCTGAATGCTGTCCTGTGCAACTTTCCCTAGGTGACCCTGCTCTGGCAGGGGGGCTGGACTGGATGATCCCACAGAATGGTCTGGGCTGGAAGGGACCTCCAAAGCTCATCCAGTCCAACCCCCTCTGCAGTCAGCAGGGACATCCTGCACTAGATCAGGTTGCCCACAGCCCTGCCCAGCCTCCCCTTGAATATCTCCAGGGATGGAGCCTCAACCACGTCTCTGGGCAACCTGTTGCAGTGTTCCAGCAGCCTCTTGGTGCAGAACTTGTTCCTCACATCCAATCCAAATCTACTCTTCTCTAGTTTGAAAGCTCTCCAGAGGTCCCTTCCAAGCCCTGCCTTTCTGTGAGCCTGTGAAATCTGTTGAAGACAGCATTGCCTGTCAGCTGCTCCTTTCAAGAGCATTTTGTGTCTGTGGACAAAGTGATTAATGCTCAAGAGGGAAAGTTTGTCCACCAAAAGCATCTTTCCACACTGCCACAGCCATCTTTTTCTTTCCTGACATGCCACCACCAGTTCTGCTCACAAATGTGCATCACACAGAGATATTTCCTGTCTCCCTGGTTATTTACTGTGACCTTGGAGTCCTTCTTTATAGCCTGACTTTGCTCCCTCTGCCTGTCCTCTGACCCTGGGTAGAAACTCTTTCTTACAGTTCATGTTTTGTGGGACATCTTTGGACTGGTTTTAGGCTGTGGGTGGGAACTCAGCCATTTGCTGAGGGATTGGCCAGAGGGCACCTGTCACCCCCACCCTTTGTGAGGTGTACAGAACAGCCTGAAGCAATGCTCTCTCCACTAGCAGAGTGCTCAGGTCAGAGCAGGCTTACAGCTCTCTGCTGCTTTTAGCTCTATTTTACAGTTTTTTTTACTCTGGACTCGCCTGGCCCCAGAGCCTCTACCCATGCCCACCCCCAGGCCCTGCTGGAGCAGGGGCTACAACCAGCTACAATGGCCAGTGCTGGGGCTTCTCCAACTGCCACCCCAGCTGCTATCTTTGTCTGCTCTCTTTGCACCACAAAGAAGAAGAACCTGATCTGAAACCATGTGTCGGAAGTGGGGAGCTCTTCCAGTGATATTTCTGAGGTCAAAATAGATGTGCAGGAGAGCAGGAACACTGAAGCCCCCAGCAGTATCCATCTAAAGAAAGGTTTAACCACTGCTATTGAAAGGAGTACAAAGTGAAAGAGAGGTGGGGTGCAAGCAGACTGAAGTATAGGTGACAGCTTTTTGTACAAGCTGAGTAGCATGAGGAGAGGAAGAAGTTCAACCAGGGCAAGTGTAGACACCTGTATCTGGGGAGGAATAATCCTCTGCAGGTGCTGGAGAGCAGCTCTCTGGAGAAGGACCTGGGAGTGCTGGTGGCCAAGTTCCCCATGAGCCAGCAATATGCCCTCATGGCCAAGAAGGGCAATGGTCTGCTGAGGGGCATGAAGAGTGTGGGCAGCAGGTTTGGGAACGTTCCCCTCCCCCTCTGCTCTGCCCTGCCTAGGCCTCACCTGGAGCATTGTGTCCAGTTCTGGGCTCCCCTCTCTTCCCAGAACAGGAAACTACTGGAGAGAGTCCAGCAGAGAGCCCCTGAGCTGCTGAGGACACTGAACATCACCTGGTGAGGAGAGGCTGAGAGCCCTGGGGCTGCTTAGCCTGGGGAAGAGCAGCCTGAGGGGGAGCTCAGCAATGCTCAGCAAGAGCTGAAGGGTGAGTGGCAGGAGGCTGGAGCCAGACTCTGCCCAGTGGTGCCCAGGGACAGGACAAGGGACAATAGACACAGACTAGAACCCAGGAGGTTTCAGTTCAACATCAGGGAAAAATTCTTTGGTGTGAGGCTGCTGGAGCCCTGGAGAAGGCTGCCCAGAGAGGCTGTGGAGTCTCCTTCTCTGGGTCTCCTTCTCTGGAGATTATCAAACCCTATCTGGATGTTTTCCTGTGTGATCTGCCCTAGGTAACCCTGCTTTAGACGATCTCTAGCCCCCAGCATTCTGAGAAGAACATCATTGTGGCAACTCTTACAATGAGAACAGTCAAGGATGACTTCACAATCTTGTATTAGCAGGTGGCTGCCCCCCTGATTAAAGGCATCTTTTCAGTTGGCAATGCCTATAATTATATGTTCTAAAGACAAGGTCGAGTTGGCACATGAGATTTCTCCTTCCCCACCCCCACCTGAAAGGGGAGCATGGTTCTGGGAGTCTTTGCTCTCTCAAAGAGACCTGCAGCTATCCAGCTGAGGTGAGACCAGAGGGTGGCTAGCATTGCTCTGGGCTGTGCAGTGCATGCTCAGGACTAACCACTCCAATGTGAAGCAGCTGCAACACACCTGGGAGTAGCTAAAAGAAAAGCCAGCAACGTTCAGGTGCTTCCCACAGCAGCATGGTGCCACTCCAGATTCTATCCAGCACTATCAGAAAAAGAATACACCAAAGTTCAGTGATGCTCACAACCTCTTCCACCTCAACACAGGAAAGAGGAGGGCAAAGCTGAAACCAAATTATCATAGAATCAGTCAGGGTTGGAGGGGACCACAAGGCTCATCCAGTTCCAACCCCCCTGCCATGGGCAGGGACACCTCACACTACAGCAGGTTGCTCACAGCCACATCCAGCCTGGCTGCAAAAACCTCCAGGGATGAGGCTTCCATCACCTCCCTGGGCAACCTCTGCCAGGCTCTCACCACCCTCATGGGGAAGAACTTCCTCACGTCCAATCTGAATCTCCCCACTTCCAGCTTTGTTCCATTCCCCCCAGTCCTCCCACTATCTGACACCCTCAAAAGTCCCTCCCCAGCTTTCTTGGAGCCCCCTTCAGATCCTGGAAGGCCACAAGAAGGTCTCCTGGGAGCCGCCTTCTCTCCAGACTGCACAACCCCAACTCTCTCAGGCTGTCTCCAGAGCAGAGCAGCTCCAGCCCTCTGCTCATCCTCATGGCCCTTCTCTGGACATGTTCCAGCATGTCCATATCCCTCTTGTAACAGAGGCTCCAGAACTGGGCACAGAGCTCCAGGTGTGGTCTCACCAGAGCAGAGCAGAGGGGGAGAATCCCCTCCCTGGCCCTGCTGGCCACACTTCTCTTGCTGCAGCCCAGGCTCTGCTTGGCTCTCTGGGCTGCAAGTGCTCACTGCTGGCTCCTGCTGAGCTTCTCCTCCCCTCTCAATCCAGCTGCAGGACCTTGCCCTTGGTGTTGAACCTCATGAGGTTGGCTTGTGCCCAGCTCTGCAGCCTGCCCAAGTCCCTCTGGATGGATCCCTTCCCTCCAGCCTGCCCAGGTCCCTCTGGATGGATCCCTTCCCTCCAGCCTGTCAACAGCACCATACAGCTTGGTGTCATCAGCAAACCTGCTGAGGGTGCACTCAATGTCTCTGTCCATGGCATCAACAAAGATGTTAACATCAAGCCTGGTCCCAGCACTGACCCCTGAGGGACTCCACTTGTCACTGGCCTGCACTTGGCCATGGATCCATTGCCAGCCACTCTTTGGGTGCAGCCACCAAGCCAGTTCTGTATCCATCTAATGGTCCACCCATCAAACCCATGTGTCACCAGTTTGAAGACCAATTATCTTCTTGCACAGCTTAGTCCCTGCTCCTGGTGAAGGCCAAGCAGCTTTGGCCATCATGTTGACCTGACCTAAATGTAATTGAAGTTAATGGTGGCAACACCTCCAGTTCCAAACATAATGCAACCCCTCACTATCCCACAAGTTCTCAGTGCTAGAGGCAACCACAGGAGGGCTTTAAAATTAATTTTCTTCTGAAAATACTTTTTGTCCCCAAACTGCTTTTCATTACTAACTTTCAAAACCTCCATGTCACCAAAAAGTGTTTGCTGCCTTTGCCATCCCCTCTTGGGAAGTGCCTGCAACTTCATTTAAAAACCACTGCAAACTCCTTAATATAGCACCAGAGAGTCAAAGACTGTGCTGGGTTGGAAGGGACCCTCCAAGGTCATCTTGTTCTACCCCCCTGCACTCAGGAGGGACACCTCCAAGGTCATCTTGTTCTGCCCTCCTGCACTCAGGAGGGACACCTCCAAGGTCATCTTGTTCTACCCCCCTGCACTCAGGAGGGACACCTCCAAGTTCATCTTGTTCTGCCCTCCTGCACTCAGGAGAGACATCTACAAGGTCATCTTGTTCTACCCCCCTGCACTCAGGAGGGACACCTCCAAGGTCATCTTGTTCTGCCCTCCTGCACTCAGGAGAGACACCTCCAAGGTCATCTTGTTCTACCCCCCTGCACTCAGGAGAGACACCTCCAAGTTCATCTTGTTCTGCCCTCCTGCACTCAGGAGAGACATCTACAAGGTCATCTTGTTCTACCCCCCTGCACTCAGGAGGGACACCTCCAAGGTCATCTTGTTCTGCCCCCCTGCACTCAGGAGAGACACCTCCAAGGTCATCTTGTTCTACCCCCCTGCACTCAGGAGGGACACCTCCAAGGTCATCTTGTTCTACCCCCCTGCACTCAGGAGGGACACCTCCAAGTTCATCTTGTTCTGCCCTCCTGCACTCAGGAGGGACACCTCCAAGGTCATCTTGTTCTGCCCTCCTGCACTCAGGAGAGACACCTCCAAGGTCATCTTGTTCTGCCCTCCTGCACTCAGGAGAGACACCTCCAAGGTCATCTTGTTCTACCCCCCTGCACTCAGGAGAGACACCTCCAAGTTCATCTTGTTCTGCCCTCCTGCACTCAGGAGAGACATCTACAAGGTCATCTTGTTCTACCCCCCTGCACTCAGGAGAGACACCTCCAAGGTCATCTTGTTCTGCCCTCCTGCACTCAGGAGAGACACCTCCAAGGTCATCTTGTTCTACCCCCCTGCACTCAGGAGGGACACCTCCAAGGTCATCTTGTTCTACCCCCCTGCACTCAGGAGGGACACCTCCAAGTTCATCTTGTTCTGCCCTCCTGCACTCAGGAGAGACATCTACAAGGTCATCTTGTTCTACCCCCCTGCACTCAGGAGGGACACCTCCAAGGTCATCTTGTTCTGCCCTCCTGCACTCAGGAGAGACACCTCCAAGGTCATCTTGTTCTACCCCCCTGCACTCAGGAGGGACACCTCCAAGTTCATCTTGTTCTGCCCTCCTGCACTCAGGAGAGACATCTACAAGGTCATCTTGTTCTACCCCCCTGCACTCAGGAGGGACACCTCCAAGGTCATCTTGTTCTGCCCTCCTGCACTCAGGAGAGACACCTCCAAGGTCATCTTGTTCTACCCCCCTGCACTCAGGAGAGACACCTCCAAGGTCATCTTGTTCTGCCCTCCTGCACTCAGGAGAGACACCTCCAAGGTCATCTTGTTCTGCCCTCCTGCACTCAGGAGAGACACCTCCAAGGACATCTTGATCTACCCCCCTGCACTCAGGAGGGACACCTCCAACAAGATCAGGCTGCTCAGGGGCACAGCAAGTTTGACCTTGAATGTCTCCAGGGATGGGGCCTCAACCACAGCCCTAGGTAACCTGTCCCATTGTCTCAGCACTCATTGTGCAGAACTTCCTCCTGATGTCCAACCTAAAGCTGCCCTGCTCCAGTTTCGAACCATTGCTCCATGTCCTGGCACTCCCAGCCCTTCTCAAAAGTCCCTCCCCAGCTCTCCTGTAGCCCCTTCAGGCACTGAAATGCAGCTCTGAGGCCTCCCTGGAGCCTTCCCTTCTCCAGGCTGAGCAGCTCCAACTCTCCCAGCCTTTCCCCATAGCAGAGGTTGTCCAGCCCTCTGTTCATCTTGGTGGCCTCCCCTGGACCTTCTCCATCAGGTCCACATCTCTCTTGTCTTGGGGTCCATAGGTGGACACAGCACTGCAGGTGAGGTCTCAGCAGTGCAGAGCAGAGCCGAGCAGAGGGGCACAATCCCCTCTCTGGAGCTGCTGTACCACAGGAAATATCTACTCTATGGCATAAATACATGTCCTGGTTTTCCTGCACCGTGCATACCAATGACACACCTAAATAAGGCCATGTTTCAGATGAGAAAAGCTGCTTTAAAACTAGTTTTAAAGTTTTTCTATCCTTTTCTTCTGAAGGATTGAAACTGTCAGTTGTTTTTCTACTGCAGTACTTCAACCAGGACCTGTCCACAAGCAATCGACAGCAGCAGCCATCTACCTACAGGAGTCATTTGCCTTTGCATCTGGGCAAAGCAGTTCTGCCTCCTGTGGGCTGTGAATCACCAATGGTACTGCCTGTCCCTTTTGCCCCCAAAGCAGGGTGTCAGACCAGTGTGTGCAGAAACTCTTGTCCTGGCTGGGTAAATATTGCACTTCTTTGACAACAGCAGCACCAGGAACCCGAGGCGCACGGAACGGAATGCAAACAGACCTCGCTGTTAGGAAGCAACCTGGTGATGGAAAAAACCCTGATATCAAACGTTTCCTGCTCTCCTTAGCCCAGTGGTAGGTTGTATGTTCCCTGAGCTGAAAGCAAGAAGAGCAGGATGGGGTGGCAGCCTTGCACAGCCCAGAACATCCTTTGTGCACGATGGTTGTTGTCACACTGACATCTAATGGCAGATACGAACCAGAGGATTCCGGCCAGTTCCCCACGGGAACCTTTTCACCCTGGGTTGTCAGAATTCCTTCAGGTGCTGAAAATAAGTGAGCTTAGGAAGCAAGGCTCCACCTGAGCAGGTGGCTAACCTGACTGATGGAGGGGCAGCACTCTGAGCCTGACACCGGCGGGGAGCAGCAGAGGGCACGGTGCTGAAGGAGCAGGACACGGGTGAGGGGCTGAGGCAGGGGGCAAGAGGAGAAAGGATGGGCAGCCTGCTGTGGAGAGATCACAGTCTGCAGAGGTAAATAAAAGCACTGAAGGATCAAATGAGCTGGCCAAAGGCATCCAGTATGTTGGTGATGTCTGCAAAGGTCTCATTTCATCCAGTCCCTGACCTTGCTGTGCCATTTCTGATCCCAGTGAATGTGGGCTGTGGTATGACAGGTGGGCTGCAGAGCTCCCAAACACACAAGGGGAAGGGTTGGGGCACTGTGGGTGATAATCATCTATGGAAACAAGGCACAGGCTAAAGATCCTAGAATCACAGTCTCAGAGAATCATTTCAGATGGAAAAACCCTTCAAGATCCTCCAGCCCAACCATTCTCTAACTCTGCCAAGGCTGGGGCTGAGCCATGGCCCTCAGCACCACACCTCTGCCTACTTCAAACACCTTCAGGGATGGGCATTCAACCACCTCCCTGGGCAGCCCCTGCCAAGCTGTGAGAACCCTTTCAGGCAAGAAGTTTCTTCTCATCTCCAACCTAAACCTCCCCTGGGGCAACTCAAGGCCATTTCCTCTCCTCCTATCACTTCTTCCTAGGGAGCAGAGCCCAACCCCCACCTGGCTCCAGCCTCCTCTCAAGGAGCTGTAGAGAGCAATGAGGTCTCCCCTCAGCCTCCTCTTCTCCAAACTAAACACCTTAAGCTCCTTCAGCTGCTCCTCCCCTCTTCTCCAGACCCTTCCCCAGCTTCCTTGCTCTTCTCTGGACCCTCTCCAGCCCCTCAATATCCTCTCAGTGTGGGCACCCCAAAACTGAGCCCAGCACTCAAGGTGTGGTCTGTTCAGTGCTGGTGCTGCCTGCTGGGCACACGCTGGCTCATCTTCAGCTGGCTGTTGGCATGCTTCCCTCAGGGATTTCTAAGGAAACTGGGGTTGTTGCTGGTATGTTGAACTGTTAACAACCATTTTCTCACAATGATCAGAGCTGTGGTCCTCATGCTTCCCTGACACCTCCAGGAGGGTCCAGCAGCAGAGCCAGCAGGCCAGGCTGGGCTCCCATGGCATGGCTACAAGCAAGGGCCTAAGGTGAGCACTTTGTAGCTGCTCTGCTCTGGCCACAACACATCCCAGGTAGTAAAATAATTAACTGTAGCCACAATCTTTCATCTGCTTAGTAAAAGTTTGCATTATTTAGGCAGAGGTGTGGTGAAAGGCAGCAGTGAACTGCAAACGATGATTCAGGAGATGTTTAGACTTGGTCCAAAGTTCTTCCTGCTGCAGGTTACATGGCACAGTCAGAGGCTGAGCTCCTGTAGGGCTCCTGAAGATGGCTCAGCAGCAGCAGCACTTCCAAGTCATGTAAGATCAAGTTCAGGAGTTACTCTGCAAGGGCTCTGGGACAGCCCTCTTCACTTCAGGAATGTTTGGTGATCTCCAGGGAGGATTTTCAGCAGTGAGAACATGAGCAAAGGAAATGACTAACTCTAGCAGAGGGCTAAGAGTAACCCTAGCAAGGTGCAGGAGAAGGCTGGTTGCATCAAGTGAAAAACACAAGGTAGGAAACAATGTTATATTGAAACCCCCCCAGAAGCCATGCCTAGGTTTTAAACACAGCTCTGCAAGAGAGAATTAAGGAATCACAGAACCCTTTAGGTTGGATAAAGCCTTCAGGACGATGGAGCCCAGCTCTGCCAGCTGCAGTGCTAAGCCATGTGCCCAAGCACCACGTCCACAGCTTTTGAACACCTCCAGGGATGGGGACTCCACCACCTCCCTGGGCAGCCTGACAACTCCTTCTGTGAAAAACTGCTTCCTAATGTCCAGCATAGACCTCTTGTGGTGCAGCTTGAGGTCTTCCACATTCCTTTAGAGTATCAGTCCTGTGGTTAATCCATGGGACCTGATTGATGTGAGAACCATGCCCTGACTCTGCTGATCTTGTGCTATGCAAGGACCCAAAGCTGTGCTCAGAGCCATCACTAGTGAAGGACAGCAAGAAAGTGCTTGCCACTCCTGCCACTGGCTCCTCATCAGGTGGTAGGCTGAGCTCTCAGCAGCCACTAGACAGGGCTGGTGGAGCCAGGCATGGCAAGCCTCTGTTTGAACACCAAACAGCCTTGCAGATACATTGGGAAGGGATCACTTGAAATACAGGAGAATGTAGGTGGAGGGGAAGGAAGCTGTGCTCTCTGAGAGGGCAGAGGAGAAGCAGGGACATGGACACTGAAAAGCCTGAGCTCCAGAGGGAGGAAGGTGGTAGAAGTGGGAGGGCAGAAGGCAGAAACCAAGTGTGGGCATGACAACTTTTCATTGTGGTACAAGATTCTGCCACTTCATCACATCAGCCTCACAGAGACAACCCAGTGCTGCCCTACAATTGCTTTGCAAGATGGAATTTGATGGTTTAAAGTCACAACTCAGGACTTTTGGTACCCTAAATGCCATGAAAAATACCATGGAAGGGCAGGTATTATTCATGCAGGAGTTTAGGAGCTGCAGCAGTCTCTTGGCAGAGAGATTTAAAGGCGAAAGAAGTCTCCAGGTGGACTAACAAACAGGAAGGACATTTAGGGAAAAGATCTTTGAGACAGCTGAAATTAAACTCAGAGAGGATGCTGAAGGAAGGAAGGAAGAAGCCCTTGGCTCCAGATGTACTTGCTGCCTTGCGTTAGGCACTCTTGACAGCTTTGCACCAAAACTTCAACAGCCCATTCCTTGTCTCCTTTGGGCCAAGTTTGGGACTTCAGAAGGTGCAAGACTGACAACAGCAATGGGTGCAAAGCTTACTCTCACTCCCAGGCCCTGCTGAGCTTCTCCCTACAGCTTCTGCTAGTGACATCCTGGTTAGAAAGTCACCAGCCCTGAGACTGGACTTGAACAGGGAACTTGGTTTTGTTAGGCTGAAAATGTCCAACAAGAGCTAACATCTGGTCCTCAAACACCTTGGATTTTATTGTGAGAGCCTTGCAGGGGTGAGGCCTCAGTGAGTCTCTTGTGCAGGAGTCTTTGGAGGAAAGTAACCTCAACCTCTGCTTTCACTGCAGGCAATTCCATGGTATTCCCTCTTTAGGGCCTGTGGTGTGACTGTGGAGTGCAGTGAAAGAGGAGGCAATAAACACATCCTTCCACATTTTGGATGGGCTGCTTGATCAGAAGCCAGGTGTGCAAAGACTCTCATATTTATATGGCAATTTACAGCCTTCTCCTGGCCCTTATTGTGCCATCCCTGGTCAATAAAACCCACCTGTATGGGGGGCAGTGGCTGACTGTAGCCTTCCAGTATGTGAAGGGGGCTACAAGAAATCTGGGGAGGGACTTTTGAGGGAGTCAGGGAGGGATAGGACTGGGGGGAATGGAGCAAAAGTAGAAGTGGGGAGATTCAGATTGGATGTTAGGAAGAAGTTGTTCCCCATGAGGGTGGTGAGAGCCTGGCAGAGGTTGCCCAGGGAGGTGGTGGAAGCCTCATCCCTGGAGTTTTTTGCAGCCAGGCTGGATGTGGCTGTGAGCAACCTGCTGTAGTGTGAGGTGTCCCTGGCCATGGCAGGAGGGTTGGAACTGGATGAGCCTTGAGGTCCCTTCCAACCCTAACAATTCTATGATCCTATGATTCTATGATCTTTCTTCAGCAAGCCAGGACAATGAGACTTGGTGCTGAACACCTCCACTTGAAGGCTGAGCTGGCAGCTGGCAGCCCCCCAGGACACCTCTGTTCCATGGATGGCAGCCAGCCAGGTGGCATCGCCTGGCACGCAGCAGCAGGATCGGACACATTCCAGCCACCATGCAGCAAAATGCAGGTGGGGAAGGGCCTGTCAGAGAGCAGGAGGCTGAGGGGTGGCTCCAGGCTGTGTCAGACAATCATGCCCCTGACACAGGGTGAGCACACCGGAGGGCAGGCAGCTCCCAGCCAGCTGCAGCACTCAGCAAACCGCCTCCTGTCCTGACTGCTGCTTGTGCTTCCAGAAAAAAACAACACAGGCAGCAAAGCAGCAGAGCATTCCGTGGCTGCTGATGTCACGAAGCAAAACACAAACAGAGCATAATGAAGGCAGTGCTGGTGCTCAGGCTGGGAGCTGTTGGTCGGCTGTGTGGCAGCTGCTGCTGCACAGGCACACGTGCAGGCGAGGAGCTGGCTGAATATGCATGGGGTGGCTTTGGGCAGCAGCCTTCCAGCCTGCTTGTGGGCCTTTTGAAGCTAATGGGAGCTTTACCAGGGGCTTTTTCACAGAGCTGTAGGCAAGACTGGAATCCAGCACTTATGAATATTATACCCTAATGACATAGTGTAAATCATCTTGTTCGACCTACAGTGAATTAGAGGCCATTAAATTCCAGCCCAGGATCCTGCACCCAGCCAGAAAAACTTGTGTTTGACTAATGCATAAATTGCATTTGGCTAAAACCTATTTCCCAGAAAGGTGCTCATTTAGTCTCCCTGCACAGGCACTTTCCATGCAGCCATTTCTTTGATGCTTTGTTTCAACAGTTAACTACCTGTGCTCTTTACTTACATTTACTTCAGTCAATGGACTCAGTGCTGAGGAGCAGAATTCCTACTTAAATGCCTACCTTTGCTATCAATGGATACAAGGAGACTTACTCCTCCTGACTTATATTTCCTTCAGCCTGTGGAGTCCCTGCTGAGGAGCCAACCAGCTGTTGAAGGTAGCACCACTGGGTTAGGCATGCAGCTGGATTTCAGAAGACAGCTCCAGATCACACATGAACCCCCACCACAGCCCCTCCTCCTGCCACTTGATCCAGGGCTTGAGGTCTGCCCCCACCTTGCTCCAACCTCCCTTCAGGGAGCTGGAGAGAGCAATGAGGTCTCCCTCAGCCTCCTCTTCTTCAGCCTGCACACCCCCAGCTCCCTCATTCCCTCCTCCATCCCAGGGGCTCCAGGCCCTTCTCCAGCCTCTCTGTCCTCTGGACAGGCTCCAGCCCCTCAATGTCCTTGCTGCAGTGAGGGCCCAGAGCTGAGCACAGCACTCGAGGTGTGGCCTCCCCAGTGCTGAGCACAGGGGGATGGGCACCTCCTGGCCCTGCTGCCCACCCTGCTTCTGACCCAAGCCAGGAGGCCTTTGGCTTTCTTGGCCACTGCTGGCTCATGGTCAGTGACTGCCAACCAACACCCCAGGGCCCTCTCCCAGCTGCAGCTTTCCAACCACACATCCCCAGGTCTGTATCTTGCCATGGGGGACACCTTGCAATAACCTAACTGTTAGTAGAATAAATACAGATCAGATCCAGACAACTCCTTTCAATTGCCAGAATTTGGAAGGATTGTCATTTGTGTGTGTGTGTTTGTTTTGTCAATAAACCAGATAGGAAAATGTAGCCCCCCAGAGCTGGGGCTCTTCCAGTTACTGATTTCTATTTATTTATTTATTTATTTTTAACTCTGTCAAATGAAGGCTCAAAAGAGCTCATCTATCACTTCTTGCTAAGTCTTTTTCATATTCAGTAGGGCATAATTTAACTGCTGAGAAAACATGAGGACTGCCAAAAGTACAAATGTTAGGGGGGGAGAGTGTCTTCATTTCAGGAACACAGGGGTGCTTTTTCAACCAGGGTCTGTGGCAGGCAGGAATCTGTCAGGATAAAGAAGGGAGGGAAAATGGAATTCTATAGCTTGACACAAACCTCTCAACCTCTTTCAAGTGAAGATACACAGATCTTTGTGTAGACCTCTGCAGCTAAGCAAACCAGCTAGCCTTTGATGTACTTATAATTATTAGGGGCTGAGGATTATGTCTTTAGGCAAAGCTGTCTAGCAGTGGGAAGGTATAGATCAAACCTGACATCGTGTCACAAGCCAGTGGAGAGGTGAGGTGAGGTGGAGCCAAAAATAGTTTGGCATTGCTAAAGACCTGAAGGAAAACTCCACTTCTCGCAAAGAACACGAGGAGAGGAGCAATTAGTGCCTGCAACCTCTCAACAGAGGAACAGCCTCACCAACCAGTGGTTGGCAAATTAAAACTGTCATTAACAAAATGTTAGAGAGCAGAAGATTCTGCAGGTCCACTTGGCTCTACAGGAAGGGATTGCTGCACCCTCAGTCAGGCAGGGAGGCCAGGCCATGAATTGCACCCTGGGATAGAACCAGGGGCAATGGATGGAGACTCCAGCACAGGAGGTTCCACCTCAACAGGAGGAGGAACTTCTTCCCTGGGAGGGTCCCAGAGGCCTGGAGCAGGCTGCCCAGAGAGGTTGTGGAGTCTCCTTCTCTGGAGCCTTCCCAGCCCTGTCTGGATGTGTTCCTGTGTGCCCTGTGCTGGATTCTATGGTCCTGCTCCTGCTCTGGCAGGGGGCTTGGACTTGATGATGTCCTGAAGTCCCTTCCAACCCCTCACCTCCTGTGGGCCTCTGATCCTGTGACTCCAGAGCTGCTGCAGGCTTCCACAGAAGCTCCTCTGGAAACCAGGGGACTCAAGCAGCCCAAATCACATCAAGCATCCTTCCAGAGCAGGCTCTCTGCCACTTTTTGGGCAGAGGGAAGGAGTTGTGGTGGGACCAGGCTGTGTGCTGGAATCCCCACCCAGAGCCCAGGGGTGGAAATCTTCTGGTTGTGTTCAGTGCATCAAATGCTGTGTGTGGCTGGATGTGTGCAAGGAAGAGCACACAGAAGGATGGTGACAGCACTGCAAATTACTCTGGCTCTTCAAAGACACTCATCTTGTGTGGCACAATGCTGAAAAAGTGCTTGTGGAAACTAATTTCTTGCCATAGGTTAACTGCCAATCATACTTAAAAAAAAAAAAAAGAAGCAAGACAAGAAAAAGGCATTTTTCATTAAAAATGTTTCCCTGTCTCTTGGGGGGAGGGGGGGAAGTCACATTATTAGAAAAATAAAAGAAAAGATTTCAGTCCAGAGGATTTAACTGACTTCCACTAGAAATCTAAATAAATAAACAGGAGATCTAACAGTGGCACTGAAGGGAGTAGAGCTTAAAAACCTGCACTCTGCCCAGGTGTCCCCTGAGCCTTTCCAGATAAGACCTTTTCAGCATGCCATGAACATGTCCCACAGTGAAAGCAACAATCATGTCAGGAAATAAAAAAGGCTAAGGTCCTCAGGTCACTTACATTTGATAGCAAGCGAAAGATGTGCCAAGGAACGGCAGATGGAGAGAGACTTTCCAGAGGCCTGCAGGGACAGGACCAGGGACAATGACTTCAAACTAGAGCAAAGCAGATTGAGATTGGATAAATTCTGCAGCAGGAGGCTGCAACAGGTTGCCCAGGGAGGTGGTTGAGGCCCCATGCCTGGAGATATCCAAGGTGAGGCTGGACAGGGCTGTGGGCAACCTGATCTAGTGGAGGATGTCCCTGCTGACTGCAGAGGGGTTGGACTGGATGAGCTTTAGAGGTCCCTTCCAGCCCAGACCATTCTATGGCTCTGTGATTCCATGATTCTATGATTCTGTGATTCTAAGAGTAGGAAATGAAGAAGGCTTTGTCATCAGCATCAGAGAGGGTAGGTGAGGGTAAGGGTAGATAGATGAAAGGAGTCATCATCATTATCATGGAATTGCTTTGCCTGGGAAAGCCCTCGGATATCATCCACTCCAACCATCAACCCAGCACCACCATGGCCACTAAACCATGGCCCAAGTGCCACAGACACAGGTTTCTGGACCACCTCCAGGGATGGGGATTCCACCACCTCCCTGGGCAGCCTGTGCCAGTGAGGATGCTCAGAGCCGCACTTAGCTCTTGAGAAGCTGTGGAGAGCAGAGCTTGCTTTGTAGGGAGACACATTTGCACCTTGGGGGAAGAAACCCCACATTTATATTCTTTTAATGGAATTATCAGATGGAAAAGTCCAAATCCATGGTGGTCTTAGGGTGAAGGTTTGACTTGTTGATCTTAGAGGTTTTTTCCAACCCAAACAATGTCCCAAAGTGCCACATTTCTTGAACATCTTCAGAAACAGTGACTGCACCACCTCCCTGGGCAGCCTGTTGCAATGCCTGGCCACTCTTATGGAGCAGAGGAAGAACTCCAGGGCTGATGCAGGGCCAGACAAGGTTACAAAAACAGGGGGACAATCCTAAACATGGTCTGGAAATGCAGGAAGGCAGGCCAGGACTGTGAGGAATAGGGGAAGATCTGAGTAATTTACAAGTGATTTGCAGGTAGTAAAAGTGTATGCAAGACCAGACTGGTACCTCAGACACACTGCATGGAAGACAAAACACTACAGCATGTGTCATTAGTAATTGCCACAGAGCACAGGCATGCTGCTCAAGAGGAAATACTACCACAGAACCAAGAAGAAATGGATAAATTCTCCACTTGAGCTTCAAAGTGGTGATGCCTCTTGCCAGGAAGGTGAAACATCTCAGGCCCTTACCCTTTAAATGCCATTTTCACAGAATCACACAATCACAGAATGTTAGAGGTTGGAAGGGACCTCCAGAGATCATAGAATCATTGAATCAACCAGGTTGGAAGAGATCTCCAAGATCACCCAGTCCAGCCTATCACCCAGCCCTAAGCAATCAACCAGACCTTGGCACTGAGTGCCTCATCCAGGCTTTTCTTGAACATCTCCAGGGACAGTGACTCCACTACCTCCCTGGGCAGCACATTCCCATGGCAAATCTCTCTCTCTGTGAAGAACTTCCTCCTAACACCCAGCCTAGACCTCCCCTGGCACAGCTTGAGACTGTGTCCCCTCCTTCTGGTGCTGCTTGCCTGGGAGAAGAGTCCAACCCCCACCTGGCTACAACCTCCCTTCAGGGAGTTGTAGAGAGCAATGAGGTCTGCCCTGAGCCTCCTCTTCTCCAGGCTAAAAGAGTCCAGCCCCCCAGCCACAGCAGGGGCACCCAGGGTAGTCTGCACAGGAATGCATCCAGGTGGGTTTTGAAAGTCTCCAGAGAAGGAGATTCCACAACCTCTCTGGGCAGCCTGCTGCAGGGCTCCAGCACCCTCACATCAAAGAAGCTTCTCCTCATGTTGAGCTGAAACTTTCCACGTTCAGGTTTGTATCCACTGTTCCTGTCTTACTGCTGGGCACCATCAAAAAGAGCCTGGCCCCCTCCACTTGACCCCCAGCCCTCAGATATTGATAGACATTGATCAGATCCCTCTCAGCCTTCTCCTCTCCACACTAAACAGCCCAATGGCTCTCAGTCTCTCTTCACAGGGGAGATGCTCAAGTCCCCTAAGCATCCTTGTGGCTCTCCATTGGACTCTCTCCAGCAGGTTTCTGTCTCTCTTGACCTGGGGAGCCCAGAACTGGACACAGCATTCCAGTTCACAGCATTCACAGCATTCAGCAGGGCAGAGCAGAGGGGCAGCAGAACCTCCCCAGCCCTGCTGGCCACACTTTTCTTGCTGCACCCCAGGATCCCATTGGCTCTCTTGGCCACAAGGGCACATTGCTGTCCCATGCAGAACTTGCTGCCCACCAGGGCTCCAAGGTCCTTCTCCATGGAGCTGCTTCCCAGCAGGGCAACTCCTAACCTGTCCTGTTGCCTGCTGTTACTCTTCCCCAGATGCAGGACCCTGTACTTGTGCTTACTTAACCTCCTGAGGTTTGTCTTCACCCAGCTCTCAGCCTGTCTAGATCTGGCTGGACAGCAGCACAGCCTGACAGGTGTCAGCCACACCCCAGTTTCATATCATCAGCAGACTTGCTGAGGCTACACTCAATTCCCTCATCAAAGTCATGAGAAATCTGACCTCAGTCTCTGTGAGGACTGCTGAGGTTTCCTATCTCACTTGCAAACACTAAGGAATTTTCCCAGAAATGCTTTAAGATTCTATTTGAAGTGGAAAAGCCTCAAGTGTGTGCCTGAAACACCAAGATGTTAGTCAGTGCCTAGCACCTAGCACCTCAGAACAAGGAAATTCTCTCAACATCAATGTTTTTACCCAGATGCCTGTTAGAAAGGTTGCCTGATCAGCAGTGTTGCTAACAGCCTGAACTGAATTCTCAGCAGGCATAGAAGCTTTCCCAACCTGCCTCTCAGCTATGCAGCAGCTCTCTGTCGTGTCACAACACGAATCCCTTTTGGGTGAAAGCTGCTGAGCTGAAGGTTCAAATCATCTTGCTAGGTCCTAATGTAATTTGTTGGAAGTTGGCCTTGGGAAACTTTCTGACACTTGCCTACAGATGCTCTTTGCTAGATGTTCATTGAGCAGTGATGTCTGAGAGGCTGAGCTCTTCACCTCCACGATCCTGATGAGTTATGGCATCTCTTACAGGCTGGGCCACAGCACTTCTCTGCACCTCAGCTTTTACATCATCAATCCACAGCTTGCAGCACTGCTGCACTGTGGACAATGCTGTCCCAGGAGTGGTTTTGTGAGGTTAACCCCACAAACACAACTCACAGAATCGTGGAATCACAGAACAGTTTGGCTTGGAAGGGACCTCCAAAGCTCATCCAGTCCAACCCCTCTGCACTCAGCAGGGACATCCTGCACTAGAGCAGGTTGCCCAGAGCCCTGTCCAGCCTCACCTTCAATATCTCCAGGGATGGGGCCACAACCACCTCCCTGGGCAACTCATCAACAGCTTCCAAATATTGCCAAGATGGAAGAAAATTTTCTCCGTTTGGATCAAATGAAATAAGGATCACAGCACACAGCCCTTGATATCAGTCCAGGGTGGGGAAAGGAGAGCAGCCCTGCAGAGAAGGACTTGGGGGTGCTGGGGGTGGGGAGAAGCTGGACAGGAGCCAGCAATGGGCACTGGCAGCACAGAAGGCCAAGGGCAGCCTGGGCTGCAGCCAAAGCAGTGTGGGCAGAGCTGGAGAGAGAGGATCCTGCCCCTCTGCTCTGCTCTGCTCTGGGGAGACCTCACCTGCAGGGCTGTGTCCAGCTCTGGGGCCCCCAACACAAGAGAGACCTGGAGCTGATGGAGAGGGTCCAGAGGAGGCCAGAGAGATGCTGAGAGGGCTGGAGAAGCTCTGCTGTGGGGACAGGCTGGGAGAGTTGGGGCTGTTGAGCCTGCAGAGGAGAAGGCTGCAGGGAGAGCTCAGAGCTGCATTTCAATGTCTGCAGGGGAGCTGCAGGCAGGCTGGGGAGGGACTGTTGAGAAGGGCTTGGAGTGCTAGGCCCAGGGGCAGGGCTTTGAAAGTGGAGCAGGGCAGCTTGAGGTTGGAGCTGAGGAGGAAGTTGTGCCCAAGGAGAGTGGTGAGACACTGGCACAGGCTGCCCAGGGCTGTGCTTGAGGCCTCAGCCCTGGAGCCATCCAAGCTCAGCCTGGCTGTGTCCCTGTGCAGCCTGCTCTAGCTGGAGGTGTCCCTGCTGAGTGCAGGGGGTTGGACAAGATGCCCTTGGAGGCTCCCTCCCAACCTGCTGCAATCTGTGACTGTCTGTGAATCTGTGAATTTCAGGCAAGGCTAAAGGAGAAGTCCCTGAGCACATAAAGGAACTCAGGAATCTGCTACAGAAATAACTCAACAGCAGATCTTTGGCAGAGGAAACCACAACATCTCTGGCAGTGGAGAGAGGGGAGACAGCTAATGCAGTCTCTGAGATGTCCAGTACCATTGCTTCCATTTTCTTTTCCCTCAAGATGCATTTTCACAGGCTGCCAAACATCCAATCTTCAGAGGGTAATTTTGTTTGGAAGATTTTAATCAGCTGAACAAAACATCTGCCCAAAGCACAGCAGGCAGCAGCAGCAGCAGCTCCCTGGGCTCTTCCTCCAGCTCAGCAATGCTCTCACCCAGCTGCTGTGCTCTGCAGGCCTGCAGCTGCTTTTACCACGGCTGATCTGAGCTCTGAGGGTGGCTTCTTCCAAACCATCTACAGCAAACTGCAGTCATGGCAGCAACTGAGAAGAGCTAAAACTCAGAAAACCTGAAAACAATCAAAGTATTTTTAGCTTCATCTTGACACACATCTGGGTCTAGGTGAGGAGCCTAAAGATGATGAAGGAACTCTGGATGACACCTGCAAATTTCAGCTGAAAGGATATGGTTGCTCCACATCACTTGTAGGAGCTTAAAACCCTTCCAGAAGTCTGAGTTTGAAATACAGCATGTTTGAAGGAACCCTGCACACAGAAATGTCTTGACAAATTAAATCCATCTAGGGCAAGATGGAGCACTCTCAAGGGCTTGGGAATCAACCAGGAGCTCTGACCCATTTCTAAGTAGTGCTGAGCTGAGTGTTGGAGATGAGCTTGCTCAGGAAGTATCTTCAGGTGGTGATGCAGGAGAATGGGTCACTTTTGTGCTACTTAATTTTACACTGTCCTGTATCTGGAATATACTGCAAAGAGGACAGGTATTAGCTATGGAGGGGTCCAGCATAACTTGGGAACAACAGAGCCATAGAATCACTAAGGTTGGAAAACATCTTCAAGAGCACCCAGCCCAACCAGGACCCAACTACCAAGACTACTGAACCACATCCTGTAGGACCACATCCACAGCTTCTAGAACACCTCCAGGCAGCCTGTGCCAGCCTCTCACCACTCTCTCAGCAAAGAAGTTTTCCTCATCTCCAGCCTAAGCCTCCCCTGGCACATTTCCCATTCCCTCTCATCCTGTCTCTGGTTACTTGGGAGAAAAGACCAACCCCAGCCTCACTCCAGCCTCCTTGCAGGGAGCTGTAGAGAGCAAGGAGGTCTCCCCTCAGCCTCCTCTTCTCCACACTAACCAACCCCAGCTGCCTCAGCCTCTCCTCATATGATGCCCTCCAAACTCCTCTCAGTCTCACTGCCCTCCTCTGGACACCCTCCAGCCCCTCAATGTCTTTCCTATGCTGTGGTGCCCAGAACTGAACCCAGTGCTCAAGCTGTGGCCTCCCCAGGGCCCAGAACAGGGACACCATCACTGCCCTGCTCCTGCTGGCCACTGGTCTTGATCCAGGCCAGGCTGCTGGTGGCCTCCTTGGCCACCTGGGCACACTGCTGGCTGATGTTCAGCCAACTGTCCACCAGCACCCCCAGATCCTTTTCCACCAGGCTGCTGTCCAGCCCCTCTGCCCCAAGCCTAGAGCCTTCCTGGGGCTCTTGTGACCCAAGTGCAGGACCTGGCACTTGGCCTTGTTAAAACTCATCCCTTTGACCTCAGCCCACAGATTTAACCTCTCCAGATCTCCCTGCAGACCCTTTCTACCTTTGAGCAGCTCAAGACTGCTGCCCAACTTAGTGTCATCTGCACACTTGCTGGTGGTGCCCTGGATCCCCTCATCCCAGTCATTAATGAAGAGATGAAACAGAACTGGGACTACAGCACTGGTCACACCTTATTGCCTCTGTCATTTGAGGTTGCTGCCTTCTTGTAGAAGCCTGAAGTGGGTGCTCAGGATGTTTGGGGTTTGATCTGGGAAGTGTGAGCACTGGAGAATGAGGTGGCTGAAAGGCCCAGAGATCAGGGACTAGATGCCAAAGACTGGGCTGACCAGCTCCTGACAGAGACCTGCTTGAAACTACATCTTAAAGCTTCTGCCTCTGGCATGAGTTTCTCCTACCAGCCAAGATGTTAGCTAACTGCAGTGAGTGACCCATAAAGCATCTGGTATCTTTTGGTTTCATTTGGTCTATGAAGTTCACCTCTCATGACACTTTGTTTTAATTTATTATTATTTCTTCTCAACAGCAGTTGAAGAAATAAAAACTCCATCAGGACAATGACACTGGAATGAAACAAGAGACAATGAACCAAACCCTGTGGCTGAGGTTTCAGGTGTGTGAGGAGAGCTCCACTCCACAGCAGAATGAGCTCACGGGAGATTCCTGTTTATTTTCATAGAAAATGAAATGGATGCAAATGCATTGCTGGTTACAGACTGGATCTCAGTGACAGTTTGTCCCAGGGGCATTGAAAAGTGTTTTAAATCGTTCATCAGTTAATTATTCAGCACAGGAGAACACTTTAAAGGACTCTATCATAGAAAATGACTTCAATGATTTATGCTGATGGGGTAACTGTAGGGCTGTTCTGAAGGAGGGGGAGACTCTACCTGCACATCTATAACCAGACCACAGTACACATCTACTACAGCTGATCACAGAGGCACAGAAAGGTAGGGGTTGGAAGGGATCTCCAGAGATCATCCAACCCAACCCCCCTGCCAGAGCAGGGGCACACAGGGCAGGGCACGCAGGAACACAGCCAGGTGGGCTTGGAAAGGCTCCAGAGAAGGAGACTCCACAACCTCTCTGGGCAGCCTGCTCCAGGCCTCCAGCAGCCTCACACTGACAAAGTTTTGCCTTCTCTTCCCTCCTGTGGCACCTCCTCTGCTCCAGCTTGCCCCCAGTGCCCCTTGTGCTGTCCTTGGCCATCCCTGAGCAGAGCCTGGCTCCAGCCCTGCACAGCTTTCTCCCCAGCAATGAGGGCAGCCCTCAGGCTCCTCTGCTCCCAGCTCCAAGCCCCAGAGCTCCCTCAGCCTGGCCTCACAGGGAGATGTTCCACTGCCTGCAGCAGCTCTGGGGCTCTGTGCTGGGCTCTCTCCAGCAGTTCCCTGAGGTCTCTCTTGACCTGAGGGGCCCAGAACTGGACACAATATTCCAGATGTGACCTCAGCAGGGCAGAGCAGAGGGGCAGGAGAAGCTCTCTTGACCTCCTAGCCAGGATCTGAGCCTGTCCAGATGCTGCCAAAGCACTCATGGTGTGGCTGCAGCTATGGCAGGGGGAGCAGGAGTGACCAGCTGGAGGTGACTGGGGTTGCCATAGCTGGCTGTGGAACACCAGCAGGGACACACAGGTGTGCAGAGCCAGGCCCTCACCACCTGCACTCAGGGCAGTTTGCATGGCCTGAACTTGTCCCCATGGCCAGGGCATGAACCTTTTGGGCTTGGCACACTGCCACAGGCCTCCTGTTGGGGCTGGAAGGCAAAGCTGTGCTGTTTTTACCAGCTCCTCTCTCCACCTGGGGAGACAAACACCGTCCTGCTTTCCAGGAACACGATCTAGGTGCCACAACCACCCCCTACAAACAGAACATGGTGTTGTACAGGACAAGTATTGATTAAAACAAAGAGGGCTTTTTAAACACCATTCATTCTTACCAATTCCAGTGGTTATTGATTCTGCATCAATGTCATTAGCCTTTTTCTTTGCCACTTCAGCTAGTGCCAATTCGCCCTTATCTAGCGCGAGGTAATGGATGTCCTTTGGAAAGAAAAGAGAAAAAAAGGGGGGAAAGATTAATCTAAAATGAATCTCACAGGAGTAACAAAGGAGATTCTGACAGAAAGAGGCTCTTTTATTATTTAGATCACAAACACAGATGGAACTGATGAACCTGCCATTACATTTTAATTCCCTCCCAATGCAAATTTATTATCTTGCTGGTGCCGTTGAATGCAGCAGCGGAGGAGCACTGACCCATCCTGCACTGATAAAAGGCAGCCTATTGACTCAGTGCTGCACACGAACCAAGCCCTCTGCTTTCAAGGTAACTTCTCTGCATGCAACATGAATTGAAAGAGAGTTGGCAGGAGGTAGCTCTGGGTAAGCCTGGTCTGAAGTACTGGAACTCTGCTGGCTGACAGTCACCATCTGAAGTGCTCCTTCTTAGTACCTGAGTTTTGGGATAAAGCTCTTTGGGGACCACTTTTCGTTTGGAGGTTGTCATCTTAACACTTGCTGTTCTTGAGTAAGGTGACAGAGGTCCTCCCTGTGCTGGAATTGGAGGCAGGCAGAGCAATGATGGTTTTACCACCCACACAGGTACCATGGCTCCTGAGCCACTCTGACACCACAGAGGGCTTTCCAGAGATGTTGTGGTATGGCATGGAGAGTTGCCAGCACTCCAGATCTGGTCCCTGAGCAGCAGAAGGCTGCACCAGGACACTCACACAGGTGCCATGGCTCCTGAGCCACTCTTAGAGCACAGAGGGCTTTCCAGAGAGATTTCTGTCTGGTGTGCAGAGTTGCCAGCACTCAGATCTGGTCCCTGAGCAGCAGGAGGCTGCAGCAGGGGCATGCTGTTATATGCTGCATTGCATGACTCTCTATTAGGTGTTAACCTTTGAGGTGAAAACCACCTGGACTATATACAGCACAATTTGTGGGAGAATCTCTTCCTGCTGACAAATTACAGTCTCACTTGGTTTTGGCCCCTGAAGTAAAGTTTCATCCTTGACCATTAATTAGGGGACAATTAACCCTGTTCTCTTCTGGTGTTGTGGCCACAGGCTGATGTGTGCAGGAACTTAGACATATGAGGTGAGGGAAAGCCAAGGACAATTGGCACAGGCTCTTCTTCCCACTCCTTTGCTGAAGATGCCATTTGGCATCCAAAGATGTAACTCATTCCTGGCTATTGTTCTGCTATCCAGCTGCATGCAGGAATTCAATGGGGAAAGGAGCATTTGCTGGCAGCGTAGCTCTCTGCAGACCTCCACTCTGCATTCTCACTAATGCAGGAGATTTCACAGTCCCAGAGTGGTAGGGGTGGGAAGAGACCTCTGGAGATTATCCAGTCCAACCCTCCCTGCTGGAGCAGGGTCGTGCAGAACAGATTGCACAGAACAGCATCTGTGTGGGTTTTGAATGACTCCACAGAAGGAGACTTCTCTGTACAGCCTGCTCCAGGGCTCTGCCACCCTCACAGTAATGAAGTTCCTCCTCCTGTTTAGATGGAACTTCCTGTGCTCAAGCTTGTGTCCATTACCTCCTGTCCTGTCACTGGGCACCACTGAACAAAGCCTGGCCCCATCCTCCTGAGTGTTTATAAACAGTGATGAGATCCTCCCTCACTCTTCTCTTTCTCCAGGCTAAAAAGCCCCAAGTCCCTCAGCCTTTCTTCATAGACTAGAATCACAGAATGTTTTGGGTTGGAAGGCACCTCAAAAAACATCTGAACACCTTCCATCAGCCCAGCTTGCTCAAGGCCTCATCCAGCCTGGCCTTGAACACCTCCAGGCAGGAGGCATCCACAACCTCCCTGGGCAACCTGTGCCAGTGTCTCACCACCCTCACTGTCAAGAATTTCTTCCTCATCTCTAGTCTCAATCTCCCCTCTTCCAGCTCAAAGCCATTGTTCCTCGTCCTGGCACTCCCAGCCCTTGTCAAAAGTCCCTCCCCAGCTCTCCTGGAGCCCCTTCAGATACTGGAAGGGGGCTACTCTCTTTGTAAGGGAGGTGTTCCAGTCCTCTATACATCTTTGCCATTTCAAAGAAATCATCATTTCAGAGAAATTATCATTCATCATTTCAGTGGAAACTGCCCTCAAGTTTGAGTTTACTGCCACCTTCATCAAGAGGACAGAAAGTCCCAACAAGTGAGCTGACTCTGGAAAGAGGAGCTAGATAGAAGAAAGGGAGAGTAACAGCATCAGGAAATGCAGACGCTGCTTCCCCCCCCCCCCCCCCCCCCCTTTTAATAACAACAATTAAAAGCAATCAAAAGCAGCAAAGTGAGAAGGTGAGGGAAGCAGCCTTGATCCCGTGGGACAAGCTGGTGCTGCCTTGCAGGATGCCAGCTGTCTGCAGGACGTTTTCTGCTGAGACACAAGGTGTGACTGAAAAACGTGCAAGTGTCCTGGAGCAAGGCAAACAGCTCCGAACTCCCGGCGACCTCTGCACTTCCTGGGCAGGGCTCACAGGGCTGTCAGCAGCAGGGGGCCTGAGCAGCCAGCTCTGAGTCCTGGGAAGATTCAGCAGCAGATACTGTCAGCTTATTTAGATAACAATAGAAAACCCAAGGGCCCTGGAACAAGTCTGAACTCACACAGATTTGAATGGACAGGCAGATTGTGCTCACTGACTTCAACCCCATCCTGGCTGTGCTCAGCAGCTGCCTTTTTGGAGTTTAAGCTCAGGTTTGTGCACTTCACTCAGTGCTCAGCAATAGACCTGGGGAGGGGATGGAAGTAAGTACAGAAAATCATAGAATCACAGAATTGTCAGGGTTGGAAGGGACCTCAAGGCTCATCCAGTTCCAACCCTCCTGCCATGGGCAGGGACACCTCACACTCCAGCAGGTTGCTCACAGCCACATCCAGCCTGGCTGCAAAAACCTCCAGGGATGAGGCTGCCACCACCTCCCTGGGCAACCTCTGCCAGGCTCTCACCACCCTCAAGGGGAAGAATCTCTTCCTAACATCCAATCTCAATCTCCCCACTTCTAGTTTTGCTCCATTCCCCCCAGTCCTATCACTCCCTGACACCCTAAAGAGTCCCTCCCCAGCTTTCTTGGAGCTGCCTCTGTCCAAACAGCTGCTGCTCTGAGATCTTGCTTCTGCCCCTGCTGTCTGTTTTGGGGGAAGAAATGTAAAGATGCCCTCTATCCATCACTATCTAACAGGGGTCTTGGAAGAAACCAAGACAGAGCAGTCAGCTGGGAATTGGCCTTCACGCTGCTGTTATAGAGAATTTAAGGAAGAGAAGCAGCTCTGGTCTCTATCTCTAAACAAGATGCAGGGAAAGCAAAGATGACAGAGCCAGAACCTCCTAATTAAGATGATTTCAGGTGATGAGAGTTAGCTGCTCAGCACAACTGGAGGTAAGAATTTGTAACTGAGTAGAATAAAACTAGAAAACAACTAAAAGAGGAAGAAGAAACACCTAATTACAGGGTGCCGTCCAGAAGGACAGAAAGAAACAATTAAATGAGCTGAATATTCATGCCAGGGTTTTTTTTCCACACCATTACCTAAAGAAGAGTTCAGCAGCCCAGAGATCACAGCCCTCTCAAAACCCACAGTAACAATAAAAACAATCCCCAGCTGCCTATCAGAAGTCAGCTGAAAGAGCTGCATTTTATCATTGAACAGTTTGATTACTTTTTGCCTACTTCCTCTTTTTTCCCCCTCCTCTTTGTGACTCACAGAGCCGGCCCTCGGTGAGCAGGAGTCCTTTGGAGCACTGATGTGCGTTTGTCTATGGGATATTTCTGGGCAGAATTCCAACCTTTCCTTCCACAGATGCCCTTTCCTCATCAGTGTCTCTGCTAAGATCTGACAGTTTGATTAAAGTGCCTTTTCCTTGCATGCTTTCCCTACCTTTGGGAGGTGGGATGTGCCTTTTGAATCCTCAGCAGCTGAGAGCCCGAGCACACTACAAAAGGCTGTCAGGCTAACAACCCTTCTGCTGCTTGATCTTTTCTGCCACAGATTGGATCAGCTGCTGCCCAGTCAAAGCAGCTGTTGTTCGTGCCAGGATGGCCTGTGCAGGTTGATTTCTTTGTTGAACTTTGTAGGAGATGGCAATAATTGCCAGGCTGAGATGTGTGGTGAGGGGAGAGCTTGGGGTGCGGCGCAGCAGCGGGCGGGCGTCTTGCTATGGCATCATCCCCGTGAGAGGACAGCTGCAGGGACAGCTTTTAAGCCTTCTTCTTCCCCCCCCCCCCCCCCCCCCCCCCCCCTCTTTTTTCCCCTTTCTCTTTCATTTCTGTAAAAGAAATTAGCCCTCAGACAGCATTCCCTTAAGCTGCTCTGCAATCTCAAAACAAACAGCAGGAACACTGCCAAGCCCTGTTTGCTGGAAGGGATGCTCAGGAGGAATTCCAGAACCACACAGAATCACAGAACAGTCTGGCTTGGAAGGGACCTCCAAAGGTCATCCAGTCCAACCCCCCTCTGCTCAGAGCCCTGTCCAGCCTCACCTTGAATATCTCCAGGCATGGGGGCTCAAACACCTCCCTGGGCAACCTGTTCCAGTGTTCCACCACCCTCATGGTAAACAACTTCTTCCTGATATCCAATCTCAATCTGCTCTGCTCTAGTTTGAAGCCATTGTCCCTGGTCCTGTCCCTGCAGGCCTTTGTAAACAGTCCCTCTGCAGCCTTCTTGTAGCCCCCTTCAGGTCCTGGCAGGCTGCTCTGAGGTCTCCCTGGAGCCTTCTCTTCTGCAGGCTGAACACCCCCAGCTCTCTCAGCCTGTCCTCGTAGCAGAGCTGCTCCAACCCCCTGAGCACTTTTTGTGGTCCTCCTCTGGACCTGCTCCATCAGGGCCATGTCCTTCCTGTACTGAGGGCTCCAGACACAGGACACTTCCTTAGAAGTCTCAGAAGACATCTTTTTAATGTTGAGACCCTCCTCAGCCTCTCTTTGATCTGTTCCTCTCTAGCCTTTCCTTTTTGGTTGCTGTTCCTTCTCCGTTCCCCTTTAATAAATGAAGTTTGTCTCTCTCATTTTGCTTACATCATCAGATGTCTCTCTTCAGTCTCCTCTTTCTTCCTGAATCCCATGAAATCCCACTAAATTAACTGGGAATAAGGTGGTGGGGCCCTTTGAACCAGATGAAGTTTTATCACAGGATTTGATTGCTCTGTGAAACAACAACCCCAAGAACTGCCCCAGAGAGCAGCCACTCAGACTGCCCCCAATTATAAATGCTTTAAAGACAAGTGAGGTCAGGTTGTGTGCTGCCCCTTGCATCCTGACCCACAGAAACAACATCTACATGCCACTCAGTGCTCAGCAGAAGGGAAGGATGCCCAGGGTTTGCTGGCAATGGTTTTGTTGTGCTCACACCTGGAAGGACTGCAGGTGTTCAGTGAGCAGGGAATTCTCACACAGTGCTCAGTGCAGTGAAGTCCACTGCCCTAGAAATGACCACAGCACAAAGGAACACTTCCTGTGACCTGTGCACCTGTAGACTTTTGGAGTCCCGTCCTCAGCAATCTGGCAGCAGTGCCACTCTTAGCTGATCACAGAATGGTAGGGGTTGGAAGAGACCTCCAGACATCATCCAGTCCAAGGCCCCTCCCAGAGCAGAGTCACCCAGGGCAGGCTGCACAGGAAAGTTTGTGAAGTTTGTTCATTAGCACCTGGCTTAGGAGACAAGTCAGCAAAAGGAGATTTCGCCAGAGGAGGGAGTGAGTTCATAGAATTGTTTGGGCTAGAAAAGCCCTGGGAGATCATCCAGTCCAACCATCAACCCAGCACCACCATGGCCACAGGTTTCTGAATCACCTCCAGGGATGGGGACTCCACCACCTCCCTGGGCAGTCTGTGCCAGTGAGGATGCTCAGAGCTGCACTTTGCTTTTGAGAAGCAAATGCACTGCCTTGCTGTGGAGAGCAGAGCTTGCTTTGTAGGGAAACACATTTGCACCTTGGGGGAAAACCCCCCCACAATTGTATTCTTTTAATGGAATTATCAGATGGAAAGGTCCAAAGCCATGGTGGTCTTAAGGTGAAGGTTTGACTTGTTGATCTCAGAGGTCTTTTCCAACACAAACAATGTCCCAAAGTGCCACCTCCAGGGACGGTGACACCACCACTGACCTGGGCATCCTCTTCCAATCCCTGACCACTCCTGCAGCAAAGAAATTTTCCTAATCTCCAACCTATCCCTCCCCTGGGGCAACTCAAGGCCATTTCCTCTCCTTCTATCACCTGATACTAGGGAGCAGAGCCCAACCCCCACCTGGCTCCAGCCTTCTCTCAGGGAGCTGTAGAGAGCAATGAGGTCTCCCCTCAGCCTCCTCTTTTCCACACTAAACACCCCCAGCTCCCTCAGCTGCTCCTCCCCAGCCCTCTTCTCCAGACCCTTCCCCAGCTTCCTTGCCCTTCTCTGGACTCTCTCTAGCACCTCAATGTCTCCCCAGTGTGGGGCCCCCAAAACCAAACCCAGGTGTGGCCACAGCAGAGGACTGAGAGAGGCAGGTGGATGTGCTGCTTGTTGCAGCATTTAGGGAAAACCATGAGGAATCTCAAATGTAATGCAGACAGAATGAGGACAACACAGAACTGGATTTGACCTCACAGGAATGAAAGCCAGGAGGAACTACGTGGAAGTATGTTTAAAAGCATTAGTGAGGTGGGAAACAGAGAGTAAGTGTTAAGAGAGGAAAGGGAAAACAAAGAAGAGCAGGAAAGCACAGAGCTAATTTCTCTGTGAACACTGAAACTGCTCTTGAAGGAAGCTGGAGAATCTTTCTTTTGAGAAGGGGACATGTAAGCACACCTGGAGCCAGGTACTGACAGTCCCTCCCTCCTGGCAGCAGCTCTGCATCCATCTCTAGGCCAAAGAGTAGACAGACTGAGAGAGTTGGGGTTGTTCAATCTGGAGAAGAGAAGGCTCCAAGGTGACCTTCTTGTGGCCTTCCAGGATCTGAAGGGGGCTACAAGAAAGCTGGAGAGGGACTTTTTAGGATATTAGGGAGTGACAGGACTAGGGAATAAAGCTGGAAGTGGGCAGATTCAGACTGGACGTGAGGAAGAAGTTCTTCCCCATGAGAGTGGTGAGAGCCTGGAATGGGTTGTCCAGGGAGGTGGTTGAGGCCCCATCCCTGGAGGTGTTTAAGGCCAGGCTGGATGAGGCTCTGGCCAGCCTGATCTAGTGTGAGGTGTCCCTGCCCATGGCAGGGGGGTTGGAACTGGATAATCCTTGTGGTCCCTTCCAACCCTGATTGATTCCATGATTCTATGCAGTTCTCTGCCCTGGGACAGAGGTGCTCCCTCATCCTGCTGTCAGGATGGAAAGAAAAAGAGATCACAGAGGAAAGGCTCTCAGCCATAGGGTTCCTGTGATGACATCCCAAAGGCTGGGCCATTGGTTCTGCCAGAAGGGCTGAAATGACTCAAGGAGAACTTCCCATCTGCAGGAGAACCCCTGGCAGAAAGCTGCCACCTGCCACAGCCACCTTACAGCCCGAAGCTCCGAGGCGGCTGCAGCATCGCTCAGCTGTACCGTTTGTGTTGCAGCAGCCACACTCGGGAAGAGGAGAGCAGGAACAAGATGAACTAAAAGGAGGAGAGACTGAGAGGAGTAAACATAAAACACATAATGAATTTCCTAAAAGTCTGACATTTCCATCACATTCCTTTGATGCACACTTGGAAAAGTTTATCGCAGTGTTCACATCTTTCTAATGAGATGGAAGAAGCCAGATGATTAGAGCCGTGAAAAAAAACATCAAAGGGCTCACACAACTTTTTATGTAATTAGAAGGGAATTTTCATAACCCATAAAGGCAGGATTTTAATTGTGTCATTTAACATACAATTTAAATATCAAGATGGAACTAGCAGGGCAAGTGACTTAATGGGATAAATGATATTAACATCTAGTGTCAAGGCTTAATTTAAACAACAGAATGTCTTCATTATGCAAAAGAGCCAAGCTAAGGAATCCTTCAAAGGGCCTTTCTTTTTTTTGAACAACCAGCCCCTTTCCTATTGTTTCTTTGAAAACAATGAAATCAGCTGTGGACCAGCAACCTGCTGAGAGAGCCTAGGGAAGCAGGATTGCCTTTGTCCACCTGACCTTGCTGCCACATTGTGGTGCAAGATCTTATAAAACAAGAGCCTCCTGCAGAGCTCACACAGAGGACCTCTTAAGAGCTGGTTAATTTTACTTTTGTGGCTAATTAAATGGGAGGGGGCAGAGAGTGCAGGGAATGTAAAAACCCTGGTGTTGATGCTTTGTTGTTTTAAAAGTACCTGCAGAAGCGTTCATAATTTGTCACTTTGCACAAAGCTCCCAGAGACAAACTCAGAGCATTCAGGATCCCCAGGATGTGGCCAGCTCTTGTGGCTGGCACTCAGCAGTTGCACTTCTTAAAGGAAGGGATTAGAAAGGTATAAGCTTATTAAGAGTGAAAGATGACATTCACTCACGTCAGGGCAGAGGAGGAAGGGGAAAGTTCAAAAACTCACACAGTAATTCCTGGAAAATAAAGAGCAGCCTTTAGGCCATGACTCTAAAGACACTGGGTTCCTGTTGAGGAGTTTCAGGATGGCAAAGGGCAAAGCAGGTAGAAGAGTTCTGCCTGCAGCATGTGTCTGAGGCTGCAAAAGACATGGATCCCTTTTAAGGTGCACAAAAGCTGGCAGCCAACATCCTGGCAGCAGCCTCTGTGTCCAGCAAGGACTCACCATGAAGAGGTCCCGAGCACCTATGTCCACAGCCAGCAGAAAGGCTTTCTCAAACCTCTGGTACCTGCAAGAAACAGCAAACATGTCACCTGCTGAGCACAGCCTGGCAGCTGCACCAGATGTTGGGAGTGGACAGATGAAGCCCTTCAACTCTCATCCAAAGTGATGCCAAAGCTTTACACGGGAAGGGTTATCTTTACAGGGTTAGCTTTACAGGACAGGGTTCTCAAACACTGGCATAGGCTGTCCAGGGCAGTGCTGCAGTCCCCATCCCTGGGGGTGTTCCAGCAGCCTGTGGCCCTGGTGCTTAGGGACATGGTTTAGTGGTGACCCTGCAGTGCTGGGTGGAGGCTTGGACTGGAGATCTTTGATGTTTTCTGTGATTCTGTGAAGCTTGGTAGGCCCCTACTGAGACTGCAGACCTGTGAGCTGGACCAGTGACAACCCTTTATTGTTTAAAACCTTCAGCAAGTGTCACCTTCAGTTCTGAGTCCCATCAGATCTAGCTGCACCTGGAAGGAGCTGAAGTGAGGGACGTCAGCCGGACATCAGCCACAACAGAGATGAAAGCCAGCCTCAATAAATCATTGGCAGGAACCTCAAAATCCCCTACAGAGAAGACTAATCCCAAATCTCACCAGACCTCAGAGCTCCTTGTAGAAGTTTGCATTGAGTCTTATCTTCACAGATCCCCTCAGAACAGCTCTCTGGAGGTGACAGCCCAGGTGAGTCATGCTAAGCAGCTGGGAATCCCCATGGGCTGGAGCAGACACAGGGTGACACTGCTCTGCCTCCTCACTGCCTCAGCACAGCATCAGCACAGACTCCTGAGAGTTTTCTGAGGACCGGAGAACCACAGAATGGTTTGAGTTGGAAAAGCCCTTCCAGATCCTCCACCCAACCATTTCCTAACTCTGCCAAGGCTGGGGCTGAGCCACAGCCCTCAGCACCACAGCTCTGCCTCTTTCAAACACCTCCAGGGATGGGCATTCAGCCGCCTTCCTGGGCAGCCTCTGCCAGGCTTTGAGAACCCTGTCAAGGAAGAAGTTTCTGATTCTATGTCAATGAGGTAAAATAAGGGGGAAAAGAGGAACATTCTCAAGCAAAAACTTCTTCTAACTGTGCTCTAGAAGGTGTCACCTGAGTATAGAATCACAGGATCCATTGGGTTGGAAGGAGTATTTTCTTCTATTGCACATTTAAAGCTGTTTAAAGATCCCTACAAAGACAGATTTGGTGATTATCTTTAGAGGGGTACAATGACAAAACGAGGAGAGACCTCTCCAACTCCCTGAAAGGAGGCTGGAGCTAGGTGGGGGTTGGGCTCTGCTCCCTTGGAACAAGTGACAGGAGGAGAGGAAATGGCCTCAAGTTGCCCCAGGGGAGGTTTAGGTTGGAAATGAGAAGAAACTTTCTGACTGAAAGGGTTCTCAAAGCCTGGCAGAGGCTGCCCAGGAAGGTGGCTGAATGCCCATCCCTGGAGGTGTTTGAAAGAGGCAGAGCTGTGGTGCTGAGGGCCATGGCTCAGCCCCAACCTTGGTAGAGTTAGATAGTGGTTGGGCTGGAGGATCTTGAAGGGCTTTTCCAACTGAAATGATTCTATGTTTCTCTGAAAATAGCCCTGGTTTATTTCAGTTGTCAAGTGAAAGCTGGATTCCATACAGGATGATTTCTGCATTGTTCCCCTTACTGATATCCTTTCCCCCTTTTCACCTTTTCAACACAGGATCGGTTGTAGATGCTTGAAATTTGGGAGCAAAGGAGATGACTTCTTTGCCCCAAAGGGGGAAAAGCAGCAGTGTGGTTTGTTACATGTTAGACATCCATAGTCTGTGTTTGCCCAGGGGATGCTGTCACACAGCACCCTAATGGCTGCCAGGGCTTGGACAGCTCTGTACCTTGAGAGTCGCTCAGGAAGCAGTGGGCAGTGCTGTAGCCCTCTGTCAGGCCAGCGTGAACAAGAAGAACCATAGAAATCCTCCTTCCCCATGGTGGGTGAAGGAGTCCCAGTACTCCACCGGGGTTCCTATTTCTGACCCCAGCCTAAATGTTTTCTGCCCCCCTCTTGCTACAGCCTTGCTGCTCTCTTCAACCTCACACTGTGAGAGAGAGCCATGGAGGACTCTTCTTCAAGCGATCACATGGGTGACAGGAAGGCATCACAGGTCAGCTTCATCAGGAAGGGAAATGCACTCCCCAGGTGAGGTTCCTCAGAGCTGGAGCAGGGAGTCCTCTCCTCCCCACAGCTCATCTCCCTGAAGTGTCTTCCAAGTACTCATTTGCAGCCCTCCTGGCAGAAGCTGTTTAAGGAGGTTAACCTCTTGGTCACTGGGGAGCAGGCAGAGCACCACTGCTTTGTCATGCACAGCTGGCTGAAGCTTTTCCACAGGCCTTCCATCAAGGGTTTTCCACCAAAATATCTCAGGCTGTAATGCTGATTCTGAAGCAGTGCTTTGATTAAGACCAGTAGGTAGATGTTAAAATAGGTGTCTGTGGAATAGCTATCACAGATCTCTTCTTCTGGCACATTCCTCTCCTCAATTCTGCATTAAAAATGCTTTCTTAGTATGTAAGAGGGGAGACTGGAAACCAATCAGCCCCCAAAGTGCTAACTCTGCAGATGATTTGAGTGACATTTGCTTTAGCCAAGGCACAAACACCTGCAACAGGAAAATGTGAAGTGACATTTGACAGGTGATTGACCTGCAGAACAGAACCCTGGCCTCAAAGCTGTCATTTCTTTGCTGTTTCACAAAGATTGCAATTTTATTTTATTCCCTCCCCCCCCCCCCCAGTCAACTTTCATACTTCAGTGTCATTATGGCCCCTGTTCTTAAAACTCTGAAGCTAGCTCACTGGTTTCAGATTTGTGCTGAGGCTGGGGTGGGGGACAAAAAAGGAGGATGAAAAAGGACTCTCCAAGAAATGCTCTTCACATACCAAGAGAACTGGAAATAATCACAGATAGGTCACAAATTATGGTGACTGGGATTTCTGTAAAAGAAGGGGGAGGTTTCAAACAAGAGTGACAAGTCTGCATTACTTAGGCAAGCAGCTCAAATCAGTTAAGGATGTCCAGGTTTGTTCACAGCAGCTCTGCCAGAGGACTCCTTGTCATTGTGAGTCTCTTTGGTGTGGAAGTTGTGTTGCTTTTGTTCTGCAAGAACAATCAGAGAGGCTTCTGTACAGCATGAAGCCAGGCTCAAGCTAATAATGTCTGCTTTAGCAGTATGTTTTGTGGTGGGAAGACCTCCTGCTACTGCTAGCAGACTTCACTCACAGCTCATCAGCTACACAAAATCCAAACACCACCACAAACCACCCCAGAACCCGAAGCCAAACACTCTCCCCTCTGTTTGGCTACCATTACAAGGTGCAATATTTGCTTTCTAAAATAGCGTCTAGGGGGTACTGCTCCTGAAGGTCTTCCCACCCCTCCTTCACTCTGTCACTCACTGCTTGCTTCACACTGACTCCAGCAATCAAGCCTTAATGTGGCTCTTGGAAACAAGAGATAAGGAAATCTGCCTGTAAACCATGAAGTTCAGCCACTTGTTTGGTCCAAGTGACAGCCAACAGAAATATGACCTTCAAGATTAAAAGTCCCAAACTGCAATTAACTCTAGAGGACAGATAGGAAAAAGAATTTCCCTGCAAGCTCTTCAACATCCACAATGCCAAGTTCAGATTCTCCTGGGATAAAAGAATGCTGTTCCTACATGCAGCTGTTCCAGGTATCCTACAAGCATTGTAGAAGGTGGTTCTTGGCACTGCTGCTGTATGGACAAGGAAACTAAGGGGAAATGTCAGTGACATGACAAAGGTCATGCAGGTCAGAAGTGGGCAAGGCAGAGAAGAATCCAGCCTTGCCTTCAATGGTGGAGAGGCAGACCTGCTGCCTGCTTCCCTTTTGAGAACGTGCCCTGACTGCCAAGATGTCAGGAAGGCATTTTAACTCCAGCCCTCTTAACTCCAGAGAGGCTGCTCTGAATATGTATTAATTTTGGGTTAAATTAAGGAGGTGGGAATCATAAAATACAGTTATTTTTATTTCCCCAAAACCCCACCCCAAAACTCTGTACCAAACTGATACAATTATTTACAGGTTCTATTGGGTCCTGAATTCTCCCAGGATGCTTCATGGCAATTTCTATACAATTTAGAGTTCAGAGACTGGAAAAAGCTCTGACACAAATAGCTTCACCCACTGATAAACCAAAGGCCAACCAATAACCCTTAGGGAAATGTGACCAGGCCAGGATTTGCTCAGGAGGATCAGAGTGGGAATTTGGAGATGGTCCCTGGCTCGCTCTCGCTGCTGACAGGCTCCAGAAACTGTCAGTTTGTAATCCAGTTGGAGGCTCAGGCTTTATCCCAGGGCTCTGGAGCAGGCACTGGAAGCAAGGCAGGACACTGGAGACAGCAAGGCTTGAAGTGAGGAGAGGCTTCAGCAGATGTGAGCAGGGCTTGAGCACAGCAGATGTGAGCGAGGAGGATCTGAGCAAGGGGATCTGAGCAGGAGCCCCCAGGCTCCCCAGCCACTTGCATAGATACAAAATGCCAGAGCTCCCTTGGTCCAATGGGCACTAAAGCTAACATGGAGACACCCAGTGGAAAGCCTTCTGCCAGGCTACGAGCATAAAAGGCAGAGGCCAGGACCTCGTATCTGGGGGAGCTTTCCTGTTCTGCCCCCAGCTGGCATCTTGTTTACCAGCCAGGCAAGGGCCTGTCCCCTTTGTTCCTTTTCCCACCTTGCCCTGTGGTTGTGGCAGGAAGGAGGGGAGAGAAAGGACCTTTCTAGACATCTTGAGGCCTGTCTGGATTTGTACTGGCCATGTGTCATGGCCTACCACCACAGAATGCTGGGGCCACCTCTGGGGTCCCCACTTCAAGAGGGACAGGGAGAGAGTCCAACTGAGAGTTACAAAGATGATTGGGGGATGGAAACATCTCTGCTATGAAGAAAGGTTGAGAGCCCTGGGGCTGTTCAGTCTGGAGAGGAGAAGGATCAGAGGGGATCTGATCAATGTCTATCAATAGCTGAGGGCTGGGGGTCAGGAGGAAGGTTCCAGGCTCTCTTTGGTGGTGCCCAGGGACAGGACAAGGCACAATAGGTCCAAGCTGGAACCCAGGAGGTTCCACCTCAACATGAGGAGAAACTTCTTTGGTGTGAGGCTGCTGTAGGCCTGGAGCAGGCTGCCAGAGAGGTTGTGGAGTCTCCTTCTCTGGAGACTTTCCAAATCCTCCTGGATGTGTTCCTGTGTGCCCTGCCCTGGGTGACCCTGCTCTGGCAGGGGGGTTGGACTGGATGATCTCTGGGGGTCCCTTCCAGCCCCTGCCATTCTATATTTCTATTCTTTCCACTGGCATAAACAAAAAGAATCAAGTGCCCAGGGTTTGCTCCTGCTGGATGTTCAGAAGTAAGGTGATTATAAGCAGCCTGAAAAGATGGAATGGACGAGAATGTCCTCAGTTTTAGGAGAGGATCTACAAATCCATCAAAAGGCTGAATTTGTCACCTGTATTCCACACCCCCTCAACTGCAGGTAGTCACTTAAAGCAAGAACAGACGTTTTTCAGGCTGAAAATGGTCAGCTGGAAAACATTTGCAGTATTTACCCATCAAGTTTACAAAGTCTCATCAGAAGTCCAGGAAACAGAGAGAAAAAAAAAAATCATGTGGAGGGAGGAGGAGGAGGGAAGGGAAGGAGCTCATGCAAGCAAGAGAGAAATCCAGAGCAGAAAAGATGGGAACATTTCTTTAGGGACTAGTTACAACCAACAAGCCTTCTTAGACATGCCCATCAACCATGTAAGCATATTCCTTGTGCTGGGCTGATAAAGGAGGGCTGCAGCAGCTTCTTTTTTCCCTTCCTCTCTCTCTCCCTCCCTACCCTCCCTTTTCTCTTCAATAAGGGTACACAACATTGAGAGAACAATCTGTGGGGGAAGAGCTGTGGCACAAACAATATTTCTAAGGCAATCTTTTTGATGAAAGGAATTTCCAAGTCCTCCTCATCTCCCAGGCCAATCAAGGGTGATATGCATTCAAAAAAGTTGAATGTGAAATATGCACTGAGCAAACAGAATAGGGTGGGGGTGGGGATGGTGGGGGGAAATAATGAATATTGAAAGAATTTCCATGTAATCAAACCAGAGCAAAATGAAGTTTTAATTGTTTGGTATTCTGTGATGCATATGCAGATTTTAAAGTATTCAGAATACCAGTCAAGTGTTTACTTACATCAAGCAATTGTATTTAAGCAGACAAAACAGATGAGGGAAATATGTTCAGTCAGCAAGCTACAGCTCCTCAATGTTTTACTGTGGGGTTTACAGGATCCACTTTTAATTCAGTTATTTCATTTAATATTTCAATTTAATAGCTCATTCTTTCAGTCAATTTCTAGGCAGCTTGCCCATTTCTTAATCATAATAATAATAATCATTATTCATAAAAGAAGCTGTTCCCCACAAGTTCTCATACCAGCATTTTTTGGAACAGAAATGGTGGTTTTCAGGCCTTTCATTTTTTTCCCACCGCCCCTCACCAAAAATGTTACTATTATCTGAAACATTGTCCTTTTAAATTAGGCAAAATTAAAATAAAGGATGACTTCTGCAAACTGACTCTGCAGCCTCTTTCAGTGGAATTCTAAACCAGAATCATTAGAGATTAGAGCACCACAGAAAGCATCTGGCTGGAAGAGGCCTCCAAGCTCATCCAGTCCAGCCCTCCAGCCGGCACTGCAGGGTCACCACCAAACCATGTCCCTAAGCACAGCTCCACAGGCTGCTGGAACACCCCCAGGGATGGGGACTGCAGCACTGCCCTGGGCAGACCATTTCAAGCTCTGAGAACCCTTCCAGTGCAGAAATATTTCCTGAGCTCCAGCCTGAGCCTCCCCTGGCACACCTTGGAACCATTTCCTCTGCTCCTGTCTCTTGCCACCAAGGAGCAGAGGCTGTCCCCTCCTCACTCCAACCTCCCTTCAGGTATTGTCAGGTGAAAGGATGTAAAAACCTCGTGTCTAGGTTGCTAAGTGATCGATTTAACTGTGGCCAGGTTGGTTTCCAACCAGCTGTTGAAGGTAGCACCACTGGGTTAGGCATGCAGCTGGATTTCAGAAGACAGCTCCAGATCACACATGAACCCCCACCACAGCCCCTCCTCCTGCCACTTGATCCAGGGCTTGAGGTCTTGTGTATCTCACATGAAAAATACTGATGTGTAATGAAGTCAGGTGCAGAGAGTGTGACCTCAGTGTGTCCTTCAAACGACAACCCTGAAATTCTACCTGCCTGCAAGGAAAGATTTGAAAGTAAACATTCAGGAGGTAACCTTTCCTAGAATGAAAGGCACCACTGGGCAAAGACACATCCTGCATTAAAGAGTGAATGCTGGAATCCTGGCATTTTACTTGAGTTCCTGGAAAGGAATAAACACATCAAGATCAGGGGGCTGGAGCACCTCTGCTACAGGCTGAGGGAGCTGGGGGTGTTCAGCCTGCAGAAGACAAAACTCCAGTGGGGCCTTAGAGCAGCCTGCCAGGACCTGAAGGGGGCTACAAGAAGGCTCCAGAGGGACTGTTCCCAAAGGCCTGCAGGGACAGGATGAGGGACAATGGTTTGAAATGAGAGCAGAGGAGATTTAGAATGGATGTGAGGAACAAGTTCTGCACCAGGAGGCTGCTGGAACACTGCAACAGGTTGTCCAGCCAGGTGGTTGTGGAGATGTTCAAGGGGAGGCTGGACAGGGCTGTGGGCAACCTGATCTAGTGAAGGATGTCCCTGCTGAGTGCAGGGGAATTGGACTGGATGACCTTTGGAGGTCCCTTCCAAGCCAGACTATTCTGTGATTCTGTGATCCTACATTTCATTACAGAAACCCAAACCAAACCCAAACCACTTTAAGCAGAAGTCAGCCAAAAGCTGAGCCTATTTTACCTAATGAGCTCAGCAGGACAATTTATTTTAAAGATAGTTGCAAAGAAACCCAGAGCGCTAAATGCAGCATGAAGACCAGGAACTCTGAAGAACTTCTCTTTCCTTCTCTCTCCAAACTTCTCATCAAAACTCTGTTCCTGATGAAGAGAAAGTGCTGCAGAGCATGCCAAAGGCTGGTGGAGAAACAGCCACCAGGTCCACCTGTGTGTGAATCAAGGGATAATCTTCTAAATTGTATTTCAGATGCAGAAGCTCTCAAGGGTGACCAGGTATAATCCATACAGCCCTTCAGGCCCCAATTTAGCAAAACATTAAGGTATGGCTTTATGGCCTATAATTTTATGTGGGCATGTTAACTGCAGTGCTGGGCTTGTTTGAAAAGAAATCCCTTATGGAGCTTTCAGAGGTCATACACAGAGAGGGCTCAAGGAAAAGCTGGTGTGAAGAACCATGAGAAACTCTGAAATGGGCACAAAGTTCTCTTACTTGGAGTATCCTGTTGAATGGCACCTAGAGCAGAACAGTCCACAGGTAGCTTGGTAGGTCCCTGGGCGCTGAGCTAGATGCCCTTCAAAGGGCACCCTCAAAGGGTACCCTCTGGTATGCAGTGAGAAAGCAAACAAAGAGGTCAAATTAAAAAACAGGAGGAAAGACAAAGCTAATAAGGGGAGCCAGACAGTATGGCTCCCTGGCCAGAGAAAGCCCTCCAGGGCTGTGGATCTCGAAGACGCTCCCAACCTGACAAAGAAAAGAAATCTCCTCATGTGCTCCTGATCTTCTAGGATGAGATTTTGCTCTAGGAACCCCAAATGTCACCTTGTGTGAAGTAGTCCCTGTTACACTCACAAATTTCTTCTCAGGACAGGCTTTCTCTGTTCAAAGAAAAGCTGTCCAGGCACCTGCAGGAGCCTCTCAAGTCAAGCAAGTGAATTTTGACTGAAGTTTAGTAAGAAGGCATTGCTGACACTTCCAAAATACATATTGGGTAGGGAACAGTCTAGAGGGCTGGAGAAAGCAGTGGCTTTAGCTCTAGGGACAGCTGGGCCACTCCTTTGCTCAGATCAGCTCCAAGCCAGCACCACTTGAAGACCAGAGAAGTGTCTCACAGCAAGCACCACACAACACAGCACTTTGAAGGCTCTGCTTCTGTGAACATCTCTGTGCCACACGTCCCACATGGTGCCAGGCATTGCCTTAGCCTGGGCTCTCCCTTGGCAGCAGCAGCAGCAGCCTGTTCCTGCTGTGCAGCTTCACTCTTCCATGCCTGAGATTTTCAGTGGCAGGAGCTATGAAAGCCTGGATAGCAGCAATTTCATAGGATCATAGAGTCAGGGAATGCTTTAGGCTGGAAGAGACCTTAGAGATCATCTAAAACACCCCCCTGCCATGGGCAGGGACACCTCTCAACTAGCCCAGGGTGCTCAAGGCCTCATCCAACCTGACCTTGAGTCAGTTCAGTGCTCAGCACAAGGAGAAAAAGCAAATTGGATGCTGGGAATTCTTAGCAAAGGAATAGACAACAAAGCAGTGATCACCTGAATTTGGTGTCTAGCTCGGCAGTCCCATCATCTGTAAAAGGATGCAGCAGAAATCAAAAGCATTAATGGCAGCCAGGACTGCTGAAAGGTTTGAAATGGCTTTAGTGGCAGGAGTGACTGCGCAGGCTGGAACTGCTCAGCCTAGAGAGGAGGCAGCTGAGGTAGAGATCTATCAAATTCGCAGTCACAGAATGGGCTGGGCTGGAAGGGACCTCCAAAGCTCATCCATTCCAACCCCTCTGCACTCAGCAGGGACATCCTCCACTAGATCAGGTTGCCCACAGCCCTGTCCAGCCTCTCCTTGAATTTCTCCAGGCATGGAGCCTCAACCACCTCCCTGGGCAACCTGTTGCAGTGTTCCAGCAGCCTCCTGCTGCAGAACTTGCTCCTCACATCCAATCTCAATCTGCTCTGCTCTAGTTTGAAGCCATTGTCCCTGGTCCTGTCCATGCAGGCCTTTGGGATCAGTCCCTCTGCAGCCTTCTTGTAGCCCCCTTCAGGTCCTGGTAGGCTGCTATTAGGTCTCCCTGGAGCCTTCTCTTCTCCAGGCTGAACACCCCCAGCTCCCTCAGCCTGTCCCAGTAGCAGAGCTGCTCCAGCCCTGTGATCATTTTTGTGGCTCCATCACCATCAGGTCCAGGTCCACCCTGTATTGTGAGTGCTGGGGAGAAAGACCACAGCAAACCACTGCTCACTGCTTCCAACACAACAGCCAGGGGTCATCAAAGGAAGCTCACAAGGGGCAGATTCACAATGCAGAGATACTTCAACTAACTCATAACTAAAACATGAGGCTGCCTAGCACAGGATGTTGTAAACAAAGTGGATGGGAGGTGAAAGGGAAGAGAAATTCTCTGAGAAATACCAACATAGAAACCACCTCTGGCTCAGCAAGTCCCTGAACCACAAATGGTTGGAGACTGCCTGGGGAAGTATCACCATATCCTTGCCCTGTTCTTACCTCCCTTCCTTGGCGCCTGGCTGTTGGCACCTCGTGAGCCTGGATGTGCCTTCGAGCTGGGCAAAAGCTCCTTCTTACCTTGGCTCTCCTTGTGCATGATGCTGTGCACAGAAACCCTGAAACACTCACTGGGTTTCCATCTGCTCCCTCAAAAATGTGCCCAAATTTGTATGATCAAAGTTCTAAGAGTTTCTGGTCTGCCCCTTCTGTGCCTGGGTTTGCTGTGGTGTGTGGGAACCTTGGGAGCATTGCTGCTGAATGCTGTTATTTTAAAGAAATGATGTTGGCCAGATGGAAAAAAGAAAGATGCTGCAGTGGAGCTGTAAGTCAAGCAGTGACAGAACCACAGGATATATCTGGTTGGAAGAGCCCTCCAAGATCATCCAGTCCAAGCCTCCACCCAGCACTGCAGGGTCTCCACCAAACCATGTCCCTAAGCACAGCTCCACAGGCTGCTGGAACACCCCCAGGGATGGGGACTGCAGCACTGCCCTGGACAGACCATTCCAAGCTCTGAGATCCCTTCCAGTGCAGAAATGTTTCCTGAGCTCCAGCCTGAGCCTCCCCTGGAGCAGCTTGGAACCATTTCCTTTGCTCCTGTCTCTTGCCACCAAGGAGCAGAGGCTGTCCCCTCCTCACTCCAACCTCCCTTCAGGGAGCTGGAGAGAGCAATGAGGTCTCCCTCAGCCTCCTCCTCTCCCACCCTGTTTCTGATCCAAGCCAGGATGCCATTAAGTGACTCAAACTGGGCCCTGCACCATCACTTTGTGATTAGATATTTATCTTTGTAGAAAATACTGAGCTGCTCTGCTGTCACTGAGAAGCTATAGCACTAAAGCTCCACATCTTGTCCTGTGTCAGGCAGGAGGGAGAACTGTCCTTGTAGCTGCTGGGAAGTGGAAGAGAAAAGGGCCTGCTCCTCTCCAGTGCAATACCAAACCTCCATCTGCTGGGGTTTGAAATTGCAGAGCTCTCAGCCATGTGCAGCAGGGATTTGTGATAGAGGCAGCAACTCATCCTGAACGCAGCCACGATGCTGGGCCTCTCCTACAGAGCTGTCTGGAGCGTGTAGACATGCTGATATGTCTGCTCCACAAAACCCAGCTTCCCAGACATACTGTAAAGTTTACATGATCACCAGAGTGAGAGGGATAAAGCTGGAGCAGAAGAAAAGGAGAAGCAAATTAATGCAGTAAAGGCAGGGATTTAACAGACGGGTCCCCAGTAAAAGAAATGTGAAACAACAGGTGTCAGTGACTCTTATCAGCCTGCTTAATTAACACCTGCTGTAGCCCACAGTACTTGGGAAGAGGCTGTCAGAGTGTGTCTGTGTCTAAAGATAAAGATAGGCTGTGGAGAAGTTACTGAGTAGTGAGAGGTTGGGTGAACAGAGAGATTTGGGGGTGAGGGGGAGGCTGAGTTTGCTGGGTGGGTGTCAGCTGTGGCTGGGAGGAAGCTGAAGGCAAGGCAACTCTGATGAGACTGCAAGGTAGGGAAATATTGCTATGGCAACACCACTTCTTCCCTGGGAGGAAAAGGGAGTGCAGAGTGGGAAATTCAAAGGAGGCAGACATGGCAAGAGGACGAAAGACTGAACCTCGTTTCCAAGGAAGTAAACCATTGTAGTATCGACTGATGCCGCGGTCATTTCCAGCAGCAGCTTTGCCATCCACACCAAGCTGTGTGCTCTGCTGCACCCACTGCAGGGCAGGGAGCCACCCAAAGGGACAGGCTGGAGAAATGGGCATGGCATCACATTCAACAAGTCCAAGAGCAAGGTCCTACACCTGGGTTGGGCCAATCCCAGGCACAAATATAAACTGGGTACAGAGTGGGCTGAGAGTCCTTGAGGGACTTGGAGGTATTGATAAATGAGCAGCTCCGCAGGAGCCAGCAGTGCCCTCCTGCAGCCCAGCAGGCAGCTGTGTTGCAGTTGCCTCCTCTCTAGGCTGAGCAGTTCCAGCCTGCGCAGTCACTCCTGCCACTAAAGCCATTTCAAACCTTTCAGCAGTCCTGGCTGCCATTAATGCTTTTGATTTCTGCTGCATCCTTTTACAGATGATGGGACTGCCGAGCTAGACACCAAATTCAGGTGATCACTGCTTTGTTGTCTATTCCTTTGCTAAGAATTCCCAGCATCCAATTTGCTTTTTCTCCTTGTGCTGAGCACTGAACTGACTCAAGGTCAGGTTGGATGAGGCCTTGAGCACCCTGGGCTAGTTGAGAGGTGTCCCTGCCCATGGCAGGGGGGTGTTTTAGATGATCTCTAAGGTCTCTTCCAGCCTAAAGCATTCCCTGACTCTATGATCCTATGAAATTGCTGCTATCCAGGCTTTCATAGCTCCTGCCACTGAAAATCTCAGGCATGGAAGAGTGAAGCTGCACAGCAGGAACAGGCTGCTGCTGCTGCTGCCAAGGGAGAGCCCAGGCTAAGGCAATGCCTGGCACCATGTGGGACGTGTGGCACAGAGATGTTCACAGAAGCAGAGCCTTCAAAGTGCTGTGTTGTGTGGTGCTTGCTGTGAGACACTTCTCTGGTCTTCAAGTGGTGCTGGCTTGGAGCTGATCTGAGCAAAGGAGTGGCCCAGCTGTCCCTAGAGCTAAAGCCACTGCTTTCTCCAGCCCTCTAGACTGTTCCCTACCCAATATGTATTTTGGAAGTGTCAGCAATGCCTTCTTACTAAACTTCAGTCAAAATTCACTTGCTTGACTTGAGAGGCTCCTGCAGGTGCCTGGACAGCTTTTCTTTGAACAGAGAAAGCCTGTCCTGAGAAGAAACTTGTGAGTGTAACAGGGAGTCCCCTGAACTACTTCACAGAAGGTGACATTGGGCATCTTTTGCAGGTGCTGGCACCTCACTCTTTGCTCCTTGGCCAGGCTACCATCAGTATGGCTCTGCTGTACTCCTCCCTCTGCTTGGTGCCCTCCCCTGATAACTGCTTCCTCTTACTCCTTTTCTTACTTTTTAATGAACGATTGATCTATGAAATGGGAGCTTCTCTTTTAGCCTTTGGCAGCTTACTTTCTTTAGGACATTTTAGTGGCAGACCTTCTTAAAAGGTGTTCACTGGTCTAACTTTGCTCAGTAGTAGCTGGGTATCCATTGCTGGCATGAGTGCTGCTATCAAAGGATGTGCAGGGTATTCATATGCACCTTCAGCATTTTTGGCAGCACACTTTCTACTGTGCTGTGGAGCTTGTACATTCAGGGGCTAGAGCTCTTTGAGGTCTCTCCAGGCTGTGTTTTGAAAACTGACAACCCTTTGCCATGTTGCTGTCCTTCAGGTGGAAAGGCCAGTCCAAAACCAGAGGTTAGACACCACAGGCTGTATTTCAGCTGCTTAATGCTTTGGCTGCCTCTAGAAATTCTGGTGCTGGTCATTTATTGTGTTGATCTGTCTGTGCTGGGGAGAGTCCAACAGAGACCTACAAAAATGAGTAGGGGACTTGAACATCTCTGCTGTGAAGAAAGACTGAGAGCCCTGGGAATGTTTAGTCTGGAGAGAAGACTGAGAGGGGATCTGATCAATGCCTATCAATAGCTGAGGGCTGGGGGTCAGGAGGAAGGGGCCAGGCCCTGTTTGGTGGTGCCCAGAGATACAAGCTGGAACCCAAGAGGTTCCACCTCAACATGAGGAGAAATTTCTTTGGTTTGAGGCTGCTGGAGGCCTGGAGCAGGCTGCCAGAGAGGTTGTGGAGTCTCCTTCTGTGGAGCCTTTACAACCCCACCTGGATGTGTTCTTGTGTGCCCTGCCCTATGTGCCCCTGCTCTGGCAGGGGGTTGGACTGGATGATCTCTGGGGGTCCCTTCCAATCCCTACCATTCTGTGATTCTGTACCAGAACCTTTTTCACTGATACTTCAAAACATCAGGAACCAAGAACCATCCCTGTCCTCTCCACTCCTGGCCAAATGGTCAGAAGGGGAATTTTGAAGAGATCATAGAATCATAGAATCACAGAACTGTTGAGGTTGGAAGAGACCTTTGAGCTCACCAACTCCACCTGCTCAGCCAGAGGTGACAACCTCACCACTGCTACTGAACCACCTCCCTCAGCACCACATCCAGGGATCTTTTAAACTCCTCCAGGGATGGGGACTCCACCACCTCCCTGGGCAGCCTGGGCCAGTGCCTGAGAACCCTTGCTGGGAACAAACTGTTCCTAATGTCCAACTTGAGCCTCCTTTGGGACAACTTGAGGCTATTTCCTCTTGTCCTGTCACTTGTTGCATGCGAGACCAACCCCCACCTGGCTCAAGCCTCCTTTGAGGTACTTGTAGGGGCCAATGAGGTCTCCCCTCAGTCTCTTCCTCTGGAGACTAAACAACCCTAGCTCGCTCAGCTGCTCCTCAGCAGACCTGTGTTCAAGGCCCTTCAGCAGCTTAGTTCCTCTTCTTTGGCCACACTCCAGCACCTCAATGTCCTTCTTGGAGTGAGGGGCCCAAAACTGAAGCCAGTATCTGAGGTGGGTCTCACCATGCCTGCCTGCCTGCCTTCTGTCTCTGTGTAAACCTCTGCTCAGGTGTTTGTTACTCCCCCTCTTTCAGGACATCAAGCACGCAAGGTGTGTTAGCTGGCCAGCACTAATGTGATAGAGGAGCTGGGCATTTCCAGTGCAGATCACCCCATCTTCTAACAGCTCCCCTTCACATGACTAATTGAGGCTAATCAGGCTAATTTAGGCTTCCCCTAGGGTTAATTGATAGGGCTAGGCACTGACATCTGATTCCTCATGCTTAACTTAGACATCCCCTTCGGTGAGGTCACTCATCTTTTGGATGCTCCTGTCTTTATACCAGCTGGGGAGGAGGCCCAGAGGAGTATGGAGGACATCTCAATTCCACACTATGAAGTCAGGGAGGTGAGGGACACTCCCAAGACACTACATCCAGTTATTGGACAATTGACTATGGCAGACTTTTGTTCTAAATTTGACTTGGAGCAGCCTTTCCTCAGCAGGCTCTTTGGGTCTGAAGATCCATAAAAGGGAGCTGTGCATTTGAAGATGGGAAGCCTAGGGCTGCCTGACTGTTCAGTTAGCTCTTCCTTGAGGGGACTGGATGTAAGTGGGAGAAAAGTCAGAAGAACAAAGCTCTTCAGGGAGGAAGCCAAACAATTTTTGCACAAACGGATTACAGATTGCCAAGCCATGTTCTGTTCTGAGTTGATGAGCTGAGCTCCAGATAGATTATTGTCAGATTTTCCATATTCAGAAAAATTAAGTGGAAGAGGGGGGCCCAGGAAGACTCTCAAGACTAATGGAGAAAAAGAGCTGAGACATCATCTAGTCTGGAAAGATTGTATGAAAAAAACCAAATCTTAAATTCAGGTTCTTGGTCAAGACCTGAGGAAGAGATTTTTGGGTGTCACTCCAGAAGGAGATACCATCAGTGACTGGGTAGAGTTGGTGGACTGGGAGTAAGTGATGACCTGCAAAGGAAAGATGAGCCTGACTTCCTATGGATGCTCAAGGGTAGAGATGTGTTGTTAAGAACTTACCCTCGAGGTTTTGCCCAGCAGCATGGCACATCTGCATCACCTCTGCGCTTGATGCCCACCCAAAGCCCCTCAGACTGCAGGGGATCTGCACAGCTGCTACAGCAGGAAAAAAGTCTCCCTGGGAGGGCAAATGATCAGTTACACAATGCACCACCACAATGGTCTTTACATGGACTCAGCTTCTAAAGGCAGCAATATCAAAGTCAGATTAGCTGGCGTGTGGGAACAGCCTTGGCACAAAGAACATTAGTCCAGTGCCACTGTGCTGTGTTCCTGCTCTCCAACAGCCGTCCCATGGGTGGGACACAGCAGACAACTGGAGGACTTAGGGCACTCTGGGCCACGGCCACCAAGCAGCCAGCTCTGGTGTGGCAGGAGCCACTTCCCCCATGCTCCAAGCAATGTCTCCCAGGAGGCTCAGCAGAAAGGTTGGCCCAAACCTCTGACAGATTCCTTGTGGTTTCTCTTCCTGGGTTTTTATTCTCAAGCAATTATGTCACCTAATTTGGTTTCCCCCCTGCCCAGATATGTTGCTCCACTAGAGAATTAAATCTTGGAGCCATTACTGTGGCACCAAAGCATCTGGCTGAAACAGAGAGCTGCTGTGCAGCTGGTTTAAGACAAAACAATCACCTCCAACATAGGACTGAAGCAAAGACATTCTAAACTTTGCCTGAAATCTTTAGCCTCTTTAACTGCAAAAATAATCTAGTTCCCTTAAATAGGTGCCTTCATTTCTTGTTCCTAAAGCAGGTCAAGAATCATGACCAGGGGAATCCATTCATGTGCAGCAACTGAAATTCTCCTTTATCAGTGCTGTGGTAAAATAGGAAAGCCTTTGGTTTTGATGGTTTTCACAAGATGACAGGAAATGACTCTTCAAAGTCTTCTCCAGAAGGTGCTGCTTTAGTCAGAATGCTGCCACTGAACTTGCTCCCATAGAGATGGATCCTGCTCATGTGGCCACTGTGGAGAACCTGGCTGACATCAGTGGGCATTTCATCTAAAGGCAGCACTGGATGCCTAAGGGGTGACCTTATGAATATAAAAGAGCCTCTGAGTGCTGAGCCATGGCATCATTACTGTTTATCCATGTTTGCTGACACACTGTGTGCCAAGGTAATTACAGATCCCACTTCTAGGGTGCTCTGTAAAAGCATCATAAAAGCTCTTTGCTCACTCTGGCCTTCAGTTCCACCCAGTTGGCAGCAGACAGGATTGGGAACTGTCCTGATGGAGTTGAGGCATCAGTTCAGCTGTGATGCAGGGCCCTGTTTAGGATGGAATTCTTACTCTGCAGATTGCAGTGCAGTGCTACAGCAGCCTGCTTGCCTAGGGGCAGTCAGTCCTGCACAAGCCAGGCACCTGCAGGGCCAAAGAGCTTTAGTGGAGCTTGTCAAAGGCTGCCCTGGATCTGAGTGAGAACAGACTGCATCAAGGCATCGTGTCAGAGAGTGGAGCACTGCACTGCAGCGGTGCCTAAAGAGCAGTCCTGGCTGGAAGCAGGTCTCCCCTGATGCTAATGATCCTCTGCATTCTCAGCTCCTGGGTGAGTGTTTGTTTCCAAAGGAGCTCAGCTTTGTGTGTGAAGTCACACAGCTTCAGCAACCTTCTGTCCAACACCTGGGTCAAGCCTTCTTTGTGTTTAACAGCAGCACCTTACCCTGCATGCTGGGAAGGGCACACAACACTTCTGAGGAGACTGGAGGAGGAGTGAGAACACGAACAGTAACGATGTGGCAGAGGTTTTCAGCTTTGGGATTCAGAACGAAGAGAATCTTTCATGAATTCATCCAAAGGTCTACCTTAAACCCATAGCACTGATTGGGTTGGAAAAGCCCTCTAAGGTCATCCAGTCCAACCATCAACCCAACACCATCAGGGCCAACACATTTGCACCTTGGGGGAAAAAAAACCCACAATTATATTCTTTTAATGGAACTATCAGATGGAAAGGTCCAAAGCCATGGTGGTCTTAAGGTGAAGGTTTGACTTGTTGATCTTAGAGGTCTTTTCCAACACAAACAATTCCATGATTCTCAAAGATCTTCAACCTTATTACTTTTCCATGGGAAAAAAACCACAAACCAACCAACACAACAGGCAAAAAGATCCACAGCTGCATGTTCCCAAGGACAGAGCCACAATGGAGGAAAGGGCCCAGGAGAAGCAGCATTTCAGCTTCTCCTCTCCAGCCCAGCCTTGGCTCCAGCTCCTGCTGCATTACTTTGCTGTCTGAGAGAGTGAACAGGAGCCAAGCAGAGCAGAGGTGCGCCTGTGGCTGCCCGCGTGCCAAACAAACACGGCAATTCCGTGCACCAGAAAGGCTGAGGAGCGGCACTGAGGAACGCTCACAGGCAACCGGGAGTCAGCAGCGCCAGCGCGGGGCCAGGCAGCCATCCCGCCCCGCTCCCGGCCCTGCGCGGGGCCAGGCAGCCATCCCGCCCCGCTCCCGGCCCTGCGCGGGGCCAGGCAGCCATCCCGCCCCGCTCCCGGCTCCGCGCGGGGCCAGGCAGCCTTGCAGCCACTCCCCCCTCCCACAAATGCACTCAGCAGCAGGCAGAGCTCACAACACAAGGGTGGGGGCCAGAGGGTTACAGCTCCCCAAGGCTTCCTAATAAATCCACCTCTGCTGACCACTTTACATAACGATCTAATGCATGCGGTGATCAGAAGCAGTGACATCATCATAAAACACCACAGTGCTGCTCAAGTGGCAAGGAACACCTAAGAGAGGTCTCTGTCCTTGTAATTCAGTATTTTTTAATTATAGATAAGAATTTAAAGGGAAAAATAATTATTCATTCCATAAACACTGTTGTAATGGATCCCTGGCATGTAATTAGGAGCCCTTTAATTTTAATTTAGCATCCTGAACGCCTGGGTTTGTAGGTACTCCACGCTCTCTTTTCAGGGCCTGTACCTGCAATGCTTCTGTTTGAGTGGAAGCTGAAGATGCTGCATTGTTTGCAAGTTTCAGAACCTGTTTTTTTATAAGGATGGATATGAACAACATGGATGCACCAAAGAAGGCTGCAAGGCACCTTCCTCCCTTCCAGCTGCCACCCGTTTCAACCCTGCTGTCAGTGCTCCTTGGCCCACCTCAGGCTGCAGTCCCCCACTTTCTAACCCAGGCCTTGAAATGCAGGCAGGAAGAGTGGAGCAGCTTCTTCCTAAAGGCAACCTGCCATCAGTCTTCAGCACTTTCTACAAAGTGAGCTCCTTGGTGGCAGAAAAAGAGGTGAAAATGGATTCTCCAGCTCTTTGCAAGTGGGCAGAGAACCTTTCAGGCCAGAGTGCAGATTGGAATGGCTGTGAGGTGAGGATAGCCTCTGTGAAAGGCTGGCTCCATTGCTCCGTTCTGGTACACACAGACAGCTCACACCTTTAGAAGTACCACAATTAACTGGCACCTTTTTGGCAGCCTCAGCAGGCAGGTCAAAGATTGTCTCAGCATGTAGAAGGAATCCTTCTCTCACAAGAGTGGGTCCTTCTAGAAAAGGCTTAAGGCAGATGGGTGGGGCATGCAAAGGGGATGGGGGGGTAGGGGGGAGCTGTTGTTTATATGAACATTTTTCAGATCTAGATCTAGAAACACTGCAGTCTTTTAATAGTTTAATCTTGCATGAAAGACTCCACCCTCCCCTGTCCAGACCTTCTGTGTCTGGTCTCCTCTGGAGCCCACCACATACCCTAAGCTCTGTTCCCCCTTCCAGCTTGTACTCCCAGTCCCTTTTGCAGGACTCTGTATGTCCCCATCCCTGCTTTTAGGCCTTTGTCTTCAGCCCCTTGCCTTCTACCTCATGCTCCTAAAGCCACCTTCTTCACTCTTCCTACTCCACTGCTGAGTTTAGCTCCTTGTCCTCCAGGTTTAACTTCTGTGCTGCTTGCTTTCTCTAAAGCCCAAAGGATTTGCAGAGAGCCCTACCCTATTCCAAAGGACACTTTTTTAGTCCCAGCCACGGTCAGCAGTGCACGTGTTAGGAAGCACCATGTTGCCTCCCCTTGTTGCTGCAACAGGCTGCAAGTGATCGCTCTGCTTTGGTCTCCTCATGTTCACAATGAAACTTAGCTCTGAGGAGATTCCTTCACCACTTGGAACTAGCCTGCAAATGTCTGGTGTTAAATGAACAAGGGTAAAAAAGACAGTGAGTAAATCAAACGGCCAGGGCTGAAACCAAGAGACTGCAGCTGGCTTGAAGTGCAGTCTTCCTGACACTCAGATAAAGCTGCTGTCTTCTGACAAGCAGCTCGTGGGAGGACTGCTCCATTGCCAGTGTCCTCACGAGCAGAGTATGGACACTTGAAAAGGCAAGAGCTTGACTCCCTCCTCACTCTTCTCCCTGCTCTAATGCAGAGCTGTAAATGCAGGCTCGCAGCAGAGCCCTGTCCGGCTGGCTCCTGGCAGACAGATGTGCCCAGGACAGCACCGTGGCTGGGACACTGCACTGTGCCCAGCTGGCATCCCCTCACACAGGGCCACACACTCCTCACCCCTCTCCTGCAGTGCCCTCTGCTTAGCCTACATTCAAACCACGCCAGTCACTTAAGAAACCACCTAAAAGGAAATAAACACCAATTAAGGCAGAGCCACTTTAATACAGAAAGGATCAGCTTTGGGCATCGTTTCCTTGCTGTCTGTCAGACAAATCTCCCATTTCTAGCATTCCATCCTGTCCTTAGATTATGTCTTCCCAGATAAGCTGCAAGCGTTGCCATCTGTTCTGCAGCCACCGCCTGATCCTATCGCTGCTGTTCGGCTGGTGACAAATCCCTCTGACAACAGAGGAACAGCCAAGGAGCACTCCTGTGTCCCACAAACCACCCTGGACTGGCCTAGGGCTGCTCCAGAGGGTGGCCAGCAGCCACAGGGACATCTGCTGCACACCTCCTGCCAGTGCCCCACGCTGCCCAGGCGGCAGCTCCCGGTGCGCTGGGGGGGGTGAGTCAGCACTCAGCTGTGTTCAGCAGCCCCAAGGGCTGGAAGCTCAGCCAGGGCCCCATGCCTCTGCATGCCTGCTAGCATTTGGAAGCAAATCCTGAGTCAGAGGGAATACACCTTTCACTTGCAGATGTAAGAGCACTAGAGTTACACCTCTCAGCAATCTCTGAGGCATTCTTTCCACATCTGTCCTCTGCAGGCAACTGGCCCACAGCCACTGCAGTTGGCCATGGCAGCAACAGATCTTCCCTGCTGGTTTCTAGGAGAAAGGCAAAAGCAGAGCTTGCACCACTATTGTGGCCACATCTGTTAATAGGACTCCAGTGAAAGGCTGTTGCATATTATGCAGCTATTTGAGGCATCCCTCTCAGCAATTTGCCCATCAGAATGGACCTGTTTAGCAGCAAGATGATCCTATTGGGATTCAAAATGCAGAAGGCAGTATAAAATATCTCTCAGGCTGGGACGAAGCACAGCCACCTGCAGTTCCTCGCTTTGCACATGCAGACAATCTGTGCAGAAGCAGGGAATAGTTTGGGTTGGAAAAGCCCTTCAAGCTTACCCAGCCCAACCAGTCCCTAACTCTACCAAGGCTGGGGCTGAACCATGGCCCTCAGCACCACATCTCTGCCTCTTTCAAACACTTCCACAAGTAGGGATTCAACCACCTCCCTGGGCAACCTGTGTCAGTGTCTGAGCACTCTTTCCATCAAGAAGTTTCTTATAATGTCCAACCTAAGCCTCCCCTGGTAGAACTTGAGGCCATTTCCTCTTGTTCTAAGGCCACTGCCTTCCATCTTACATATATAATCTGGATGAACCACTGAAAAAAGGTGCAGGTCTTTCCACTTTGCCCATCTACTCTCCTCAAGAAGGTCCCACATACATGATCTCACTCAGAAGGAGATGTCTGCCCTGGATAGCTCTCAGCTGTACTTATGGTTGAGCACACAAACTGCTGTATATTGATACTTGTAACTGGTTGAGATTTAAGCTGTTGATTGATTTAGAAGGAAAAAGATAGCAATAAAGCAACAGACAGTAAATTCCAGCTGAACTTGGTATTGTGACTACTGCCATACAATCCACAGATGAAGGCAGCATTTAATTTCCTCCTCTTATTTTACTGGCATTGAAAATTCACTAAAAATTACTGACACATTAATTTCTGTGTAAGAACTCTGAGGGTGAGAATAACAAAATCACAGAAAGCATCTGGCTGGAAGAGCCCTCCAAGATCATCCAGTCCAAGCCTCCACCCAGCACTGCAGGGTCACCACCAAACCATGTCCCTAAGCACAGCTCCACAGGCTGCTGGAACACCCCCAGGGGTGGGGACTGCAGCACTGCCCTGGATAGACCATTCCAATCTCTGAGAACCCTTCCAGTGCAGAAATATTTCCTGAGCTCCAGCCTGAACCTCCCCTGGGGCAGCTTGGAACCATTGCCTCTGCTCCTGTCTCTTGCCACCAAGGAGCAGAGGCTGTCCCCTCCTCACTCCAACCTCCCTTCAGGTATTGTCAGGTGAAAGGATGTAAAAACCTCGTGTCTAGGTTGCTAAGTGATCGATTTAACTGTGGTCAGGTTGGTTTCCAACCAGCTGTTGAAGGTAGCACCACTGGGTTAGGCATGCAGCTGGATTTCAGAAGACAGCTCCAGATCACACATGAAGCCCCACCACAGCCCCTCCTCCTGCCACTTGATCCAGGGCTTGAGGTCTGCCCCCACCTTGCTCCAACCTCCCTTCAGGGAGCTGGAGAGAGCAATGAGGTCTCCCTCAGCCTCCTCTTCTCCAGCCTGCACACCCCCAGCTCCCTCAGCCCCTCCTCCAGCCCAGGGGCTCCAGGCCCTTCTCCAGCCTCCCTGCCCTGCTCTGGACAGGCTCCAGCCCCTCAATGTCCTTCCTGCAGTGAGGGCCCAGAGCTGAGCACAGCACTCGAGGTGTGGCCTCCCCAGTGCTGAGCACAGGGGGATGGGCACCTCCTGGCCCTGCTGCCCACCCTGCTTCTGACCCAAGCCAGGAGGCCTTTGGCTTTCTTGGCCACCTGGGCACTGCTGGCTCATATTGACTGTCAACCAACACCCCCAGGTGCCTCTCTGAGTCACAGCTTTCCATGCTCAGATTTTGATGGAGCAATGTCAGCAATGCCTTGGACTGTGCACCAGCCACTGGTGCTGGAGCAGCTCTTCAGAACTGGAGTTTTCTCCCTCTTTGTAAGCTGTTTCAGCAGCTCATCTGCAAGCAGCTGGCGAGTACCAGTGTCTCAGAAGCATGCCTTCCTTTTTCCATCATCTACAAGGGGAAGGGTGATTCATTCTAAGTGTATTGATGATAGATGAGCTCTGAACAGCATTTCACCTGCAATGCTCTACATGAAAGGCACCAAGTGCAAGTCAAACAAACAGTCACAACGAACACATTTTTTCCAGGGGTGGTCCTGCTGGAAAATGTTAACCACATGAAAGCAGGCAGTTATTGAAATATGCAATTAATGTGAGGTTGATAGGAGCTGAAACTGTCATTCACCTGAGCAGGTGGTGGAAGAACCTTCTTGCATATCTGCTGATGGGGTCCCTGTACTCCACCACAGTTGAATCCAAGAGGGGTCTTGTTGGAGCATAAAAGGTTCCGAGGCTTGCCTGGAGCTGTGCTGCAGAGTTCAAACAGAGCAGCAATGAAAACACGTGGAACAGTTTCAATTACAACAGGTTGCTCATGTTTGCAGTCAGTCAAATTCCTCAGACTGATGAAATGTGATGTGGTTGTAGGACAGAGGAAATGAAAACGTGACAGATTGTACAAACACAGAACTGCACAGAAACTTTCGCTGGGAGCCTGAGCTGACAACAACTCTGAGCAACAAAAGCTGTCGGAAGGATGAGGACTGCAACACATCGAGGTCTCACCAGCAGTGTACAATTAAAAGTGACTCAGAAGGGGAATACAGTTGGAACAAGTTTGCCCAGTAGAGATCAACTCTCAATTAGCTCAAATTGCCTTGGTCCTCTCAGGCAAACAACAAGGAAATTCAGTTTTGCAGGGATTACTCTGTTAGGTCAGCAGGTGACAGAACCCTTCTAGTGATGGCCTTGAGGTCTAAGGAATCTCCTTCAGCACACAGCTCTTTAAAAAACTTTAAATGAAAAGGTGCAGAAGGCCAAAGGGTTTGACTCTCCTCCAGTGTGCAGTGGTGGGAAGCAGGACAACCTCTCCTACAATCAACAAAAGAAACCCCAGAAGCTGCCTCTGCTTTCAATACTGCCACACTCTACAGCTGGAGCCTTTGGCGTTCCACTGCAGGGGTGTAAGACAAGATCATAAATGACAGAAGAAGCACACAGCACCCACAGGCTCTGCTGGAAGGAGAGCCAATGATCAAATATAGTCACTTCTCCTTGAGAGGTAACATCTAGCACAAGTCCCTGTGGGCAGCACTGGCAGAATTTGCCATGGGTTCTAGTTCCAGAGCGAGTGTGCAGAATTTATGTGGACACAGAGAGCCTCACAAAAGCTTCACCTAACACAGAACATAAAAGCAAATTCGAACCTAATGTCTCCTTAGGCAGACAAAACCTCACTGGCTCCTTGTTGCTGGCATTTGTTTGGAGCAGCCATTCCTGTCAGTGATATGGAGCAAAAAAAGTGGGGAGATTCAGATTTGAGACCTTATTGTGGCCTTCCAGCATCTGAAGGGGGCTACAAGAAAGTGTTTTTAGGGTGTCAGGTAGTGACAGGACTAGGGAGAATGTAAATCCAAGCTAGAGGAGGGGAGATTTAGATTAGACCTTAGGAAGTTCTTCCTCATGAGGGTGGTGAGACACTGGAAGAGGTTGCCCAGGGAGGTGGTGGAAGCCTCAGCCCTGGAGATTTTGAAGGCCAGGCTGGATGTGACTTTGGGCAACCTGATGTGGTTTGAGGTGTCCCTGCTCATGGCAGGGGGGTTGGAACTGGATGATCCTTGAGGTCCCTTCCAACCCTGACAATTCCATGATCAGGGTTCTGTATTTCCAGGCAATGTTTACCTTTTGTTTTATGAGGCCTGAGAGGACTTAAATGTGCCAAGAGGGCTGTGTTAGGAAAGCTGCTGGCCAAGGAGGGTTTGCATTATCTTTAGACAGCAAGGTGAGCTGAACTTTAGAGGCGTTTTCTTTCCAAGCAGCAGTGGTTTAGATGAAAATGGAGTGGAGCAAACCCAAGCCAGGCTGCCTTGCCGGTGCCGTGCTCGTGGCAGCAGCACGGTTTGTACTTCAGAGTGTTTCAGTGCACATGGAGTACCAGCAACTACCAGCACAGTTATGGATTCATTAGGCAGCCCAGCTTGATGTTGAAGGCATAATAAAGCTCTCAAAGGGAACTGCCCCACTGCTATAAATAAAAGGCCCCACTGGGTTTTGTTAATGTAAAAGAGAAGCAAACAAATTACCATGCCAAATCTGTTAGATCCACCTCGAGTAACTTCTGGGCAGAGTGAAATTCCACCTGCTGCAAGCAGGGAGCTACATGGGGGGAGCCACACAGCTGGTTATCATGTGCCTATTTTTAGCAGGGTTTGCAAAGCAGTCCTTTTTAAAGCATGCTCCATTTCAAGTGGCCAGGCTGTGCTTGCAATGCAGAGCTGCTTCTTTAATCAGATCCCCCCAAACGGGGGAGCTGATGGCTTGGCAGCAATGCAGGACACCTCGGAGTTTTTCTATCATCAAACACACCAGAATCCAAAGGATTCTTTCTTGCCACAAAAGATGCCTGATCCCCAGCTGTCTGCCTGTTAGACTGGAGGATAACACCTTCAATAAATCAAGGCACTTCAAATCTGGAAGTCTATTGAGTTTCAAGATAGACAGCAAATCAAGAGGAAGGCATCAAACCAGGCTGCAGCAGAGATGAGGCTCAACCTAAAATGTATCATTTCTTGTGAGGGAACCCAGCTCCTGCTGCAGGGGGGCAGAAGATTACAGTGAGGACAGATGCTGTAATCCTAAAGGAGGCAGCAGAGGATAGTGTATTCAAAGCCTCTGGATCTTGTGATGAAAGAGGGACCCTTCAAAACCACCTAAAACCCAGGCTGATATCTCTTGCCCCTGCTGCAGGCAAACTTCCCACCTTGGGCTGCTGCTGGCTCAGTGCAAACACATCACAGACACTTGGCTGCTGCACTCACACCAGCTTGCAACACCACCTGCACTGATGTCATGTAGCAAAGTGACAAGAGGGTGGAAAATAGAAGTCACACACTGTGCCACACACATAATAAAACGTGCATTATTTTGTCATCATTAGTCATAGAACCACAGAATGGCTCAGGCTGAAAGGGACCTCAGAGCTCAGCTACTCCAACCCCTGCCATGGGCAGGGACACCTCTCAGCTAGACTCAGCTGCTCAAGGCCTCATCCAACCTGGCTTTCATCACCCCCAGGGAGGAGGCAGCCACAGCCTCCCTTGGCAGCCTGTTCCAAAGTCTCACCACCCTTCTACTGAAGAACTTCTTCCTAAGATGCAGTCTAACCCTGCTCTGCCTCACCTTGTCCTGTCTTTTCCCTTGTCCCTTCCTTTCTCCTGTCTCCAGACACCCTCAGCAAAAGTCCCTCTGCAGCCTTCCTGCAGGATCCCTTCAGCTATTGCAAGGCAGCTCTAAGGTCCCCCTGGAGCCTTCTCCTCTCCAGGCTGCACACCCCCAGCTCCCTCAGCCTGGCCTCACAGCAGAGCTGCTCCAGCCCTTGGATCATTTTTGTGGCCTCCTCTGAACTTTCTCCAGCAGCTCTGTGTCCTTCTTCTGCTGGGGACAGCAGAACTGGAGGCAGGATTGGAGGTGAGGTCTGAGCAGAGCAGAGCCAAGGGGCAGAATCCCCTCTGCTGCCCTGCTGCCCACACTCCTCTGGCTGCAGCCCAGCACACAGCTGCCTGCTGGGCTGCAGGAGGGCACTGCTGGCTCCTGGGGAGCTGCTCAGCACCCAGCACCCCCAAGCCTCTTTTTCCAGGGCTACTCTCAGCCCACTGCACCCTGCCTGGATTTGAGCCTGGGGCTGGCCCAGCCCATATGATACAAATGAACTAAAAGGCAAAGGCAATCAGCACATTGATCCAGCTGCTATTGAAATGACATTTGATTGTGAACCAGCAGAACCTGGCTGACTGCCTGCCTGCTCACTGCTGCCTCTGTATAATCTCTGTATATTCAATGTTTCCTCATAACCCACGCTGGAGCTGCAGAGACACCACAAAGCCACAGTAAAACCCAACCAGTCCCTTACCTTCTCTGGCTGGTGTCAGCTTCTGTTTGAGGAGGTGATTGACAATGGCACTCAGGCAGATGTAACACTGGGGGCCCATGGTGTTCCAGTTCATGGTGCTCAGCACACTGACTGCCTCCTGCACCTCATCGTACCGGACGTACTGCTGGACAATCTCCACAGGGCCCAGCTGTCCTCTGGTCACCACACCTGGACAGGGAACATCAAACCAAACACAGTGCTCTGAGGATGGAAACCAGCACAGCTGAAAAAATGATTGCTGGTGGTTAAAAAGAGCAAGTTGAAGCTAATGGGTGAGATAGCTCCTCCTCTTGGGTCACTGAGCTGAAGGTGCTTTGGACAGCAACCAACCTCACACCTGGAGGCTGAACCAATGTGACCAGCACCATGCAGTTAGGTTTGTTTAAAACAATGGCAGAAAAAGTTTATTCCCAGTCTGCAGGTAACAAATTCATGTTCCAAGCACCTCCTCTGGGGCAGCCTGAGGCCATTTCCTCTCCTTCTATCACCTGATACTAGGGAGCAGAGCCCAACCCCCACCAGGCTCCAGCCTCCTCTCAGGGAGCTGTAGAGAGCAATGAGGTCTCCCCTCAGCCTCCTCTTCTCCACACTAAACACCCCCAGCTCCCTCAGCTGCTCCTCCCCAGCCCTCTTCTCCAGACCCTTCCCCAGCTTCCTTGCCCTTCTCTGCACCCTCTCCAACCCCTCAATGTCCTTCTTGCAGTCAGGGTCCCAAAGCTGCCCCCAGCACTCCAGCTGTGGCCTCCCCAGTGCTGAGTGCAGGAGGACAATCCCTGCCCTGCTCCTGCTGCCCACACCATTGCTGCTCCAGGCCAGGCTGGTGGTGGTCTCCTTGCCCACCTGGGCACCCTCTGGCTCATCTCAGCCAGCTACCCACCAACACCCCCAGGCCTTGCTCTGCTGGGCACTTTCCAGCCCCTCTGCCCCAAGCCTGCAGCCTTCCTGGGGTTGTTGTGGCCCAAGTGCAGGACCCAGCCCTTGGCCTTGTTGGATCTCCTCCCACTGGCCTCATCCCATGGCTGCAGCCTGTGCAGGTCCCTCTGCAGAGCCTTCCTGCCCTCCAGCAGCTCCACACTGCCTCCCAGCTCAGTGCCATCTGCAAACTGAGGGTGCACTCAAGTCCTTTATGTAGCTCACCAATGAAGATGTTAAGCAGACATTGTCCCTGCTGACCCACTGATGGTGTGACACACCTTCAGCAGCTCTTGCTTGCTTTGGGTTGCTGTGCTGGAGTATTTCTATCACTACTGCTCCAGGTAACAGAAGGAGACCAGAAGAGCTGTGGAGTTGCTCATCCGCTTGGGAGCAAGGAAAACTGAGAAGAAGAGGGACAAGGCTGGGAACCAGGGTTCTGTAGGGAATATTTTTGCACAGCGGACCATGAAGAGGAAGAGAGGGAGGGAGGAAAGGACAGAGAGAATTTTGCCTTCTTGCTCAAATAGATTTGACAGCAATTATACAGAATGAGTTTTAAAATGTGGTAACTTTCAGCTGTAGAGGTCAACATCTTCCCATTTGGATGCTTGACTTCTTCTGGGCAGGAGCTTCCAGGCAACCTGCTCGGGAAGAGGAGGTGATGGCCAACTCACTGCCTAATTGATTTAGGAAGGGTGCCCAGGGACACAGTCCAATTAAGTTTACAAGCTGTCAATTAGCAGGAAAGGCCTCTAAATCCCTGCACTGAGAGCCTGCCTGCCTTCATAAGAACATAAATGGGCTAAAGATAGTGAGGGGAAAGCTGGAAAGCTGTTGTGAGGAAACCCCACAAGGGAGGAGTGGAGAAAAGCAAGGTAGATGTGGGTAGAGTGCCTTCTGCCTGACAGCTAAGAGGTAATTCAGAGGGGTTTTTGCAATGGCCAGCATGCACAAACCCATCACATAGCTGTGCTAATTAGTGGTCTGGGGAACTCTTCCACAGTGAACCTGCCCCTGACCAGGATGCAGCTCAGTCTCACAAGAAATGATGAACTGCACACAGGGTTGTCCTGGCTGACACCATCGGCTGCATAGCTCCTTTAGAAACTCTCCAAAGCTGTTGTCACTAACATCCCATAATGTTAATGGATGTTTTTGCAATGGCACACTTAGCTAGGTTTTTCAAAGCCAGCCTCCTAAATGCTTAGCTCCTGCAGGCAGGATTTCCCCTCAGGCAAGCATGTGCATGGCTGAGGAAGTAAGGAAAGAGCACATTTTTTAACCTAGCTTTTCCTAAAGCCAGGCTGCTTCCTAATTCCATAGCTGTGAGAGAATCCTGGAATGGCTCAGGGTGGAAGGGACCTCAGAGCTCATCTACTGCAACCCCTGCCATGCCCAGGGACACCTCTCAGCTAGACTCAGCTGCTCATCCAAGGCCTCATCCAGCCTGGCCTTCAACACCCCCAGGGAGGAGGCAGCCACAGCCTCCCTGGGCAGCCTGTGCCAGAGTCTCACCACCCTCACAATGAAGAACTTCTCCCTCAGCTCCACTCTAACCCTGCTCTGCCTCAGCTTCAAACCATTCCCCCTTGGCCTGTCTGTAGACACCCTCATGGAAAGTCCCTCTGCAGCCTTCCTGCAGGATCCCTTCAGCTATTGTAAGGCAGCTCTGAGGTCCCCCTGGAGCCTTCTCCTCTTCATGCTGAACACCCCCAGCTCCCTCAGCCTGGCCTCATAGACATAATGAACTCCATGGGTCACACCTTCAGGTGTCCCTTCAAGAACTGCTTTCCAGGCTATGGTCTCATCTCCAGATAGCTACAGACAGCTACAAAGAAGGTATTTCAAACCAGAAAACCCTTTGTGGCATACAGATATTTCCTTAACCTCCCCAAGTTCAGCCACAGCAAGCGCAGGGTCTCGAACCTAGGCAGAATAACTCATTGCACCAGTACAGGTGAGGGAAAGCAGCTCTGGGGAAAAAAGACTTGGGAGTCCTCATGGACAACAGGCTGACAATGACCCAGCAATGTGTTCTTGTGGGCAAGAAGGCCAATGGCAGCCTGGGATGAGTTAAGAAGAGTGTGGCCAACAGGTTGAGAAAAGTTCTCCTTCTCTACCCTGCCCTGCTGAGCCTCATCTGGAGCACTGTGTCCAGTTCTGGGCTCCCCAGTTCAAGGACAAGGAGCTACTGGAGAGCCACTGAGCTGCTGAGGGCACTGAACATCACCTTGTGAGGAGAGGCTGAGAGCCCTGGGGCTCCTTAGCCTGGGGAAGAGCAGCCTGAGAGGGGATCTTCTCCATGCTTATCAATATTATTTGGTCTAACTTTTATTATCAAAACTGTTTGGTCTAACAGCTGTGCACAGGCAGATGTTAGGTTATGGTTGGACTTGATGATGTTTTCCCATCAGGTGATTCTGTGACAAATAGCTTTACAATATCTAAAGGGTAGGGGGCAAGAGGATGGGGCTGGGCTCTTTTCAGTGGTGCTCAGGGACAGGACAAGGGGCGATGGACACAGACTGGAACCCAGGAGGTTCCACTTGAACTTAAGGAAAAATTCTTTGGTGTGAGGGTGCTGGAGCCCTGGAGCAGGCTGCCTGGAGAGGTTATGGGGTCTCCTTCTCTGGAGAGTTTTCAAACTCACCTGCACATGTCCCCGGGCAACCCACTCTAGGTGACCCTGCTTTAGCAGGGAGGTGGGACTAGGTGATCTGCAGAGGTGTTTCCAAGCCCTGCCACGATGTGACTCTGTGGTTCTGTGCTCCCTTGAGAGCTCAAGGTAGGTTAGAGGTGTTCAGTAACTTACCCAGTTTGAAGTGCAGCACTCCCAGGGGTCCTCTGTCAAATCTAACCAACAACAGATCATGAACATCTGTGCCATCAGCACTGGCAGGTGGAACCTGAGGAGCAGCCCACTGGATCTGGATGAGGCTTCTGGGCACCTCAAAGTGTTTGCTGAACTGCAGAGTGGCCTCAGGGGAATATTCTTGTGCCAGGAGCTGGATTTTAAGCGGGGACAGCGCGGTGTCGAACAGCTGCAGCTCCCCCTGAGAGCTGCCCACCACCAGCAGAGCTGCAGAAGGGTGGCAGGCGATGGAAGCAGGCAGCAGCTCTGCTCGGGCCAGCACAGTCACTTGGCTGTAAGCTTCGTAGAGGACTAGTGAGGAATCTGCGCAGCCCAGCACCACTTTGTCTTCTGTAACATCTCTGCAGCAGCTGATGGCCTTGGCTGGCAGTGGTATCCTGGTGACTGCCACACACTGGAGTTTGCTCCTGAGGCACCTGTAGAGGCAGCTGTCAGCCATGGGCTCTTTGTCTGCACAGAGGGAGCACTCCACAGTGTACACCTGCTGAGGCTGGCTCCTGCTGAAGCCAGCAGCCAGGGGGTCCCACTCTGTGCGGACGTAACTCAGCACCTGAAACACATCCAGAGGTGCTGCTGGTCACTTCTCACCATGCAGCCTGACTGAGGAACAAAAAGGCACAGACTGCAGAGGCTTTCTCATGGCTCAGTAAGCTGAAACAAACACCCTTTAGACATGGACTTCTAAAATCCACTGGCTTGGCTCCATTTAAAAGTCCTGCACTCTGCTCTGAGCCATATTTTTCTTTTGTCCAGGCTATGCAATAGGTTAGCAGAAGAGAAGATGAAAGGGGATGGTAGTAACAGTGTTGGTAAGAGGAGATGAGCAGCTGAAATTCTTGCCAGTGAGGGTGGTGAGATGCTGGCACAGGTTGCCCAGGGAGGCTGTGGCTCCCTCCTCCCTGGAGGTGTTCAAGGCTAGGCTGGATGAGGCCTTGAGCAAGCTGGGCTGGTGGAAGGTGTTCCTGTCTATGGGTTGGAACTGGATGATCCTTTAGGCCCCTTCCAACCCAAACCATTCTGTGGCTCTGTGAGCAATCCAAGAGAGTAACTGATTGTTCACAAGCAGGGTGGGGGAAGATCCCAAGTTTCTAGAAAAATGGACAATAGGTTACTCTGAGCATGACGGAGAGAGGACTTCTGTCATCTGTCCTTGGCTGTGGTAACTCAAAATCCTACACTGCAGAGGCAGAAATTGTGGTATGTTTGAACACAGTGCCAAAGGAGCATGTGAGAGATGTTCTTGGATGCCAAAGAGCTTCAGATGCAGGAAAAATGGATCTGTGAGAGTAGAAAAGGGGAACCATTTAGGGGTACTTGAAGGCTGAATGCACTGGAAGAAGAACACAGGGGCAGAGCACTACACAAAGACAGCAGGTGGCAAAGGGCAAGAATTTGTAGTGTGGAAACTGGGAAGTACCAGGAAGTGGTGGTGGCAACAGAGGACATCAGTGATGATTCCTGCCCTGGGTGAGAGGTGGTGTACAGGACTTGAGCTGTGGGAGAAATACCAGCTGGAAACCAGCTCCAGACCAGTTTATGTGAAGCTGTTCCTCTGAAAAAGAAACCCAATGTCTCAGGAGGAATGAGATCAGTGGGAGCCAGTCAGAAACTTGCTGCTGTTTGTTCATGCAGAACTAAAGAGTTGAAAAGAAAATGTCAAATGGAGCCAAACCCCACCCTCAGGTACATCCACAGCATTCTTCAGGCTAGGAACTACAGCTGCTGACCTGCCACTTGATTTTGGAAGCCCCTTCTTTTGACTCCAGGTGGTATGCAAGAGCCATTGACATGGAAAGGGGAAACCAAGGTGATTAAAAGGCAGAGAGAGGGTGAGAGGGAGGAAATCTGTTTCAGGCTGAAAACAGAAATGGTGGCATAATGTTAAAGCAGCTTCAATTTGATTTCCACAGATCACAAGAGCAACTGATGACATAATTAAGCTTTTTATCCTGCAAAGGATTCTGTGAAATGAAGATTTTATTTTTTTTTTGGCCTACCACTCATCACTTCAGAAGCAACTGATGAATTTACAAAGGAGTTCTTTGGGCTGTTGATCAGACTGATGAGGATGTTTTGTTCTGACAGTTTACTCATGTTGTCAGCAAAAAGTTTTCTCATTCAAATGAAAGAAAAAAAAGATTGCTGCAATTCTGTGGCTGCAAATCAGTTGCCAGTTGCCACAAAAAGTCTTAAACTGCTCCTCTAAAATGAGTAGTTAGGGACATGCAAAGATCCCCTTAATGCAGAAGCATCTAATCCAGGAGCCAGGGCAACCAACCTGTGACAAACAGGTGAAGGAATCCCACCAGAGCAGTGAGCAGTGGAAGTACAAACCACAGAGAGGAAATACAACAGCAAATTACTTATAGAGCCTGTAAAACGTTTTCCTCACCTCCACCATGCCCTCAGCAGTGACTCAGCCTCTGCAGCTTGGCATTTATGTCCAGTGGCTACTGTGCAGGTGCTGGAACTGCTGAAATGTGCAGCTTTGGAGGGTGTGTTGAGTTGCATAGCAAGGAAACCTGTAAAGGAGGTTACAGTGGACAAAGGATTGCTGTGACCAGAGAGTGCACTAAGCCCCAAACCAGACAAGGTGAAGTGTTATTGTTCTGCAGTTTCCCCTCAGAGCCTGAACAGAGACCCAGGTTAGCTGCCTTTCAAATACGTGAAATAGAATTCTTGCCCAAGCAAGTCTTCAAAGCTTCCATAACTTCAGTGAAATGAGCCTTGAGGCCCTCTGGGACTCAGATTTCTGTCTTCCTGTGGCAGGTTTCAATGCCCTGCATTATTCATCTACATATTTTCATCCAAACCCAGTGCTCCTCTCTGAGCACCTCCTTGTAAGATACAAGGAAGTCCTGGAGAGCCCCACGATTACCAAAACTGTGAGGAACAAAAGACTGAGCAGATTGTCAAACTCTGAGCAGTCACTGGCCCTGAAGGTTAACACAACAGAAAAGAAAAACACACAACATATGCATTTTACAGCTGCATAGGGCTGACTGCTGGAGACCAGCAAGGAAAACAGACACAGCAGCTGAACATGAGCCAGCAGTGTGCCCAGGTGGCCAAGAAGGCCAATGGCATCCTGGCCTGCATCAGCAAGAGTGTGGCCAGCAGAGGCAGGGAAGTTATCCTGCCCTGTACTCAGCTCTGGTCAGGCCACACCTTGAGTGCTGTGTCCAGTTCTGGGCTCCTCAATTCAAGAGAGATGTTGAGATGCTGGAAGGTGTCCAGAGAAGGGCAGCAAGGCTGGGGAGGGGTCTGGAGCACAGCCCTGTAAGGAGAGGCTGAGGGAGCTGGGGGTGTTTAGCCTGGAGAAGAGGAGGCTCAGGGCAGACCTCATTGCTCTCTACAACTACCTGAAGGGAGGTTGTAGCCAGGTGGGGGTTGGGCTCTTCTTCCAGGCAAGCAGCACCAGAACAAGAGGACACAGTCTCAAGCTGTGCCAGGGGAGATTTGGGCTGGATGTTAGGAAGAAATTCTTCCCAGAAAGAGAGAGCCATGGGAATGTGCTGCCCAGGGAGGTGGTGGAGTCCCCATCCCTGGAGGTGTTTTAAAAAAGATTGGATGAGGCACTCAGTGCCACGGCTTAGTTGGTTAGAAGGTGTTGGGTGATAGGTTGGACTTGGTGATCTCAAAGGACTTTTCCAACCTGGTTAATTCTGTGATTCTGTGAAATGTTGCCACCTGAGTTCCTGAAAGGTGGCAAGCAAACCAAATCCAGCTCCTGATTTGGTTCTGCCTTGTAGGACAAAACATTGCTCACTGCTCTGAATTGCTAAGCAAGTAAAAACTTGGGTTTTGGAAGGCCTTGAGATGAGAAGCTCCCTAGTTTCACATCATTCTGAGAGGAAACCCTTGAAGCCCAGGGAGGGCTGGATGCTGCATATAACTGGGGTTTAAAGCAGGGAAAAGTTCCTGTAAGGAGAGAGAGGCTGCTAGCTGCAGAACAGCAGCTTTGACACCGTGTTCAAAGAAATGAGGTTTCAAGGCAACCTTTCTGGACAGCACTGTTCAGGCTGTGGCTGAAAACAAGGGAAACTTCTGTCCTCAGATTGGCACAGACAAGCTGCCTCTCATGCACCACTGGCCTCCTGCAGCAAGAGCACCAAGCCCTGTGATCTGCTTTCCAGTTATGCTGCATGTAACTGGGATGTGGCACTCTGAAGGGGATCACAGAGGATGTTCTTTCCCAGTTGAGAGGGAAGAGTTGAGCTCCTCTGGCAGAAATCACTTTCATGATTAATACTTCATGAAGCTAACTGGAAAGAGACATCCAGCTACAGACACCTGTCAGGAAGGCTGGGATCATGCTGTTGGAAGAGAAGGAGTCTTAACACTGGCCTCTTCTTCCTTTCCCCAAGAAGGTGGCACTCCACTCCCTGCCAAGGCTTCTTCTGCCTGCTGAGCAGCCACATGCCAGGAAATGCTGGGCACAGTGCTCTGCTTGGAGGTGTCCCTGCTGCCTGCAGGGGGGCTGGACAAGGTGACCCTTGAGGGTCCCTTCCAATCCAGTGCAATCTGTGACTCTGTGAGTGCTGCAGCAGTGCAGGAAAGGAATCTGCTGAGCAGCATGACCAAGAACATGACAACAGCAACACATTGGTGTGGGGAACAGGGAGGTAAAAGCTGGAGGCACTGCTGTGGAAGTGGGTGAGACAACCCTGGGATTTGCAGAAGAGGGGACAGGGCAGAGGATCTTAAAAGACAGAGCCATAAGCTCACAGAGGGGGTGGCTGGGATGATGCACTCACCTTGGAGGGCTTTCCATAAACCCTGATCTAAGCACTTAGCCTGGGATTTCAAGGGAGGACTTCTGGAGTTACTCTGAATGAAGCAAAGCAAATTACTGTCTGTTAAATAAATGATAATTAAACTAATCATTAAAGAGAGGGGATACTTCCCTTTACTTTGCTCTGCTGAGACCTCACCTCCAATCCTGCCTCCAGTTCTGCTGTCCCCAGCAGAAGAAGGACACAGAGCTGCTGGAGTGAGGCCAGAGGAGGCCACAGAGATGCTCCAAGGGCTGGAGCATGTGGTTCAGCCTGGAGAGGAGAAGGCTCCAGGGGAACCTCAGAGCTGCCTTGCAATAGCTGAAGGGATCCTGCAGGAAGGCTGCAGAGGGACTTTCCATGAGGGTGTCTACAGACAGGCCAAGGGGGAATGGTTTGAAGCTGAGGCAGAGCAGGGTTAGAGTGGAGCTGAGGGAGAAGTTCTTCATTGTGAGGGTGGTGAGACTCTGGCACAGGCTGCCCAGGGAGGCTGTGGCTGCCTCCTGCCTGGGGGTGTTCAAGGCCAGGCTGGATTTGGCCTTGAGCAGCTGAGTCTAGCTGAGAGGTGTCCCTGCCCATGGCAGAGGTTGGAGTAGATGAGCTCTGAGGTCCCTTCCACCCTGAGCCATACTAGGATTCAGTGAAAGTCCTTTTAATTCTGTGACATGTGTGCTCCAAAGCCATGATAATTATGTTTAAATCTTGTCCACATCCTTTGTGGCTGTTTCTCTTATGGAGGTGGCAGTCATGCACCCCAGGAGTCTGGCCCCCTGGCTGTACCAGGCTGTGCTCTGCACCAGCTAATACACAGCACGAGGGACACTAGCCATGCCAAGGGCTCAAACCCTGCACTCAGAAATCCTAACAATCCCAAGCAGAGGAATCCTGAGTGGGTCCAGAGGAGGGCCAGGAAAATGATCAGGGGGTTGGAGCAGCTCAGCTACGAGGACAGGCTGAGGGAGCTGGGGGTGTTCAGCCTGCAGAAGAGAAAGGTCCAAGCAGACCTTAGAGCAGTCTGCCAGTACCTGAAGGGGCTACAAGAAGTCTGCAGGGGGCTGTTTACAAAGGCCTGCAGGGACAGGATGAGGGAAAATGGTTTGAAATGAGAGCAGAGCAGATTGAGATTGGATGTGAGGAAGAAGTTCTGCAGCAGGAGGCTGCTGGAACACTGCAACAGGTTGTCCAGAGAGTGGCTGGGATCCCATCCCTGGAGATGAACTCAAGGTGAGGCTGGACAGGGCTGTGGGCAACCTGATCTAGTGGAGGATGTCCCTGCTGAGTGCAGGGGGTTGGAATGGATGAGCTTTGGAGGTCCCTTCCAGCCCAGCCCATTCTGTGATTCTGTGACTCTGTGAATCTGTTCTGCTTCGTAAGCAAGGGGCCTACATAATGCTGGTTAAAAGACTTACTTTCATTTCAAGTTTGAAGGAAAGAGCAGCACTAAGCTGGGGTGGGCAGCATCACCCTCCTCAGTGAAGATCCTTTGAACACTTAAAACTGAAGTATTTTGCATAGAGTGCTAGGAAAGGATAAAGTCCATGTATCAAAACAAGTCAGAGTTGTAACCAGTAGTTCTTATGCAGAAAATTGGCTTACCAGGCAGATTAAAAAAAAAAAAAGAAAAAAAAAGGAAAAAAACCCAAAAGCAACAGAGAAAGCAGCTTGCTGTGTCTGAATTGTGTGGCTTTCAGATGAGAGGAAGGTTTGATTTCTGTTCTGGCTGTTAAAAAGCTGCTTGTTTAATTTCACACAGGGAGGCTCCAAATCACAGCAACACCTTCAGCAGCAGCGTGGAGTGGGAAGTGCAGTGCACACCAGAGTGAGAGAGCTTCACAAACAGTCTTCTGAAGCTGGAAACCAAACCAAACCAACCAGAGGGATATGGACATGCTGGAAGGTGTCCAGAGAAGGGCCACCAGGATGAGCAGAGGGCTGGAGCACCTCTCCTGTGAGGACAGACTGAAAGAGTTGGGGTTGTGCAGTCTGGAGAAGAGAAGGCTCTGAGGTGACTTTCTTGTGGCCTTCCAGGATCTGAAGGGGGCTCCAAGAAAGCTGGGGAGGGACTTTTTAGGCTATCAGGTAATGACAGGACTGGGGGGAAAGGAATAAAGCTGGAAGTGGGGAGATTCAGGCTGGATGTGAGGAAGAAGTTCTTCCCCATGAGAGTGGTGAGAGCCTGGAATGGGTTGTCCAGGGAAGTGGTTGAGGCCCCATCCCTGGAGGTGTTTAAGGCCAGGCTGGATGAGGCTCTGGCCAGCCTGATGTAGTGTGAGGTGTCCCTGCCCATGGCAGGGGGGTTGGAACTGGATGATCTTTGTGGTGCCTTCCAAACCGGACTGATTGTGTGATGATTCTACGACCCCCCCAAGCCTTTCCTGAACCCTCTCTAAACCACAGCGGTCAGCCGGCAGCTCCAGGGTGCTGGTTCGGCTGCTGTCCTCACAGCCCCATGTGCCATCTGCACTTCAGATCTGCAGCCAAACTCTCCTCTGCTCTTCTTTCCAAATGTATCATCGTCGTCACCATCACCTTCATCCCATGGCATTCACTGAACTTTTAGCACTCCCTGTGACATCCAGGGTTTCACATTCTTTGCTGTGAGAGGCATCTCAGCTGACAGAGGGTGGGAGCTTGCCCCACTGCCGCAGTCACTGCAGGACAGCCTGCTGGAAGAAGATCTGCTGTGCTTGTTTCACAAGCTTTGAGGCACAATGTGGAAGCAATAACTATGAAATATTATCTCTTGGGAGAAAGAAAAATGATGTGCTCTCTCAGGCAAATTTATTTTTCTGCACGAGATTGAAGCCTAATTGTGGTGATTTGCACTAACAATAACCAGAGTGAAAAACCAACAGGGCAAAGGGAAGTGCAAAGTGCCACAGGACCTGAGCCCTGGCAGCAGCAGCAGCAGCAGCTGCTGCTAATTTCTGTTTGCAGAAGAAAGTCCAAGTTGATCTTCACATGACTTTCTCCCAAAGCACTGAATCCGAGGACGATTTCCCCTCAGATCCTATTTATTCACAGCAAATTGTCTGAAATGATTTCTGGAAAATTTCTCTTCTGAAATCAAAACAGCAGCATCATCTCTACAGGGAGACAACTCAAATAACATCCCTGATTGCTAGTAGCATAACAAAGGAGACACAAACAAGCCCCACAGAATTAGATGGGTTAACTGGAGAAGTGATGAGTTTACGGCCTGCAAGAAAGCAGACAAAGCTCCCACAGACAAAACTCCTGCAGCAACCTGCTTGCATGTACACAAATGCACACCAAAGTCCTGTGTCAGACAGAAAAGCACTTTTATGCCTTCAGGGGACGACTCCTCATCAAATCTTACAGCATTCAGCAAGTTAAACACTGAACTCCAACTAAAAAATGGAGTCAAACAAGTCAAGATTTGCAAGGAGGAAGAAGTTATTTGGGGTTTTAGAGGAACGATGCCTGCCTTTAACCTTAGTAGGAGCAAAGGCTAAAAGACAAAGCCACACAGCACGACTCCAACCAAATGGAAAGTGTATTTAAGAGGTGAAATACACTGCCCCTAGGAAGCTGAAGGGCTGCCTCAGCACAGAATGCCCCCACACTGCATGTGCAACACCAGTGGCCCCACTGCAGAACGGCTGGTGACAGGCTGGCAGGCTGGCCTTGGGCTGCAGCAGGGGAGGGCTAGGTTGGACACCAGGGAAAATTCAGGTTGGACTTGATGATCTCAAAGGCCTTTTCCAATCTGGTTAGTTCTGTGATTCCTTTGCTGCAAGAGTGGCCAGGGATTGGCACAGGCTGCCCAGGGAGTCACCTTCCCTGGAGGTGTTCAAGAAGCTGTAGATGTGGTGCTTCAGGGTATGGTTTAGTGGTCATGGTAGGTAGGTTATGTTTGGATTGGATGATCTCAAAGGTCTTTTCCAACCCTAATAATTCTATGGCTCCATGACTCTGTAAATGGTCAGGCAGTAGGAGAGGCACAGCACCCTGCTTACAGAAGCTCTGTGTTTTTGTGGTGCCTGGCTTGGAGTCTCTCTTTAGAAGCTGTATAGGAACACTAATAATGCTGCTCATGCTTAAGCTATCAAATGACCCTCAGAAGTTCAAAGTGTTAAAGCTCCCCTCCAAGACTCTGTGGGGGAAAAAATATACCTTGGTCAATTGCAGGCTGGGTGTTGATGCTGCTTCTAGAGCTGCTGGGTTCTGAGGCTTCCCATCCATGCATGGAATTTAGTCACTGCCCATGAGGAGAAACCAGGCAAGAAACCAACCTGAAGAGCACTGTGTGTGACGTGCTGGTGCACAAGCAATGCCCGCAGGCAGAGTCCTGAGCCTCACACAGCAGCTCCCTGAGCACCCCAGAGGCAAGCAGGGGGAGCAGAAGGCCTGACACCCAGAGAGGCAGTTTGTTATCTTTAGCTGGCCATGCTTCCCAGAGCCTTGGAATTCTGGTTGGTGTTCCACTGACAAACACAGGGCAAGAGATTCCAGGTGAAGAGCTGAGAATTAAAACAGCCAAGCAGAGGTAAAGAACCCCAAGAGGGGGAGCAACTCAGCAGTTCAATTTGGCACTTCTGCTTCTACAAACAATCCAAAAATCCTTCTATTCATATAACAATATGGCTGCAATGGAAAGGATAAGGAGTTTAGGCCTCAAGGCTCAGTGAATGCTTATTATCATGATGGTGTTCAGCACCAGTGATGTGCTTGGGACTATACCAGACAGCCTCAGCCCTGAGCAATTTAAAGTCTAAACCAGAAAAAGGATCACAGAGCCATGGAGTCACAGAATTGCTCTGTCTGGAAAAGACCTGCAAGATAAAACAAAGATGCAGAGCAATGCTGCAATTTGGAATTCTCCCCATAATATGATAAAATGAAACTGAGCCTGAAATGAGTCTCTACAAAGCATCTCAGAAAGCATGAGCTGGCAAACTGCTAGGTTGGCATTGAGGAGCTTTCTGGAGGCCATGGGAAGAAACAAAAGGCATGGGAACCTTGCTGTCAGAACCAGGACATAGGGAAGCGATGGAAGGAAATAAAATCTGGACCAGGATTAGCAGGATGGAATTTCAGAATATCAGAGTGGCACAGGGAGCAGGTGGAGAAAGCTTCCAAAGAGCAGACACAGGTTTTAGCTACCAGAGTCATTTTTCTGTGTGATTGGGCATAGCTGCAGGGGGAACTGAGAACTGCAGGTGTGTATCAGGCAGAGGAGAGACATCACTCAAAGATGACTGCTAGGTGGAGATAGGTCGAATAAAAACAACTACAGGCAGAACTCCAGGGGATTTATTCTGAAATTCTGCAGGGACTAATGGCTCAAATCAGAAAGGAAAACTCTCTCAACCACCTTCTCTCTTTTGCTTTAGAGAATATCCCCAGATAAGAAACCTGAAGGAACCTTACTCCCTGAAATGAACGTATGAAGTACAACTCACTGGAGTGAGTATTACTTAGTAAAGGAACAGTTGCAAGACACCCAAATGTGTTCACCTCCCCTAATCAAAGAGAGCAGGATGTTGTTTGTAAGAGCAGCTTATTCCAGAGTGTTATCTTCCCCAAGGGAAACATCCTGGAATAGCTACTCCAAAACAGCTACTCCACAGCTGATCCTCCCTTTGTGCTCTTCTCCCACCCTCACTGCCTTTTTACCCCATATTAGTAGTGGTTTAAGCTAAACTGAAACAAACCTGCAAACACAGGAGCATCTCTAAAAGAGGTTAGTCCAGAGCATCTTTTACATTTTCATCTCAGACTCCAGCTCTTTTCAGAGGAAGCCCAAATAGCTTAATTTTTAGAGTTTTTCACTTAACAGAAGAAACTGGATACAAGCCTTCTTGAACAGAGGAACTAAAAATGGAAGAGGCAAAATGGAAGCATCTGCCTAAAAACAGGAAGCTAAGCAAAGTGCCAGGAAAACGTCAGCTTGTAGTCTTGTCATAACTCATGCATTCCACTTCCACCTGCAGATGAGGAATTTGGACTTTTTCTTTAAGGAAGAAATTGGTCCCCAATGCCATCAATCCTAAACAGCAGCAGTTGAAGCAGCCTCTGGGCCCATCTAGAATGTTGTAACAAACCACAGACACAGAATTGTCAGGGTTGGAAGGCACCCCAAGGATCATCCAATTCCAACCCCCCTGCCAAGGGCAGGTACACCTCACACTAGAGCAGGTTGCCCAGAGCCACATCCAGCCTGGCCCTAAAAACCTCCAGGGATGAGGCTTCCACCACCTCCCTGGGCAACCTGTTCCAGTCTCTCACCACCCTCGAGAGGAAGAACTTCTTCCTGATCTAAATCTCCCCTCCTCTAGCTTGGCTCCACTCCCCCCATTCCTATCACTCCCTGACACCCTAGAAAGTCCCTCCTCAGCTTTCTTGTAGCCCCCTTCAGATATTGGAAGGCCTTCTCTTCTCCAGACTGAACAACCCCAGCTTTTTCAGCCTGTCCTCATATGAGAGGTGCTCCAGCCCTTAAAAAACTTAAACCACTTCAAACAGATGTCAAATGCCCATCAGTGAACACAGCTGACATCAGTCAACCATTGAAGATGATGGCATTAGACAAGCACAAGGCAGCTCCAGTTTCCAACTCAGAGTTTGCCAGTGGTGCTCCCACACTTCCATTTTCAGTGTTGGCAGCTCCAAAGCTGTTCCACTTCACTGACCTAACTTTCTTGCTCCATCTCTCAAACTGCCAGTTTTGAGGGGAAAACAGCAAACATACCCAGCAAGGTGCTTTCTTTACCAAACATCAACCCTTTGTCTATGAGATGAGAGTTGCTGCTCTCCCTTTCTGATGGTTTGTCAGCACATCTGTTCTTTCCATCCCTCTTAAGCAGCCATGAGGATGAGCAGAGGGCTGGAGCACCTCTCCTATGAGAGGTCTCAGTCTGGAGAAAAGAAGGCTCCAAGGTGACCTTCTTGTGGCCTTCCAGTATCTGAAGGGGGCTACAAGAAAGCTGGGGAGAGAGTTTTTAGGATATCAGGGAGTGACAGGACTGTGAGGAATGGATTAAAGCTGGAAGTGGGGAGATTCAGACTGGATGTGAGGAAGAAGTTCTTCCCCATGAGAGTGGTGAGAGCCTGGAATGGGTTGTCCAGGGAGGTGGTTGAGGCCCCATCCCTGGAGGTGTTTAAGGCCAGGCTGGATGAGGCTCTGGCCAGCCTGCTGTAGTGTGAGGTGTCCCTGTCCATGGCAGGGGGGTTGGAACTGGATGATCCTTGTGGTGCCTTCCAACTCTGACTGATTCTATGACTCTATGATTCTTTAGCAAATCTGAACAGATCCCACAACAACAGAGTCCAGCACTTTACCTCCAATTTGCCATGTGCACAGCCTAAAAGCAAGAGGTTGGCTCTGTCCCTTTCACAGGCAATAGGAGACCAAGGCCATGCTCCATCACTAGCTGCTGACCACCAGCACAGGACCATATCTTGCGTACGGTTTATTGTCAGGTGACGTTTCATCCTTCTACCTTCTGGCCCAAGTGTATCAGTGTAAGAAATCTGATGGAAGAGAAAAAAAAAAGGCAGGAAATACTTGAGGTCATGAAACAGCAGAGTAGGAGCAAGTGGGGAGCATTTGCTTTGGGTGTGTGAAGGAGAAGTGCAGAGAGGCAGAGAGGTCTGCACACGCAGCCCTTCACGGGGGCTGGCTGCGACGTGAGAAGCATTGACTCGGCCAGAGAAAGCCCTGCTCATACTTTGATCTGCGGGGAGGGGATTGGCAAGGAAAGGAATGTGAGTTAAGAAGGAATTTACTGCAATGACTCCAATCAATACCAAAATGTACAGTCATGGTTGCTTGACAGCATCGACCTACAGACAGGATTTAAGCTTAGCCATATTAAATGACAAGTTCTGCAGAGCCGTCCGGGGAGCTGAGGCTGGTGGTTAAGACATAATCAAATATTAAATACATTCTACAGCGTTTGAGCAAACATCTCTCTTTCTTTTCCCCCTCTCTGAAGTAAGGCAGCCAGCTACAACCCCTGCTCTGCAGGAGAATATTCACTGCCTCTGCATAATGTGGCTGAGCCACAGCATCATGCGTAAAGTTTATGCAGCTCCTGAGAATTGCGCCTCTTTCTCGTCGAGGATTTGTGGAATTTATTATTCAAACTCCCTTATTTTGGAGCAGGGTGATTTGAAAACATGAGCAGTGCACCATCTGGGTGACATATGCCAAGGAAATATAGATTGCACCGCATTTCTGCTTAAGGAATTAATGGAAGGTTGATAGCTAAGGGGAAAAAAAAAAACCCCAACCCAAACTATCTTGCCATTGCTGGTCAGCAATAATCGAACCACTTTCTGGGGATTAAGCGCATGGCTAAGCCTACTGGACCAGACACTAGCAAAGGGCAGGGGGTCTTCTTATCAGAGAAATGCTTCTGGAGCCAGTCTCACTACATGACAGATTGCTTTCATATTCCTGTCTGCAAGGCAACAAAGGCTGGCAGTAATGCGATAATGCCAGAGTGCAATGGGTGTTAAGAACCCGCCGCATTTATGTATTGTATTTAGTAAATAATCAGCCTCATCCAAATTGTGATCTCACCACTCAACCAAGGCCATTAAAATCAAGGTTAATGCTTTAATAATCCTCTGCTGGTTTTTATGTAGTCAAAAAGAAGCCTTTTCTATTTGCATGGTCATAATATTATTGACCTCTTCATCCCCTGAATACACATCAAAAGGAGCTGAAATCAAAGTAATTACCAATGTTGTTCTCTCATGGTAAACATTTAACTCCTTCTACCGTCTCCTCCTTCAGTAAATTGAAATGGATTGAAAAAACCCCAGTTGGGAAAAGCTCACCAAAGGTCAATATTTTCAGAATATCCCACCTTTTACTTGTTAAAACACTCTAAAATGTAAAGAGAAAACATACATGAAGTTGCCAGGTAGCTGCTACTGGGATCTAAACCCCATACAAATAGTTAACTGGGTGCTATTATTACTTCATTAGGATGGAAGGCCATGAATGTTTGCACAGATACTCATCAGCCCTGCATGGCAGTGTTACCTGTTCATCCTTTCACATGGAATAACAGCCACACATCTTTTGTAAACCTTTCTGTCCTGGCAGACTCAAACCTGGGCTAGTGCTATTGAGAGAAGGCAAAAGGTAAGCGTTGGGTTTATCCTGTGCAGGGCTTCCAGACTGCAATGTTCCTTTGTTTTTCCAAAGTGGAAATAAGATCCAAGGTGGTACCATTTAAGAAAGAAGCCAGAAAAAGGAATTCTTCCATTCAGGTTTGTATTCTGTTAAACCTCCAGCTTTGGGGTGAGTGTCCAGCTGCAGGAGAAAAGCATGGCTGACATGTTTACAGCACCCAGACTGTCCAGGACTGCCTGGCACTCCCTGACAATTCCCTGACAACTTTGCCCACCATGCAGATGGAGGACACTGAGTACTGTGAAGTTGCTTCTGTCCAGGTAGCAAAGAAATGAGGATGTTCACAGGACAGCAATTTAGTTGCATTGCTCTGGACTGCAAACGAGCACCTGCCTCATTTCAGAGCTGGGAATGGAAGCCCAAGGCGGCTGTGTGCATTTCCCCAGCCTACGCCGAAAGGCAGAAGCAGAAATGAAGGCTGCAGCCAAATGTCCTGGATCTTAGCTCTGAGTTTTAATCCTACGGCAGTTCCACAACAGTGCAAGCTACCTTCCAACTCCATTTCTCTTGGAAAACAAATCAGCATCGAGGAAGTGTCCTGAAGTGTGCATCGTTACAAGTTTGTACATCTGCAGCGGAGAAGTCTTTGGTTTCTTTTGTTACTGCTGGCAGTGGCATTAATATTGCCTGTGTCTGATCAGAGAATCACAGAGTCACAGAATGGGCTGGGCTGGAAGGGACCTCCAAAGTTCATCCAGTCCAACCCCTCTGCACTCAGCAGGGACATCCTCCACTAGATCAGGTTGCCCACAGCCCTGTCCAGCCTCACCTTGAATATTTCGAGGCGTGGGGCCTCAACCACCTCCCTGGGCAACCTGTTGCAGTGTTCCAGCAGCCTTCTGGTGCAGAACTTGATCTTCACATCCAATCTCAATCTGCTCTGCTCTAGTTTGAAGACATTGCCCCAGTCCTGTCACTACAGTCCTTTGGGGACAGTCCCTCTGCAGCCTTCCTGCAGCCCCCTTCAAGCACTGGCAGGCTGCTATTAGGTCTCCCCAGAGCCTTCTCTTCTCCAGGCTGAACACTCCCAGCTCCCTCAGCCTGTCCCCATAGCAGAGGTGCTCTGACCCCTGATCATTTTTGTGGCCCTACTCTGGGCCTGCTCCACCAGGTCCAGATCTTCTGGCTTTTGTAAGCTTGACCAAAACCAGCCATGAAGAACCCTAACTCAGTGCAGAGAGCTGATGCAGTATCATTTCAGCAGTGAATAATAATTTCTGCTGGCTTACACTGGTGCAGTTTTGAAGATAATAAAAATTATATTTAGCTGCCTAACTGGGAAGCCTCACACAAAAGAACATTCAATTAAAAAATGCAAATGCCTTTTTTTTTTCTTTATGGCTGGCAAAGAAATAATCCGTAGTGATTCCCACTGATTTCAAGAGAAAGCAAAGTTAACACTAAACGTGGAGGCGTTTCTAGAAGCTCAGCTGTGTCAGCAAAGGACTGAACATAACAACCCTATTAAGGAGAGCAGCAGATATTTCTGGTTTCCTAGGGCAGAGAGAGTTTTCCTTGGATTAGGCTTTCCTTCTTGCCCAAGTAAAAGATGCCATAAGCATTGGGTCCAAAACATACCCAGCAGGACTCAGAATGGAAATCTGTTCTCTAAACCAATTAAATAAGGTGCTCTGCCTCTCAAAATTAAACGAGGAAGGCAAGTCCTCAGCTCACCACAGCTCCTTCATTAAAGTTTGGTGCTATTAAAAGCACACCACAGCTGCTGGTAAAGCACAGCCTTAGCAAGCAGCAGGGGCCAGGCAGGAGCAGCCATCATTTCCAGGGAAGGGACGTGGTGGCTCGGTTCCTGCTGAACAGTGAACTGTCTCAAATCCACCTTACAGAGCTTGGATCAATCTCGCAAACACAAGGCGCTGCTGAAAGGAGGCCCTGAACTGAAACAGCCTGGAAAATGGATGAGATATTCATCCTAGCAGAAAGCATTTCTGCCCAGCAAGTTAAAAGGTGCTGTGGCAAAACTGAAATTAGCCACAGCCTTCCACAGCTCATCTTGCAGTCACCAACTTCTGCGTGTGCGGAAGAAAATCACGGAGGGGCTGTGGAGGGGAGAACATTTGCGAGCAGGAGATTGTTTTCCTTAGCACTTCTCCAGCCTGAAACACATGCAAACCCTCCCTCTTGCTCACTCCATCTTGGGCAGAAGGTTAGTTCTTCCTCATTCTTGCAGCAGATTGGCTGCAGCCCCTTTCCCACTCTGCCAGTTCAAAGTTAATTGCCTCTGACTGATTATTTTTTCATAGCGCTGTAGCGCCGAGCACTTTCACCTCAGGTCTGCTGCTGCCTTCATGCCAAGCAGCTTATGGGTGAGAGAGGCTATGTCTACACAGACACATCCATCCCAGACTTGGTGGAATTCATGGAGGAACAGGACAAGAGGTAATAGCTTTGACCTGGAAGACACCAAATTTAGGTAAGACTTGGGAAGAAGTTCCTCCCCTTGAGGCTGGTGAGGCACTGGCACAGGTTGCCCAGAGAAGCTGTGGAGGCTCCACGCCTGGAGGTGTTCAAGGCCAGGTTGGATGGGGCCTTGAGCAACCTGGTCTAGTAGGAGATGTTCCTGCCCAGGGCAGGGGGTTGGAACTGGATGGTCTTCAAGGTCTCTTCCAACCCAACCCATTCTGTGATTAGGATGAGCTGGTTGCACTGAAACCCAAGCTGGGTAGCTTAAAGCCAGCTCAGCTGTCTCTAGACCACCTTTCAGTGACTGCTGTGCACACCCAAAAGAGAAGGGTTTTAGTTTTCACTGTGTAAGCAGTGAATTAAGATTCGGAGTCACCAAGTCACTTGCCTAAGCTTTGTCAGTGGTGTGAAACTCAGCTTCTTTATTCTGAGTCCCAGCTCAGTGGCTTTGTTGCCAAACCAACTCTCCCAACAACACAGTGACTGTAACTAGAGGGAAAATGAAGGTTTCTGCCAAGAATTACAGCAGCTGCCTGAGTTCTTGCCCCTTCCTGAGCTCCTGTATCTCAGCTGAGCCATGGTGTGTTTTCAGCCCACAGCAAACAAGAGGTAAAACACATTAGCTGAAATCTTTTACACTGAGGTTTACCATTACAGTTTTGGCTTCATGCTTGTTAGATGCTGAGAATGTGCAAAGGGTCAGTCACTGCTGCTCAGCTGACACAAGGTAAGCTGCTAAGCAGGGGCAGCTCAGCTGTGTGGCTGAGCCCTTCACCTCAATGCAGTAGAAAATTGGATCCCTCTTGGCACAGTATTTTCCCTCATAGGCTCAGAATGTCATGCAATTTTGTTTGACTGCCATTTTTAGGATCAGAGCTGTTCTGGTCAGTTAGAGGAAGGTTTGCAACCTGTGCTGCTCCATGGCACCAGTGAGCACCAATGGCTGGTATGGTTAAGTTGCTGCAGTGCTTACAGTTCCCATTGACAGCTCTACCTTCAAGTCCAAACAGGAGAGCTTCTCCAGTCTCCTGCTGACATCAGCAGAATCCACCCTCTTTGCAAACTGAATGAAGCAGAGCTGGTTATGGTCCTCAAACGACAAGATGATGAAATTGTCTGTAAGAACAGCTGAAAAACAAACAAAAATTTTCGCCACTGTCATACCTGCTCCTAATAACCAAACAAGTTACTCAAGCCTCTGCTGAGACATTGCAAAAGGCCTTTCTTCACAAGGTGGCATCTTCAGTATTACACTGAAGCCTCTGTAATTTCCTGAAAGCCATCAGTGTGTCATCCTGCCAGGACTTTCTTGGAAATCGGGACTACTCCCATTACGCAGATCTGAATAAATGAGCTCCTATCAAGTCCCCACTGCATTCAGATACAAGTTTTATGCCCTTCCACATTCATTTTCGTCTCGGTTCAGCCTTCAGTTTTATCTTTTATTCAATCAGACCAACATCCACCACTCTTTGGGAAATGCACACAATACAGCCCAGCTTGTGTCAGGGATGAGCAATGCAAATCAGTGCTTGAGGTGCAACTGGCATTTTGGCCTTGTAAGGTTTTGGGTGCTGCTGCAGACACCAAGGGGGCTGCTGCAGACAGGCTTATGCTTTACCCAGAATCACAGAATGGGCTGGGCTGGAAGGGACCTCCAAAGGTCATCCAGTCCAGCCCCCTCTGCAGTCAGCAGTGGCACCCTCAACTAGATCAAGTTTAGAGAGGTTATGAACTTGTGGAAAGCTTCACACGGGGGCACCTGAGCAATACAGGTAACCAGGATGGCACAGACTTCCAGATGGGGTCTGGAAGAGAGCAGTGCTGCTGTTATCATAAGGGCTTGCTAGACCACAATAGTTCTGTATCAAAGTGATTAACTAATGAGACAATGACAATGGCTTAGACAATAGAATCTAGGGGGTTAGCCAAGTGTTACCCAGTAATTCAAGCAGTGCCCACCTTTAAAGAGAAGTGATGGAGTAACTAGTACCAGGTCACTGAAGAACTGTTGCTGAGAATCAGCCTGAGAGCAAAGCTAGCAAGCTGTGTGCAGAAAGCAGCCTCAGAACCCTCTGCTGAATCCCAGCTTCTTAAATGTGTTTTACAGATCCTTAAGTAGCCTGGCAGTGTAGGTTTACATAGAAGCACTGACAAATGGCTACTCAGCTTCACCTTGCTTTAGTCTGATTTACACCTAGTTGCCTTTTCCAGCAGTCAGGTACTGGCACAGCTCTGAAGTATCTGGTATGGAAATGCTAAAGGGGAAAGAGTGAGCCAAACAATGGCCTTTGAAATGTAACATGGACACTGGCTTTTGAGAAAGAAAAAAAACCCAAATGGGGCTGAACTATCTGACTTGGTACCTTAGAAACTAGAACAGGATGCTCAGCTAGACTCAGGTGCTCAAGGCACCCTCAGAAAAAGTCCCTCTGCAGCCTTCCTGCAGGATCCCTGCAGGATCCCTTCAGGTACTGGAATGCAACTCCCCCTGGAGCCTTCTCCTCTCCAGGCTGAACACCCCCAGCTCCCTCAGCCTGGCCTCACAGCAGAGCTGCTCCAGCCCTTGGGTCATCTCTGTGGCCTCCTCTGGCCTCACTCCACAGCTCTGTGTCCTTCTTCTGCTGGGGACAGCAGAACTGGAGGCAGGATTGGAGGTGAGGTCTGAGCAGAGCAGAGCCAAGGGGCAGAATCCCCTCTGCTGCCCTGCTGCCCACACTCCTCTGGCTGCAGCCCAGCACACAGCTGCCTGCTGGGCTGCAGGAGGGCACTGCTGGCTCCTGGGGAACTGCTCAGCACCCAGCACCCCCAAGCCTCTTTCTTGAGGGCTGCTCTCAACCCACTCTGCACCCTGCCTGGATTTGTGCCTGGGGCTGGCCTGACCCAGCTGCAGGACCTTGCACTTGGACTTGTTGCACCTCTTGCAGTTGGCACTGGCACACTCTCAAGCCTGTGAAGATCTTTCTGGATGGATCTCTGCACTCACATGGCTGCTCTGGGTTAGAATTACAACACCTCCTGAGCCATTTTGGCACCCTGCAATCCTTATCCATTTCTGTACAGACCCATTTTATTTTTATAGGGACTTCTTTTACAAAACATTGAATTTCATGTGGCTAGTTTCAGAATCACAACCCTAATTCTGACCTAGATTTGGAAGGATGTGCGTGCAATTATGTGAGTTAATTTATTCCAGGACAACATCATGTTGTGGTTCTCCCACAGGGATAATTCAGTGTAAAAATCTGTGTTTTGAGCACTATTTGCATGGGTAACAAAACTATTTTCTTTTGGTGGTGGTGAAAATAAATCCCATATTGCAGTGACAGGTCTGGAGGGGTTTGCTTTTACTGCACAGGAGCAGTCCCCAGCAGAAGAAGGACACAGAGCTGTTGGAGTGAGGCCAGAGGAGGCCACAAAAATGATCCAAGAGTGGAGCAGCTCTGCTGTGAGGCCAGGCTGAGGGAGCTGGGGGTGTTCAGCCTGGAGCGGAGAGGGCTCCAGGGGGACCTTAGAGCTGCCTTGCAATAGCTGAAGGGATCCTGCAGGAAGGCTGCAGAGAGACTTTTGCTGAGGGTGTCTGGAGACAGGCCAAGGGGGAATGGTTTGAAGCTGAGGTAGAGCAGGGTTAGAGTGGAGCTGAGGGAGAAGTTCTTCATTGTGAGGATGTTGAGACTCTGGCACAGGCTGCCCAGGGAGGCTGTGGCTGTGTTCCCTCCCTGGGCGTGTTGAAGGCCAGGTTGGATGAGGCCTTGAGCAGCTGAGTCTAGCTGAGAGGTGTCCCTGGGCATGGCAGGGGTTGGAGTAGATGAGCTCTGAGGTCCCTTCCAGCCTGAGCCACTCTGTGGTTCTATGACTGTCTCCCACCTGCAGTGTCCAGCACTAACAAGAGGCAGGCTGAATTAACTCTTCACCGTCAGGCTGAGCCATCATGTTCCACTTCTAGAGCAGTATGCCAGAGCCATAGGAAAACCTACTTGTTGCTTTATTATTCCCTTCCTTCTAAGCTTTTCCAGTCATCCAGTGTTTTGTAAAGCATTATTTGTATTTCTATGCTATGTGAAGCCAATGTAAGGCAAGAGAGGTATAATTTAATTACATACTTATTATTTATTGTTTCAGAAAGAGCATTCCAAATAGGTTCTACAAACAACTTCCATCTGGGTAGACCTTAGCTTCCCTGCTTTTTGCCAGCTGAGAGCATGAAATCCTCTCTCTGGAAATCATGGCATAAAATGGCTGAGATGGAATTGGTAATCTGGTAAGGTAGTGGAGTGAAAGCAGGAGTGCAGACATTGCACCCTGTGGATTTAAAATGAGGTTAGGGTTACAGTCTTGGCTACTACAGAGTCTTCATTCTTGTTATCTTCCCAAGCTACAATACATTGGTAAGGAAGGATTCACAGCACTGCAGCTCTCTGCAGTAATCAATCAGGCCAATATTCAGTAGATGCCTGGATATGGAGAAAAATAAATCCTTGAGGACCAAAGCTAAATCCAGCAGGGATTCTTAGTGAAAGGATATCCTTTGGGGCTGCTTTTTAAGAATCTGGAAGAGGATGGCTGGAAAGGAAATGCCATGCCCTTGCTGATACAGGTGCCAGGAGAGCTGGCTGAGGCCTGAGTGGAGCTCTGTGAGGGAGACACATTGGGAAAGCTCCAGTTGTGTCCTACAGCTGCTGAAAACAGGAATATTCTCCTAAGCCTTCTCCTGCATTAAGTTGAAACTTTATTTTCAGCAGTCACTAGCTCAACTCTGAGACTCTGGAAACTGAGAAACAAAACCTGCCCCTAACTAAGGTTATCCAACCTTTCCTAAGAGGTAAGTATTTAATGACAGCTATCCCATGGCATTAATCAGCTGGCCAGCATTCAGCCCTGTCCTCATGGCACATTCCCAGTGATTAAAACGTGTGAGAAACTGAACTTTGGAAACCCATTCAGCATTTGACAAGCCTGAAAACTTTGATGTTAAATATCCCTCTTCAAGTGTTCTTAGTCCTGAGGGTTGTAACTATGGCATTACATGCAATTACTTGTTGTGCTTGCAAGTCCCCAGTGGCAATAATTAGTCTACCTGTTGACACACTGTTTTCTCTACTCCATTGTTAATGTAGGCAATTGATTTACACTTGGGTGTAATTACCATCGCTGATGGTGTCGGAGATGAGCTTCCCCACCAGGGTCTTGTCAATCATCACTTTCTCCAGCTGTGGCCCAGAAAGGCTTAGGGACACCAAGACACCTGAGTGAAAGAGGAGCTGCATCCAAAGAGTGAGAAAACAAGACATCAAGAAGCATTAATAAAGTGAAACGTTCCAAGGTACAGATTAGCAGCTTCCATTACACAGCAATCTCACTTTCAGAAGGACAAAGACAGAGTCCTGGGTGGTGGGGAGATGTCTCAGGCTGACTCTGAAAGCACAGCTGTAACACAACACTGAATCACTTGGAGACAAGAACTGTAATTGCTGGGCACTTGAGGAAGGTGCATGCTGAGCCACCAAATGGTGCAGAAAATGTGCTGGATTATCTGGAGGAGAGGAAAAATTCTGGAGGAGGTCAAAATTGTGTCATAGATTGATAGAATGGTTTAGGTTGGAAGGCACCTTCAAGATCATCCAGTCCCAACCCCTGCCATGGGCAGGGACACCTCCCACCAGCCCAGCTTGCTCAAGGCCTCATCCAGCCTGGCCTTGAACACCTCCAGGCAGGAGGCAGCCACAGCCTCCCTGGGCAACCTGTGCCAGTGTCTCCTCACCCTCACTCCGAAGAATTTCTTCCTCATCTCCAGTCTCAATCTCCCCTCTCCCAGCTCAAAGCCATTGGCCCTTGTCCTGTCACTCCCAGCCCTTGTCAAGAGTCCCTCTCCAGCTCCCCTGGAGCCCCTTCAGGTACTGGAAGGCTGCAGCTCCAGGTCCTTCTTGTATTGGAGGCCCCAGAACTGGATGCAGTGCTCCAGGTGGGGTCTCACCAGAGCAGCCTGAATGAACAAAGGGATGGCCACATGCACCTGATCTTTTCCTGGATAAAGTAAGTGCAGATCCTGCAAAAAAACACCCAAGGTTGAGCTTGGTCTCAGTTTTGCATTATGAGCACAGATTAAACTCAGCTCATTTTTGCTGCCCTGCTCATTCCTGACAACCCAGATATTGTTTAACCTAAACCCTAGTGCCCTACCACGACAGCAGGGGGCTCCTCACAAACCCACCAGCTCCTTGGCATCAGCTCACTGATACCTCTCTGATTAGCAATTGAGAGCATTGCACAGAACACTCAGAGGCTTATTGCAGAGTTAAGTGAACCTTGCTGCCTAATTGATCTCTAGTAAATTATGCAAACAACCTTGAAGACTAAGTCACAGCACTTATGAGGGAGCTGAGGGTGTTCAGCCTGGAGCTGGGGGTGTTCTGGGGAGACCTTAGAGCAGTTTGCCAGGACCTGAAGGGACTACAAGAAGGCTGCAGAGGGACTGTCCCAAAGGCCTGCAGGGACAGGACCAGGGGCAATGGCTTCAAACTAGAGCAGAGCAGATTGAGATTGGATGTGAGGAAGAAGTTCTGCAGCAGGAGGCTGCTGGAACACTGCAAGAGGTCCCACAGGGAGGTGGTTGGGGCCCCATGCCTGGATATATTCAAGGGGAGGCTGGACAGGGCTGTGGGCAACCTGATCTAGTGGAGGATGTCCCTGCTGAGTGCAGGGGGTTTGGACTGGATGAGCTTTGGAGGCCCCTTCCAAGCCAGCCCATTCTGTGATTCTCTGATCAGCTCCTTCTGATGCCCTATCTTGGATGAGAGTGAGAGTGCTCAGTGGAAGGAGCTATGGGAAGCATTTCTTTTGCACAGTGGAATTGTTCAAAGCAGTCCTTCTGTGAATGCAACGCTTACAGCAAAGTCAGAAAGTAAAGCCCTCCAGCTCCCTGCTCTGAACTGAGCTGACCACACTTTGCCAGCTTACTCCAGCAGCAGAAGGATACCATGGGCTTTTTTCAGGGATGCTGGGTCTACAGGAAGAGATAAAGTCAGGGGCTTAGAGCAAAAGAATTCTCACCATGAAATTGTTTAACTCATTGCCAAGCCTGTCTTCTACAGAAACCTGGGTGGAAACAACCCAGTGAAACACTGCCTGCAGTGACTGCCATCTCCTCCTGCACTGCTGCCAGCACAGGTGTGCTCTAACTCACCTGCCAGTGCCACCTCCCAGCCTGCCAGCTGCTACACCACCGACCTCAATGGAGAAGCTAAAGAAGCTTCAGGTCAGCTCTCACCCCTGCTCCACGGCAGCCCTTCCACACAACCCATGCTGGCAGATGGCTGCATCTGCCTCTAATCAGCATAACAAAATCCTCCTGTGCTTAGCAGAGGCCACCTGAAGTGGCTGAGCAATCTTTTATCCTCAGTGGAGAGATTGTTGTAGAAAAGTGCAGAGGGCTCACCAGAAGCCAGAAACAGAGGACTCCAACTTTTAGTTCTACCTATAGCAGCAAACGCCAGGACAAGTTCTCCTTAATATCTCTATCCATGATCTGGATGAGGAGTCTGAGGCACCTTCAGTCAGCTTGCAGATGGCACTGAGCTGGGAGGCAGTGTTGAGCTGCTGGAGGGCAGGAAGGCTCTGCAGAGGGACCTGCACAGGCTGCAGCCATGGGATGAGGCCAATGGGAGGAGATCCAACGAGGCCAAGGGCTGGGTCCTGCTCTTGGGCCACAACAACCCCAGGAAGGCTGCAGGCTTGGGGCAGAGGGGCTGGAAAGTGCCCAGCAGAGCAAGGCCTGGGGGTGTTGGTGGGCAGCTGGCTGGAGAGGAGCCAGGGGGTGCCCAGGTGGGCAAGGAGGCCACCAGCAGCCTGGCCTGGAGCAGCAATGGTGTGGGCAGCAGGAGCAGGGCAGGGATTGTCCTCCTGCACTCAGCACTGGGGAGGCCACAGCTGGAGTGCTGGGGGCAGCTTTGGGAGCCTGACTGCAAGAAGGACATTGAGGGGCTGGAGAGGGTGCAGAGAAGGGCAAGGAAGGTGGGGAAGGGTCTGGAGAAGAGGGCTGGGGAGGAGCAGCTGAGGGAGCTGGGGGTGGTTTAGCCTGGAGAAAAGAAGGCTGAGGGGAGACCTTCTGACTCCTGAGAGGAGGTTGGAGCCAGGTGGAGGTTGGTCTCTTCTCCCTTGGAACAAGTGACAGGAGAAGAAATGGCCTGAAATTGTGGCAGAGGAGGTTTAGATTGAAGATGATAACAAACTTCTTGACTGAAAGGGTTCTGAAAGCCTGGCAGAGGCTGCCCAGGGTGGTGGTTGAGTGCCCATCCCTGGAGGTGTTTCAGAGAGGCAGAAATGTGGTGCTGAGGGCCATGGTTCAGCCCCAGCAGAGTTAGAGAATGGGTTGGACTGGATGATCTTGAAGGACTTTTCCAGCTCAAACCATTCTGTGATGGTACAAAATGAGTCACCTCCTTGCCCTGGCTCATGTATTTAACTAACACTGTCCCAGTCTATCCTTCTCTCACTTCCAGGTCACCCAGAATGGTCTGGATTGGAAGGGACCTCCAAAAGTCATCTAGTTGTTTGCAAAAAAGTTCTGGTGATATCTGAAGTAGGAACACAAAACACCTGTGATGAACACATGCCTGAACATCTGTGATGAACACATGCCTGACAACCCTGGTGGCCTTCTATGAACAGGTCACAAGATTAATAGATGAGGAGCAAGCAACTGATGTCATTGACCTGGACCTGAGCAAAGCCTTGGACACTGTCCCACACCACATCCTGGTCTCCAAATTGGTGACACATGGGTTTGAAGGGTAGACCACGAGATGGCTACAGAACTGGCTTGATGGCTGCACCCAAAGAGTGACTGGCAATGGCTCCATGTCCCAGTGGAGGCCAGGGACAAGTGGAGTCCCTCAGGGATCAGTGCTGGGACCAGGCTTGTTCAACATCTTTGTTGGTGTCATGGACAGAGGCATTGAGTGCACCCTCAGCAGGTTTGCTGATGACACAAAGCTGTGTGGTGCAGCAGACAGGCTGGAGGGAAGGGATCCATCCAGGATCAGGCTTAACAGGCTGAGAGGTGGGCACAAGCCAACCTCATGAGGTTCAACAAGGCCAAGGGTAAGGTCCTGCATCTGGATCGGGGCAATCCCAAGCACAAATCCAGGCTGGGCAGGGACTGGCTGGAAAGCAGCCCTGAAGAAAAGGCTTTGGGGGTGCTGGGGGAGAAGAAGCTCAACCTGAGCTGTCAGTGAGCACTTGCAGCCCAGAAAGCCAACCAGAGCCTGGGATGCATCAGGAGAAGTGTGGCCAGCAGGTCAAGGGAGGTGATTCTCCCCCTCTGCCCCACTCTGGTGAGACCCCACCTGGAGTACTGCATCCAGTTCTGGAGCCTCTGTTACAAGAGGGATATGGACATGCTGGAAGGTGTCCAGAGAAGGGCCACCAGGATGAGCAGAGGGCTGGAGCTCCTCTCCTATGAGGACAGACTGAAAGAGTTGGGGTTGTGCAGTCTGGAGAAGAGAAGGCTGTCTCAAACTGCCAGTTTTGAGGGGAAAACAGCAAACATACCCAGCAAGGTGCTTTCTTTACCAAACATCAACCCTTTGTCTATGAGATGAGATTTGCTGCTCTCCCTTTCTGATGGTTTGTCAGCACATCTGTTCTTTCCATCCCTCTTAAGCAGCCATGAGGATGAGCAGAGGGCTGAAGCACCTCTCCTATGAGAGGTCTCAGTCTGGAGAAAAGAAGGCTCTGAGGTGACCTTCTTGTGGCCTTCCAGGATCTGAAGGGGGCTCCAAAAAAGCTGGGGAGGGACCTTTTAGGCTATCAGGTAATGACAGGTCTGGGGGGAATGGAATAAAGCTGGAAGTGGGAAGATTCAGACTGGATGTGAGGAAGAAGTTCTTCCCCATGAGAGTGGTGAGAGCCTGGAATGGGTTGTCCAGGGAGGTGGTTGAGGCCCAATCCCTGAAGGTGTTTAAGACCAGGCTGGATGAGGCTCTGGCCAGCCTGCTGTAGTGTGAGGTGTCCTTGCCCATGGCAGGGGGGTTGGAACTGGATGATCCTTGTGGTGCCTTCCAACTCTGACTGATTCTGTGTGATTCTATGATTCTGTGATGTGCAATGGGCTCGTAAGAACAAATGATCACTGCCCACCCTGCCAACATCTGCCCATGGCTGTGTCTGCTGAACTCCTACAGCCAGTGCTTCAACACTCCCTGGCACCACAGATGTCCTTTAGGGTTTTGTCCTAGTAAAAATGTTAGACACAGTTACACTCATGCAGCTTTTTTTGGACAACCTTTCAACACTTCAATTTATCTTCATGTTGGAGTTAGATGAGATAAAATCACAATTTATTTCCAGCTATATGATGTTAAGCCCAGCCAAGGGTGGACTCCGGTTAGCTGCAACTGCCCACAGAACCTATCTGAAAGAAAAGTGAGGGTTGAAAGCCAGGAGTTGATGAACTCTGAGGCAAGAAATGATCAAGAAAAGTTAGATGAATGCTCCAGTTCTGAATTATTGAATGAAGTTGTTTAGCCTGGAGAAGAGGAGGCTGAGGGGACACCTCATTGCTCTCTACAGCTCCCTGAGAGGAGGCTGCAGTGAGGTGGGGGTTGGGCTCTTCTGCCCAGGATAGAAGGAGATAGAAGGAGAGCAAATGGCCTGAAATTGTGCCAGGGGAGGCTTAGGTTGGAGATTAGGAAAAATTTCTTTGCTGCAAGAGTGGTCAGGGATTGGAAGAGGCTGACCAGGGAGGTGGTGGAGTCCCCATCCCTGGAGATGTTCAAGAAACATGGCTCTTGGGGATGTGGTTTACAGGCCATGCTGGTGTTGGGCTGACATTTGGCCTCGATGACCTTACATGGCTTTTCCAAACCAAATGATATTTTTTTGTAATAGTACTTAAAGTTTACCATGAAATACAAACATTTTAATCAAAAGGGGAAGTTTTGGAGCCACCATCCTTGGAGGGGTGTGGTGCTGAGTGACAGTGTTTAGTGGTGAGGAGGTAGTGCTGGGTTAATGCTTGGTCTCCATGACCTTCCAGATCTTTTCCAACCTACATTATTCTATGATCCTGTCTTATCTACCACCAGAAACAGTCTGTGAAAAAGAAATTATTGACGTGCTTGAATGGAACCTTTTCTGCCTCAGGTCCTTCCTCAAGCAAAGACTGTCAGGTGCCAGTGAAGTCTAGCTGCTGCCACGCTTATGCTTGCACGGCTGAGATGTGGTGGCTGAGGGCAGTCCTGGTGTAAGCATGAATGAGCAGAGGGCAAATGGGGGAGACAGCAGACTTGGCTTGAACACAGCTACACAGTGATCCAACTCCAGAAGGCACTGCTCCAGGGGATTGCCCTTCACTGCCAAGGAATACAAGCAGACAGAAGAGGCATTGTTTACACGAGGCACCAAAGTCATCCCAGCTGACAGACACCAAAGCAGGGACAGCAACTCACAGTGCTGAAACACACCACACAGCTCTCAGGGAAGCACTGGGGAGGTGAAGAACAGAAAGCAGGGGAGACACCTCTGCAGCACTGCACAGCTACTGCAAAGCACCACTGCCTTGGTACTACTGCACAGCTACTGCAAAAGAAGCCACTGCCTTAGTACTACTGCACAGATACTGCAAAGCACCACTGCCTTGGTGCCAGTGCACAGACACTGCAAAGCACCACTCCCTTGGTACTACTGCACAGCTACTGCAAAGCACCACTGCCTTGGTACTACTGCACAGCCACCGCAAAGCACCACTGCCTTGCTACTACTGCACAGCCACTGCAAAGCACTACTGCCTTGCTGCCACTGCACAGCTACTGCAAAGCACCACTGCCATGGTGCCACTCCATAGCTTCTGCAAAGCACCACTGCCTTAGTACTACTGCACAGCTACTGCAAAGCACCACTGCCTTGGTACCACTGCACAGCTACTGCAATGCACCACTGCCTTGGTACCACTGCACAGCCACTGCAAAGCACCACTGCCTTGGTACCACTGCAAAGTCACTGCAAAACTCCACTGCCTTGGTAGCGCTGCACAGCCACTGCAAAGCACCACTGCCTTGGTACAACTGCACAGCTAATGCAATGCACCACTGCCTTGGTACCACTGCACAGCCACTGCAAAGCACCACTGCCTTGGTACCACTGCAAAGTCACTGCAAAACTCCACTGCCTTGGTAGCGCTGCACAGCCACTGCAAAGCACCACTGCCTTGGTACCACTGCACAGCTAATGCAATGCACCACTGCCTTGGTACCACTGCACAGCCACTGCAAAGCACCACTGCCTTGGTACCACTGCAAAGTCACTGCAAAACTCCACTGCCTTGGTAGCGCTGCACAGCCACTGCAAAGCACCACTGCCTTGGTACCACTGCAGAGCCACTGCAAAGCACCACTGCCTTGGTACCAGTGCACAGCTAGTGCGAAGAACCACTGCCTTGGTACCACTGCACAGCTACTGCAAGAGCAGGCACAGCCTTGGTACCACTGCACAGCTACTGCAAGAGCAGGCACTGCCTTGGTACTACTGCAAAGCTACTGCAAGAGCAGGCACAGCCTTGGTACCACTGCACAGCCACTGCAAAGCACCACTGCCTTGGTACCACTGCACAGTCACAGCAAAACTCCACTGCCTTGGTACCGCTGCACAGCTACTGCAAAGCACCACTGCCTTGGTACCACTGCACAGCTCCTGCAAGGACAGGCACTGCCTTAGTACCACTGCACAGCTACTGCAAAGCACCACTGCCTTGGTACCACTGCACAGCCACTGCAAAGCACCACTGCCTTAGTACCACTGCACAGCTAATGCAAAGCACCACTGCCTTGGTACCACTGCAGAGCCACTGCAAAGCACCACTGCCTTGGTACCACTGCACAGCCACTGCAAAACTCCACTGCCGTGCTGCCACTGCATAGCTTCTGCAAAGCACCACTGCCTTGGTACCACTGCACAGCTACTGCAAGGACAGGCACTGCCTTGGTACTACTGCACAGCTACTGCAAGAGCAGGCACTACCTTGGTACCACTGCACAGCTACTGCAAGAGCAGGCAGTGCATTGATACTACTGCACAGCTACTGCAAAGCACCACTGCCTTGGTACCACTGCACAGCTACTGCAAGAGCAGGCAGTGCCTTGATACTACTGCACAGCTACTGCAAAGCACCACTGCCTTGGTACCACTGCACAGCCACTGGAAAGCCCCACTGACCTGGTACCACTGCACAGCCACTGCAAAGCACCACTGCCTTGGTACCACTGCACAGCTAATGCAATGCACCACTGCCTTGGTACCACTGCACAGCCACTGCAAAGCACCACTGCCTTGGTACCACTGCAAAGTCACTGCAAAACTCCACTGCCTTGGTAGCGCTGCACAGCTACTGCAAAGCACCACTGCCTTGGTACCAGTGCACAGCTACTGCAAAGCACCACTGCCTTGGTACAACTGCACAGCCACTGCAAATCACCACTGCCTTGGTACCAGTGCACAGCTAGTGCAAGAGCAGGCACAGCCTTGGTACCACTGCACAGCTACTGCAAGAGCAGGCACTGCCTTGGTACTACTGCAAAGCTACTGCAAAGCACCACTGCCTTGGTACCACTGCACAGCTCCTGCAAGGACAGGCACTGCCTTGGTACCACTGCACAGCTACTGCAAAGCACCACTGCCTTGGTACCACTGCACAGCTCCTGCAAGGACAGGCACTGCCTTGGTACCACTGCACAGCCACTGCAAAGCACCACTGCCTTGGTACCGCTGCACAGCTACTGCAAGGACAGGCACTGCCTTGGTACAACTGCACAGCCACTGCAAAGCACCACTGCCTTGGTACCACTGCACAGCTACTGCAAGAGCAGGCACTGCCTTGGTACCACTGCACAGCCACTTGAAAGCACCACTGCCTTGGTACCACTGCACAGCTAATGCAATGCACCACTGCCTTGGTACCACTGCACAGCCACTGCAAAGCACCACTGCACAGCCACTGCAAGAGCAGGCACTGCCTTGGTACCACTGCACAGCTACTGCAAAACTCCACTGCCTTGGTACCACTGCACAGCCACTGCAAGGACAGGCACTGCCTTGGTACGACTGCACAGCTACTGCAAGGACAGGCACTGCCTTGGTACCACTGCACAGCTACTGCAAGGACAGGCACTGCCTTGGTACCACTGCACAGCCACTGCAAAGCACCACTGCCTTAGTACCACTGCAAAGCTAATGCAAAGCACCACTGCCTTGGTACCACTGCAGAGCCACTGCAAAGCACCACTGCCTTGGTACCAGTGCACAGCCACTGCAAAGCACCACTGCCTTGGTACCACTGCACAGCCACTGCAAAACTCCACTGCCTTGGTACCGCTGCACAGCTACTGCAAAGCACCACTGCCGTGCTGCCACTGCATAGCTACTGCAAAGCACCACTGCCTTGGTACCACTGCACAGCTACTGCAAGGACAGGCACTGCCTTGGTACTACTGCACAGGTACTGCAAAGAACCACTGCCTTGGTACTACTGCACAGCTACTGCAAGAGCAGGCACTACCTTGGTTCCACTGCACAGCTACTGCAAGAGCAGGCAGTGCCTTGATACTACTGCACAGCTACTGCAAAGCACCACTGCCTTGGTACCACTGCACAGCTACTGCAAGAGCAGACACTGCCTTGGTACCACTGCACAGCTACTGCAAGAGCAGGCAGTGCCTTGATACTACTGCACAGCTACTGCAAAGCACCACTGCCTTGGTACCACTGCACAGCCACTGGAAAGCCCCACTGACCTGGTACCACTGCACAGCCACTGCAAAGCACCACTACCTTGGTACCACTGCACAGCTAATGCAATGCACCACTGCCTTGGTACCACTGCACAGCTAATGCAAGAGCAGGCTCTGCCTTGTTACAACTGCACAGCTACTGCAAGAGCAGGCACTGCCTTGGTGGTACTGCACAGCCACTGCAAGAACGGGCACTGCCTTGGTACAACTGAACAGGCACTGCAAAGCACCACTGCCTTGGTACCAGTGCACAGCTAATGCAAGAGCAGGCACTGCCTTGGTACCACTGCACAGCTACTGCAAAGCACCACTGCCTTGGCACCACTGCATAGGTAATGCAAAGCACCACTGCCTTGGTACCACTGCACAGCTACTGCAAAGCAGCACTGCCTTGGCACCACTGCATAGCTAATGCAAAGCACCACTGCCTTGGTACTACTGCACAGCTACTGCAAATCACCACTGCCTTGGTACAACTGCACAGCCACTGTAAAGCACCACTGCCTTGGTACCTCTGCACAGCTATTGCAAAGCAGGCACTGCCTTGGTACAACTGCATAGCTAATGCAAAGCTCCACTGCCTTGGTACTACTGCACAGGCACTGCAAGAGCAGGCACTGCCTTGGTACTACTGCACAGCTACTTCAAATCACCACTGCCTTGGTGCAACTGCACAGTTAATGCAAAGCACCACTGCCTTGGTACTACTGCACAGCCACTACAAAGCACCACTGCCTTGGTACCACTGCACAGCCACTACAAAGAACCACTGCCTTGGTACCACAGCACAGCCACTGCAAAGAACCACTGCCTTAGTACCACTGCACAGCTACTGCAAAGCACCACTGCCTTGGTACCACAGCACAGCCACTGCAAAGAACCACTGCCTTGGTACCACTGCACAGCCACTGCAAAGCACCACTGCCTTGGTACCACTGCACAGCCACTACAAAGAACCACTGCCTTGGTACCACTGCACAGCCACTGCAAAGCACCACTGCCTTGGTACTACTGCACAGCCACTACAAAGAACCACTGCCTTGGTACCACTGCACAGCCACTGCAAAGCACCACTGCCTTGGTACTACTGCACAGCCACTACAAAGAACCACTGCCTTGGTACCACTGCACAGCCACTGCAAAGCACCACTGCCTTGGTACCACTGCACAGCCACTACAAAGCACCACTGCCTTGGTACCACTGCACAGCCACTGCAAAGCACCACTGCCTTGGTACTACGGCACAGCCACCGCAAACCACCACTGCCCTGATGCCACTGCACAGCCACTGAAAGCACAACTGCTTTGGTACCAGTGACCATCTACAGCAAAGCACCACTGCCTTGGTACCACTGTACAGCCACTGCAAAGCCCCACTGCCTTGGTACAACTGCACAGCCACTACAAAGCACCACTGCATTGGTACAACTGCACAGCTAATGCAATGCACCACTGCCTTGGTACCACTGCACAGCTACTGCAAGAGCAGGCATTGCCTTGGTACTAGTACACAGCTACTGCAAGAGCAGGCACAGCCTTGGTACCACTGCACAGCTACTGCAAGAGCAGGCACTGCCTTGGTACTACTGCACAGCTACTGCAAAGCACCACTGCTTTGGTACCACTGCACAGCTACTGCAAAGCACCACTGCCTTGGTACCACTGCACAGCCACTGCAAAGCACCACTGCCTTAGTGCCACTGCACAGCTACTGCAAAGCACCACTGCCTTGGTACCACTGCACAGCTCATGCAAAGCACCACTGCTTTGGTACCACTGCACAGCCACTGCAAAGCACCACTGCCTTAGTGCCACTGCACAGCTACTGCAAAGCACCACTGCGTTGGTAGCACTGCACAGCTCATGCAAAGCACCACTGCTTTGGTACCACTGCACAGCTACTTCAAGAGCAGGCACTGCCCTGGTACTACTGCACAGCTACTGCAATAGCAGGCACTGCCTTGGTACTACTGCACAGCTACTGTAAGAGCAGGCACTGCCTTGGTACTACTGCACAGCTACTGCAAGAGCAGGCACTGCCCTGGTACTACTGCACAGCTACTTCAAGAGCAGGCACTGCCCTGGTACTACTGCACAGCTACTGCAATAGCAGGCACTGCCTTGGTACTACTGCACAGCTACTGTAAGAGCAGGCACTGCCTTGGTACTACTGCACAGCTACTTCAAGAGCAGGCACTGCCTTGGTACTACTGCACAGCTACTGCAATAGCAGGCACTGCCTTGGTACTACTGCACAGCTACTGCAATAGCAGGCACTGCCTTGGTACTACTGCACAGCTACTGCAATAGCAGGCACTGCGTTGGTACTACTGCACAGCTACTGTAAGAGCAGGCACTGCCTTTGTACTTGAACACTGACTAAACCTTTTGGGCACTAGGTATTTGTCTTGCTGGGCAGAAAGGCTACTTCATTTCTGTGTTACTGAGCTGCTAAATGTGAGGGCTGTTACAGAAAGAATTGATTTCCTTTGTGTCAAAAATGGCTCTCCAATGAGGAAGAAAGACTTAGGAAGGGGCAGAGGATAGTCAGGGGAAGATTCAGTCCTTCTCCAAAGGCAAAGTGCTCCACTATTTCAGTTACTTGCATTAAGGAAAGGACTTAAGTCCAGACTTAGGGACTGGAGTTGAACTTAAGCATGTCCTTAAGTGGATTCCTCTCTCCTGGGAAGCCTTAGCCCTTGACTCCTCATTCATGTATCTTAGCTTCTTATCAGCCCTTCTCCCTCGAAAGATACCTGCAGAGCAAAGTTAGCATTTGCTTCTGTCTGATTAAAATTGGAAGAGAAGGGCAATGTGCCTGTAAAAAGTACTGCTGCCAACTGTTTTCCCTCTCAGAGCCCAACCAACAAAGGGATATGCAAAAGCAGAGGGTTGCAAAGCACTTCTTGTTCCAGCAGGTTCCCAGGGTTTTCCCCCACCTCTTCATTCCAGCTTGCTTTCCTAGCCACCCTGACATAATTGCCTTGTGCATGCCTTCTGACAGCTGCAGTTATTGTTGTTACATGTTCCTGTTTCACAACAATCAATGCATTTCTCCTCCCAGCTCCAGCACTCTCAAACCACACAGCAGCTTCCCGGCTGCCAGCAAACACAATCCAAGGCATTCAGCACCAGAGCAGCGTTCCCCTAAGGATCCGGCGATGGGTACCAGCTCCTCACGTGTCCTAGCCACACGTCTTGATTCTCACAGCAGATCTGCTGCCGTGTGGCACCATGCAGCTTGCCACATCAGCTTGCTGATGGGCACTGGAGCTGATCTAAGAAGCCAGCTCAGCACAAACTGCTGCTAATCTTAGTTCAGGATCCGGTGTCGGCGATGGGAAGACAAACGCCATTCACACAGCGCAGACTGCAGCACAAACCAAGAGAAATCAAAGCAAAGGGAACAGACAAATCTTTTTAATTAGCAGCTAACAGATACGATTCACAGCTAGTGCTTGGCTTTCAGACAATAGAATAATGCAGTGCTGCCAACTGCTGAATTCGACATCCCAATGCAAAAGGAAAACTGAAACAAGTTGGGAATCAGACCTTTCAGCTCTGTCTCAGTAATTTTTGCTACCTCACATCATAAAACCAAACCTGAACCAATGGCATTGTCTCATAGGAATGACTGCAGGAGTTTGTGGCAAGCATGAAAAGCATTCCAAAGAATTAGAGAAGGAGACCACAAGGAAGGGAAACGGACAGAGCTGAGCTGAATATTGACAAAATTAATTCCTTAGGTTATTATCCCCCAGCAGGGAAAGCCAAGGAGTAAGTAGTTCATTTAATTATAAACAGTGCAGTGGCATCTCCTTGCAAAGACTTCTTGTCTTTCTTTGTTTTTGTCATCCTTCTTTTATGGTCTATTTATTTTCAAGGCCAGGTTGGATGAGGACTTGAGCAGCCTGGTCTAGAAGAAGGCCTCCCTCCTCATGGCAGGGAGTTTGGAACTGGATGATTTTTAAGGTCCTTTCAACCCTAAACTATTCCATGAACCTATGAATCTATGAACCAACTAAAGATTAGAGGATTATTTCAGCAACTCAGGTGCTGAGGGCCATGGTTTAACCCCAGCCCTGGTAGAACTAGAGAATGGTTGGGCTTAAAGGGCTTTTCTAACCCTCATGATTCTGTGATTCCAGCATTCCAGCTCATCCCAGGTCATCCACGTTGGGGTTCAGAGGTACCATACAGAAGTGGAGTGCATACAGAAGTGGAACAAGTTCAAACAGCTGAAGAACAGACCTCAGTCTTTTAGGGCTCAGCTAAGCTCTTTTAAATAGGAGCACCAGCTCCGTGACAAAAGCCCCCCTGCAGTCTGGGGTAGGTTTGCACGGGCTGGCACCACCCCTGGGCTGGCACCACCCATCCCAGGAGCTCTAAGCATCACTAGAACATGTGCTTAGCACTGCCAAAATAAAGGGCAATGGATTCTCTTGGCAACAGACAAGGAAGTCAACAGGACACTTCCACTGCACTGGTTGTATAAGAAAAAGGAATAGGAGACATTTGGATGCACATAAAATGAAAGATTAAGAAAGGCAGAAAGCCGGGCCAGCATTAGAGCAGTTGTAGGAAAAGTGGAGGAGCCAATTCTGTGAAATCCACTCCTGCAAGGGCCAGGAGATTTGCAAGCCCATGAATTGGATTGCTTCTTGGGGCACAGGCATGAGGCTGAATTGGCTGCTTGCACACAACTAACCTGACAGTACCTTTACTGTCAGCAGCTGCACGTCTGAAATCCATAGCCTCCAGTTTCTGCCTGCAGGCTAATTAGAAGCTGGAGGAAGCAGTGAGGAATCAGGGATAGTGGTGGTCAAGTTGCAGGGGCACACCAGCAGCAGTCCTGCCTTTGTTTCTGATCAACCTGCAGATGGCACCACGGGAGGTGGCAGTGTTGATCTGCAGCAGGGCAGGGAGGCTCTGCAGAGGGACTTGGAGAGATTGGAGCCATGGCCAAGGTTACCAGGAGGAGCTGCAACAAAGCCAAGTGCCAGGACCTGACCTTGGGCCACAACAACCCCAAGCAATGCTGCAGGCTTGGGGCAGTGTGGCTGGAAAGCTGCTGGCAGAAAGGGACCTGGGGGTGCTGATGGCCAAGCAGCTGAAGAGGAGCCAGCAGTGTGCCCAGGTGGCCAAGGGAGCCAAAGGCATCCTGGCTGGCATCAGCAATGCTGTGTCCAGCAGGAGCAGCGAGGGAATTGTCCTCTTGGACTCAGCTCTGGGGAGGCCACAGCTCCAGTGTTGTGTCCAGTTTTGGGCTCCTCAAGAGAGATGTGGAGGTGCTGGAGCCAGGGCAGAGGAGGGCAAGGAAGCTGGGAAGGGCCTGGAGAAGAAATCTGATGGAGAGAGACTGAAGGAGCTGGGGATGGGTAGTGTGAAAGAGAGGAGGCTGAGGGGAGACCTCCTGGCTCCCTCCAGCTGCCTGAAAGGAGGTTGTGGAGAGGTTGGTGCTGGTCTCTTCTCCCAGCTGATTAGTGACAGAACAAGAGGGAACAGCCTCAAGCTGCAGCAGGTCAGGGGCAGACTGCACAGGAGGAAGAATTGTTCTCAGCAAGACTGGTCAGGCACTGGGATGAGCTGCACAGGGAGGTGGTGGAGTCCCCAAGCCTGGAGGTGTTTCAAGGTGGTTTGGATGTGGTGCTTGGGGCTATGGTTTAGGGATGACCCTTTTCGAGCAGGATCCAGTGGTTGGACTTGGTGATCCTGAGGGACTCTTCCAACCTGAATGCTTCTGTGATTGTGGAAAACCAGAGGGGAATCAGAGCACTATTTCAAATGCCAGTCTTGTTCTCCTCATGTCACCTTGCAGATGGTTTTCCATTTGTTCTGCCTTGCTAAAGGTGTTTGGACAACACAGAGGGAATGCCTCCTGGCTCAGCTACAGGCGTGGCAGGTTCAGACACACAGAAGGTTTCTGGAGCAGTGTAGTGGTTGCTGAGTTCAGTATTTTCATTTCTAGAGAGTGATTTATTTCATTCTGTACTGCTACTAAACCCCAAAAAGCTAGTAAAAAAAACACTGTAAATCAATCACAGGCTCAGTTTGAGTCCAAACTACTGAAACTGAGGGCAGTCAGGGTAGTTCAGCACACACTCTCCCTGCTGTTTGCTTGGCACGGACACCTAAAGTTAATGCAAACATAGACCCTTTCCACCAGCAGCCTCTCATGCAGCTGCCCAAAGCAGTGTGTGAATCTTGGGCTGCAGCAAGAGGAGTGTGGCCAGCAGGGAGAGGATTCTCCCCCTCTGCTCCACTCTGCTGAGACCCCATCTGGAGCTCTGTGTCCAGTTCTGGAACCTCAGTTCCTGGAAGGATCTGGAGGGGCTGGAAGGTGTTCAGAGAAGGGCAGACTGAGAGAGTTGGGGTTGTGCAGGCTGGAGAGGAGAAGGCTCCCAGGAGACCTTCTTGTGGCCTTCCAGGATCTGAAGGGGACTCCAAGAAAGCTGGGGAAGGACTTTTGAGGGTGTGAGGGAGTGATAGGACTGGGGGGAACGGAGCAAAACTAGAACTGGGGAGATTCAGATTGGATGTTAGGAAGAAGTTGTTCCCCATGAGGGTGGTGAGAGCCTGGCAGAGGTTGCCCAGGGAGGTGGTGGAAGCCTCATCCCTGGAGGTTTTTGCAGCCAGGCTGGATGTGGCTGTGAGCAACCTGCTGGAGTGTGAGGTGTCCCTGCCCATGGCAAGGGGGTTGGAACTGGCTGAGCCTTGAGGTCCCTTCCAGCCCTGACAACTCTGTGATTCTGTGACTGCAGTAGAGCTGTGACACAGATGGCACCATGATGTGATGAGCACTTTCTGCTGACAGAGTGAATTGTTCTGTCCTTAGAACTAAACCCCAAATGTCCAACAGCTTTCCCAGGAGCTTCAGAACCTTTCCATCAAATGACATTCCTGTAAAATGCTCAAAGAGAGGTGAGCAGCCAGAAAACCAAACAGCCTGACATAAAAATAGATAGAAGACAGCTTTTCTGTTCTAGACTCTCCAATGAGTCATTTCCCTCAGTTTGGTTTTCTTTTGTTGGAGAGCTTCTATTTTCAGGAAGACAGAAAGTGGAGTCACACAATTGTTTTGGCAGAACAGTCTGGAGCCTGTTGGAGACTTCAATTATCAGCAATTATGATACAAAAAGAAAACCCAAAACATTTTGTTTTGTGATTGAGAAACCAAAAGGTGAATTTAAGGATAGAGAAACAGCAGTGATTCTTTTCCTCCAAGTGTGGCTATGTTAGAAGCAATGCTACCACAGGCAGCCTGGCTATCCAAGCCACCTGAAACCCCCTACATTTGCCAAGCTATCCCTTTCTGTGACTCAGTACAGGCTAGGAGGGGATCTGCTGGAGAGCAGCCCCAAGGAGAAGGAGCTGGGAGTGCTGGTGGGCAGCAAGTTCTGCATGGCACAGCAATGTGCCCTGGGGGCCAAGAAGGCCAAGGGGAGCCTGGGCTGCATTCAGAGGAGTGTGGCCAGCAGAGCCAGGGAGGTTCTCCTCACCCTCTACTCTGCCCTGCTGAGGCCCCACCTGGAATATTGCATCCAGCTCTGGGCTCCCCAGTTCAGGAGGGACAGGGATCTGCTGGAGAGAGTGCAAGGGAGGGCTGCAAGGATGCTGAAGGGCCTGGAGCACTGCCTGGGGAGGAGAGGCTAAGAGCCCTGGGGCTGTTTAGTGTGGAGAGGAGAAGGCTGAGATGGATCTGATCAATGTCTATCAATAGCTGAGGGCTGGGGGTCAGGGAGGAAGGGACAGGGACAGCCTCTGCTCACTGTGCCCTGTGATGGGACAAGGGCAATGGATGGAAACTCCAGCACAGGAGTAGTGCAACATGAGCAAGAACTTCTTCACTGGGAGGGTCCCAGAGGCCTGGAGCAGGCTGCCCAGAGAGGTTGTGGAGTCTCCTTCTCTGGAGCCTTTGCAGCCCTGTCTGGATGTGTTCCTGTGTGCCCTGTGCTGGATTCTATGGTGCTGCTCTGGCAGGGGGCTTGGACTGGATGCTCTCCAGAGGTCCCTTCCAACCCCTAGCATTCTGTGATCCAACATAGAGCCAGACCTAGCAGAGTGAAATTAAAAACATCCATCTTGTCCAAGAAACAACCTGTATGTCTCCTTTTTGTTTATGCAAGCCCAGAACTACTTAAGAGGATGGATGCTAAGTCAAAAATAGAGCTGTACACAGAAGTGATGTCAGCTACAGGTGCTGTGTTCTGCAGGCAGGGTGATCCAACACTGGCAAGAAGCTCACTGTTCAGAGTGTGCTGGTGAGGGATGGGTGTGGATGCAGACAGGTGGGAGAGGCAGGAAAGTGAGAGGGAGAATGGGTGGGGAAGTGAAATGAAGAGCCAGGAAACTGGGAAGCAGATGAATACACTCATGGCTAATTGACTCAGTATTCCTTACCCAAATCCCTTTCCTTCTCAGAACAATAACAACAGGAGAAAAAAAAAAAAAGGACTCCTCTGAATCACCATACAATTAATATTGAAATCAGCTCTAGAAGATTAACATTCTCAGATATATACCATGTAATCTCTACACCAATGCTACACATTGCCCAGAGATAAGAGCTGATAGGCAAATGGAGCTTCAACAGGAATATCTTTATTATTGATCCAGAAGAGTTATGTACTCTTTGGCATGTCAGCTCTTTAGAAACTTTGCTGTTCTTCAGGACAGCTCCATACTGTTTCAATATTTACTATTCACCCTGCTGATACACATTTTCAACTCCCTGAGTGAATGAATTCTGAATCTGGAAAAGCATGAAAGTTAAGTGTGAAACAAACCAGCACCAGTACAGATGGCACTCCCCCTGCTGAAGCAGCTCCACCACAAGGCACATTCCTCACCAGCACTGAAGACTGCAGAAGCTTCTAGCACACACAAGGTATTTTTCAGAAGCAGCTCATGCTCTGTTCAGATCTCCCACCTGCTCTCCTGCTCTGTGTTGGTGAGGGTATGGAGAGCTGTTTGTGGAACTTAAGACAGAGAAGACAGCCACATGCCTGCCATGTGTCACACTACCTCCAGTTCCACAACCTGATTAATGATCTAGCTGGTTTAGAGTTATAGCCTTCCTCCCACATTACACAAGCACAAAGGGTTGCAACAAACATGTCAATAAACTGTAACCCAACACAGCCTCCAGACCTGTCTCTATCTATTAACTGCTCCCTGCCATTTGGAGGTACAGGATACTTTCAGTTTCCCCCCACAAAACAATCTCACAGAATCAGGGCTGTTTAATGCAATTTTTCTACTAGCTAAAACCATCCATATTTTTGTTTTGTATCATCTGCTTCAGGTTGGAAACGTAAAAAAACACAGCCCAGGGCTGTGGTTGAGGTCCCATGCCTGGAGATATTGAAGATCAGACTCAACATGGCCCTGTGCAGCCTGCTCTAGTTGGAGGCGTCGCTGCTGAGTGCAGGGGGCTTGGACAAGATGACCTCTCACAGTCTCACAGTGTATCAAAGGTTGGAAGGGACCCCAGAGATCATCAGGTCCAACCCCCTGCCAGAGCAGGATCACTTAGGGTAGTCTGCACAGGAATGCATCCAGGTGGGTTTTGAAAGTCTCCAGAGAAGGAGACTCCACAACCCCCCTGGGGAGCCTGTTCTAGTGCTCTGTCACCCTCACTGTAAAGAAGTTTCTCCTCATGTTGAGGTGAAACATTATATGTTCAAATTTTAACCTGTTTTTCCTTGTCTTATCACTGTGAACCAATGAAAAGAACCTGGCCCCTTCCATTTGACACCCACCCCTCAGCTATTGATAGACATTGATCAGATCCCCTCTCAGTCTTTTCTTCTCCAGACTAAACAGCCCCAGGGCTCTCAGTCTCTCTTCACAGGGGAGATGCTCAAGTCCCCTAATCATCCTCGTGGCTCTCTGTTGGATTCTCCCCTTTGAGGGTCCCTGGATGCAATCTGTGACTCTGTGTAGGTAAGAGAAGCCCACCTGTTAAAATCAGCCAAGGGTTTTGTGTGACACTGAACACTGTCACACTCCTGCAGCAATCACCCCATGGCTTGTGGGCTCTACTGACTGAACATTCCAAGAGCTCCTCCAAGCTTACCTGGCAGATGTGTTTGCTCTTCCACTTGCTCAGTACACATTGACCGTTCCGCATCAAGTCCTAAAGGACAAGAGAGAGCAGAGGGCAGGGCTGGCAGGGCTGGCAGGGCTGGCAGGGTGCAGCGGCGCTGCTGGCTGGCGGTCGGAGCGGCAGGCCGGGAGGGGAAGCACGTCGCCGCGGGCGCTGGGAGCGTCCCGCTGGACAGAAGCATGCGGAGCAGCACGGGGAGAGCTGCTCAGAGGGATATGCAGCCCACCTGAGCTGCTGCTGTGCTGGAGCCCCTTCTGAAACATACCTCTGCCTCCCTGAGAGCATCTCGCAGCTTGTCTGGGCGCCTGGTTCTCAGGATCCAGGGGGAATCTCGAGCTGGCAAAGAGAAGCATGAAGAAAGAAGATAGAGAAATGTGTTTACACAACCATAGAGCTGTTTCACTTGGAAAAGACCCCCAAGATCATCCAAGCCAACCTCCAACCCAACACCACCATGGTCTCTAAACCATGGCCACAAGTGCCATGGCCACAGGTTTCTTGAACACCTCCAGGGATGGGGACTCCACCACCTCCCTGGGCAGCCTCTTCCAATGCCTGACACTCTTGCTGCAAAGAATTTTTTCCTAATTTCCAACCTGATCCTCCCCTGGCCACAATTTCAGGCCATTTCCTCTCCTTCTATCACCTGTGAATAGGGAGCAGAGCCCAACCCCCACCTGGCTCCAGCCTCCTCTCAGGGAGATGTAGAGAGCAATGAGGTCTTCCTTCAGCCTCCTCTTCTCCAGACTAAACCACCCCAGGTCCCTCAGCTGCTCCTCCTAAGACCTGTTCTCTCTCTCTCTCTTTATATATAGATAGGTAGATAGGTAGATGGATAGATAGATATAGATAGATGATATAAATAGATATATATAGATATATAGATATAGATATAGATATATAGATAATGTGTGCATGTATTAGAAAAATAAGAATGATGAAATTCTATAATTTTACATCTATTATAATGTATACACTTATATAAATGTATACTATAAATATAAATGTAAAAAAGATAAAACATTAAATGATATAAAATTTATATAATATATAAGCAGATTCTATGCAAATAATAAAAAATATATAAATAGTATAAATTTATGGGGAGGAAATGGTTCCAAGGTGTGCCAGGGGAGGCTCAGGCTGGAGCTCAGGAAATATTTCTGCACTGGAAGGGATCTCAGAGCTTGGAATGGTCTGCCCAGGGCAGTGCTGCAGTCCCCATCCCTGGGGGTGTTCCAGCAGCCTGTGGAGCTGTGCTTAGGGACATGGTTTGGTGGTGACCCTGCAGTGCTGGCTGAAGGCTTGCACTGGGATAGGCTTGGAGGGTTCTTCTAAAAGGATGCTTTCTGTGATTCTCTGATTCCATGTTAACTCAGATCCAAGCTCTCCAATCCCAGATCCTGTTCATTGCTACTAGCATCCCATTGCCTCCTTTCAAAACACAGGCACTAAGGTGCCTGCAATAGTATCTGGAGCCACAGAGGTGTGAACAGCAGGCTGGCACTGACCACCTCAACTTACAGCATGGAGCAGAGTTAGCAAGAGGATTTCTTCTTGAAAAGAAGGCTCTGAAGAAGCTGTGAATTCAAGCAAACAAGAACCTGCATGGATGCTGCAGTCCCTCAGCAAATTGATTCATCTTCAGAAAACTCCTGTGAAGGTTCTGCCCTAGCACAGAACTCCTGATCACAGGAAGCAAAGCTTCCTCTGGAGCTGCTAATAACTGCCTTGTTATGGCTGAGAATCGGGCTCTAAGAACTAGTGAGATGTCATCACTGAAAAGTTTCCTGTTCCCAAGTAGACAATTAAAACCAGGAGAAACTGGAACACATTGTCTTTTGCAAATCCAGCCTCTGTACAGGAAACCTGATGAAAAGTTTTGCCCTCCAAGCTGTCAGTTTGCATGCCAGCTTGCAGCCTAAGCAACTCAACAGCTGGGTTTAAACCTCCCTGCACAACAGGAGCTCACAATGGAAGTGCCACAGAGTGAGAAACTGCAGGACTCCATACATCAACAGAGGAGCACACCAACCTACAACTGCTCTTTGTATTGCACTGGCCTGAAGCCAGTGTTGGTGGAACTGCTCTGATAATATTAATTAGGCATGCAAGATCACATTTTCAGTGTGTGCCTTCATAAACATTGCAATATTCATCCACAACTGCAAAATGGGAAAGTGCCTCTGTACAGATCCCAAACTGCACAGGCAAACCAGCAGCTGTGCCAGGCACTGCTCTGTGCTGGGCCACCCCTCCACTTACAGCAACAAGCTCCTGTTCTTTTTGCCTCTCATCCACACAGAATCACAGAATGGCTCAGGTTGGAAGGGACCTCAGAGCTCATCTACTCCAACCCCCTGCCACAGGCAGGGACACCTCTCACCTAGGTTGCTCAAGGCCTCATCCAACCTGGCCTTCAACACCTCCAGGGAGGAGGCAGCCACAGCCTCCCTGGGCAGCCTATTCCAGAGTCTCACCACCCTCCTACTGAAGAACTTCTCCCTCAGCTCCAGTCTAACCCTGCTCTGCCTTAGCTTCAAACTATTCCCCCTTGGCCTGTCTGTAGACACCCTCATGGAAAGTCCCTCTGCAGCCTTCCTGCAGGATCCCTTCAGCTATTGCAAGACAGCTCTGAGGTCCCCCTGGAGCCTTCTCCTCTGCAGGCTGAACACCCCCAGCTCCCTCAGCCTGGCCTCACAGCAGAGCTGCTCCAGCCCTTGGGTCATCTCTGTGGCCTCCTCTGCCCTCACTCCAGCAGCTCTGTGTCCTTCTTCTGCTGGAGACACCAGACCTGGACCAGTATTGGAGGTGGGGTCTCAGAAGAGCCAAGTAAATATAGAAGACAACAGTTGGGGCTTCTGCATAATGGAGCTCAGCATGCAGCCAGTGACCACCATTAAGTGCTGTTGAGATTGAAGATGGTTAGGAGGAAGGTCACTAACCATCAACTCTTTAGTAAGGGGTTAAAAGCACCATTTTATCCTTTAAATTTCTTTTTAACTAAATCAATGCTACAAATTAAACTATGCACAAGGTCTCCAAAAGTATCTGGTAGTCTTAAGAACTGGTGTGACCTCACTGCTGGGAAGGACAAAGAATTGAAATCGTTTGGTGCTCACGGAGGTGCTGAGTATAAGGTTGGACTTGGTGATGATCTTAGAGGTCTCTTCCAACCTTGATGATTCTGTGATAACCCCTCCTGAGCCCTCAGTATGATAAGATCACATGTTGAGGCAATTCTTGCAGCACCCATTACTTTGTGAAGTCATCTGAAAATTAAATCAGATTTTTCTGGATTGTTTGGAACGCTCTGAGCAACAATAACTGTGAAGGAGTTGTAAAATCTGAGCTAAAGAAAAGTTGTACTCATATCAAAATCTGTAACTGTATGCCAGCAGAAACTGAAATTGCTTTTAACCAGGTAATGCAGCAATAGCTACAGGTGTTCTCTGAAGGCAGCTGATTGTTACCTGGAACTTTAATTTGGCTGAAAGTATTTTAGTAATAATTTTCAGTTTTGAGGCAGGTGATATTTCATTTTGAGAGCTGATTGGGAAAATGTTTATTGGTCATCTGCTGAGTTCATTTCCTAAGGAAAAGTTGGGATTGTGATCATTTCTGTGGTTCCTCTTGCCAGTGGGTTTGAGAAGCAATACACACTACCTTGCTTAGTGCCACAAAACCAAACCAGACTGCACATATATCAGGAAGGAATAACTCCAACTGATCAACTGTTGTGTGCTGTGGAGGGCTGTGACCATCTCTCTTAGGTGGTTGGTGCAGAAAGTTACATCAGAAGCAGTCTGGGCTTATTTGAACGCTTTTCCTGGGGCATCCCCAACCCAAATTAATAATTTGGTTTTACTGCCAGAAGAAACTCAGAAAGCATCCTTACATTCTGCTGGCTTTTGCTTCTCTTCCAAGCACCCATGCTTCATCTGTGATGCTAAGGGAAAGGAAGGAGGAAAGGATGAGTGACAATCCTAGGGTCTGCTGTCAGCAAATTGTAATCTTAGAGAGCAGATTCACACAGCTTGATCAAACACAGAACTTTACAAGCAGTTCCCACAGCTCCGATAGTGTCAGCTTCTGAGGCAGAGATGTGCAGTGGAGGAAAGGCTTACACAGCCCAGCGGCTGCACTGCCGCTGCCCAGTCTCCCATCCCAGCAGACAGTGAAGCGAGCTCTGCCAGGGGGACTGAACAAGATGATCTTCAGAGGTCCACGCTGAGATTCGGGGATGCTGTGCGCCGCAGCCGCCGGCAGCAGGGCGACCGGGCCGCGGCGGTCTCCGCTCCGGCCGCGCCGGGCAGAGGAAGAAGCTGCGGCCCAACAGCCCTGCTGCGCCAGGCTGCAGCTTCCAGGATCAGCAGGATTGATCGGACAGAGAAGATCGATGGCTGGCTCCGCTGCGGCCATCTCGGACACGGCGCAGGGATGCGGCCGGCCGGGGGCTGCGCTCAGCGCGCTCACGATGCCCTCTGCTGGGGCTGCGGCACACGCCCAGGGAACCTCCAGACAGACCCCCGCGAAAGCCCCAGGGAACCCCCAGATAGGCCCCTGGGAAACCCCCAGGGAACCCCCAGACAGAGCCCAGATAGACCCCAAGGTAACCCCCAGATAGACACCCGGACAACCCCTCAGATAGAACCCCAGGTAACTTCCAGATAGACCCCCAGGTAACCACTGGATAGACCCTCACGTAGCCCCTAGATAGACCCCCAGGAAACCCCCAGATAGACCCTCAGATAGACCCCCAGGAATACCTTCAGATAAACCCCCAGGTACCCACAGATAGATGCCCAGGTAAACTGCCAGATAAACCACAAGATAAACCCCCAGGTAAACCCCCAGATAAACCCTCAGATGCCCAGGTATCCCCCATACAAATCCCCAGATAAACCCTCAGACCCCAGGTAACCCCGAAATAGACCCCCAGCACCCAGGAGCTGATGTCTGTCCTGGGCTGTATTTTCTTCCCTCAGACCCCCAGCACCCAGGAGCTGATGTCTGGCCTTGGGCTGCATCATCCCCCAGACCCCCAGCACCCAGGAGCTGATATCTGTCCTGGGCTGCATCGTCCCTCAGACACTCAGCACTCATGTCCTTGGCCATGTCGTTTTCCAGAGCAAGCATTTAGTGTTCAAGATTTGAGCTTGGCAGGTTTTGTTCAGCTCTAGTTGTGGTTATTTATATTTTACCTGCTTCCTTCTTGTCCTGGTACTGGTGGACCCCAATATCTCCATCTGCACAAATGGATGTAAATGTAGTTAATGATGGACGTGACACTGGAAACAAAACACAACTTAGCAATTTAGCAAACTTCAGCATCTCCATTTTTGCTGGCTGGACTGAAGCTTGGCTGAGACACCTGAAGGCCATTCAGAGACTTGGACAGACTGAGAGCTGGGCACAGAGGAACCTACTGAGGTTCAACAAGGATAAGAGCAGAGTCCTGCAGCTGGGAAGGAAGAATAAACAGGTTGGGAGGGGATCTGCTGGAGAGCAGCCCCAAGGAGAAGGACCTGGGAGTGCTGGTGGGCAGCAAGTTCTGCATGGCACAGCAATGTGCCCTGGGGGCCAAGAAGGCCAAGGGGAGCCTGGACTGCATTCAGAAGAGTGTGGCCAACAGAGCCAGGGAGGTTCTCCTCCCCCTCTACTCTGCCTTAGTGAGGCCCCACCTGGAATATTGCATCCAGCTTTGGGCTCCCCAGTTCAGGAGGGACAGGGATCTGCTGGAGAGTCCAAGGGAGGGCCAAGGAAGGCTCCCTAAAGAGGTTATGGAGTCTCCTTCACTGGAGACTTTCCAGCCCTGTCTGGATGTGTTCCTGTGTGCCCTGTGCGGGATTCTATGGTCCTGCTCTGGCAGGGAGCTTGGTCTGGATGATCTCCAGAGGTCCCTTCCAACCCCTAACATGTGAAAAAGAAACACAGACACCTGTGAAAAGACTTTCAAGAAGCAGCAAGCAGAGGCTGCAGGAGGATGTGACAGGTCATTCCACTTTTTTTGGAGCTGTCAATTCCTTCACACACATTTTGGCTACCTTCCAGATGACAACATGGTGAAGTATTTTTACCAGCTTCCCAATTAGCATCTCATGTCCTTTCACAAGGACAGGTGAGATTGATGGTGAAATGTGTACCTTAGAGTAACTTCAGCTCTTTTCTGATGACTGACACAGCTGAACTAGAGCCAACAGGGCTTTTTAAAGTCCTGAACTCATAAAACTGCCCTTCCAAGGGGCCTTCTTAATCTACAGGTATTATTGTCTACCTGCTTCCCATGTGGAAGTGTCAGCTCCATTGGAGCTGCAGGTGACACGAGCCCGCTCCTGATGTGGCTGACTGGTAAACACCTTGGTGTGCCACAGCAGTCTCCACCAATGAGATCTAAGCCTGGCTTTAAGTAGCACTGTTCAAGGTAATTTGTTTGGACCTTGCCTTACTCCAGACTCAGACAGGGACAGAGCACAGTGAGAAATTCCTTACATGGAAGGAAACACAGGAAGGCAGTGCAAGGGCAGACAGCTTAGGAAACAAGACAGTAGCCCTCCTGCCTCAGAACAGTAGAAGGATGTTTGCAGGCAAGGAGGAAGAAAGAAGGTCAAAGGCAGAAAAGAGGCACAGCCTGGATGACAACAGATCCCAGCTATCTGGTTACTGAAGCCATCAGCCTGGTCTAGCAAACACAGCTTTGGGCTTTTTAGTATGACTGTGACAAAATGATTCTCATGCAAGGATGGGATGCTGAGACATACTGAGCCAGCATCTGAACACTCACATCCCCCTGAGTGTTCCTTTAGCTTCACTGGGGTGTCATTCCAAATGATACCCCAACACCAGCACTGCACATGACAGAGGGCAGGCAGTGGCACAGGGAACATTTTGATGTGGCCCACTCAGAAACCACTGAGCTTTCCTCAGCACTAGTAAGGCAAGATGAATGAAGGTCATTTCTACATGGCCAGGAGTTAGCCATGTGTCTGCTGGAAAAATCAGTCAGCAAGAGAAATACATCACAGAATTGCCAGGGTTGGAAGGGACCTCAAGGCTCAGCCAGTTCCAACTCCCCTGCCATGGGCAGAGACACCTCACACTCCAGCAGGTTGCTCACAGCCACATCCAGCCTGGCTGCAAAAACCTCCAGGCATGAGGCTTCCACCACCTCCCTGGGCAACCTCTGCCAGGCTCTCACCACCCTAATGGGGAACAACTTCTTCCTAACATCCAATCTCAATCTCCCCACTTCTACTTTTGCTCCATTCCCCCCACTCCTATCACTCCCTCACACCCTCAAAAGTCCCTCCCCAGCTTTCTTGGAGCCCCCTTCAGATCCTGGAAGGCCACAAGAAGGTCTCCTGGGAGCCTTCTCCTCTCCAGACTGCAGAACCCCAACTCTCTCAGGCTGTTTCCAGAGCAGAGGTGCTCCAGCCCTCTGCTCATCCTCGTGGCACTTCTCTGGACACCTTCCAGCACCTCCAGATCCTTCCTGTAATAGGGACTCCAGAACTGGACACAGAGCTCCAGGTGGTGTCTCAGCAAAGTAGAGCAGAGGAGAAGAATCCTCTCCCTGGCCCTGCTGGCCACACTTCTCTTTGAGGAGAAAGTTCTTCTCAGAGAGAATTGTTAGATGTTGGAATGTGCTGCCCAGGGAGATGGTGGAGTCACTATCCCTGGAGGTGCTCAGGAGGGAATTGGACATGGCACTTGGTGACATGGTTTAGTAGTCATGAGGTCTTGGGTGACAGGTTGGACTTTGATGATCCTTGAGGTATTTTCCAACCTTGTTGATTCTGTGATTCTTGCTGCAGCCCAGGCTCTGGCTGGCTCTCTGGGCTGCAAGTGCTCATTGCTGGCTCCTGGTGAGCTTCTCATCCCCCAGCACCCCCAAGGCTTTTTCTTCAGGGCTGCTCTCAAGTCAGTCACTGCCCAGCGTATATTGGTGCCTGGGATTGCCTTGACCCAGCTGCAGGACCTTGCCCTTGGTCTTGTTGAACTCAATGAGGTTGTCATGGGCCCAGCTCTGCAGCCTGTCCAGGTCCCTCCAGCGTGTCAGCCACACCACACAGATTGGTGTTGGTGCAGGTATAACATTTCTAAGTCATCATGCAAAGCATTCAGTGCATGCAGCAGTTTTTTATTGTCATGCTAAGAACAAATCACAGCCCCTTTGCAAATCACTTGGCTGCGGACCTTCCTTCACCCAAACAGAGTCCTGAAACTGAATCTTGCAATCAATCAGGGCACAGCTCCCTGAGAAGCAAAATGCAGCCAGTTAAATGCAACTTTAGCACCCTTGAAAGGCTGCTCCAGTTGCATGATGAGAGAAGCCAAGGAGCTGAGCAAGCTGCCAGCTGGTCTGGCTGCTGAGCATTCCCAGTGTAATACCCACTTTGCTGGTGTCCAGAAGTGAGCAGCAGTGTAACAGCCACCAGCAAGCTTTGCTGGGTTGTGTTGGGAACCAGGGATAGCTCACCTTGAACTCCTAAGTCAGTCCTTAAAGACCACAGGAACATCTCAGTCAGGCAGAAAGACATCTGGTGGCAGATGGAGCCTTGGCACTGTCAGAAGGACAGAAACTGTGTGAGCAAGTCCATGACCCTGAATCCCCAGAGAAGCTGCAGGCATTTTGGACACTAAGTGCTGGAAGATCCTGGCCCCAGAAATGTTTTGTTACCTCAAAGCTGTAGTTTTTGACTTCAATGAAATGAGTAACACACAGGAAAGCCTAGGACAAGAAACATGCCTCTACATACATCCTGGTAAACACTGCACCAGGGTCCCCTAATGATGGGTTGGATCCACTGGAAGTGTTTCAAAGAGGCAGAGATGTGGTGCTGAGGGCCATGGCTTAGCCTCAGCCTTGGCAGAGTTAGAGAAGGGTTGGACTATATGAGCTGAAACAACCCAAACAATTCTGAGGTTCCATGAACTCTCCTGTACTAGAGCTACAAACTTTGCAGGGGTGTTTTGAGAAACCCATCTGAATATTCCCACCAGAGGATGTGTTGTGGTTCAAAGGAGCATTAGGAATCTTCTGAGACACAGTCCCTGAGGAATTTCCTGCAGTGCTGTGGTTATAATTGGGCCAATGACTTCACCTTCTCTTGCTCAACTCAAGAATCCACCAAAAGCCAGCCTTGGAGGGGGACATTATACCAACACAGCACATTTGAGAAGCACTCTTGGCATGGTGCTGCACAGCAGCTCTTTTCTTTTTTGAAGTGGGTTCCTCATTTCCTTTGCATTTGTACCATCCAGGCCATGAATCCATGACAAGATGGTTGCAGAACCCCTATCACACAGAGTATGACATTTATAGCACAGAACCACAGAATGGTAGTGTTGGAAGGGACCCCCCCAGAGATCATGCAGCCCAATCCCCCTGCCAGAGCAGGGTCACTCAGGGCAGGGCACACAGGAACACATCCAGGAGGGTTTGGAAAGTCTCCAGAGAAGGAGACTCCACAACCTCTCTGGCAGCCTGCTCCAGGCCTACAGCAGCCTCACACCAAAGAAGTTTCTCCTTGTGTTGAGGTGGAGCCTCCTGGGTTCCAGCTTGGCCCTGTTGTGCCTTGTCCTGTCCCTGGGCACCACCAAACAGAGCCTGGAACCTTCATCCTGACCCCCAGCCCTCAGCTATTGATAGACATTGATCAGATCCCTCTCAGCCTTCTCCTCTCCAGACTGAACAGCCCCAGGGCTCTCAGCCTTAAAGCTCATCCAGTTCCAACCCCCTGCCATGGGCAGGGACACCTCCCCCCAGCCCAGCTTGCTCAAGGCCTCGTCCAGCATGGCCTTGAACACCTCCAAGGAGAGGACATCCACAGCCTCCCTGGGAAATCTGTGCCAGTGTCTCCCCACCCTCACTGTCAAGAATTTCTTCCTCATCTCCAGTCTAAATCTGCCTACCTCAAGCTTCAATCCATTCCCCCTCCTCCTACCAGAACAAGCCCTGGAGCTAATTGTGATGGTTTGAAACTGTCTTTTTAATTTTTCCTTGCAAAGTTCAGAACAGAGAAAGTGAAAGAATGTAAATAAGTCACTATTGGGTGTAAGAAAGCAAAATACTGATTGTTCTAAACACTTCCATTGGATAGATAGAAATGTTTAAGAACTATTACCCAAAACAAAGTAGGCACTCTGCACATTCTGCGTTCGGCAGTGGGGGCAGTTGCTGGGCTGTCTGGCTGCTGTTTCTTCTTCTCTTCTGGCTGAAGATAACACGTACTGACCTTGGCAGCTAGAGTTAACAACTTTCTGCTTAACTAACTCTGCTTCTCTGTCCAGGGGGATCTGGGAGGGAAGCTCCTGGGAGAGGGAGGCCCCTTTGGGAGGGTCCCCTTGGGGGGAAGCAAAGGGAGATCAGTTGTGCTTTTCTGTTGATTGTATATATTTGTGAATGTTGTGAATTTTGTATATTTGTACATATTCATTGCATTTCATTGTAGATTTTAGACTCTACTTGTAAATACAGCTTTTCATTTGCTTCCAGACTGAGCTAGCCTGGTTATTGTTGGTGGGGGGGGAATTTCAGCTCACACCGACACACTTTTTATTTTTGGCGCTCCAACTCGGGGCTCGATTGCTTGTGATTTATTTCTCTCAGATTAGGAAGCAAAATGAAGCTGTTTTGGATTCTGAGTCATTCTATTTCATCTGTTATCAGTGTGATTGTCTACAGATGGGCCGTTTCCTGCATGATAGACAAGATTGTGAGATATGTGGCATATAAATTGTTTCTTTGGGTTAAGAACAAGTTACTGAATGTTGGTGAATTCTGTTGTGGTCTTATTGGGCTAAGAAGCTATGGTAACTCAACTATGGATGTGCTAGCAGACACATTTGAGTTTGTTACTCCTCTTACAAATACAGAGGGTCTTTGGAACCGGTGCTACCCTAGATATCTTGTGCTAGCCTTAATCTTAATTTTGTTGCTTCTTGGAATAATCATATGGCTACTGATAGCAGTGTGTCAAGAAAGACATAAGGCTACTTGCTCTTCCAACTCTGCTGTGAATGTGAAAACCAATCCAGTAAATTTGGTGGCCACTGTAAGCAGAAATCGTAAAGGAGCTGCAGGAGGAGATGCAGATGCTGCAGGAGATGGTGCAGATGGAGATGAGGGTCCTTCTACTCAGGGTCCCTCTGTTAAGAAAGATCCTTCTGGTGAGGAAGAGAGGGTTAGCCTTAAAACTCTGGTAGACCTCTTGAGATCCCACATGGATGATGGAGATGTAGGTCAGGATGTAGACCCTGGTAGATTAGCAACTGCTGGCAGAGCCTCTGAACTCAAGGAAATTCAACGGAGGATTACAACAGGATTATGCGGACAGCAACCTCAGGATGATGATGATGATGATGATGAAGATGACATACAGTCAGCTAATGCACCCAGACAGGAAATTAGACATGTGAGGAAGGATTACATCAGAGGAGATAATGAGCCAGTCCTGTCTTGGCTAGCCAGGTGTTTTGATATGGGAGCCCCAGCATTGGTGGTAGGCGACAAGTCGGCCTCTCAGTTGGGGATGCTCTCAAAGGATACAGGCATAGACAGGCACCTAGGCAAGTGCATTGGTAAAGTTTCTCTGTGGGCACGCCTCCTACTGGCAGTCTCGCTGAGGTACCCCAGCAGAGATGATTTACCATGGAACCCTAAGCCTTGGACCACAATAGCTGAGGGAATCAAGCGTCTGAGAGAATTTGCTGTGAGGGAAGTAATGTATGGAGATCATAAGACTCTGAATCCTGATGAAATTCCTGTTGGAACAGGCCTTGCCAAAAAGCTCATTAAGCTTGCTCCTCCTAATTATGCTACTATTCTGGCAAGCAGAATTGTGGCAAGAAATTATGGTGGAGTGCCTCCCACTGTTGGCCATTTCACTGACCAAATGAGGCAATTGGAGGATAGTCTTGCACGTACTTCTTTGGTTTCAGCCATTGAAACTCTGTCTGGAGAAATAAAGAATTGCATGAAAGAGCTGAAGGAGGAATTTAAAACCTCCATATCCAACTTGATGAAGGGGGATGATTCTGATTCCTCTTCCTCCAGATGGATACAAGTTTCAGCTGTCAGAAACAGACGTGCTCCAAGAAGGCCATTCCAGAATAGGTCAAACCAAAATAGACAGCAGAGGCAATCACGTGGCAGTATCTGGATAACTCTGCGTGATCAGTTTGGAGAGAACATGAACAGATGGGATGGTCAACCAACTTCTGATCTTTTCAAGAGGTTACGGGAGCTGCAGAGGGGCAGATCCCGAGGTAGCAATACCAGGAGGGTAGCTGTCGCTTCCTCAGTTTCCCAGAACAACTCTGATAGCTCCAACAGTGATCCTAATTCTGGTGCTGGACGTTGTGCCAGCTGTACATGTGGAGGTAATCCCCACCATTAGGGGTGCCCTGCCTTCCGCCAGGGGGAGGTAAGGGATAATGGAGATAACAGAATCTATTGGGATGTGTACATCCAGTGGCCTGGCACTTCAAAATTTCAGAAGTACAGGGCCTTGGTTGACACAGGAGCTCAGTGCACCATAATACCATCAAATTATCAAGGGGGAGGATCTATAACTATTCAGGGAGTCACTGGTGGATCTCAAGAGTTGTTTAAGATAGAGGTTGACATAAGTTTAACTGGGAAGCAGTGGAAGAAACATACTATTGTAACAGGTCCTAATGCACCTTGTATTTTGGGAATTGACTTTCTGAGAGAAGGGCCTTTTAAAGACCCTAAGGGTTACAAATGGGCTTTTGGAATAGCAACTGTAGAAATTGATGGAGGAAAATTGAAGTTGTCTATCAGACCTGAGCTTTCAGATGAATCTGCAGTTGTGGGACAACATGAGATAGAGGATGTAAAGCTGCTGGTTGCTTCTCAAACTGTGCATCACAGACAATACAGAACCAACCGTGACTCTTTGGTGCCCATTCAAAACTTGATTCATCAGTGGGAGAGTCAGAAGGTCATCAGCAAAACTCATTCACCTTTCAACAGTCCAGTCTGGCCTGTGAGAAAGCAGAATGGAGAGTGGCATCTGACAGTTGATTTCCGTGCCTTGAATGAAGTAACTCCACCCATGAGTGCAGCTGTACCAGACATGATGGAACTCCAATATGAGCTGGAATCCAAGCAGGCCAAATGGTATGCTACCATAGACATTGCTAATGCTTTCTTCTCTATTCCCATAGCAGAGGAATGCAGGCCTCAGTTTGCTTTCACCTGGAGAGGCATTCAGTACACATTCAATCGTTTGCCCCAGGGGTGGATTCACAGTTCAACCATCTGCCATGCAGTGATCCATGATGCTTTGGAGAAAGGTGGAGCTCCAGAACACATTCAGTTCATCGATGACATCATCGTCTGGAGTGAGACTGCTGAAGAAGTCTTCGAGAAAGGTAACAAAATCCTTGACATTCTCTTGCAAGCTGGTTTTGCTATCAAGCGAGACAAGGTGAAAGGACCTGCCAGAGAAATCCAGTTTCTGGGAGTGCGGTGGCAAGATGGTCGCCGTCACATCCCAATGGATGTGATAAACAGAGTCTCCACCATGGCAAATCCCATCAACAAGAAAGAAACTCTGTGTTTCTTAGGTATAGTGGGATTTTGGAGACTGCACATTCCTGGATACAGTCAGATTGTGAAACCTCTCTCTGATGTGACTCAAAAGAGAAACAGTTTCCAATGGGGTCCTGAGCAACAAGCAGCCTTTGACCAGATCAAGCGAGAGGTAGTCCAAGCAATGGGTCTGGGACCTGTCCGAACCGGTCCAGACATTAAGAACATTCTGTACACGGCCGCGAGTGACAATGGTCCAACCTGGTGCTTATGGCAAAGAGCTCCAGGGGAGACACGAGGACGTCCTCTTGGTTTCTGGGGTCGTGGCTACAGAGGCTCAGAGGCAAACTACACTCCAACAGAGAAAGAGATTTTAGCTGCTTATGAAGGAGTGAAAGCTGCTTCTGAAGTGATTGGAACTGAGTCACAACTTCTTCTAGCTCCTAGATTGCCAGTTCTGAATTGGATGTTCAAGGGCAAAGGTTCTTCACCACATCATGCAACAGATGCTACCTGGTCTAAGTGGATGGCTCTGATAACACAGAGAGCTCGAATGGCAAATCTCGAAAGGCCTGGTTTGGTGGAGGTGATCACAAACTGGCCAGAAGGCACAAGCTGTGCTAAACCTCCAGAGGAGAGAGTAACTCGTGCTGAGGAAGCTCCTCCTTACAGTGATCTGTCTGATGATGAAAAGAGAGATGCTTTGTTCACAGATGGTTCCTGTCGTCTTGTTGGGAACAAGCGGAGATGGAAATCTGCAGTGTGGAGTCCAACGTGCAGAGTTGCAGAAGCAAGAGATGGAGAAGGAGAATCCAGTCAATTTGCAGAGGTAAAAGCTGTCCAGCTAGCTCTTAACGTAGCTGAACGTGAGAGATGGCCAAAGCTTTATCTCTACACCGACTCGTGGATGGTAGCCAATGCCTTGTGGGGTTGGCTGAAAGACTGGAAGAAGAATGGCTGGCAGAGGAAAGGAAAGCCAATCTGGGCTGCAGATCTGTGGCAAGACATTGCTGCTCACATTGAGAGAATCCCAGTGAAAGTGAGACACATCGATGCTCACATTCCTAAGAGCAAAGCTACAGAGGAACAACACCACAACCATCAGGCAGATCTAGCTGCAAGAGTTTCCCAGGTGGACACAAACTCTGATCCTGATCCTGATCTTGACTGGAAACACCGAGGTGAGCTGTTCTTAGCTCGGTGGGCCCATGACTCGTCAGGACATCAAGGCAGAGATGCAACCTACCGATGGGCTCGTGACAGATCCATTGACATTTCCATGGATGCTATCACACAAGTCATCCATGACTGTGACATTTGTGCTGCTATTAAGCAGGCAAAGCGGATCAAGCCCTTGTGGTACGGTGACCGATGGTCCAAGTACAAGTATGGTGAAGCCTGGCAGATTGACTACATCACTCTACCTCGTTCTCGATCTGGTAAGCAGTATGTGCTGACTATGGTAGAGGCGAGCACTGGATGGCTGGAAACTTATCCAGTTCCTCATGCAACTGCACGTAACACCATTCTTGGCCTGGAAAGACAAATCCTGTGGAGACACGGAACTCCAGAGAGGATTGAGTCGGACAATGGAACTCATTTCAAGAACAATCTTGTAAAAAACTGGGCCAAAGAGCACGGCATCGAGTGGATATTCCACATTCCCTACTATGCACCAGCTGCAGGGAAGATCGAACGCTACAATGGTTTGCTGAAAACCACTCTCAAAGCCATGGGGGGTGGATCTTTGAAAAACTGGGAGAAACATTTAGCACAAGCAACCTGGTTGGTGAATAGTAGAGGTTCAGTGAATCGAGCTGGACCTGCCCAATCAGATTTGTTGCGAAAGGAGGAAGGTGATAGAGTTCCTGTTATCAGAGAAAAGAATCTGTTAGGCAAAACTGTTTGGGTATTTTCTCCTTCAGGAGAGGCCAAACCTGTCCGAGGGGTGGTTTCTGCTGAAGGTCCTGGTCACACCTATTGGGTGATGCAAGAAAATGGTGAAATTCAGTGTATTCCACAAAGAAATCTAACTTTGGCTGAGAGAGGTTAAATTCAGAGTGTTGCGCAGATACAGCATCGCGCCCAAGAGGAGAGTTCATGAGATCTACGGTGCACGAACCCTGAGAGCCCTGAGTCACCTGAGAGTCCCTGTTCCTTCCTTCGCTCCATCTGCGAGGAAACAAGCTGTTTGCTGTTTTTCCTGTGATTTGACTCTTTTGAATCATCTACATCTGAGATAGCCGGAATGGACTATGGTCTTTATTCATCTATTGTTGTAGATATTATTTTAGATTAGATAAATGATAGTAGCAGCCAATGGAATTGTTTAGAAGGGGTGGACTGTGATGGTTTGAAACTGTCTTTTTAATTTTTCCTTGCAAAGTTCAGAACAGAGAAAGTGAAAGAATGTAAATAAGTCACTATTGGGTGTAAGAAAGCAAAATAACGATTGTTCTAAACACTTCCATTGGATAGATAGAAATGTTTAAGAACTATTACCCAAAACAAAGTAGGCACTCTGCACATTCTGCGTTCGGCAGTGGGGGCAGTTGCTGGGCTGTCTGGCTGCTGTTTCTTCTTCTCTTCTGGCTGAAGATAACACGTACTGACCTTGGCAGCTAAGTTAACAACTTTCTGCTTAACTAACTCTGCTTCTCTGTCCAGGGGGGGCTGGGAGGGAAGCTCCTGGGAGAGGGAGGCCCCTTTGGGAGGGTCCCCTTGGGGGGAAGCAAAGGGAGATTGGTTGTGCTTTTCTGTTGATTGTATATATTTGTAAATGTTGTGAATTTTGTATATTTGCACATATTCATTGCATTTCATCATAGATTTTAGACTCTGCTTGTAAATACAGCTTTTCATTTGCTTCCAGACTGAGCTAGCCTGGTTATTGTTGGTGGGGGAGGAATTTCAGCTCACACCGACACACTAATGAAGACTATCAATGAAGATAAATCCTTCCACAATTATCTTGGGCTTAATATCTCTCTATCAGCTATGGGGTAGTGAGGCACTGGAACAGGGTGCCAGAGAAGTTGTGCTGGCTCCAATCCTGGGAAGTGTTCAAGAACAGATTGAAAGGGGCCTTGATCATCCTGGTTTAGTAGAAGGTGTCCCTGCCCATGGCAAGAGGGTTGGAACTAGATGACCTTTAAGGTCCCTTTCAACCATGGCAATTCTGTGATTCTGTGAGGCCCTGATTTTGCAATGGTTCTGCAGTGAGAGTCTCCTCTACCTCCATGGCAAAGGTTGTAGCAGGATCATCTCAGTCAACAGCAACCATAACAAACTGCCACCAGACTTCACTTCTCTCAAAATGAAGCAGCAGTGGTTCAGCTGTTGGCATTTTCAGACACCTCAGTTGTACCTGGGTCAGAGCCATGCAAGCCAGTGCTCAGGATGAGTGACAGCTTGGCCAGGTCCTGCTCTGAGCTCTACACTGGAAATCCACCTGCCAGCTCCAGGGTGCTGGAGGTCAAGGGCCTGTGCAGAAATGCTACAGAACATCTCTAGGGAGTCAACTTGCTTGTTCACATGTCAAAGCCAAGGCACAGTTGCTGCTGAGCTGTCATCCCAGTGGATGATGACTGGATCAGAAACTAAACTCTTGCCTGCTGCTGAAACCACAGCAGTGCTTGTCCTGCCCCCCAGCAGCAGGCTCCCCATGGCTGTATTGGTGCTACCAAACCAAACCACAGCAGTGCCTGTCCTGCCCCCCAGCAGCAGGCTCCCCATGGCTGTATTGGTGCTACCAAACCAAGCCACAGCAGTGCCTGTCCTGCCTCCAGCAGCAGGCTCCCCATGGCTGTATTGGTGCTACCAAACCAAACCACAGCAGTGCCTGTCCTGCCCCCAGCAGCAGGCTCCCCATGGCTGTATTGGTGCTACCAAACCAAACCACAGCAGTGCCTGTCCTGCCTCCAGCACCAGGCTCCCCATGGCTGTATTGGTGCTACCAAACCAAACCACAGCAGTGCCTGTCCTGCCCCCAGCAGCAGGCTCCCCATGGCTGTTACTGGAGCACTCTCCTCCATGACAGCTGTTGATTCCCTTAGCAGATAGGGAGATGAAGCAGAGTGCAGCAGTGTGACTGTGAGGGAGATAATGCCATTCACCAAGACTCTTGGTTTACCTCTCAGCCCCACCTCTGACACCTGTCATGAAGCCAGGAGTGGTTCTCCAGCTGGGGCTGCAGGCAAGCGGCATCTGTCTGTAAGGACTCTCTGGCAAGAGTGGGTGTGAAAAGTTAAGGAGGTCACAGAAAATAGCTATAATTGACCTGGGATTTTACTTCAGAGAGTGGAAAGTTCATATACACATTTTGATAAAGAGCCTGCAGGCCTCTCTATAAAGCAGACAGCAGATAAGTGATGTCAAGCGCAGATATCCAGCACTGACACATGACACAAGGCAATTACAGAAGCACTAAATGTCAGCCTGCTCGACGTTGTTCTTGCAGATAGTGGCTGGAGGTGTAAATAAACCCACTTGGCAATACCAGGGGTCAGCAGGCCATAAAATTTCATAACACTGATTACTTGCCATCAGCCAAAAACAGATAACAAAACCTCTCTTTTTGAAGCTAAGCAGAAACAAGCATTGGCAGGTGAAGCACCTGCAAATTACTCAAGCCCAAGGAAAGTCCTTGCAGCACTGCCCTGCCACTGCTCCAGCTCCTCCTTGCAACGAGGGAGGTGTCTCCCAGCAGCTCTTCCACAAAACCAGCTCACACTGGCAGCTGATGATGTAAATGTGTGGATTTACAGCAGTGTTGCTAACAGCAACACATCTCAATCATTGCCTTCCTCTGAGGCCCTGTGCAGAGGCACGCCGGGCACTGCCTGGCTGCTGCTGCTCAGCAAGCAGTGAGCAGAACACGAGGAGAGGCCAAAGCCAGGAGTGAGCCACAGCTCAGTATGAATGTTCACTCTGCTTGCACCTGAACAAGTCTCTTCTCAGTGACACCCAGTGACAGGACAAGGGGCAATGGATGGAAACTCAATCACAGGAGGCTCCATCTCAACAGGAGAAAAAAACTTCTTTGGTGTGAGGCTGCTGGAGCCCTGGAGTAGGCTGCCCAGAGAGGCTGTGGAGTCTCTTCCTCTGGAGGCATTGCAAACCCACCTGGATGTGTTCCTGTGTGCCCTGCCCTGGGTGACCCCGCTCTGGCAGCGGGGTTGGAGCGGATGATCTCTGGAGGCCCCTTCCTACTCCTGCCACAGGTTCTGTGATGTCCTATTCATCTACATTTTTGTGCAGTGTTTCAGCTTCAAGCCACTGATCAGATCTGTGAGGATGTCACAGAATCACAGCTGTTAGGGGTTGGAAGGGACCTCTGGAGACCATCCATTCCAACCCCCTGCCAGAGCAGGGGCACACAGGGCAGGTCACACAGGAACACATCCAGGAGCGTTTGAAAAGTCTCTAGATGAGACTCCACAACCTCTCTGGGCAGCCTGCTCCAGGCCTCCAGCAGCCTCACACTGACAAAGTTTTGCCTCCTGTGGCACCTCCTCTGCTCCAGCTTGCCCCCAGTGCCCCTTGTGCTGTCCTTGGCCATCCCTGAGCAGAGCCTGGCTCCAGCCCTGCACAGCTTTCTCCCCAGCAATGAGGGCAGCCCTCAGGCTCCTCTGCTCCAAGCTCCACAGCTCCCTCAGCCTGGCCTCACAGGGAGATGTTCCACTGCCTGTAGCAGCTCTGGGGCTCTGTGCTGGATTCCTTTAAGTAGTTCCCTGAGGTCCTTCTTGAACTGAGGGACCCAGAACTGGACACAGTATTCCAGATGTGGCTGCAGCAGGGCGGAGTAGTGGGGCAGGAGAACCTCCCTAGACCTGTTCACCACAGCCCTGCTAACCCAGCCCAAGAGGTGAGTTAATTCTAAGTGCAGCACTGACACCACAGTCTGAACATCTTTTGCTTAGGTGCTGCACCAACATGTTTCCCACCACAGACTCTAGTTCCTGCCTTCCACATTTCCTGCTCTGCACCTCAACTGATTACTTATTGAAAAAAAATGTGTTCCAAAGCACACTGGCAACATTGGTTTGACTTTAATGTTGGGCTCTTCTCCCAGGCTGCCAGTGCCAGAAGGAGAGGACATAGACTCAAGCTGTGCCAGGGGAGGTTTGGGCTGGATGTCAGCAAGAAATTCTTCTCAGAAAGAGAGACTGGTCATGGGAATGTGCTGCCCAGGGAGGTGGTGGAGTCACTGTCCCTGGAAGTGTTTAAAAACAGCCTGGATGAGGCACTCAGTGCCATGGTTTGGCTGATTAGATGGTGCTGGGTGATAGGTGATAGGTTGGACCTGATGATCTCGAAGGTCTTTTCCAACCTGGTTAATTCTGTGTGATTTTGTGATTCTGTGATGAAGCTTGCAAATGTGCCAGCTGTCCTTAAACACAAAGCTATCCCTGAGCCCACTGAAGGGTCTGGATAAATGGACTAGAACCAACTGATTCGTTTTAGATCCACAGCACCTTTACATGTGAAGTTCTTTGTCCTCTTTCCCAGAATGTTTTGCCAGGGAAATAATTGCCAGCAGCTTCTTTACCTTGACCTATTTTCTCCTGGTTTGTTTTGATGCAGGCAATAAATTGGGCAAGCAATAAAGGAAGCTTCACTACCATTTGAACAGCCTTCTCCAAGGCTCATTGAGCTTCTTGTTTGTGAGAATTTATTTTTAAAGATGGGTTTGGGTTTGTGTTTCTTTTTTCTACTGTACTTGAATTCCAGTTAATCTAGTGAGACTTGTATCTCGCTTTCTTCAATGCAATACTAAAACAACCCCCAAACCCCACAATGCCTGGGTGCCTGACTTCCTTTAAAGAAAGATTTGATTGCAAACACAAACAAAAAGCTTTTCTTCTTTTATACTCCTTTATGATCTTCAAGCAGGTTTCTATGAAAAGGACTCCTATTTTTTATCCCCATTTTACGCCATACTTACCTTTGCAGTTAGGAAAGACAAAAAACAATAATTAATTCCTGATAGCAATGCTACAGGAGACTTTGTTGTGTTCTAATTCTGCAGCCACGTGGCAGGGAAAATACCTTTGAAGAGACAAAACCCCTGAAAGCCTGCATCTGTTTAAACATTTGCATCATCACATCTGGACTCTGGAGCAGTGTGGTCCTACATGACAGAATGGACCCAGATTCTTAACCTTGAGATACCAACTATTCTGCTGCTCTGAGGAGAGCCATCAGAGGGAAATATTTGGACTCTAAGCACAGGTAGTTTCAAAACTCTACCTTATTAAAAACTGCAAACAAACCAGATCTAGTCCACAGAGTGAGGCAAACAGCAAACTGGGGCAGGGGCTGTGCTGGGGAGAGAGAAAGAGCAAACTGGAGTATTTTCTACAAAAAGATTGAAGCAATCCAGTTGCTAAGCCACACCAAAACCCTTCCTCTGCCAAACAGAATCACACCATCACAGAATGTTAGAGGTTGGAAGGGACCTCCAGAGACCACCCAGTCCAGCCCCCCTGCCACAGCAGGGGCACCCAGGGCAGTCTGCACAGGAATGCATCCAGGTGGGTTTTGAAAGTCTCCAGAGAAGGAGACTCCACAACCTCTCTGGGCAGCCTGCGCCAGGGCTCCAGCACCCTCACACCAAAGAAGCTTCTCCTCATGTTGAGCTGAAACCTTCTACGTTCAAGTTTGTATCCACTGTTCCTTGTCTTATTGCTATGCACCACAGGAAAGTGCTTGGCCCCCTCCACTTGACACCCACCCCTCAGATATTGGTAGATATTGATCAGATCCCCTCTCAGCCTTCTCCTCTCCAGACTAAACAGCCCCAGGGCTCTCAGTCTCTCTTCACAGGGGAGATGCTCAAGTCCCCAAATCGTCCTCGGGGCTCCCTGTTGGACTCTCTCCAGTAGGTCTCTGTCTCTCTTGAACTGGGAACCCCCAAACTGGACACAGCATTCCAGGTGTGGTCTCATCAGGGCAGAGTAGAGGGGGAGCAGAACCCCCCTAGCCCTGCTCCAGAAGTCACTGGAGATGCTCTGTTAGTTCAGCAGCTGACTCAGGACACGAGCCCTCGTTTGAAGCTTTCATGTCTCTGGCAAGTGATCTGATCCAAGTGTGGTCGAACAGGACACTGTCCTGACACTGCTGCTGAGGAATCCAAGGCAATCCTGCCTTGTGGCCAGGCTGCCAGACTGCCTGCAAAACAGACAACCCCATGGTGGCATTTGGCCACCATCGTGTTCAAGTGCTGCCCTGACCTGACGGGCTGCATCTCCTTCCATCCAAAGCTGGCACGGTGCTAATGCAAACATGCCAAGGGGAGGCCAGCTTCATGCTACCTCTCATGTAAGCAGAGTAAGAGAAGCTGCCAAGAGGATACCTGCAGTTGCTTTTGACCAGCACTGCAAACAGTTTCAGCCTCAAACCTGTCCTATAAGAGAAAGACAACAGGTGCAGTAACTGCCTGCACCATGCCTGCACATCCGAGTATGCATAGTCAACTACATTGAGCTGCAGGATCTGCAAGAGATCTCCTAAATCATAGATCTCATCCAACACTTCTTCAGGAAGCCTTTCCTCTTGCTCAAAACACCATCACCACTGGACCAAACTGTTAGGTGTCCCTTTCTGACCAGCTTCCGTTGCCTCCACAAGCTGACAATCAGTGTCTTCCTTGTGTGTGCTAGATGCTGGTACTGTCAGAGAGGTCACTTCACTCACCAGCCCCAGCCTCCTGGCTGGAAAGAAGAGGTGTGACTGCTCTGCCTTCTGCTTGGCAGAGGCTAGGGGTCCTTCCTCTGGCACAGCCTAGTGGTCCTTCATCTCTGCACAATGAATGGGGGAGTCCATACAGCTGATGCTTTATAATCTGCTTTAGATGCAGAACAGACTTCTAGCCAGCTTGGTAGTTTAGAGCTATGTCTCTGCTGTAAGGGTGGGCAGGCACTGCTCTGCTGCCCATTTATCCCAGGAGCACCAGCCAAAAGCCTGCTCTTCAGCTCAGGACACTGATGAGGTAAGAAAGAAGAATGGCAATAGGGAAGACTTCCACAAGAAAATTCTGCTGCTAGGTCACAGGATGTGGTCCTGTGTGATTTACTCTAGATAAGCCTGCTCTAGCCATGGGGTGGGACTAGACAACTTTCCAACTGCTGCCAGACTTGTGAATCTGTGATTCTGTGACCTTCCCAAGGTGTAGTCCAATTACAGAAAGCCATGTCAAGTGTTCTCCATAGACATGACCATTATCTTCTTTCAGGCAACACCAGGGGGGGGCTTCAGGCTACCTGTCTTACCAGTCCAGCTACATAATGAGCAGGTTTTCCTAGAGCACAGATTGGAAGGAAACAAGACTGACATGAGACATGAGGAGCATCCCTACCACCTTTAGTCCCTGGTCAGCATACCCAGTATGGTTGATCATCCTTTCGTATCACAGAGCCACAGAATGGGCTGGGTTGGAAGGGACCTCCAAAACTCATCCAGTCCAAGCCCCTGCACTCAGCAGGGACATCCTCCACTAGGTCAGGCTGCTCACAGCCCTGTCCAGCCTCCCCTTGAATATATCCAGGCATGGGGCCTCAACCACCTCCCTGGGCAACCTGTTGCAGTGTTCCAGCAGCCTCCTGCTGCAGAACTTCTTCCTCACATCCAATCTCAATCTGCTCTGCTCTAGTTTGAAGCCACTGCCCCTGGTCCTGTCCCTGCAGGCCTTTGGGAACAGTCCCTCTGCAGCCTTCTTGTAGCCCCTTCAGGTCCTGGCAGGCTGCTCTAAGGTCTCCCTGGAGCCTTCTCTTCTCCAGGCTGAACACCCCCAGCTCCCTCAGCCTGTCCTCATAACAGACCTGCTCCAACCCCCTGAGCATTTTCCTGGTCCTCCTCTGGACCCTCTCCATCAGGTCCAGGTCCTTCCTGTGCTGAGGGCTCTACACCTGCACACAGCCCTGCAGGTGAGGTCTCCCCAGAGCAGAGCAGAGGGGCAGGATCCTCTCTCTCCAGCTCTGGCCACACTGCTTTGGATGCAGCCCAGGCTGTCCTTGGCCTTCTGTGCTGCAGGCTCACACTGCTCCTCTCCAGCTTCTCCCCCACCAGCACCCCCAAGGCCTTTTCCTCAGGGCTGTTTTCTATCCCTTCCTCCCCAGCCTGTACTGACAGTGAGGATTGTTCCAGCCCAGATGCTGCACCTTGCACTTGCTCTTGTTGAACCTCATGAGCTTCACCTGGGCACCACCTCTGCAGCCTGCCCAGGTCCCTCTGGATGCCCTCCTGTCCCTCTGGCACATGGACAGCACCACTCAGCTTGGTGCCATCTGCACACTGCTGATGGTGCCTTGACCCTTCTGCCTGTAGCAGTGACACAGATACTGAACAGCACAGGTCCCAGCATGGACCCCTGAAGGACACCACTGTCACTGCTCTCCAGCTGCCCTTGGAGCCATTGAGCACCAGGACCCTTTGGATGCCACCATCCAGCCCATTCCTTACCCACTGAACAAACCCACCCAGCAAATCCACATCTCTCCAGCTTGGCCAGCAGGGTGTTGTGGGCACTGTGTCAAAGGCCTTCAGAAGTCCAGCTAGATCACATCCATGACAGTGCTTATTTCCTCTGCTCCCAGCACCAGCTAATGGGGTCATGGCACATTGGGGGAAAAATAATACAAAGCAGCTCTTGCTTGTGTTTGACAAGAGCTTGTAGTGCCAGGATGAGGGCCAATGGCTTTGAGCTGGGAAAGGGCAGATTGAGACTGGAGATGAGGAAGAAATTCTTTGCAGTGAGGGTGGGGAGACACTGGCACAGGTTGCCCAGGGAGGCTGTGGATGCCTCCTCCCTGGAGGTGTTCAAGGCCAGGCTGGATGAGGCCTTGGGCAACCTGTGCTGGTGGGAGGTGTCCCTGCCCATGGCAGGGGGATTGGAACTGGATGGTCTTCAAGGTGCCTTCCAACCCAACCCATTCTGTGATTCTTTTAGCCATTCTATCAATCTATGAAATGTTTACTGAAGGCATCAGCCCTCCAAAATCTGTCACAACAATACAGTGCAACACCAGAAGGAGTGATTAGCTTAGTGAGATAGAAGATTAGGCAGACTGCCTGCTTTCACCTAACCAGTCCCTATTACCTGCCTGCCTCTAATTCAAAGGCTATGAACTCACCCAGTGGTCTGCAGCAGCTACTCAAACCCTCTACCAGCAGAAAAATCTGTGTGCTACTTTTGAATCAGTTTGCAATCCTCTAATTGGATCCTGCTCAGCTACCACTGGGTGGCTTAGTCCCAGACCCAAGCAAGCAGAATGAGCACACTGTCTTCCACATTACAGTCCTGTTTGGATCTGCACAAGAACAGCACCAAACAGACTTAGCAGGTTAGGACTAAAGCTGGTCCCTGTGCAATTGCACTCTCAGATGGCAGAGCTCCTTAGCACCTTGTTAAATGGCTGCCAGAGGTCTCCTTTAAAAATCTCTTTGAAATCTCTGAACAATGACCTTCAAAATGACACAGGACACCACCTAGCATCCTCAAAGAACTCTGGTGCTGCCAGTCCTTCTGTGCATTCATTCAGAAGCTCCAAACTCTGTAGAGGAAAAACAGGATGTTGACAAGATCCACTGAGTCTGCCCTTGGAGATGCTGAAGGGAGCTCTGTTACCTTTGTCTGTTTGCAACTCCCACATGAGAAACAAATCTGAGTCTGAACAAGACAGTTGTAGAATCCTAGAGTGGCTCAGGTTGGAAGGGACCTCAGAGCTCATCTACTCCAACCCCTGCCATGCCCAGGGACACCTCTCAGCTAGACTCAGCTGCTCAAGACCTCATCCAGCCTGGCCTTCAACACCTTCAGGGAGGAGGCAGCCACAGCCTCCCTGGGCAGCCTGTGCCAGAGTCTCACCACCCTCACTTCTCCCTCAGCTCCAATCTAACCCTGCTCTGCCTCAGCTTCAAACCATTCCCCCTTGGCCTGTCTCCAGACACCCTCAGCAAAGGTCTCTCTGCAGCCTTCCTGCAGGATCTCTTCAGCTATTGCAAGGCAGCTCTAAGGTCCCCCTGGAGCCTTCTCCTCTGCAGGCTGAACACCCCCAGCTCCCTCAGCCTGGCCTCACAGCAGAGCTGCTCCAGCCCTTGGAGCATCTTTGTGGCCTCCTCTGCCCTCACTCCAGCAGCTCTGTGTCCTTCTGCTGGGGACAGCAGAACTGGAGGCAGGATTGGAGGTGAGGTCTGAGCAGAGCAGAGCCAAGGGGCAGAATCCCCTCTCCTGCCCTGCTGCCCACACTCCTCTGGCTGCAGCCCAGCACACAGCTGCCTGGTGGGCTGCAGGAGGGCACTGCTGGCTCCTGGGGAGCTTCTCAGCACCCAGCACCCCCAAGCCTCTTTCTTGAGGGCTGCTCTCAACCCACTCTGCACTCTGCCTGGATTTGTGCCTGTCCAGGTAGTAAAGGAAAAATGCACACTTTTAAGCTCTGAAAGAAACACGAAGAGGCATCATCTGGTGTCCTGGTAGAATCAGACTCCAATTAGCCATCCAGTGGTGCAGCCCTGCTGCACAGAGCTGGCTGCTGCTGCTGACATTTACATGACTTAAATAAAAATGCAAATACAGGTTGCCCAGAGAGGATGTGGCTGCCTCCTCACTGGAAGTGTTCAAGGCCAGGTTGAACGAGGCCCTAAGCAACCTGGGTTGGTGGGAGGTGTCCATGCCCATGGCGGGGGAGTTGGAACTGGATGATCTTTAAGGTCGCTTCCATGAGGGTATGAATTCCCAGCATGTTAAGGAGTATGGTGGTAGGGAGGCTTCACCCAGTTTCATTCCACGTGTTCTTGCCACACAAGCACTGCCACTTGACAAGGCCCTTCCAGTCTCAGCTGAGCTACCCAAGTGATGTGTGTCCCCAGCTGGAGATAGCAGCAGCTCAGCCTGCAGCACAGCAACCACACAGACACGTGCTGAAGGGACATCTTGCTGTGCTCTCTGGTAAAGGCTTAGGAGGCTACATGGCTTCTGAAGAAGCTCCTGAAGAAGACCTGTACCCCTGCCCCTGCAGCTTCCTCGGATCAGTACCAGTTCCTCCAGCTGTCAATCCACATGTTACCAGAGAAGGACTTCCACAGTCCTGGCAGTGTTCAAAAGAGCAGCTGGCTGCCAGAAATCGTTAACCTAAAGCTGCAGAGGTGTGCAGAGATGAACCAGCCTGTCCTGGAGGAGTCTGCTCACAAGCACCATCTCCAAAGATGTCCAGCTGGCATTCTTATGTTCTAGGTGTCTCTGGGTACATTGGCCTGCCAGGGCAGTGCTACAGACCCCGTCCCTGGGGGTGTTCCAGCAGCCTGTGGAGCTGTGCTTAGGGACATGGTTGAGTGGTGACCCTGCAGTGCTGGCTGGAGGCTTGGACTGGATGAGCTTGGAGGGCTCTTCCAACTGGATGTTTTCTGTGATTCTGTGGTAGCTGAGGTGCACTGCTTTGTGCTCTGCTCCCCTGCTGGAATTTTATGACTTTTATTCAGGTGGTTTTAGGAACTGGTTCCACAACAGCAGAATTTTCTCTTAGAAGCATTCCTTATTGCCATTCTCCTTCAGCTACCTCATCAGTGTTCTGAGCTGGAAGTGCAGGCTTTCAAATGGTATTCCTGGGATAAATGGCTGTGAAACCAGTTCCTACCCTGCTGCTTGCCCATCCTTACACCAAAAACATACTGTTTGAAGGTTGATGCTGAATGAGGAGCCATGATGACCCTAGAGAGAAAACCCAACTTCATTGGCCTAAGAGTTTTGGTGTGAAACCTTTAGCAGCAACAGCAGAGCTATACCAAGTACAGCTGTTCCCCTGTTCTTGCTGCAAAGAAATGGAGTTGCACTCATAGGCAGCAATATTGCACCAAGTGCCATCAATTACAGGAGTCACTAATTAGGTAGGAGATCAGCCCACTTTTCATTTGCCTGGGCCCCAGGTGTATTTCCTTCTGGTTTTGCATTAACAGTCACAAAATGTCATCATTCAGCTGCTCTCAGTCGTTCCTTTGAATCATCTTTGGTTGCCTGCATTGCAATCCTCTGCATTCCAAGAAGAGCATTCCACAAAGTCCTGAAAATTAACTGGGTAATTCTAGGAAGCAAAAGGATTCTTCAGGAAACCTACAGAGCCTTAAAGCTAAGTAGAGTGGGGTTTAGGCCAAGAGAGCTCCTCGGTGCAGAAGCACCCTCTAATGGCTGCCTACTGCCTGCTCTGGAGGACAGGAAAGGCAGCTTAACAGCTCCCCTGAAAAGGAAGAGGAACTGCTCCAATGTGAGAGAGAGAGGAATGGCAATTTGGGAATGCACCAAGATTAGTCTCACACACATCCCCTCCTGCACAGCCAGAACACAGAAAGAAGAGCAGCAGCAACAGCCTGAGGAACTTCTCAAACCAGAGCTTGCATGTCCTTTGAAAACAACATTCCTGGTCTGGAGCTGGAAGAGCTTTTGTGTTTGCCCAGCTTGCTACCATTCCTCACCATCCTAAGACAAACAGAAACTGACTATTCCTATCTCACCTCCAGTAATTTTCTCAAAAGCAATCCAGCCCAAAAAAACCTTCAGAAAAATGCAAAGTCCAAATAACACAACACTTCAGGTTGGAACTTGGAAGTCCTTGGGTCCAGCTCCCAGCTCAGAGTTGGCCAGCTCTGGAGGCTGATCCCAGAAGTGGATTATCAATGTTGACATCAGCAAGGAGTTCAGCTTTTGGTTTTGTTGTTGTTGTTTTGTTGTACTAGAGATTCTAGAGCCGTAAAACCATTTCTGCTGTCTCAAAATGGGCCTTAGGATCTTTTTTCCCCCCTTCTATCAGATTGATTTTTTTCTGAAAGCACCCCAAATTTCCTCACAGAACTGCAGGATTTTATCTCCCCACCAGAGTCTGTAGTTAGCAGGCAGTCTGTTGTTACCAACTGGCAAGTAAAATATCTCAGTGCTCACACACGGCCAGTGGCAGAGAGAGAAATTAATAACATGAAGGTAATGAGACTAACTGACCAACTTGCTTTTCAACATTAATTTTCAAATCTCTTTGGACTCAATTTTCAGGCAGAGTGTGGGGAATTAGCCATAGCAATCCCATTAACACTAACGAATGTTCCATGGCTAACTCCCCATACTTTCTGCTCAAGATTTGCACCTCTATCTCTCAAAGAAATATGTGCAGATGCCCAAATGGCTGTGATGGAGCCTGAAGAAATTAAGGGCTCTATTCTCGAAAAAAATGACTTATCTTTTCCCCCTGTGGACCACCTGTCAGGATGGGTGTGATGTCTGCAGTAGCCTCACTGCAGAGTGTGTCTCAAGTGCAAGTTTCCTGCAGGAAGGCTGCGGAAGGTTATCCTCGCAGCTGAGCACACGGTGCAGAAGCCAAGGACCATCTGCGTCCTGCAGAGCAGGATCTGTGTCCTTCAGAGCAGCATCTGTGTCCTTCAGAACAGGCCCTGTGTCCTTCAGAGCAGCATCTGTGTCCTTCAGAACAGGACCTGTGTCCTTCAGAGCAGCATCTGTGTCCTTCAGAAAAGCATCTGTGTCCTTCAGAGCAAGACCTGTGTCCTTCAGAGCACTAGCTGTGTCCTTCAGAACAGCATCTGTGTCCTTCAGAGCAGCATCTGTGTCCTTCAGAGCAGCATCTGGGTCCTTCAGAAAAGGACCTGTGTCCTTCAGAGCAACATGTGTCCTTCAGACCACTAGCTGTGTCCTTCAGAGCAGCATCTGTGTCCTTCAGAGAGCAGCATCTGTGTCCTTCAGAGCAGCATCTGTGTCCTTCAGAGAAGCATCTGTGTCCTTCAGAGAAGCATCTGTGTCCTTCAGAAAAACATCTGTGTCCTTCAGGGCAACATCTGTGTCCTTGAGGGCAGCATCTGTGTCCTTCAGAGCAGCATCTGTGTCCTTCAGAGCAGGACCTATGTCCTTCAGAGCAACATCTGTGTCATTCAGAGCAGCATCTGTGTCCTTCAGAGCAACATCTGTGTCCTTCAGAGCAACATCTGTGTCCTTCAGAGCAGGAGTGTCCTTCAGAGAGCAGCATCTGTGTCCTTCAAAGCAGCACTTGTGTCCTTCAGAGAAGCATCTGTGTCCTTCAGAGCAGCATCTGTGTCCTTCAGAGCAGCACCTGTGTCCTTCAGAGCAGCATCTGTGTCCTTCAGAGCAGCATCTGTGTCCTTCAGAGCGGGAGTGTCCTTCAGAGCAGCATCTGTGTCCTTCAGAGCAGCATCTGTGTCCTTCAGAGCGGGAGTGTCCTTCAGAGCAGCATCTGTGTCCTTCAGAGAAGCATCTGTGTCCTTCAGAGCAGCATCTGTGTCCTTCAGAGCAGCATCTGTGTCCTTCAGAGCGGGAGTGTCCTTCAGAGCAGCATCTGTGTCCTTCAGAGCAGCATCTGTGTCCTTCAGAGAAGCATCTGTGTCCTTCAGAGCAACATCTGTGTCCTTCAGAGAGCAGCATCTGTGTCCTTCAAGCAGAGTGTCCTCAGAGCAGCATCTGTGTCCTTCAGAGAAGCATCTGTGTCCTTCAAAGCAGCATCTGTGTCCTTCAGAGAAGCATCTGTGTCCTTCAGAGCAGGAGTGTCCCTCTGAGAGCAGCATCTGTGTCCTTCAGAGCAGCATCTGTGTCCTTCAAAGCAGCACGGTCTCAGAGCAGCATCTGTGTCCTTCAGAGCAGCATCTGTGTCCTTCAGAGCAGCATCTGTGTCCTTCAGAGAGCAGCAGCTGTGTCCTTCAGAGAAGCATCTGTGTCCTTCAAAGCAGCATCTGTGTCCTTCAGAGCAGCATCTGTGTCCTTCAGAGCAACATTTGTGTCCTTCAGGGCAACATCTGTGTCCTTCAGGGCAACATCTGTGTCCTTGAGGGCAGCACTTTTGTCCTTCAAACCAGCATCTGTGTCCTTCAGAGCAGTACCTATGTCCTTCAGAGGAACATCTGTGTCCTTCAGAGCAGCATCTGTGTCTTTCAAAGCAGCATCTGTGTCCTTCAGATCAGCATCTGTGTCCTTCAGAGCAGGAGTGTCCTTCAGAGCAGCATCTGTGTCCTTCAAAGCAGCATCTGTGTCCTTCAGAGAGCAGCAGCTGTGTCCTTCAGAGAGCAGCATCTGTGTCCTGCAGAGAGCAGCATCTGTGTCCTGCAGAGAGCAGCATCTGTGTCCTTCAGAGAAGCATCTGTGTCCATCAGAGCAGGAGTGTCCCTCTGAGAGCAGCATCTGTGTCCTTCAGAGCAGCATCTGTGTCCTTCAAAGCAGCATCTGTGTCCTTCAGATCAGCAGCTGTGTCCTTCAGAGCAGGACCTATGTCCTTCAGAGCAACATCTGTGTCCTTCAGAGCAGGAGTGTCCCTCTGAGAGCAGCATCTGTGTCCTTCAGAGCAACATCTGTGTCCTTCAGAGAGCAGAAGCTGTGTCCTTCAGAGCAGGAGTGTCCTTCAGAGCAGCATCTGTGTCCTTCAGAGCAGCATTTGTGTCCTTCAAAGCAGCATCTGTGTCCTTCACAGAAGCATCTGTGTCCTTCAGAGCAGCATCTGTGTCCTTCAGAGGAGCATCTGTGTCCTTCAGAGCACGAGTGTCCTTCAGAGAGAAGCATCTGTGTCCTTCAGAGCAGGAGTGTCCCTCTGAGAGCAGCATCTGTGTCCTTCAGAGCAGCATCTGTGTCCTTCAGAGAGCAGCAGCTGTGTCCTTCAGAGCAACATCTGTGTCCTTCAGAGAGCAGCAGCTGTGTCCTTCAGAGCAGCATTTGTGTCCTTCAGAGCAGCATCTGTGTCCTTCAGAGCAACATCTGTGTCCTTCAGAACAACATCTATGTCCTTCAGGGCAACATCTGTGTCCTTGAGATCAGCATCTGTGTCCTGCAGAGCAACATCTGTGTTCTTCAGAGCAGGAGTGTCCTTCAGACAGCAACATCTGTGTCCTTCAGAGCAGGAGTGTCCTTCAGAGAGAAGCTTCTGTGTCCTTCAGAGCAGCATCTGTGTCCTTCAGAGCAACATTTGTGTCCTTCAGGGCAACATCTGTGTCCTTCAGGGCAACATCTGTGTCCTTGAGGGCAGCACTTTTGTGCTTCAAAGCAGCATCTGTGTCCTTCAGAGCAGTACCTATGTCCTTCAGAGCAACATCTGTGTTCTTCAGAGCAGGAGTGTCCTTCAGAGAGCAGCATCTGTGTCCTTCAGAGAGCAGCATCTGTGTCCTTCAGAGCAGGAGTGTCCCTCTGAGAGCAGCATCTGTGTCCTTCAGAGCAGCATCTGTGTCCTTCAGAGCAGGAGTGTCCTTCTGAGAGCAGCATCTGTGTACTTCAGAGCAGCATCTGTGTCCTTCAGAGCAGCATCTGTGTCCTTCAGAGCAGCATCTGTGTCCTTCAGAGCAGGAGTGTCCTTTAGAGAGCAGGAGCTGTGTCCTTCACAGCAGGAGTGTCCTTCAGAGCAGCATCTGTGTCCTTCAGAGCAGCATCTGTGTCCCTCAGAGCAGCATCTGTGTCCTTCAGAGCAGGAGTGTCCTTCTGAGAGCAGCATCTGTGTCCCTCAGAGCAGCACCTGTGTCCTTCAAAGCAGCATCTGTGTCCCTCAGAGCAGCACCTGTGTCCTTCACAGCAGCATCTGTGTCCCTCAGAGCAGCACCTGTGTCCTTCAAAGCAGCATCTGTGTCCTCAGAGCAGCACCTGTGTCCTTCACAGCAGCATCTGTGTCCCTCAGAGCAGCACCTGTGTCCTTCAAAGCAGCACCTATGTCCTTCAGAGAAGCATTTGTGTCCTTCAGAGCAGCATCCGTGTCCTTCAGAGAGGAGCATCTGTGTCCTTTAGGGCAGCATCTGTGTCCTTCAGAACAACATCTGTGTCCTTCAGGGCAACATCTGTGTCCTTCAGAGCAGCATCTCTGTCCTTCAGAGCAACATTTGTGTCCTTCAGAACAACATCTGTGTTCTTCAGGGCAACATCTGTGTCCTTGAGAGCAGCACTTGTGTCCTTCAGAGCAGCATCTGTGTCCTTCAGAGCAGGACCTATGTCCTTCAGAGTAACATCTGTGTCCTTCAGAGAGCAGCAGCTGTGTCCTTCAGAGCAGCATCTGTGTCCTTCAGAGCAGGAGTGTCCTTCAGAGAGCAGCATCTGTGTCCTTCAGAGCAACATCTGTGTCCTTCAAAGCAGCATCTGTGTCCCTCAGAGCAGCACCTGTGTCCTTCACAGCAGCATCTGTGTCCCTCAGAGCAGCACCTGTGTCCTTCAAAGCAGCATCTGTGTCCCTCAGAGCAGCACCTGTGTCCTTCACAGCAGCATCTGTGTCCCTCAGAGCAGCACCTGTGTCCTTCAAAGCAGCACCTATGTCCTTCAGAGAAGCATTTGTGTCCTTCAGAGCAGCATCCGTGTCCTTCAGAGAGGAGCATCTGTGTCCTTTAGGGCAGCATCTGTGTCCTTCAGAACAACATCTGTGTCCTTCAGGGCAACATCTGTGTCCTTCAGAGCAGCATCTCTGTCCTTCAGAGCAACATTTGTGTCCTTCAGAACAACATCTGTGTTCTTCAGGGCAACATCTGTGTCCTTGAGAGCAGCACTTGTGTCCTTCAGAGCAGCATCTGTGTCCTTCAGAACAGGCCCTGTGTCCTTCAGAGCAGCATCTGTGTCCTTCAGAACAGGCCCTGTGTCCTTCAGAGCAGCATCTGTGTCCTTCAGAGCAGGAGTGTCCTTCAGAGAGCAGCATCTGTGTCCCTCAGAGCAGCATCTGTGTCCTTCAAAGCAGCATCTGTGTCCTTCAGATCAGCATCTGTGTCCTTCAAAGCAGCATCTGTGTCCTTCAGAGAAGCATCTGTGTCCTTCAGAGCAGCATCTGTGTCCTTCAGAGCAACATCTGTGTCCTTCAGAACAACATCTGTGTTCTTCAGGGCAACATCTGTGTCCTTGAGGGCAGCACTTGTGTCCTTCAGAGCAGCATCTGTGTCCTTCAGAGCAGGACCTATGTCCTTCAGAGCAACATGTGTGTCCTTCAGAGCAGGAGTGTCCTTCAGAGAGCAGCATCTGTGTCCTTCAGAGCAACATCTGTGTCCTTCAGAGCAGCATCTGTGTCCTTCAGAGAGCAGCATCTGTGTCCTTCAGAGCAGCATCTGTGTCCTTCAGAACAACATCTGTGTCCTTCAGGGCAACATCTGTGTCCTTGAGAGCAGCATCTGTGTCCTTCAGAGAGCAGCATCTGTGTCCTTCAGAAGAACATCTGTGTCCTTCAGGGCAACATCTGTGTCCTTCAGAAGAACATCTGTGTCCTTCAAAGCAGCATCTGTGTCCTTCAGAGCAGCATCTGTGTCCTTCAGATCACCATCTGTGTCCTTCAGATCAGCACTTGTGTCCTTCAGAGAGCAGCAGCTGTGTCCTTCAGAGCAGGAGTGTCCTTCAGAGAGCAGCACCTGTGTCCTTCACAGCAGCATCTGTGTCCCTCAGAGCAGCATCTGTGTCCTTCAAAGCAGCATCTGTGTCCTTCAGAGCAGCATCTGTGTCCTTCAGAGCAGCATCCGTGTCCTTCAGAGAGGAGCATCTGTGTCCTTCAGAGCAGCATCTGTGTCCTTCAGAGAGCAGCATCTGTGTCCTTCAGAGAGCAGCATCTGTGTCCTTTAGAGCAGCATCTGTGTCCTTTAGAGCAGCATCTGTGTCCTTCAGAACAACATCTGTGTCCTTCAGGGCAACATCTGTGTCCTTGAGAGCAGCACTTGTGTCCTTCAGAGCAGCATCTGTGTCCTTCAGAGCAGGACCTATGTCCTTCAGAGCAACATCTGTGTCCTTCAGAGCAGGAGTGTCCTTCAGAGAGCAGCACCTGTGTCCTTCAGAGCAGCATCTGTGTCCTTCAGAGCAGCATCTGTGTTCTGCAGAGCAGCATCTGTGTCCTTCAGAGAGCAACATCTGTGTCCTTTAGGGCAACATCTGTGTCCTTCAGAGAAGCAGCTGTGTCCCTCAGAGAACAGCATCTGTGTCCTTCAGAGCACCTGTGTCTTTCAGAGAGCAGCACCTCTGTCTCTCAGAGCAGCACCTATGTCCTTCAGAGTGGGAGCTGTGTCCTTCAGAGCAGCACAGATCTGCCCTTTTTTCTAAGGAAAAGTAGGATTTAGGGAAGTCAGCAGCCTGAGAGAATTGGAAAGCATTCCGTTGGCCACGGCAATAGGAGCCTGTGCAAGCCTTGGGTGAGTCACTGCTCAGAGCTGGTGGAGGATGTTTGTTACATCAAGTAGGAAAAACATGAGGTCGGGAAGGGTTTCTAGGAGCTGCCCTCTGGTTTGTCACGGGAGGGGACAAGAGGTGGGCATATTTTTGTCATCTTTTCAACTGCTGCTTTCAAGCAGACACCCTTGCTCTCTTTACTCTTGTTCAGCAGCCTCCTTGCCCAGCTGAGCACAGCGTCAGCTCAAGCTGCATGGTGGCTTCAAAACAAAGTGCCAAAGTGACTACTTGCGCAAACCTCTGCACCACAACCCAGGGTTAAAAATTGTTTGCCTCCCTGGTATTAAAGAACTTAGATCCCTAGAATGGCTCAGATTTGAAAAGACCTCAGGGCTCACCTACTCCAACACCTGCCATGCCCAGGGACACCTCTCAGCTAGACTCAGCTGCTCAGGGCCTCATCCAGCCTGGCCTTGGACACCTCCAGGCAGGAGGCAGCCACAGCCTCCCTGGGCAGCCTGTGCCAGAGTCTCACCACCTTCACACTGAAAAACTTCTCCCTCAGCTCCACTCTAACCCTGCTCTGCCTCAGCTTCAAATCATTCCCCCTTGGCCTGTCTCTAGACACCCTCAGCAAAAGTCCCTCTGCAGCCTTCCTGCAGGATCCCTTCAGGTACACGTTCTTTACACATGCAAAAGTTCTTTATTAATCTGACTGCTGCAACTGCCCATGAAGATATTAAACAATGTTGAGCTTTTACTGAGAGGCTTCTAATGCATTCCAGAGGTGCCTCAACCTATTCAGTCAGTGAACAGCTTCACCTGATGAAGTCTGGGAAGCAAACCTTCCAGAAGACTCCTTTCATGCAGGAAGACTTATCTTGCCTTCCTGAACATGACTGCTCTTGGAGAGCAGACTGGGATAGGTCAGGGGTGGTATCCAGCTGCCTGTACCTTCCCTAGAAACCATTTATGGGTGTTGGACTAGCCTCTCAAAATGGATTGTCTGCTTCCTCTCTGCACACAGAGCTGACAGGTCATTCAGGTGGAGTCTGGATGAAGTGTTCCTTGTGGAATCATGAATGAAGAGAGAGGAAAACCTCTGAAATTATGCAGTGCAACCACACTTGAGAGAATTCCCTCAGAAAAACCACAACCCTTCTGGTTACAGCCAGAGCTGTAGATGGAGCATTTAGATCCAACTGCTTTTAGCTTCTGTGAAGGCGCTTAAAACCTCTTCTAAATAAAGGACTCAAGGTGTAGCCCCCCTGGGAACACCAACCTGTGTGACTATGAACCAGGCCTCCTTCCACAGCAGCTCATTTGGACAGATCCTCTCTTCCCACTGAAAGCTCTTTCATCCAAGTCTTTCACAGTGAAGATAAAAAAGGGAATTTTTCTTGCTAGCATTCTTCACAAAAATGCTTTCAGCTAGAACTGGGCAATCTGGCCTGAGGTGAGGTCAGGCTGGTGGGGGTGGCAAGGAGGAGCAGTCATGTAAACAGGTTTTATGTTGCATTTATTACAAACTCCCCTTATTTTCACTTGCTCCTTTGGGAATTAGCAGAGCCATGACTGGATTAATTCTCTGTGGGTTTCCCTTTGCACTATTATGGAGCAGTCATGGGAAAACTCAGCCAAATGAGTATGGCTCTAGTGGAGCCACACATCTAGGAGGAAGGGCAAGCACCAGAACACAGGGTCTGTCTGAAAAAAAGACATTCAAACAGACAGGGCACTTGAGCTGACCTCTCTGAAGTGATGTCCTCATACTTTAATTGAGCTGAATTTTTGATGTTTTATGTCACTCTGAAGGAAAAGGAGTCACTCTATAGAGAATGTTTGTTGGCTTGCTGGTTCTACAGACACATTCCTACCTATACCTCAGGCCTGTTTCACCTCTCACTGCACTGCTTCACAGCTGAGCAGATCCTGGAACCATACCTCTGTGCCCTCCACAGCTCCAAGATCCTGGACTAGCTGAAAGCTCTCTCTTTAGAGCAGTGTAAGGCTCCTAGGAATGTCTCTTATGCTGAGACAGACATCCCAGCAGCCACATCTCACACCCCACACCATGAGAAAAGAGAAGGCAGACTTTGCCATGCCTGCTGCCATGCCCAGGATTTCCTTCCCAGTGGTTCACAGCTGGTGTTCCCTTTCCACTGCACTCCACTCCCACAGGGAGGGAGCCATCCTGCTCAACAGCAGCTCTGCAATCTCTTTTTGGTTTTCTGAGCAGGCTTCCACATCTTCTGGGACCCTGTCTCAAGGGGTACTCCAGCATCAGGACGCCTTGCAGAGATTTATTCTTAGTGACTGGGCTGCTGACAGCTGTTGTCCTGCTCCCCGGTGATGTGCTTGGCAGCATCAGCTGGAGGGCTTACTTACCTTTGTCCATGCTGGATGCTGTCTGCCTGTGGCATCCTTGAAAGCCTTCATCTCCATCACAATGTTTGTTTGCACAGGGCAAGGGGGAAAGGGGGGAGAGAAGAGGCACCTTTTGTCTTCCCAGTGCCACTTGAGCAGGTTGAGCTCTCTATCTGCTACACTTCACAGCAGCCTCCCCCCTCCAAGCACTGGAAATTTCCACAACAGCCCCAACAGTTGTTTCTCAATATCCAACCAGTTTGCAACCGACTGTCACCCAAGCAGTGTAATGAGCCTTCAGATGGCAATGGCAAAGGCCCTGCTGGTGCTGCCAAGAACTCCTCTGTCTACCTCTGGCAGCTCTGGACTGCGTTCAGACATGGACAGGGGCCTAGGTTATGGTGAAGTTTTGCTTTCACCACTGGTCACCCAAGTTGTGCATCGTGACATTGCTTCTCCAGTCTATCAGCAACCAGCTGCTCCAGAGAAATGTCTTAAGGAAGGAACAACTCTGCTCACCTACCCACCCTTCCTCCTTCATTAGCTGTGTAGCCACAGCTTCAAAAGCTGTGTGAGAGCATGGAGCCAAACCCACCTCTCTGCATGACTGCACATGCATGTGCACAATCTGATCTGCACTAACCACTATCAGCAGCCATGAGAAATGCTCTCTGCTGCCTTACAGCACTTCCAAATGGACAAGGGGAGAGGAACCAGTACCTTTTCCAGCTTCATTCCCACTCCTAACATTTCTGCAGGTGCTCCAGGCACTGACATGTGCAAAAAAACCCATGTAGAAACATGTAAATGTGATGACCCCCCAGCAGGGAGCCGAGCAGCTTAGCACTGCACTCTGGCTCCTACCTCCAGGACGCTCAGCAGGTCGCTCACAAAAGCAGGGCACACAAAGTCTGTCAGTGCAGCATCCTGAGGGGATGCAGAGGCGTTTCAGTGGGATGGACTGGAGCTGCTCCACACAGAGCAAACAAACTGCCAGTGTCCCCCAAGTGCTCCTCACACCTGACAACACCTTGCTGCACAGGTCCCTAAGGATCAGACAGAGGCTGGTGTACCACAGAACCCACAGCAATCCCTGCTTCAGGGCTTTTAAAGGCAATTCGCTGCAACGAAGCCTCAAAGCTGTGCTGGCCTTGGTCCTTTCCAAGGATTTCTTCACGAGATATGTGATATTTAGTAACCACATTCCTCATCTGTCAGCCTTCTTGCAGGATTGCAAAACACACAGCTAAAAAAAAAAAATCTTCCATTGCTCGATCACGCTAACACAAGTCACATTAATTAAAATATGTTTGTGTAATTACATGGGAGAGGTGCTGTGCACAGCAGTTAATGCCCATGCAACATCTATATAATAAGCAACCCTGTGTGTAAGATATTATTACAGAAGAGGGTTCTGGGTCTGAGAGAAAGAAGCAATTTAACAATTGATGCCAACTCTTTGGTGTTTTCTAGGTCACATAAACGGTTATTAGGACCTGATACATTCAAATAACAAAGCAGATGGAATCATAGTTTGATCTGACTCAATAGCAACAATCATCCTGCAGCCTCTGCCAAATAAAGTCACATACATTTCTGCCAGCAAGGCCACTAAAAATGCATCCTTTACATACAACAACTGCCTCTCAGTGGCTATTGCCAAACTGAGCTTTGGGCCACTTTGCCCAAATGAAAAATCATTGATGCAATCACATCTTAGAGTTTCAATAATTACTTCATTTACAGATCCAGGCAACAGAGCTGCACTGCCTCACTGGTAAAGATTCACAGGCTGATAGAATCACAGAATGGTTTGGGTTGGAAGGGACCCTAAAGACCATCCAGTTCCAACCCCCTGCCAAGGGCAGGGACACTTCCCACAAGCCCAGCTTGCTCAAGGCCTCATCCAGCCTGGCCTGGAACACCTCCAGGGAGGAGGCAGCCACAGCCTCCCTGGGCAACCTGTTCCAGGGTCTCCCCACCCTCGCTGCAAAGAATTTCTTCTTCATCTCCAGTCTCAATCTCTCCTCTTCCCTCTCAAAGCCATTGTCCCTTATCCTGGCACTGCAAGCCCTTGTCAAAAGTCCCTCTCCAGCTCTCCTGCAGCCCCTTCAGGTACTGGAAGGCCACTAGCAAGAGCTGTTAGCCAGACAGCTCAACTGTCCCTAGGCAAGCAAGCTCCCCATTCACTGCTTCAAACAGGTCCCAGTATGTAGAGATGATGTGCACATGCTCAGCAAAGCCATTTATAGATCTCCTTTTTAATTTTAATATCAAAGTATTCCAAAGCTCAATTATGCTTCATTAGTGAAACTGTGACTATCCCACTTAATTATTTTAATATCTCAGGATTAGACAAGGAATGCAGGATTTTGGTAAAGCAGACAAGGCAGGAGATGCATTCACTGTTCCAAGGGAAAAAAAAAAAGCCCTAGTTCATGTTTTGAGCCAATCCAAGATGAGGCACAGATATTGTATTACAGATGATTACTTTAATCCTAAGGCATTTCAGGGTGTATTTGAAGGAGCACAAGGGAAGCTTGTTTTGATAGATTCACATTGTAAAGCTGCTAGGAGATGGCTCCTGGATTCGCAGAACAGGAGGGAAGTTCTTTCTCCCTCTTTGGAACCCACAAACGGCAAACACTTGCAAGCAGACTTGAAGTTCAAAAAATGCAACTACAGACCTGGGGATGTGTGGTTGGAAAGCTGCAACTGGGAGAGGCACCTGGGGGTGTTGGTTGACAGTTGATTAAAACGAGCCAGCAGTGCCCAGGGGGCCAAGAAAGCCAAAGGCTTCCTGGCTTGGGTCAGAAGCAGGGTGGGCAGCAGGGCCAGGAGGTGCCCATCCCCCTGTGCTCAGCACTGGGGAGGCCACAGCTCGAGTGCTGTGCTCAGCTCTGGGCCCTCACTGCAGGAAGGACATTGAGGGGCTGGAGCCTGTCCAGAGCAGGGCAGGGAGGCTGGAGAAGGGCCTGGAGCCCCTGGGCTGGAGGAGGGGCTGAGGGAGCTGGGGGTGTGCAGGCTGGAGAAGAGGAGGCTGAGGGAGACCTCATTGCTCTCTCCAGCTCCCTGAAGGGAGGTTGGAGTGAGGAGGGGACAGCCTCTGCTCCTTGGTGGCAAGAGACAGGAGCAGAGGAAATGGTTCCAAGGTGTGCCAGGGGAGGCTCAGTCTGGAGCTCAGGAAATATTTCTGCACTGGAAGGGATCTCAGAGCTTGGACCGGTCTGCCCAGGGCAGTGCTGCAGTCCCCGTCCCTGGGGGTGTTCCAGCAGCCTGTGGAGCTGTGCTTAGGGACATGGTTTGGTGGTGACCCTGCAGTGCCGGCTGGAGGGCTGGACTGGATGAGCTTGGAGGGCTCTTCCAGCCAGATGCTCTCCGTGATTCTCTGATTTATCCCACAGCTCTCTGCTGAGCCATCCCTTCTCCTTCCACGCCTTACAGAAGAGAGCTGCAGGCACACTGTCCCTCACCCTCTCCCTCACACCTTCCATCCCCAGCCGCCCGCACGCCGCTCCCGGAGGTTTTTCCGCACCCTTCCCGCCCGCCTTGACTCCCGAGAGCCGAACCCCAGCTTTGCGCAATGGCGCCACCTCGTGTTAGTTAGAGGCCATTGCCAGGCCTTCCCTGCCCGCCGCTGCTGCCCGCTGAGAAGCCGTCTCAGGGCTGACAGCAGAGCTCACTGCTGGCGAACCGGGCTGGGGCTCGTCCCATGGTCTGACAGACTGTCTATGTATCATACCGAAAATGAAGGACATGGAATCACAGAGACCTCGGGCTGGAAAAGCCCTTCAAGATCCTCCAGCCCAACCAGTCTAACTCTACCAAGGCTGGGGCTGAGCCATGGCCCTCAGCACCACAGCTCTGCCTCTTTCAAACACCTCCAGGGATGGGCATTCAACCAGCTCCCTGGGCAGCCTCTGCCAGGCTGTGAGAACCCTTTCAGTCAAGAAGTTTCTTCTCATCTCCAACCTGAACCTCCCCTGGGGCAACCTGAGGCCATTTCCTCTCCTATCACTTGTTCCAAGGGAGCAGAGCCCAACCCCCACCTAGCTCCAGCCTCCTCTCAGGAAGCTGTAGAGAGCAATGAGGTCTCCCCTCAGCCTCCTCTTCTCCACACCAAACACCCCCAGCTCCCTCAGCTATTCCCCACCAGCCCTGTTCTCCAGACCCTTCCCCACCTTCCTTGACCTTCCTAGCCCTGTGAGGAGACGCTGAGGGAGCTGGGGGCTGCAGAAGAAGAGGCTCAGGGCAGACCTCATTGCTCTCTACAGCTCACTGAAGGGAGGCTGTAGCCAGGTGGGGGTTGGGCTCTTCTCCCAAGCAACCAGTAGCAGAACAAGAGGACACAGTCTCAGGCTGTGCCAGAGGAAGTTTAGGCTCGAGGTGAGGAGAAAGTTCTTCACAGAAAGAGTAATTGACCATGGAATGTGCTGCCCGGGGAGGTGGTGGAGTCATCATACCTCGAGGTGTTCAAAAAAAGATTGGATGCGGCACTTGGAGCCAGGGTTTAGTTATCAGGAGGTGTCAGGTAATAGGTTGGACTTGACGATCTCTGAGGTCTTTTCCAACCTGGCTGATTCTGTGATTCGGTGATTCTCTGGACCCTCTCCAACCCCTCAATATCCTTCTTGCAGTCAGGCTCCCAAAACTGCCCCCAGCACTCCAGCTGTGGCCTCCCCAGTGCTGAGTGCAGGAGGACAATCCCTGCCCTGCTCCTGCTGCCCACACCATTGCTGCTCCAGGCCAGGCTGCTGGTGGCCTCCTTGCCCACCTGGGCACCCTCTGGCTCATCTCAGCCAGCTGCCCACCAACACCCCCAGGCCTTTCTCTGCTGGGCACTTTCCAGCCCCTCTGCCCCAAGCCTGGACTCTTCCTGGGGTTGTTGTGGCCCAAGTGCAGGACCCAGGCTTGGCCTTTTTGTGTCTCCTCCCATTGGCCTCAGCCATGGATGCAGCCTGTGCAGTCCCTCTGCAGAGCCTTCCTGCCCTCCAGCAGCTCAACACTGCCTCCCAGCTCAGTGCCATCTGCAAACTGACTGAGAGTGCCTGGATCCCCTCAATCAGATCATGGATACAGACATTAGAGAGAAGTGACCCCAGCACAAGCTCTGGGGAACACCACTGGTGAGTGGCCACCAAATGAATTTAACTCCATTCCTCAACACTCTCTGGGCCCTGCCATCCAGCCAGTTTTTTACCCAGCAAAGTGTCCACCCCTCTGAGCCCTGAGATACAACACAAGCTGTGTGAACACATCCTGAGTTCAGGCACCAGTTGGTTTTCTTCCACAAGAAATGCTGAGGTCCCTTGGGTGCCCTGTTCTGTGCTTCAAGTCAGTACCATTGGGGTCTCCAAGCAGCATTTGACTCAGTGGTGCAGTGGAAATCAAGCTGCCTGCATATGCATTTTAAACCATTATGAAAGAAAGCAAATTTCCTGTAGAAATGGCAGTCCTGAGCAAAAATTTACTTAGAAGATTGAAGGCAAGCATTATCATCTCAGGAAAATCTGCCAGCCAGTGCCCAAGCTTGTCCTTTATTGGTAGGGGCAGGTTGGTAGCTCTGCCATTTGGAAGTGTCAAAGCACCTCCTTAATCTTACAGCAACACATCAAGTTGTGAGTAACTTTGCAAAACTTTCTCAGTGTGTGCTGAAACACAAATAAATCTTCACCAGGTTGATTTTTCTTCCCTGGAAGTGCAAAGTGAGGTCACTACAATGAAAATGGTTTGGTTGCTGGCTGAAGGTGAGCCAGGGTGTGCCCATGTGGCCAAGGAGGCCACCAGTATCTTGGCCTGGATCAGCAATGGTGTGGGCAGCAGGAGCAGGGCAGGGATTGTCCTCCTGCACTCAGCACTGGGGAGGCCACACCTGGAGTGCTGGGGGCAGCTTTGGGAGCCTGACTGCAAGAAGGACATTGAGGGGTTGGAGAGGGTGCAGAGAAGGGCAAGAAGCTGGGGAAGGGTCTGGAGAACAGGTCTGGGGAGGAGCAGCTGAGGGGCCTGGGGGTGTTTAGTCTGGAGAAGAGGAGAAGCCTTTTGCCAGATTTTCTTAGCATTACACTTTCAAGGCAGCCCTGAGAGTTTGGTCAGTGGGTTAAGGTAGGGAAGTCAGGGATGTGTTTTCTCTAGAGACGGGCACCATCTCTTTGCTAACATCGATCTGGGTAGTAATGGGGCTCACTTAAAGGCAGCTCCAACCCACCAGAAGAGATTTCTGATCAAAGCAGTTCAGTTATTCGTATGGCCTGGATCCCAGCTTGGTTTTTAGCCTGCAAACCCTTCTCAGTCTTTAGAAGAACATCACCTCGTGCACAGCAATGCTGCTGCAACAGCCAGACCTCCAGCAGAGAGGGTCCTCAGAATGGACCTCCTGAAAAAAAGCCAGGGCTGTGCTGGCACAACCATTTGTAAGGCCAGTGAAGAAAAACGTCCAGTGTACAACCAGTTTTAACTCTCATAAGGCAGCCCTACAAACAGGGCAGTTATGCAGAACAAAGAAAGAGCTGTGCCAGCTGGCAGGGCTGTCAGAGAGATGGCTCTTCACACTGTCCCTCAGGGGAGGGACCACCTGCGGCACTGAGATCTGCAAGGGCTTGGCAGGCAGTTGGACACAAGAGCTGCCAGAGCATACCTCAGGAGGTGACTGGCACAGTCACACCAGCAGAACAGCAGAAGGTGAGTGGTCAGTGTCAACAAGCAAGGATGTCTTGTACTGATTCCCCAACAGCTGTGACTGAGCAGAGCAGGCTTCCCCTCAGCCACTGTCCCCTTCCCCCTTGTTCATCCCCCTGGCTTGCAAGTACCACAGGCATTGCCCAAGAGCTTCTGAACAACCACAAGCCACAGCCTGGCACACAAAGGAAAAACAAAACCAGTCACAGTTTACATTCAGAGGTCAGACTATCATCTGGGATGATTTGGCACAGCAGAGGCATCTCACAGGGAGGTGTTTCTCACAAATGAAGCCATTCTTGCATGCTCTGTCTCATGTTCTCCACAAGGTAGGAAAGGGAAACAGCCTTCTGCAGCCTTCTCCTCTAGGAAGCCAGGACAGCAGCAGCACATCAGCAAGCTCCTAGTATCTTGCACTGAGTTATAGGCAGCTAAACAGGAACTTTTTTCCTCCTTTGTTCTTTCTGAAGAAAAGGAAGCTGCAGACAGAGCAATGAAGGTTACCAGTCAACTGCTGAGGGCAAAGGAGTAGACAAGCTGAAGATGGTGACAAATGCTTTTGACCTTCCTGAATAAAAATGGAATTAGAGGTGACCCAAAAACCTAACTTCACAGAAGTACAGAATGGTTGGGGTCAAAAGGGACCTCTGAAGACCATCTAGTTCAACACCCTTGTCAAAATAGGGTCACCTAGGGCAGGCCACACATGAATATATCCAGCTGGATTTTGAAAGTCTACAGAGAAGACTCCACAACCTCTCTGGGAAGCCTGCTCCAGGGCTCTGCCAACCTCACAGCAAAGAAGTTTTTCCTCATGTTTAAGTGAAACCTCCTTGTTCCAGTTTGTGTCCATTGCCCCTTGTCCTGTCCCTGGGCACTGCTAAAAAGAGCCCAGCCCCATCCTCCTGCCCCCCACCGTTTAGCTATTGGTCAGCATTGATGAGATCCCCCTTCAGGAGGCTGCTCTTCTCCAGGCTCTCAGCCCCAAGCCTCTCAGCCTCTCTCCTCACAGCTGCCCCTCAGCAGCTTTGTGTCCCTCCATTGGACTCTCCCCAGCAGTTCCCTGTCTCTCTTGAACTGGGGAGCCCAGAACTGGACACAGTACTTGAGGTGTGGCCTTGAGTATTCACTGCACTGCTTGGCCACAGCCCAAAGGAATGAGGTGTACAGTGTCAGCTGGAAACCAAAAGGCACATTTAGGCACAAATGAGGACAGCACAAGGCCAGCTCTGTGGCCTCAGAGGTCACTAATTGCTAACCAAGGTGATGGTGATGACAAAGGTACATGGTAGCTGTGGCATTTTGGGACCTGGTTTGGTGGCAATGGTGGTGTTGGGCTGGCGCTTGGACTCGATGACCTTAGAGGTCTTTTCCAGGATTCTCTGAAAAGGTGATGATGAGAAAAAGCAGAATGATAGCCCAAATGCTGCTCAAGGCTGGGCTCCTACAACGAAATGCACAAGCATGGCAGTGACTGCACAGAAAAGCCTGCTAAGGTGAAGGCTTGCTGTGTTAGTTTTGGGTTAAATTAACAAGGTGGGAATTATAAAATACAGTTATTTTTATTTTCCCAAAACCCCACCCCAAAACTCTGTACCAAACTGACAGAATTATTTACAGGTTCTATTGGGTCCTGAATTCTCCCAGGATGCTTCATGGCAATTTTGACACAATTTAGAGAGCTCAGAGACTGGAAAAGCTCTGACACAAATAGCTTCACCCACTGATAAACCAAAGGCCAACCAATAACCCTTAGGGAAATGTGACCAGGCCAGGATTTGCTCAGGAGGATCAGAGTGGGAATTTGGAGATGGTCCCTGGCTCGCTCTCGCTGCTGACAGGCTCCAGAAACTGTCAGTTTGTAATCCAGTTGGAGGCTCAGGCTTTATCCCAGGGCTCTGGAGCAGGCACTGGAAGCAAGGCAGGACACTGGAGACAGCAAGGCTTGAAGTGAGGAGAGGCTGCAGCAGATGTGAGCAGGGCTTGAGCACAGCAGATGTGAGCGAGGAGGATCTGAGCAAGGGGATCTGAGCAGGAGCCCCCAGGCTCCCCAGCCACTTGCATAGATACAAAATGCCAGAGCTCCCTTGGTCCAATGGGCACTAAAGCTAACATGGAGACACCCAGTGGAAAGCCTTCTGCCAGGCTATGAGCATAAAAGGCAGAGGCCAGGACCTCGTATCTGGGGGAGCTTTCCTGTTCTGCCCCCAGCTGGCATCTTGTTTACCAGCCAGGCAAGGGCCTGTCCCCTTTGTTCCTTTTCCCACCTTGCCCTGTGGTTGTGGCAGGAAGGAGGGGAGAGAAAGGACCTTTCTAGACATCTTGAGGCCTGTCTGGGTGTGTGCTGGCCATGTGTCATGGCCTACCACCACACTTGCACACGAGGCTGCCACTGCTCAACTCCTAACCACAAAGAGCAGAACAACTGAGTCTAGATCCCTGAGCAAATGCTCAGCACTGGAGACAACTGTCCCTGGCTGCATGCAGCTGCACAGAGCTAGCACTCCTGTCCAACACAAGCTGTCTAAGGAGAGCAGAAGAAACTAAGAGGTTCTGAGAACTGTAGATCCTTCTCTGGGTCCTTTACAAGCAGAAGAATCCCAACTGCAAAACACTGATTTCCATGCAGGTAGAACAAATCCCCTTGTTGCTGAAGAGTGTGTCTAGAAGGTGAACTGGCCATCTCTGGGTAGCTAAGGATTGCAGGACCTCATGGCATTAAAGTGTTTATTCCCTGGCTACACTGCTTTGAAATGAAAGGCCAGGGGAGCAGACACAGGATACATTAGTCTAGGTCAGGGCACCAGCTCCTGAGCAAGACAGATACTTTCAGTCCAGTTGTCCACCTGCCTCTCTTCTCCTGAGGAACCAAGGGGTTCTTAGGCTGTGGCAGGGGGGCTCAGCTGCTTGTGAAAGGAGCATTTCACAGCTCTGCACTGATGCAAGGTACAGCTCAGTGCCAACGGCACGCTACCACCAATTGCAGTTTTTTGATTCATTTGCCAACCCATAATTTGTGGAGCTGCTACATAAGCAACTGAGCTGTCCCTGAAGCAGAGGCAGTGCAATAATCCCAACAATCATTCCAAGGTAAACTGCCCTGCACTGTGATTCAGAGCCCTGAGGCACCTCATGCTCCTGCCAGCCCCAGAAGCAGCAGCACTTGGCACTGCTTGATTCATGCACACTCCCACCCTGAAGGGAGCCTGAAGAGCTTGCAAAGAGGTTGATGAGTCCCTCATGCTGGTTTCATGCAGACAGGCAGACACCATCCTTCCTTTCCAGGCAGATTTCCATAGCAAACATGAAGCAAAGAGTGACATTTGCCTTGCATTTAGAGAGGGGGTTTGAGAAAATGAGCTCCTTCTTAAAAATCAACCAAGCAAAAAGCCTGCTAAGCTGTTGTGCTGCCCAGCAGGACAAATTTGGCATGGGCCAGAAGGAAGAAATTCCTGCTGGACTCCACCACTTGCTCCCCTCACAGTGAACTGGGATTTTTCTTTGCCATGGGTATGACACACATGGAAGTGGCCATCACCTTCTATTTATGACACCTGATTTTCCTTTGCTTCAGTATCAGCCTTCACTTTCTCTCTTCTCTTTGTAGTTCTCATCCCACTTGACAGAAAAAGGCAGACTCCCTGCTCTGCCTTGCAACCTTCTGCCCTGTCAGCCCAGACGTTGATAGGATCAGCCAGGATCAGCCTTCACGAAGCCAGCCCTGCTGAGTCCCTTCTCCCAGGACTAAACCTCTGCTCACTGTCTGTGTGAGGAAGGTTCACACACAGTCTGGCCAGTGGCCCTGGAGCCAGGCAAGGGCACTGAGTGAAGATGGATATCCAGCTGTGGAGCTCAAAGGTCTCACCAGAGGCAAACTTCAGTTTCTCAAAACCCAATTTCACAGACTCACTAAATCACACAGAAACCAGGAAACATATGGCTGGAAGAGCCCTCCAAGGTCATCCAGTCCAAGCCTCCAGCCAGCACCGCAGGATCACCACTAAACCATGTCCCTAAGCACATCCAGACCATTCCAAGCTCTGAGAACCCTTCCAGTCCAGAAATATTTCCTGAGCTCCAGCCTGAGCCTCCCCTGGCACACCTTGGAACCATTTCTTCTGCTCCTGTCTCTTGCCACCAAGGAGCAGAGGCTGTCCCCTCCTTGCTCCAACCTCCCTTCAGGGAGCTGTAGAGGGCAATGAGGTCTCCCTCAGCCTCCTCTTCTCCAGCCTGCACACCCCCAGCTCCCTCAGCCCCTCACCCAGCCCAGGGGCTCCAGGCCTTTCTCCAGCCTCCCTGCCCTGGACAGGCTCCAGTCCCTCAATGTCCTTCCTGCAGTGAGGGCCCAGAGCTGAACACAAACTGTCAACTCTACAGAACAGGGGTATCAGGGACTTCAGTATGTGGGAAAACCTTAAGAAACAGTAAGAGAAAGCAAGTTCTCAGCAGTTCTTTCTAGCTTCATCCTTACACAGACTGGAGAAACCTTTTTCTTTTTTTTTTTTTTTCCCTTTCCCCTTCCAAACCCCAACAGCCCTGGACACACACAGCACATACTGCACTTAGAGCAATGAAAGTTGTTCTTACAACAAAGCATGAGGCAACCTTCTGCCCTCACCTACAGCCAATCCCTCAGCCCATGGAACAATCTCACATGTAGCTGCTTCTTTGACAATGTCACTTGTTCTTCACACTTGCCTTTATTTAGCCATGGATATAAATATTCTATTGTATACCAGACTAAAGTAAGGCAGACGACTTGGGGCAGGCAACTCCCTTCCTAATGCAATAAAGACTAATCCAGTCTTTATTTGAAGTAGTATTTTAACACTCCAGAAAATCAGAGTCATTCTCTGTCTTTAAAAAGGTTAAATACACCTTTGATATCCTCTCCAAAACAGTAAGAATTTTATGTTGGAGTTACCTCTGTCTTGGAACAACTCAGCTATTAGTATCATAGAACACTGGAATGGCTCAGGTTGGGAAGGACCTCAGAGCTCATCTAATCCAACCTCCTGCCATGCCCAGGGACACCTCTCAGCTAGACTCAGCTGCTCAAGGCCTCATCCAGCCTGGCCTTGGACACCCCCAGGGAGGAGGCAGCCACAGCCTCCCTGGGCAGCCTGTGCCAGAGTCTCACCACCCTCATATTGAAGAACTTCTCCCTCAGCTCCAATCTAACCCTGCTCTGCCTCAGCTTCAAACCATTCCCCCTTGGCCTGTCTGTAGACACCCTCAGCAAAAGTCCCTCTGCAGCCTTCCTGCAGGATCTCTTCAGCTATTGCAAGGCAGCTCTAAGGTCCCCCTGGAGCCTTCCAGGCTGCACACCCCCAGCTCCCTCAGCCTGGCCTCACAGCAGAGCTGCTCCAGCCCTTGGAGCATCTTTGTGGCCTCCTCTGCCCTCACTCCAGCAGCTCTGTGTCCTTCTACTGGGGACACCTGAACTGGAGGAGGCATCCACACAGTTTTTCAGTGAGTCACCTGAGTCCTGAATTCCCTGGCTGTGGAATGGATGACATTATTCTCTGCTCCACAAAGAGAAAACTGGTCACAGTCACAGTTGTCTCCAGCTTTCCCTCAGCTCCAAAATCAAACCTGCTATTTCCTGCCATTTCCTCCTCCTCCTGCAGCCTGAGGCAGGTTACCTGTGCTTGTGTTCACAGTGACAAACACACAGGGCACCTAACACAGCAGTTCTAAAGACTGTCTCATCTGCCTCCACTGAAAACATGCACTCCAGCTTCAAGACAACGTGCCACTCACATGGAGCAAACCCTGCCTGACACAGGCTCTGCCAGGGTCGTGTCTGAACACATCTGTGGCCTCAACTACAGGAGCCAGCCTTGCCTCCATCTGCTGTGCTGAAAGGAAATGGATCCCTAGCAGTTTCAAAAGCAAGGCACGTAGGCTGTGTCTGTCACTTCTCAGAGAGTTCTAGGCACTGGGAAATGGGGAAAGTTATTGTTGCTTTGTAGATGGCATCCAGGTTCTTGGTGGATTTCACTGGCCGTTGTGTTTGCAGCCTTGAAGTCTCCTCTAAGTCTGTCATTGGTGAGGTTGTTGATGGGTGCCTGGGGTGCTTTGTCCTTTGGGAGGCTATTTTCCTTTAATTCATCTCTGATTAGAAGCAATTTCTGCATTTTCATCTGTTTTATGTAAGGATGAAAGGGATGATGGATCTCAATGTTGACCCTATGACAGGCCAAAAGAGGGAAGGGTGCACATTTCTGCTCGGTGTCAGACTAAGCCTCCTAGCAGCCAGTCACGCTGCTCCCTGCTGCCGGTCTGCCTCTTCAACCAGGCCAAGCAGCACCTGTTCTCCTGCCTGCTTCCAGACTGATACAAAACAATGTTGTGGGGTGAAATCCCCATTCTCAAATCTGCCAAGCTCATTATTGCCCAAAGAGAACAAAGAGATAAAAGATTCAATTCCAAACTGCTCTAACAGTACTCTTCTTAACGGTGTACCATCAAGGAAGTCATGACACTTCATCTACTCACAAACTGATTTATCTGGCCCTGCATCACAGCCTCTTTAAAGCTTTGGCAGTTTGTTTCTTTCTGTCTTCAAGCTGCAATAAAGGCTGACTTTCGTGCAGTTTAAGGAGAAAACTTTCACACCAGAAAGGCAACTTTCAAATGTGACTGCATTGGGATAATCTGCAGCAGCCACTGAGATGAACGATGCCGACCTGAACATTGTTGCCATTCCCCCAAGAGCAGGAACAGAGAGGTCACTGAAGCTTCCCTTAAGGAAGCTCTGGTCCATTGCTATTTGCTGAAGCAAATGAAGCTCATGACACATGCCAGCAAACACACAGGTACTGGGAGCTTCCAGGATGTGGTCCTAAGCCAGCAAACACATCCTCAATGCAAACGTCCCTTCTTACTTCCAGCCAGTTCAACCTGGTTCCCCCTCCAGAAGGCTCAGCAGAATAGGGGAAAATCAGAACCACAGAATCACAGAATGTTAGGGGTTGGAAAGGACCTCCAGAGATCATCCAGTCCAACCCCCCTGCCAGAGCACGGGCAGGTCACACAGGAACACATCCAGGTGGGTTTGGAATATCTGCAGAGAGGGAGACTCCACAACTCCCTGGGCTGCCTGTTTGAGTGCTCTGTCACCATCACAGTGAAAAAATTGTGAGGAGCATGCAGAGAAGAATATTTAGAATATATATCTTGGAAAATAGAAAAAAAAATGCCCAATATATTGGATATTCATTTTCTCCTCCAGGTCTCTGGTTTTGTTCAACCTGAGTCCACATGCCACTGGAAAAAAAAAAATCCAACCACCACCACCATGTCAGGGAACCTCTTCCCATTCTACTTAGGAAACTTGGGAAACTTTTTATGCACTGAAAAACATCAATGATTCTCAAATGCATCAGAATGTTCTCACACTTGTGTGCTTCCACAGCAGCCATCACTGGGGTTTTGCTGCTTCTTCCCAACCTCCCAGAGTCAGGCTGAGTGCAAACAGGGACCTGCAGGAGAAGATCACAAGGTAAAAGCCATTTTTTCTACTCTCCAACACTCACAAAGTCCTAAAACCACTGAAAAAAAAATCTGGATAGTTCCCAAAGCAGACAGCTGGATTGTCAGCCTGCACCACCACCACTATGACACTCAGTTAAAGTCCATCCGACCTGGAGAACACGCAGAAGAGCCACTGACACCTGCCTCCCCCAACACAAAACCCAACCCATAGAATCACACAGAATCACAGAACTCCAAAGCTCATCCAGTCCAACCTCCTCTGCAGCAGCAGGGACATCCTCCACTAGATCAGGTTGCCCACAGCCCTGTCCAGCCTCCCCTTGAATATCTCCAGGCATGGGGCCTCAACCACCTCCCTGGGCAACCTGTTGCAGTGTTCCAGCAGCCTCTTGCTGCAGAACTTCTTCCTCACATCCAATCTCAATCTGCTCTGCTCTAGTTTGAAGCCATTGCCCCTGGTCCTGTCCCTGTAGGCCTTTGGGAACAGTCTCTCTGCAGCCTTCTTGTAGCCCCCTTCAGGTCCTGGCAGGCTGCTCTAAGGTCTCCCTGGAGCCTTCTCTTCTCCAGGCTGAACACCCCCAGCTCCCTCAGCCTGTCCTTGTAGCAGAGCTGCTCCAGCCCTGTGATCATTTTTGTGGCCCTCCTATGGACCTGCTCCATCTTATAGGAGAAGTTAGGACAAGTAGAGGATTTCAGCTTATAGGACAAATTAAGAAATCATTCCAGCAGAGAACCTCAGGATGGCAATCCTACCCACAGAACAAATCATCATTCAGCTCTCTGAAAAGATGTCTGAATTCAAGACAATTTCCAAGACAAAAGCCACCAAACACCACCCACAAAGAAATCACAAGGAGAAGAGCTCCAGAAATTTCAGCAGGCAAGGAAACTTAGGAGATATTAAAGGAGAAATGGGAAAAATACACAAAGGAAAAATTACAGGCTGCCTTTAACAGACAAAAGTTACTTTGAGAAAACAGACAAACTTCCAACTTCGTTCCTAGGGAGCAACAACTCTCCAGGTCTGACCTACCCCTTGCCTGGGGATCCCTTAAATTGCACTCAGAGACATGTAATCATGTTTAGATGGTGAAGGAAGGGGAGAAAAGTTGTCCAGGGCCAGAAGGAAGGGGAAGGCAGTGGGGTAGGGAGGGAACAGGAGAAGATACCCTACCTGTCCTCTCAGAAAACCCCTAAGAAGTTGTTGTGGTTTGAGGCTGAATGCCTTTAAGAACCATAGAGTTGAGCACCTCCAGGAGGACCAGAAAGGTCCAGGGATGGAGTGGGAAGCCTAATTCTTTGTTATTTCATTCCCATAAGTCCTGCATCTCTATAAAAATGAACATTTCTGTCTGTTCTGCCCTTTGGTCTCTCTCCTTTCTTCTCAGGGCACCATATTCATGGGGGAGCTGAGGCTTGCTGCAGGCTGCACTTTAAGCTGTGTCACTCAGGGTTGATAAAGGGGGTGGGGAGGGGATGGGCACTTGAGGCCTGGAGTTTTGGCCTGGTTTGGAGGGAAGGTTTTTGGAAGGTGGTGGTCTAGTGAGGGTTTTTTTTGGAGAAGCCCAGACTGGAGAGCTGGGCTGAATATGACTTCTCAGGGATTTTTTGCATGTTTTGATACTGTTGTATGTAGTTATGAACAACACTTTCATTCTTTCCAATCCTGTGTACAGTGTTTTCTTTACTCCTTTGGGAAAGGGTGAAGAGTGTCTGTCTTGCTCCTTAAAATAAAGACAGAGGTCACCCATGGCAAGACCCTGTCTTGATCTTTGGTAGAATTTCAGGGTCTTCACCACTTAACTGAAATCAAGCAGCAAAAATGATCATGAAACCTTATTAAAACCTGAAAAGACATAAAGGAAATTGTCCATGTAACAAACTTCCACAGGAAAAGAAGGACATAGGAATGCAATGGTTGTTGTTGGAGTTGGTTTGCTTGGGGTTTTTTAAAATCATTTTATATTCCTTTGAACCTGTGAAAAAACGTCCCTGGATTTTTCTCTGTGCCCTCAGACCAAAGACATTTGATCAAAGGGGCAGCAGCTGACTTGCCTGAAAATGGTTTATTCCTTAAGAGAAACAAACTTTGTCTTCTAAAAGTAACTTGGTCTGGTTCTCTTCCTGTGGAATGCAGGAGTCCACTCCATAGAAGCTTGGGGGAACACTTGGCAGTCAGATACTGAAGTGGGAGATACATTCCCTAGCTGGTCTCAGAGACACACTGGTGCAGCTCCTTTCCACACTGCCAGGAGCTACCAGCTCATGCTTCTGTTTTGTTAAACCTAAAGGTCTGTGTTAAAACAGAACCTGTGCTCCACTGCTGCCATGAGGTCTGCTGCTGCTGAGCACCTTCCAGCGTGCAGCCCCAAGCAGAACCTGTGCTCCACTGCTGCCATGAGGTCTGCTGCTACTGAGCACCTTCCAGCGTGCAGCCCCAAGCAGAACCTGTGGCTCCACTGCTGCCATGAGGTCTGCTGCTGCTGAGCACCTTCCAGCGTGCAGCCCCAAGCAGAACCTGTGCTCCACTGCTGCCATGAGGTCTGCTGCTACTGAGCACCTTCCAGCGTGCAGCCCCAAGCAGAACCTGTGCTCCACTGCTGCAATGATGTCTGCTGCTACTGAGCACCTTCCAGCATGCAGCCCCATTCACCTGAGGTAAAGCCTTCTTGTGCTGAACATGAACACCTTGAAAACAAGCTGCTAAGATCTGGAGAGCCTCCAGCAGTGCAGATGTGAGAGCAGTATGGCCAGGAAAGCACATTGGGCAGCATCAGTGCTGCTGGCACCATCAGTGGCAGGCCCAGCAATGGAAGGCTCCCTGGAAGAACCACTGAGTCATTAAGGATGGAAACGTTGACCAGCAGGGTAAGGGAAGTTCTCCTGCCCCTCTACTCTGCCCTAGTGAGGCCTCATCTGGAGTATTGTGTCCAGTCCTGAGCTCCCCAGTTCAAGAGAGACTGGGAGCTACTGGAGAGGATCCAGTGGAGGCTGCAAGGGTGGTTAAGGGAATAGAGCACCTCCCTCATGAGTAACCTGGGGCTGTTTAGTCTGGAGAAGAGAACACTGATCTGATCAGTGTTCATGAATACCTCAAGGGTGGGTGCCAAGAAGAAGGGGCCAGTCTTTTGTCAGTGATGCCCAGTGATAGGACAAGGAACAATAGGTACAGGCTGGAACCCAGGAGGTTCCACCTCAACATGAGGAGAAACTTCTTTGGTGTGAGCCTGCTGGAAGCCTGGAGCAGGCTGCTCCTTCTCTGGAGCCTTTCCAACCCCACCTGGATGTGTTTCTGTGTGCCCTGCCCTGGGTGACCCTGCTCTGGCAGGGGGGTTGGACTGGGTGATCTCCAGAGGTCCTTCCAACCCCTAACATCCTGTGCCTCTGTGATAAGGCTGGGCAGCCTTTGGATGGTTTCGATCTTGCTGTGAGCTGTGGTGGCATTCAGAGCTGAAGGTCTGGATGGAGGAGTTACTGACCTGGACTTGGTCTGGCAGACATTTGGAACAATTGCATGACCTGTTGGAGAGCAGTGAAGGGGGAAAGGACCTGGGGGTCCTAGTGGATGGGAAGTTGACCATGAGCCAGCAGTGTGTTCTTGTGGCCTCACCTTGTGAGGAGAGGCTGAGAGCCCTGGGGCTGCTTAGCCTGGAAAAGAGCAGCCTGAGGGGGAGCTCAACAATGCTCAGCAAGAGCTGAAGGGTGAGGGTCAGGAGGATGGAGCCAGACTCTGCCCAGTGGTGCCCAGGGACAGGACAAGGGACAGTGGACACAGACTAGAAGCCAGGAGGTGCCACAGAAACATAAGAAACAAATCCTTCCCTTTGAGGGTGGCAGAGCACTGGGACAGGCTGCCCAGAGAGGCTGTGGAGTCTCCATCTCTGGAGACATCCCAGACCCACCTGGATGTGTTCCTGTGTGGTTCACTCTGGGTGCCCCTGCTCTAGCAGGGGGTTGGACTGGATGCTTTCCAGAGGTCCCTTCCAACCCCTACCACTGTCATTCTGTGGAGCCAAAAGACATTTCTCCTATCTATCCAGCAGTCCAGAACAGAGAGAAAGAGCAGCTCCCTTCTGAGGAGGCCAGCACAGTCTGGAAACCACTGAAGGAGGAATTTCAGAGAGGATGGGAAATGAGGATCTTCTTGTGCAAATACTTGGCATAAATCCATCACCTTCAGCCTCCTGCCTACCTCAAGACACCCAGTGCTGTGTGCTGGGACAAAGTTTTCTGTGGGTGCAGTTTCCACCTGAAACCACTGTTCAGAGGCTTACTTCTGGATAGGACACCAAAAGAGAGAGCTAAGAGCTGAACTATTGCTGTGTATTGCAGGATGCTGCCCAGAGAGGAAGAGTAAGGCATACAGCTGCTGCTGCTTCACAATCCAAATGGGCAAACCTCTCCCAGCCACTCAGTGCTGTCAGGTAACAAAGCAATGAAAACGAGGTGGAGGCTGCAGGGAAGCTTTAAGAGTCTCTTTTGCAAGACAGTAGTTTGAAAGTGCATTCCTGTAAGTGGTCTGCACCTGGAGAGGAACAACACCAGGCACCAGTACAGATTAGAGGTCATCCTGTTGCAAGGCAGCTCCACAGAGAGAGACCTTGGAGTGCTGGTGGACAGCAAGTTCTGCATGGGACAGCAATGTGCCCTTGTGGCCAAGAGGGCCAAGGGCATCCTGGGGTGCAGCAAGAAGAGTGTGGCCAGCAGGGCTGGGGAGGTTCTCCTGCCCCTCTGCTCTGCCCTGGTCAGACCACATCTGGAATACTGTGTCCAGTTTGGGGCTCCCCAGTTCAAGAGAGACAGAGACCTGATGGAAAGAGTACAACAGAGGAAACAAGGATGATTGGGGGACTTGAATGTCTCTGCTATGAAGAAAGGCTGAGGGCCCTGGGGCTGTTTAGTCTGGAGAGGAGAAGGATCAGAGGGGATCTGATCAATGTCTATCAATAGCTGAGGGCTGGGGGTCAGGAGGAAGGTTCCAGGCTCTCTTTGGTGGTGCCCAGGGACAGGACAAGGCACAACAGGTCCAAGCTGGAACCCAGGAGGTTCCACCTCAACACGAGGAGAAACTTCTTTGGTGTGAGGCTGCTGGAGCCCTGGAGCAGGCTGCCAGAGAGGTTGTGGAGTCTCCTTCTCTGGAGACTTTCCAAACCCTCCTGGCTGTCTTCCTGTGTGCCCTGCCCTGGGTGTCCCTGCTCTGGCAGGGGGGTTGGACTGGATGATCTCTGGGGGTCTCTTCCAACCCCTGCCAGTCTGTGATTCTCAAATGCACTTTGGGAGGTGTGGGAGGATTCTGTAAGGAACACAACATGCCAAAGGTTGTATTTCCTACCTTCATAAGCTGTGTTTTCAAGTTCTGTGCTTTCCTGGCTCAGGCAGGTAAAGGTGCCAAGAGCTTTCAATGTTACAACAACACACTCTCAGTTTTGCACAGAGCCAGGTGTCTAATAAATCACTAGAAAATACCTTCCCCAATTAGAACTTAAAAGCTTGTTATAGAAAGAGATGTTATGGAGCAGGCTTTGAGAAATTAGAGCTGGTTAACAAAGGGGGGGAAAAAAAGCAAAGCTTTTGTTCTCAGCCATTTACACCTCGGATTAATTTTTCAAGCCTCCTATAAATCTTCAGCGTGGCTCAGGAACACAACAGAAACATGAAAACGTGGCAAAAGTCGACAAGGTAATTTATTGCAGCCTGTAATCAGCCATCTCTGCTGATCTGCAGAGGAGATACCAGCAAACAGATGCTTGCTCTGTGGAGGAGATAAAAGAGAATGGGAAACTCTGAGAGCGTTCCAGAAATGTAAATGCACACAGCATCTGTGCTGAGGGCAACACCAGCCTGGGCCTTCCACCAAGCAAGGCAGCAGCGTGTGAGGGCAGGCAGCAGGGCAGCACAGCCAGCACTGCCTCTGCTGAGCAAGCAACCAAACCACACCAGGCTGCCAGCACTGACACAGCAATTGAGACCGGCTCCTCACCCTGCTCCTGGGGCACAACACACACGGGCTGCACCCCAAACCACACACCAGCAGGGGGGTTCTGGCTGACAGTCCATTAAATATCAGCCAGCAGTGCCCAGGGGGCCAAGAAAGCCAAAGGCTTCCTGGCTTGGGTCAGAAGCAGGGTGGGCAGCAGGGCCAGGAGGTGCCCAACCCCCTGTGCTCAGCACTGGGGAGGCCACAGCTCAAGTGCTGTGCTCAGCTCTGGGCCCTCACTGCAGGAAGGACATTGAGGGGCTGGAGCCTGTCCAGAGCAGGGCAGGGAGGCTGGAGAAGGGCCTGGAGCCCCTGGGCTGGAGGAGGGGCTGATGGAGCTGGGGGTGTGCAAGCTGGAGAAGAGGAGGCTGAGGGAGACCTCATTGCTCTCTCCAGCTCCCTGAAGGGAGGTTGGAGTGAGGAGGGGACAGCCTCTGCTCCTTGGTGGCAAGAGACAGGAGAGGACCAAGAACACTTCAAGATGTCACCAGGACTTGGAGGGGAAAACCTTCTGAACTTTCTCTGCAGAGAGAAGAGGTTGAGGAAACCACCTCAGTTCTTGCCAGTTACTGCAGTTAAAGGGAAAAAAACCCCACAGCTTCTTTTTGCTGTGGATTCATTAAGATAGTTGTATCCTTTGGAGTGTGATGGGTGCCTAATTACCATGATTCCAATCTCTTGTCACCTTCAGGCTAGACTACAGCTAGGGATGGTTTTCAGCCAGGGCTGACAGTGAAAATTAACTTGACACAGCATGCAAGGGTTTGCTGTGCATCACTCCCCTTCTTCATCTAGCCAGGAGGAGGAAGGGATCACAGGAGTCTTGAGTTCAAAGTTGCTAAATCCCTTCTCCAGCAGGGGAAGGTGCTTGGCTGATTACATGTGCAGGCTGAATGCATTAGTCCCTCTCACCTTTCTCCAATTCAGTCCTCTTTTGAGCCCTGTTGGCTTCACACAGTTCTTTCTCCTCCTCGTCCTGCTGCAATTCCTCAGAAGTTCCTCCAGCCTCTCACACAGTTTCCTTCTGGCACACTGCTGCATGCTGGCTGGGCCTTCCAGTACAGCTCACTGTCAATGCACTGCACCCCCCTCCTTCCTTGTGTGGCTTTCCTCAGCCCAGAGCTCTGCCAGAGCATCCACTGTCCATGTGCCCTTTGGAAGCAGGCCTGTTGGGCACTTAGATAACCTCAACAGCAGCAAGAGCTGACCCAGGGACTCTGTTGTGCTCTTCCTTATTGCCAAGACTCAGACTCGAGCACTCAGCACCACCAAGGACTCCTCCTGCCAGCCCACGGCACAACCAACAGCCAAAGCCCAAGGGGCAAACTGGAGAGCTGGGGGAACAGCTTCCTCAGCAGGGGCAGAAGCTCAGGAGTGAAACCTGCTCAATCCTTGCAGTGCAGCCCATTTCAGAGGGCAGGGACCTGCAGTGGCTCTGCAGATCAAAAGGCTACAATGAGGCCCACAGACAAACACAAGGGCTAGGGGGGAAAGCAAACTTCAGATGCTTTAAGTATGTTCAGAGGACAAAGCCTGAGGCTGTAATTCTCCCCAACACTATATGAGGAGGTGGGAGTGGATGATAGCTCGAGTGCTGTGCTCAGCTCTGGGCCCTCATTGCAGGAAGGACATTGAGGGGCTGGAGCCTGTCCAGAGCAGGGCAGGGAGGCTGGAGAAGGGCCTGGAGCCCCTGGGCTGGAGGAGGGGCTGAGGGAGCTGGGGGTGTGCAGGCTGGAGAAGAGGAGGCTGAGGGAGACCTCATTGCTCTCTCCAGCTCCCTGAAGGGAGGTTGGAGTGAGGAGGGGACAGCCTCTGCTCCTTGGTGGCAAGAGACAGGAGCAGAAGAAATGGTTCCAAGCTGCCCCAGGGGAGGCTCAGGCTGGAGCTCAGGAAATATTTCTGGACTGGAAGGGTTTTCAGAGCTTGGAATGGTCTGCCCAGGGCAGTGCTGCAGTCCCCATCCCTGCAGTGCTGGGTGGAATGTTGGAGTGGATGAGCTTGGAGGTCTCTTCCAACCAGATGCTTTCTGTGATTTTGTGATTTTCTGTGATCTCTAAGGTCCCTTCCACCCTAAGCCATTCAAAGGTTCTGTGATTCTTTGACCCAAGCAAATGCAAGCTTCACCATTTAGAAATGCCATCCTGATACTCCTGCATCACAAGGGTTTTGATTCCTCAGGTTCTGTTCCCCAGTAATTAATGCAATTATTGACCTAATCTCAAACCATTTCCTTGCCTTTCATTTACAGTTTCTGAAGCTAAAAAAGATCTTGCTGACAGCATTTCAATATCTAAAGGGCACCTACAGGAAGACTGTTTAGAAGGGCTTGTGGTGACAGGATGAGGGGCAATGGTTTGAGAGTGGAGCAGGGCAGATTTAGGTTGGACATCAGGAGGAAGTTGTGCCCAAAGAGAGTGGTGAGACACTGGCACAGGCTGCCCAGGGCTGTGCTTGAGGCCCCATCCCTGGAGCCATTCAAGCTGAGCCTGGCTGTGTCCCTGTGCAGCCTGCTCTAGCTGGAGGTGTCCCTGCTGAGTGCAGGGGTTGGACAAGATGCCCTTGGAGGCTCCCTCCCAACCCAGCGCATTCTCTAATTCTAACAGGCAAAACTGCAGATGGTCAAAAAGCTTCAAAGAAAAAGCTGCAATTACTCCAGCTAAACAGGGATTTTTATGCCACTGAAACAAATTGCAGATTTTTAAAGTAGTGAGTCAAACATGTTTAAAATAGAGAGCATTAGGTACAGAGCCCAAACTTACACCCATAAAGTTCATGAGAGCCATGGGGAAATAACAGCACAAAGCACAAGATGACAAAATCCTGGCCATGCCATGGCACAACTTGCACAGACCACACACAGCTGGATGGAGAGAGACTGTTTGCAAAGGCCTGCAGGGACAGGACCAGGGACTATGCCTTCAAGCTAGATCAGAGCAGACAGATTGGATGTGAGGAAGAAGTTCTGCAGCAGGAGGCTGCTGGAACACTGCAACAGGTTGCCCAGGGAGGTGGTTGAGGCCCCAGGCCTGGAGATATTCAAGGAGAGGCTGGACAGGGCTGTGGGCAACCTGATCTAGTGTAAGATGACCCTGCTGAGTGCAAGGGGCTGAGACTGGATGAGCTTTGGAGGTCCCTTCCAACCCAGACCATTCTCTATGATTCTATGAACCAGCTGTGCTCGGTCTCAGCATAGCACACACAGCTTCAGCACAGACAGCCCATGAGCTGCTAAAACCACCCAAGATCAACACTGAGATGGATGCCCTCAGTACAAGTGGCTGCTCTTATATTCTGATGAAGCTGTTCAGGCACAGCAACTAACAAAGAAAAAGGAAGCCTAACTGAACAGCAGCTCTAAGGTTGAGGCAGAGCTGCTCATGGTGAAACAACTAAAATTACATAAAACTCTCATGGCTACAGCACAGCTCCAAAAGAAACTGTTGGAAGAATTCTTTCTTTTTGATTCTTTCTTCTTGGCAGATTTCTGAACAGGTTCTGCCAGCAAAGCCTTCCCAGGCTCTGGAGTGAAGGACATGGTCACAGGCACCCTGCATGGATCAGGGAACACAAGCACATGGCAGAGAAAGGAGCAAGATTTCCAATAGGCTTGCAGTTACTACAGGGTGGAAGCACTGTGAAGGTTGCTTTGCTTTCACCGCAAGGGATCAGCAATGGTGTGGGCAGCAGGAGCAGGGCAGGGATTGTCCTCCTGCACTCAGCACTGGGGAGGCCACACCTGGAGTGCTGGGGGCAGCTTTGGGACCCTGACTGCAAGAAGGACATTGAGGGGTTGGAGAGGGTGCAGAGAAGGGCAAGGAAGGTGGGGAAGGGTCTGGAGAAGAGGGCTGGGGAGGAGCAGCTGAGGGAGCTGGGGGTGTTTAGTGTGGAGAAGAGGAGGCTGAGGGGAGACCTCATTGCTCTCCACAGCTCCCTGAGAGGAGGCTGGAGCCAGGTGGGGCTTGGGCTCTGCTCCCTAGGAAGAAGTGACAGAAGGAGAGGAAATGGCCCTGGGTTGCACCAGGGGAGGTTTAGCTTGGACATCAGAAGAAACTTCTTGAATGAAAAGTTATGAAAGCCTGGCAGAGGAGGTGGCTGAATGCCCATCCCTGGAGGTATATCAAGCAGACAGAGAAGTGGTGCTGAGGGCTGTGAAGCATCACAGCATCCCCATTTTCCTGGGCACTGCTCTGTACAAAGTGCAAACTGGAAAAGTCACCACAGGTGGAAAGTTCCTCAGCTCCTTTTCTAAAGGCTCTGAACTTCTTTTCCAGGAGGAACATAGCCCTTGGCCTTGCTCTGCCAAAGCCTGTGATACTTGACTCTATGGCAAGAATCATCTTTGTGCTAGGGATGTTCTAAACCTTCTAGAAACACTCTTCTGGCTCTTTCTCCAGCATCTTGTAAGCTGGGGGCTCCCTGCTTCAATAGCTTTGCTCTCCAGTGTGGCATCTAGAGATTACAAACCCTTCAAGGTTTAATCAGCACTTTCTGGACTTAGAATCATAAAATCAGTCAGGGGTGGAAGGGACCACATGGATCATCCAGTTCCAACCCCCCTGCCATGGCCAGGGACACCTCACACTACAGCAGGTTGCTCACAGCCACATCCAGCCTGGCTGCAAAAACCTCCAGGCATGAGGCTTCCACCACCTCCCTGGGCAACCTCTGCCAGGCTCTCACCACCCTCATAGTATAAAACTTCTTCCTGACATACAATCTGAATCTCCCCTCTTCTAGTTTTGCTCCATCCCCCTAGTCCTCTCACTCCCTGACACCCTCAAAGTCCCTCCCCAGCTTTCTTGGAGGCCCCTTCAGATCCTGGAAGGCCACAAGAAGGTCTCCTGGGAGCCTTCTCCTCTCCAGACTGCACAACCCCAACTCTCTCAGTCTCTCCTCATAGGAGAGGTGCTCCAGCCCTCTGCTCATCCTTGTGGTCCTTCTCTGGACACCTTCCAGCCTGTCCATATCCCTCTTCTAACAGAGGCTTCATAACCGGATGCAGTACTCCAGGTGTGGTCTGAGCAGAGTGGAGCAGAGGGGGAGAATCCCCTCCCTGGCCCTGCTGGCCACACTTCTCTTGCTGCAGCCCAGGCTCTGCTTGGCTCTCTGAGCTGCAAGTGCACATTGACAGCTCAGGTTGAGCTTCTCCTCCACCAGCACCCCCAAGTCCCTCTCCTCAGGGCTGCTCTCCAGCCAGTGCCTGCCCAGCCTGGATTTGTGCTTGGGATTGCCTTGACCCAGCTGCAGGACCTTGCCCTTGGCCTTGTTGAACCTCAGGAGGTTGGCTTGTGCCCACTTCTCCAGCCTGTCCAGGTCCCTCTGGATGGATCCCTTCCCTCCAGCCTGTCAAGGTCCCTCTGGATGGATCCCTTCCCTCCAGCCTGTCAAGGTCCCTCTGGATGGATCCCTTCCCTCCAGCCTGTCTGCTGCACCACACAGCTTGGTGTCATCAGCAAACTTGCTGAGGGTGCACTCAATGCCTCTGTCCATGGCACCAACAAAGATGTTGAACAAGCCTGGTCCCAGGACTGACCCCTGAGGGACTCCACTTGTCCCTGGCCTCCACTGGGACATGGAGCCATTGCCAGTCACTCTTTGGGTGCAGCCATCAAGCCAGTTCTGTATCCAGCTGTATCTGTATCTGTATCCACCCATCAAACCCATGTGTCACCAGTCTGGAGACCAGGATGTGGTGTGGGACATTGTTGAAGTCTTTGCTCAGGTCCAGGTAAATGACATCAGTTGCTTGCTCCTCATCTATTAATCTTGTGACCTGTTCATAGAAGGCCACCAAGTTTGTCAGGCAGGTTTTGCCCTTGCTGCCTGTGCCAACCAGGTGAGCATGGGGTGAGTATCTTGAAGCCCAGTGTGTGCTTGCACACCACCTGCCCTCTTAGCAGTGTCCAGGCTCTGCTGGGCTGCCTTAGAGACAGACAAAGACAAAGCTGAAGTCTGATTGCACAAAAGAAGGAAAACCTCTGTGGTAACTCTGGGATCTTAGAACTTGTAAATTAGCAATGAAAGCAGCCAGCTGAGTCCTCAGGAGCACATCTGAAGTTTCAACAAGAGTCAGATTACAAAAAGCCATAGTGGGAGCCTTCTGTGAGGAAGCTTTGCAGTTAAGTTGCAATGTATTAAAAAAAAAAATCAAATAAATTATTTTGCACTGCAGTATGCCAAGTTTGTGGACATGGAATTAAAATTGGGCTTTCATTTTAGACCAAGGAAAGCATAATATCAAACTATTACCCTGCACAGAGTAGTGAGATCCAAGTGCCCACAGTGTTTGCAAGAGAACATTTTCCCTCAGGCATTTGAAATTTAATGCTCCTTTAATATTCTCTGCTGGATATTGTTACAATGGAATTTCAAATATTTCCTGCAATTTGGGTTAAAGATTACTGAATAATGCTGAGCAGAAAAAAAAAAACAAACTCCAATCCCCTGGTGAAGCACACATCTAACACTGGCACAGTGGCTGTAATGTCCTGTTGTTTCTTGCTTTAGCAAAATTAATTTCTACAGTCTTCAAGCACAAATCCAAGCACCACCTGGAGACACAACCCCATAATTTAACTGTGGTGCATTTGCAGCTCTCCTGACTAACACAGCGAGGCCAGAGCCTGTGTCAGACAGCTGGCACTGCAAAAGACCACCTCCAAGCAGAGCTCGACTGCTCCCACTGCAGACAGTGGGCAAAGGGGAAGACAATGGGATGGCCTGGCATGGAACAAAGGGGCAGGAGCTTGCCCATAATGGAATTGTAGACTGCACTGCACAGGCAGAATGACACCACTTTGACAGGACTCTGAATAGCTGAAAGGCTTTCATCCACTTGAATCAACCTTTTTACTAGGCAGTGAACCACAGAATCATTCTGGTTGGAAAAGCCCTTCAAGATCCTCCAGCCCAACCATTCCCGAACTCTGCCAAGGCTGGGGCTGAGCCATGGCCCTCAGCACCACAGCTCTGCCTCTTTCAAACACCTTCAGGGATGGGCATTCAACCAGCTCCCTGGGCAGCCTCTGCCAGACTGTGAGATCCCTTTCAGTCAAGAAGTTTCTTCTCATCTCCAACCTGAACCTTCCCTGGGGCACCTTGAGGCCATTTCCTCTCCTCCTATCACTTGGTCCTAGGAGCAGAGCCCAACCCCCCCCGGCTCCAGCCTCCTCTCAGGGAGCTGTAGAGAGCAATGAGGTCTCCCCTCAGCCTTCTCTTCTCCACACTGCACACCCCCAGCTCCCTCAGCTGCTCCTCCCCAGCCCTCTTCTCCAGACCCTTCCCCAGCTTTCTTGCCCTTCTCTGGACCCTCTTCAGCCCTTCAATGTCCTTCTTGGAGTGAGGGCCCCAGAACCGCCCCCAGCACTCCAGGTGTGGCCTCATCTCTGTGTAACACAGAACCATGGGAAGAAGAACCTAGTTCACTCACAAGGTACAAGTCACAACCAAGGCTCTGCACACACTGACCTCAGTGAGCAGAAGCCCCAGGCACTGCTGTCCCCCTTGAGTAGGGTCTGCTCAAGCAAAAAAAGAGCAGATTTATGTGAAGGCTAAAAAGAAGCAGTCAGTCTGCTCCTCTCCAGGCTAAAAAGCCCCAGGTGTCTCTGCCTCTTCTCCTAAGAGAGATGCTCCAGAGCCCTCAGCACCTTTGTCAACCTGGCCACCATTTCTATGGAGATTTGACTCCTGAATTCCTAACTGCATTCAGAAAGGTGATGAATGCATATCACAAGCATACTGCCTAGCACACGGGCATGGCCACAGGCACATGAGTAGAGAATGTTACCTGACACCCAGTCTACAGGTTAAACAAGACTGAATGTTATATAAATCAATTAATGAGTGATTAACTACCTCCAATTATGTAAAAGCCCAACAAAACTATTCAGAAGTAAAAACTAAGCAATGGGGTAACATCATCATCATCTAGCCATGCATAACATCGTCATCATCTAGCTATGCGTAACATCATCATCATCATCATCATCTAGCCATGGGTAACATCATCATCATCACTGAGCCATGGGTAACATCATCATCATCTAGCCATGGGGTAACATCATCATCATCACCTAGCCATGCATAACATCATCATCATCTAGCCATGGGGTAACATCATCATCATCTAGCCATGGGGTAACATCATCATCATCACTGAGCCATGGGTAACATCATCATCATCTAGCCATGGGGTAACATCATCATCATCACTGAGCCATGGGTAACATCATCATCATCATCATCATCTAGCCATGGGGTAACATCATCATCATCACTGAGCCATGGGTAACATCATCATCATCTAGCCATGGGGTAACATCATCATCATCACTGAGCCATGGGTAACATCATCATCATCTAGCCATGGGGTAACATCATCATCATCTAGCCATGGGGTAACATCATCATCATCACTGAGCCATGGGTAACATCATCATCATCTAGCCATGGGGTAACATCATCATCATCACTGAGCCATGGGTAACATCATCATCATCATCTAGCCATGGGGTAACATCATCATCATCACTGAGCCATGGGTAACATCATCATCATCACCTAGCCATGGGGTAACATCATCATCATCACTGAGCCATGGGTAACATCATCATCATCACCTAGCCATGGGGTAACATCATCATCATCACTGAGCCATGGGTAACATCATCATCATCACCTAGCCATGGGGTAACATCATCATCATCACTGAGCCATGGGTAACATCATCATCATCACCTAGCCATGGGGTAACATCATCATCATCACTGAGCCATGGGTAACATCATCATCATCACCTAGCCATGGGGTAACATCATCATCATCACTGAGCCATGGGTAACATCATCATCATCACCTAGCCATGGGGTAACATCATCATCATCACTGAGCCATGGGTAACATCATCATCATCACCTAGCCATGGGGTAACATCATCATCATCACTGAGCCATGGGTAACATCATCATCATCACCTAGCCATGGGGTAACATCATCATCATCACTGAGCCATGGGTAACATCATCATCATCACCTAGCCATGGGGTAACATCATCATCATCACTGAGCCATGGGTAACATCATCATCATCACCTAGCCATGGGGTAACATCATCATCATCACTGAGCCATGGGTAACATCATCATCATCACCTAGCCATGGGGTAACATCATCATCATCACTGAGCCATGGGTAACATCATCATCATCACCTAGCCATGGGGTAACATCATCATCATCACTGAGCCATGGGTAACATCATCATCATCACCTAGCCATGGGGTAACATCATCATCATCACTGAGCCATGGGTAACATCATCATCATCACCTAGCCATGGGGTAACATCATCATCATCACTGAGCCATGGGTAAACATCATCATCATCACTGAGCCATGGGTAACATCATCATCATCACCTAGCCATGGGGTAACATCATCATCATCACTGAGCCATGGGTAAACATCATCATCATCACTGAGCCATGGGTAACATCATCATCATCACCTAGCCATGCATAACATCATCATCATCATCTAGCCATGGCTATCATCATCACTGAGCCATGGCTATCATCATCATCATCATCTAGCCATGGCTAACATCATCATCATCATCTAGCCATGGGTAACATCATCATCACCTAGCCATGGAAAACATCATCATCAAGCCATGGCTAACATCATCATCATCATCTAGCCATGGGTAGCAACATCTTTATCATCATTATCATCTAGCCATGGGTAACATCATCATCATAATCTAGCTATGGGTAACATCATCATCATCATCATCATCATCATCATCATCTAGCCATGGCATAACATCATCATCTAACCATGGCTAACATCATCATCATCATCATAAAGCCAAGGAATAAAACCAAGCCATGGGTTAGAACCAAGCCATGGGCTATACCCAAGCCAATTTAATAGAGTGTCGAATAACTCTGTAAGAATTAAAGTTTTCTGAAACACAGCCAAACTCCATCAAGGTTTCTCAGCAGGATTTCTCTGCCTGAGAGGTTTCTCAGTGTCTATGCGTCACCACCTAACTGAAGATTAGAAACAAGCAGTGAAAAATTAATTTTGGACATTAGCAGCAGGAGTGGCAAAAATTAAAATCAAATCAACCTGTTCTCATTGTCTAACCTAAGATTTTATTTGTTGCTTGTATCTAGAATAACAGAATGGTCTGGGTTGGAAGGGACCTCCAAAGGTCATCTGGTCCAATCACCTCTGCAGTCAGCAGGGGCATCCTCAATTAGATCAGGTTGCCCAGAGGCAACATCATCTTTACCTTTTTAAAACTTGATTGCAGAGTTCTCACATACTTTTAAAAATAGCTTTTTTTCCTCTTAATCTCCTTTCACTACTTTTTTTGTCATGCTTTACTTCTGAAAAATCCATTCTTATGATGCTTATGATTATAGACCTCTCCAGGCTGGAGAAATGGGCCAGTGCCACCTGCATTAGGTTCAACAAGTTCAAGTGCAAGGTCCTACACCTGGGTCAGGCCAATCTCAGGCACAAATATAAACTGGGTACAGAGTGGGCTGAGAGTAGCCCTGAAGAGGACCTGGAGCTGTTGAGTGCTGAGAAGCTCCCCAGGAGCCAGCAGTGCCCTCCTGCAGCCCAGCAGGCAGCTGTGTGCTGGGCTGCAGCCAGAGGAGTGTGGGCAGCAGGGCAGGGGAGGGGATTCTGCCCCTTGGCTCTGCTCTGCTCAGACCTCACCTCCAATCCTGCCTCCAGCTCTGCTGTCCCCAGCAGAAGAAGGACTCAGAGCTGCTGGAGTGAGGCCAGAGGAGGCCACAAAGATGCTCCAAGGGCTGGAGCAGCTCTGCTGTGAGGCCAGGCTGAGGGAGCTGGGGGTGTGCAGCCTGCAGAGGAGAAGGCTCCAGGGGGACCTCAGAGCTGTCTTGCAATAGCTGAAGGGACCCTGCAGGAAGGCTGCAGAGGGACTTTTGACAAGTGTCCACCGATAGCACAAGGGAAAATGGATTGAAATTGAAGGAGAGTAGGTTTAGATTGGATCTTAGGAAGAAATTCTTCACTATGAAGGTGGCAAGGCTCTGGAACAGGTTGCCCAGGGAGGTTGTGGTTGGAGATGCTCAAAGCCAGGTTGGATGGGGACTTGAGTAACCTGGGCTAGTTGAGATTTGTCCCTGCCCATGGCAGGGGGGTGGATTAGATGATCTCTGAGGTCTCTTCCAGCCTAAGCCACTCTATGATTCTATGATTATTATTAGTATTAGCATTCCGTTGGATTTTAACCCAGCAGAGGCTTCCAAACCTGTTCCAATTCTCCTCTCATTTCTAGGATTGAAATCAGCCATTAAATACTTATTTTTGATACAGTCTTTAACGTTTTTTACTTTACTTACTTCCCACAGACTTAGTTATGACAGAGTTGTTTTCGGATTAAGAATTGATTGTAAATGCAGAAGCTAAAAGACAGACTGGACCTGATAAAACCAGAACTGCATAAATTCTTTAAAACCAAGTGTAAAAACTTACCTAAAGCATTCATCAGTTTGGTGGCAGTGAAGAAAAAGCAAATCCCCTCCAGAACAGGGTTAAAGAAGGCAGCCAGCTGTTAACAGAGAGCAATTCAGTTTAAAATAAATAAGGGGGCTTTAGAATAATTTTTTAACTAACATTAATTAAAAGAGAATTCTGGCAGCCTGCTCTTTAAAACCACGAGTTGCCTTAAAAAATAATACTTCATAATACTTGAACCATCTTGAGCAGGAAGTCTGCTGTTTAATTACACCAAGTAATTCCCTTCCTTCAGAGTGCAAAAGCTGTGAAGTGCATCTCAGGAGCAAGCTGAGAGCCCAATCCACAGGCATAAGAATTTTCCCTTGCTCTTTTTTGCATATTGTATGTTCCCATTCCTGCAGTTCTTTGTCTTAAAAGTGCTACAAGAGGTGCACACTAATAAATAACATTCAAAAAAGAGTGAAATAAAGAAAGAAAGCAAAATAAAAAAATAAGGCAAAACATAAAGCAAAATTAACATTTAAAGTAAAACATAAGTTAAATAAAATATAAATAAAGCAAAATTTAAATAATGCAAAATATAAACAAAGTAAAATATAAAGTAAATAAAATATAAATAGAATATAAAGTAAAAGTTAAATAAAATATAAAGTAAAATATAAAACAAAACATAAATTAAATAGAATATAAATTAAACAGAATATAAATGAAATAAAGTAAATAGAATATAAACAAAGTAAAATATAAAGTAAAATAAAATATAAAGCAAAATTTAAATAAAGCAAAATATAAATTAAATAAAATATAAACAATATAAAATAAAAGTTAAATAAAATATGAAAAAATTTAAATAAAGTAAAATATAAACAAAGTAAAATATAAAGTAAAATATAAATTAAAATATAAATAAAATAGAATATAAAGTAAATAGAATATAAAATAAAATTTAAATAAAGTAAAATATAAATTAAAATATAAATAAAATAGAATATAAAGTAAAATAGAATATAAAGTAAAATAGAATATAAAGTAAAATAGAATATAAAGTAAAATAGAATATAAAGTAAAATAGAATATAAAGTAAAATAGAATATAAAGTAAATAGAATATAAAGTAAAATTTAAATAAAGTAAAATATAAACAAAGTAATATATAAAGTAAAACAACAACAGAGTAAAATTTAAATAAAGTAATAAAAAAGTAACATATAAGAGTAAAATATAAATTAAAAGCAACATATAAGTAAAAACTAACATACAAAGTAAAATATAAATAAAAAGCAAAATATAAATAAAAGTAAAACATAAAGTAAAATATAAAGTAAAAAATATAAGTAAAATAAAAATAATAAAACCTGGGCACAGTGTTAAAGACTATTTTTAAATATCACCAATTCTGATCTCGACAAAAAAATATTGTCACCAGGTGGCACAAAAGTAGCAAGAAAATTGCTCTCAAGGGCAGACTGCTTTGTGGGTATCCTTTAAGATTTCGTCAGCAGCGCTGGGCACGTGGGGGATGCCTCCTCCAAATACAAGCTGTGCAGAGGGAACTGCCACTTAGCCTTTCCATATTCCTGCTCTGTCCTAGAACAGGCAGGGGGATAAACAAAGGATTTCTCGGAATTCATTTCCATTTGGCTCCTCCCATTTGTGTCTTTTGGTAGTGGGCTGCAGGGGTATTCCTCTTAGCTGCCTTTTTCATCTCCTATTTGCTTACATCTGCACCTCAAAATAGATCTTGAGGTGCTGCAGCAGGTCCTGAGGAGAGCAATGAGGAGACTGGGGAAGGGAAAGGCTGATGAGGAGAGGCTGAGGGAGCTGCAGGAGACTCAGGGGAGACCTTATCACACTCTGCATCTACCTGAAGGGAAGTTGCAGTGAGGTGGGGGTCAGGGTCTGCTCCCAGGCCACTTGTGACAGGACAAGAGGGCATGGCCTGAAGCTGCACCAGGGGAGGGTTAGATTGGAGGTTAGGAAGCACTTCCTCAGGGAAAGGGCAATCAGACACTGGGATGGACTGCCCAGGGAGGTGGTGGAGTCACCATCCCTGGAGGTGTTTAAGGAAAGCTTGGATGTGGCACTCAGTGCCATGGTCTGGTCAGTGTGGTGATGTGAGGTCAGTGACTGGGCTTGGTGAGCTCAGAGCTCTATTCCTGCCTCAATGACTCTGTGATTATGTGAATAAGCCTCTTGGTCTCTAGCTTGTTTCTCACCACCTATAGATTTTCTTTGATAAGCATTACACAGACTCTCCTTAGTCTAAACATTACATTGTTGTTCAAAAGCTTGATCCACCATGGCAAGCAGACCTCAAGCTTCTAAATACAAAGTCAGAGATTCAGGTCTTCCCTTCTTTCAATTCTCCCACTAAAAGCACATTGTGAGACATGGTCCTTCTGTCCCTCAAACTTCCTGCTTCCATACACTGATTTAGAATCACAGAATTGTCAGGGTTGGAAGGGACCTGAAGGATCATCCAGTTCCAATCCCTCTGCAATGGGCAGGGATACCTCACACTACATCAGGTTGCCCAGAGCCACATCCAGCCTGACCTTAAAATCCTCCAGGGATGAGGAGGCTTCCACCACCTCCCTGGGCAACCTTTTCCAGTATTTCACCACCCTCATGGGGAAGAACTTCCTAAAATCTAATCTAACTCTCCCCTCCTCTAGCTTGGATCCATTCCGCCCAGTCCTATCATTACCTGACACCCTAAAAAGTCCCTCCCCAGCTTTCTTGTAGCCCCCTTCAGATACTGGAAGGCCATAACAAAGTCTCCTCAGAGCCTTCCCCCCTGCAGAGTGAACAACCACTACTCCCTCAGCCTGTCCTCATAGGAGAGGAGCTCAAGCCCTGTGCTAATTCTCATGGCCTTTCTCTGGAAACATTCAAAGACATCCATATCTTGCTTGCCTTAGTACCTGTTATTCCTGCTTCCATACATTGGTATAGGTCCTGTTACTCTGCTTTCCATACATTGGTTTAGTTCCTGTTACTCTGCTTTCCATACATTGGTTTAGTTCCTGTTACTCTGCTTTCCATACATTGGTTTAGTCCCTGTAATTCCAGCTCCCATACATTGGTTTAGTTCCTGTTACTCTGGTTTCCATACATTGGTTTATTCCTGTTACTCTGGTTTCCATACATTGGTTTACTTCCTGTTACTCTGCTTTCCATACATTGGTATAGTTCCTGTTACTCTGCTTTCCATACATTGGTTTGGTTCCTGTTACCCTGCTTTCCATACATTGGTTTAGTTCCTGTTACTCTGCTTTCCATACATTGGTTTAGTTCCTGTTACTCTGGTTTCCATACATTGGTTTAGTTCCTGTTACTCTGCTTTCCATACATTGGTATAGTTCCTGTTACTCTGCTTTCCATACATTGGTTTAGTTCCTGTTACTCTGCTTTCCATACATTGGTTTAGTTCCTCTTACTCTGGTTTCCATACATTGGTATAGTTCCTGTTACTCTGCTTTCCATACATTGGTTTACTTCCTGTTACTCTGCTTTCCATACATTGGTTTAGTTCCTCTTACTCTGGTTTCCATACATTGGTATAGTTCCTGTTACTCTGCTTTCCATACATTGGTTTACTTCCTGTTACTCTGCTTTCCATACACTGGTTTAGTTCCTCTTACTCTGGTTTCCATACATTGGTTTACTTCCTGTATTTCCAGCTCCCATACATTGGTTTAGTTCCTGTTACTCTGCTTTCCATACACTGGTTTAGTTCCTCTTACTCTGGTTTCCATACATTGGTTTACTTCCTGTATTTCCAGCTCCCATACATTGGTTTAGTTCCTGTTACTCTGCTTTCCATACATTGGTTTAGTTCCTGTTACTCTGGTTTCCATACATTGGTTTACTTCCTGTATTTCCAGCTCCCATACATTGGTTTAGTTCCTGTTACTCTGCTTTCCATACATTGGTATAGTTCCTGTTACTCTGGTTTCCATACATTGGTTTAGTTCCTGTAATTCCAGCTCCCATACACTGGTTTAGTTCCTGTTACTCTGCTTTCCATACATTGGTTTATTCCTGTTACTCTGGTTTCCATACATTGGTATAGTTCCTGTTACTCCGGTTTCCATACATTGGTTTAGTTCCTGTTACTCTGCTTTCCATACATTGGTTTAGTTCCTGTTACTATGGTTTCCATACATTGGTTTACTTCCTCTTACTCTGGTTTCCATACATTGGTTTAGTTCCTGTAATTCCAGCTCCCATACACTGGTTTAGTTCCTGTTACTCTGGTTTCCATACATTGGTTTAGTTCCTGTATTTCCAGCTCCCATACATTGGTTTAGTTCCTGTTATTCTGGTTTCCATACATTGGTTTAGTTCCTGTATTTCCAGCTCCTATACCTTGATTTACAATAGGCAAATGTACAATTATTCTAAGCAGATTAATACAAAACAGACTAATATAAAAAGTCTCCTTCAAAATGGTGAGACAATAACACCTGTGTGATACAGGTGGCAGGAAAAGCAGCACTGAATTTAGAATGAGAAATGCACACCATTGAAAATGTGACTGGACTGATAAGTCAACAGAAAGAAGTCAAACACACCACACTTCCTGGAGATAAAGAAGATCTGGAAGAGAAGACCTGGAAGACTGGGATTATAGGGACAAGTCTGAAGGGAGTGGCAGGACCCAAGACCAAACTCTTTCTGCAGGAGCAGAAAGGTTTCTGTCTACAAGCAAAGGATATATTTTAAAAACCAAAAAAGCAGCAGGAAAAGGAGTTGTAAAAACCAGACAGAGAAACAAAATTATCTCTCATTTAGCTTTGTAGGATTTATATTGTGCTTGAAAGGCATTAAAGCTTAACAAGCAGAGACCAAATTTTGGGCAGGTTAAGAAGTAGAATGGTTAAGTTTGGCTAACTTTAAAAATTACACAGCATTCATAACACTTTTCAGGTGTCTTTAGCTAATTCAGCACAGAGTCAAAGCAGTGGGACTAGCAGTGGGAACAGAGTTAAATTAAGCTACCCTGCACAGCTCTGACAAACAGAAGTGTTTACATGTGGCTGTGCACCATCACAATCCACTTCCAGCACCAGATACTTTCCTATCTTCAACAATTCCAGGAACACCAGCTTGGGCCAAAAAAAAGGACCAGGGGTGAAAATGGAGTGAAATTGAAATGGAAGTTCAATTAGCTGAACTGAAATCCACTAAACCAACCCAATCTGCTCTGCTGACACACACAAATCAGTTTACAGCATGCTGACATTGATCGAGCTGAACACTGAGATTGAATCAATGAGAACTGAACCCATTACACTGAGTGGGAATTACCTGATGTGAGCCCACCTCAGCTTTTGTTTACATTTAAATCTTAATTAGTGCTAATTAAGTCTGTACAACATCCAGGTTAAAAAAAAAAAAAAAAAAAAAGACAGTCACCGAATCACAGAATGGGCTGGGTTGGAAGGGACCTCCAAAGCTCATCCAGTCCAGACACCTCTGCATTCAGCAGGGACATCCTCAACTAGAGCAGGCTGCCCAGAGCCTTGTCCAGCCTCACCTTGAATATCTCCAGGGATGGAGCAATCACCTTAGGACACTGTGGAATAATCTGACTGGAAAACAAGCCCCTTTCTACTTCTCTACAATTCACAGCAAGCTTACAGCTATTTGGCTTTCAATTCATCCTCTGAAGGGGAGCTTAGGCACAATCACATTAAAATGCACAGTTTCTAACTGATCTAATCCAGCACAGTCCAGCGTTTAGGATGAAGTGTGACTGTACCTTTGCAACTCTGCCACTGCAGTTCTGTACTACAGAGGCTTGCCAGAGGTTCAGCTAAAGACTTGTTCAAGCCAGAGGAAGTTTTTTTGAGCTGTGGCCTGAGGACTATCAGCAACAAGACTCCCTAAAATGAGAACACTTTACATCCTAAAAGAGGGACATAGATCTGTTGGAACAAGTCCAGAGGAGGCCACAAAGATGATCCAGGTGCTGGAGCAGCTCTGCTGTGAGGCCAGGCTGAGGGAGCTGGGGGTGTTCAGCCTGGAGAGGAGAAGGCTCCAGAGGCACCTTAGAGCTGTCTTGCAATAGCTGAAGAGATCCTGCAGGAAGGCAGCAGAGGGACTTTTGACAAGTGTCCACTGATAGGACAAGAGGAAATGGATTGAAATTGAAGAATAGGTTTAGAATTGATCTTAGGAAGAAATTCTTCACTACGAGGGTGGCAAGACTCTGGAATGGATTGTTCAGAGAGGCTGTGGCTGCCTCCTCCCTGGAGATGTTCAAGGCCAGGTTGGATATGGCCTTGAGCGACCTGGGCTAGTTGAGAGGTGTCCCTGCCCATGGCAGGGAGGTTGAATTAGATGATCTCTGAGATCTCTTCTAGCCTAAGCCATTCTATGACAAGCAAAAATATTTGCATTTAAAAGTGCCTAAAAGAGTAATTACTTATTTCTGAGGCCCAAGGAAGAAGGTGTGTACACACAATTATATTGCTTTAAAAGCAATACAATAGACTGTAAGAATTAAAATTGATGCTGCAGAAGAACATTCAGACAGGTGAGACTTCACTCAAGTCTTCTCCATCCCTGAAGGTGTTTCAAAGAGGCAGATGTGGTGCTGAGGGCCAGGGTTCAGCCCCAGCCTTGGCAGAGTTAAAGAATGGTTGGACTGGATAAGCTTAAAGGGCTTCTCCAACCCAAACAACTCTATGAAATGTCTAATAGGGAATCCTGACAGAATCCCAAAGGAAAAAAAAAGTAACCAACTGCTCCTCTCTTCTATAGCACACCACCACAGACTCTGTGGGCTTTGCTGACGTATTTATGCCAACATCTGCCTACAAATGGACAGTTCACCTCAGTCAGCAATCTAAAATACAGCTAAATGAAGGGGTTTATTTTAGTACCACAGACAAGTGGTTTAGTCAGGCTGCTTGCTTTAACGAGCAACAGCACAAAGTAAGCTCTCAGCATCCCCCCATAAATGAGGAAACGGCTGAGCACAGGCTGGAAGAAGCCGGTAATGGGCAGCTATAGCTGGGCAGCTTCTCCTCAAGGGCCGAAAGCAAGGCGCCAGGGGCAGGAGGGGGAGAGCAGAGAGGTACGCAAGGCAGCCAACCCGACGGCAACCACGCAGCCCCAGGGCAGCGGCTCCGCGCCCCCGGGACGTCCGTAAGCAACTTCCCAGAGGAGGCCGGGCCCGAGGACAAAGCCAGGCAAGAGGCTGCGTTGCAAAGGCCGGGGGAAAGCCCTCACCGCTCCCGAGGCCCCCTCCCTGCGCACACCGCCCCCCTTCAGCCCGCCTCACCCAGGGGACGGGCGCTGCCAGAGGGCCACGCACCGCCGCAGGGGCGGGCACAGGGGACGGGGCATACAGGTAGCGCCTCAAACCGACCCGACCTCCCCCTTCCCCACCCCGAGGGAAAGGCACGACCCGAACCCACCGAGCGCTCCAAGGAGACGGCGCGGGGGGGGAAACGAGAAGGCGTGGGGGGTGGAGAGCGCTCCCGCGGCCCACCGCGCTCCGCCGTCACCTAGCAACCACTGAAGCACTGCCACCTGCGCACGCGCCAGCAGCTACGAAGCGCCCGCCGTCCCCGGCCGGCATCTCCTGTGCTCCTGCGCGGCCCCGCCCGCTCATCCGCACGCGGCGCGCAACGCTCTGCGCATGCGTACACTGGAGAGCCCGTGCGGCCCCCGGCCCTCAATCCCCCAAGGGCGCATGCGTGGTGGCGGGAATCGCGTCCTAGCGGCTGTCAGTAGAGCTGCTGTCGAAACCACTTCTCCGCTTCATTGAATGGGGAGGGGGACGGATAACAGCTGTCGCGACCGTACACCGCTGCGGGGGCGTGGCGCGCGTAGCCGCTTGGCACGCTGGGAGCTGTAGTTTTTCTCCGGCCTTGGCTGCGGCGGGGGCGGGAGTTGTGACTACAGCCTCCAGGAGGCAGTGCGGGTCCAGTTCGCCGCGCCCCGCCCCGCCCCGCCCCGCCCCTCCGCCGTGTCTCGGCGCTGTCGCTGCTCCGGTGAGCTGTAGAGGTGACCTCGGGGCTGCCGGACAACACCGCTCGTTTCAGCCATGGTCGGTACTGCTCCTCCGAGCCGGGCAGTGCTCCCTTTAGGCAGAGGGTGGGGTGGGATGGGATGGGATGGGATGGGATGACGGGCAGCCTTCACCCTCTCGCTGGGACAGCTGGGGCAGGGGGACTCCCGTTAGGCAGGGGTAGCTGTGAAATGGCGCCGGCTCTCACTCTCTTTCCTCTCTGTCTCTCACTCTTTCTTTCTTCCGCTATCTCCTTCTTTCTCTCCCTTTGTCTCACTCTGTCCGTCGCCCTCTCTCCTGCTTTCCTCTCGCTCCGCCGCTGCAAGCCCTGGGGGGTGATTGAAGGTGTTCTTGGCAGGCGGTGAGGAAAGGGCCTAGCGCCGGGCGAGGGCTCCCCGCCGACCCCCACGAGGGCCACGCCGGGGTGACGTCCCAGCCTGGGGACTTGAGGGTCTGTACCGGGCCCTACAGTGGCGGCCTGCTGTCGTTACTGACTTCTCCTTGCTGGTGTGCTGGGAGGTCAGCTCGGGTTCCCGCTGCGGTCACCCCGGCACAGTGCAGCCAACCTGCTGCTGGCCCTGCAGAGCCTGAGGGCGTTGCTTTCGGGAAGATGCCTGCGTATTTACTGCATAAGACGTTGAAGGTTCTGGTGTTAGGTCAACGGGAAATGTAAAAAGCTTTCCTCTCGTGTTTCATCCCTGCTTGCTGTCAGAAACTCAGTGTTTTTTTTTTGTGGATGGGGGTTTCTCCAATGGCCAAGGAGTCCTCCTATACCTGCCCTCAGGTCGTGCACGTGTCCTGGGGTACCTTGCATTTCTATTTGGACACCCACGGGCTTGCACAGAGACTTTGCTTTCCATGATAATAATAAAAACTTCCAATTTTTTTCATACTTTGTGCATTATTGAAACCTTTTTCTTTGGTAATTTACTATAGAAGAGACATTTGCATGTTCTGTGGCTTCAGCTGTACACTAAAAATACTGAAAACCTGAAATACTGAAATCTGTAAACCTTACCTGTCCCAATTCTCCACTAATGTCTGTCTAGGAGTGACCTCAGGACAGTAAGTTTCAATCTGTACTTGAGCTTTCAAAACTGTTGACTTCCATGAATTTGCTGGTCTACATGAGAACTGCTGTTTGAAATTTAATCTGATGGCCAGGCTTTTTAGAATGCCACAGACTTTTGTCTTTCTTCTGCTACTCTTAGTTATGCATTTGACATTGGGCAAAGTTTTTAAGCTCCTGAAACAAAATCCTGTGTGGGGAAAAACATAAAATTAAGGTCACCTGCCTCAAGGTCATTTCTTAAGGAAAAAATTCCTTTGGAATTTGGTCTATGAACCACATCACTGCTGGGGTTGCTGAAGTGCACAACTGTCCTGCTGATACTTCATGACACTTCTCCGAACACATTTATTATTAGGAGATCACAAGGGCAAAGGGGACGTTTTTCTAGGCAGGCTTTAGACTTCTGAGGAGATACAGTTTAAATTTAGTGCTGAAAGCATTCTTGTCAGGCAGGGTGGGATTGCTTAGTTGGCTCCAGTCTTCAGGGGTAATGTTGACTTGATGATCTTTTACAAACAGTCCATCAGCAATAACCTTTATGGTTGTCTTTTACACCTGCAGTTACTCATGTAAAGGCCATCACTTGTGTGGACAAGACACTGACTCTCATTCCTACATTTGATAGCTTATGGGTTATTTAGTTAAACCCTAATGCTTACCTTTGCAATCTCCTGCACCAGTTTCGCAGTACAGTGTTGCTTTCATGTGTGGCACTAAGACTTTGTCCCCTAATATCAGCAGTAATGACAGAGATAAAGTAGGCACCATGTTCTTAAACCGAAGGCATTAAACCCTCTGTTTCCTCCATGGTTTGATATCGGAAGCTTTACTGACCTGTGGTAATTTATGGGTGGGAGCAAACCTACCCATTTGCTGGGTATCTGGAGATGCACTGTTCAGTTGGGTTTACTTTGGGCTTCATTATCTTTCATACTCTCTTTCTAGCTGTACCTCTGGAAGGTGTGAAGTGGGAAAGGCTTTGAAACTATTTGGTTCAGTGATATCCAAGTTGATTTATCTTCCAGTACTTGTGAACCTGAGAGTGACTAAAGGTCACCTCTGTGGCTGGCACAGAGTAAAAGTGCTCTTCAGTGCAGGGTCCAAGCCAGGACTGGAAGTGCAGAGGCTGCAGCTGCCACTGGGGAGCTAGGTGCCGCTCTGACCCTACCACCTCCGAGTCCACTCAGATGCTCAGTAATGCAAGTTCTTAGGCCTGACAGGAGCTTTCCAGGGAGAGTTAACTGTAAGGAGTGTGGCATTTTGGGCTTTTTAATCAAGCTTCCGGACTCAAGAGAAAGCATGCAAATATCACGGCTCACAGCTGGTGCAGGGCTAGGGGCTGTTGGGGAAAGCTCCTCTGTGAAGCCAGAGGACTGAAGGCATGGAAAAAACAAACAAGTAGGCAGAACTCCTCACCTTATTTTAGCTTGTTGCTTCTTTCCTCTTCCAGGCTGAAAAGGGAGGAGAACAGGAAGGATGGTAGTAAGCAAATACATATTTTTGGGAGTGTGGAGCTGAGTCATCACTGAAGGATTTTTTTTTTTGAAGCAAGGCTAAATCTTAAGTGTGTCTCAGTTTAAAATGGAATAGCCCTACTTCTTGCCTTTTTATCTTCCTTCCCTCTGCTGTTAGGCTGGTGAATAGATTGACGTTTTTAATCTTTAAATCAGATTGCCATATAAAGGGAAAAAGGTTCTTATTGACTTTGTGGTACTGTTTTAGCCTGGCTCACAGGTTGCAGAGGAGGAAGAGCCTAACTCTGACTTTGTAGCACCTTCATTTCATCCACTGGAACTTCAGAAATCAGTTCTCAGATGATTTCAGGCACCGTGTCATTCACAAACAATGTGTTCTGCTGCTGTCTGTCTGAGTTCTGGAGTAGCATGCTTCCACAGGACCACTTTTGATATGCTGCTGGTAGGGGATTTGGCCAGTCATTTTCCAGTACTTCTTTTCCAAGCTAATATGATTAACTGCCCCAAAAGAGCTCTCATTGTTCCAGTTACTTAAAGTGCAAATTCTCCTTAAAAACCTGCTGAGAAGTTGACTTTAAAACCTTCATCAGTGCTGCCCATCATCTTTCAGACATTGTGGCATATAGCTGGAGTAGAACGTTCCTATTCAGGGTACCCAAACGAGTTCTGAAATAGCAACAGTCAGCTCTCTTGCTTTCCTTCCCTCTCCTCACTGAGATCTGACAAGGTGGGAAGGATGAGACAGAATCGTTTGGGTTGGAAAAGCCCTTTAAGCTCACCCAGTCCAACCATTCTCTAACTCTGCCAAGGCTGGGGCTGAACCCTGGCCCTCAGCACCACAGCTCTTTCAAACACCTTCAGGGATGGACATTCAACCACCTCAATGAGCAGCCTCTGCCAGGCTTTGAGAACCCTTTCAATCAAGAAGTTTCTCCTAATGTCTGACCTGAACCTTTTCTGGGCCACCTTGAAGCCATTTCCTCTCCTGCTGTCTCTTGTTCCAAGGCAGAAGAAAGAAACACCCCCCCCCCCCCAGCTCCAGCCTCCTTTCAGGGAGCTGTAGAGAGCAATGAGGTTTCCCCTCAGCATCCTCTTCTGCAGACTGAACACTCCCAGGCCCTTTGGCTTCCTTGCCATTCTCTGGGCCCTCTCCAGCACTTCAGTATCTTTAATTATGCAGTTCAGCATCATCACCATTGGCCATGTAACCAAATACTTAAAGAATCTTTCCTTAATGAAGGCCAAGTCATGTTGAGGTCTGAATCTGTGAGTTCAGCAGTTTAATTGCATCACTTATTCCCTTGTTTGATCTAGTAGGTAATAAAATGGGCTAGATGGCCTCATTTTTATAAGTATGTAGTGGTGGCTTGGTACAGCTGTGCTTGGCTGGTCACCTCTGCAGAGGCAATACACTCAAATCCCTATAAATACCAATGACAGGAATGTTGGGTGGACAGGATTTCTAGAGGTCATCCAGACAGACCTCTTTCTTGCTCTGATTCTGGAGCTTGTCCAGCCCAGCCTGCTAATAAGGCTTCTGCCACTGCTAAATCAGATCATAGATGTTTGGGGTTTTTAATCTGAGTCTTGAAAGCCATGAAGGCTGAAGGCTGCACAACCCCTCTGGGTGCCCTGTTCCAGTGCAGCCATGCCACCCTTACCAAGAATCGTTCTCTTCATTTGTAGCTGCTGTCCTGTGCTCTGCCAGCTGCCTCTAGTGAGAGCTGGTTGGCAGCACTGGTTTTGTAACCTTCCTCCAAATGGTAGCAGGCTGCTGTTAGATCACCCCTTGCCCTCTGCCCTTCCAGGCTGTGAGCAGCTTCCTCAGCCTCCTCTTGCAGGACGTGAGCTCTGGGCTGCAGCTGAGTTGTGTCTGCCTGGCCCCTCTTTCGTTTTTCAGCATCCCTCTCAAAATCAAGGTCCCCACACTGGGCTCAGTGCTCCAGCAGTAAGCAACCTGCCTTTGCTCTGCAGTCTGCATCATGCAACCAAGTATGCAATTAAATCACTGCAGACATCAGTGAATGTGGATCGTGCTTCATCCATAATTTAAATGAGCAGCTTTTAATTATTTAGGAAAAACTGGGCATTGGATTCCTGCAGGCTGCTCAGAGGCTGCTTGTTGCTGCCCCAGCCCTAGTGCCTCTAGGGAACAAGGGAGATGCCGACCCTGTGCCTGCACAGCATGGGGTTGTGAATGTCCTGTGGCATGTTTTCAACTTTAAACAACCTCTGGAGTCCCACAAGCCCTGTTGCTGCTTAATAAAATGGACTTCTGCTATCAATGTAAGCTCTTTCCACCCCTCTCCTGCAATATAGCAACAGGTTGTCAGTCCCAGCCTGCTGGAGATTTGGGTCAAATTGACAATGGGTGGTTGTGTTATGGAGCTTGGTGTCTGTATCTGCCAGAACACAGGTTTTGGCTGTGGGCTTGTTCCACATTGCTGCAGACCAGTTGAGTGAGGCAGTAGTGCTAAGTCCACTGGATTCCTTGCCATTCCAGAAGGCTTTGGCTGCAAGCAGGCACTCAAACTGCTTAATGGAAAGAGCCCTCAAGATGGAAAGAAGGTGAAAAGTGAAGTGTGCAGCTCCCATACTTCCCACACTGGTGAGGTTGGATTGTGAATAGGTAACCTGTGATGGATGACACTGGGACAGCACTACTAACAGGAGTACAGAGCTTTTCCAACAGACTGCCATGCCTGGTAGCTTGGAAGCTTCTCCAGGAGCAGTTCTGGGGGATATTTTTGCAAGTGTGGTCTGTTTTGGTAAAAGCGAGTGGAGCAGTTGCTGGTGTGTGTTGTGGCAGAACAGACATATGATCCCAGGAGCTGGCCCTGAGCCCCAGCCGGGCACAGGCTTTCCTCCAGCTTAAATAATCATCAGTAACTGCTGATGTCCAGCAGGCTGAGGTGGAGGAGCCTGTGCTCTGTAGCTGTGGGTAAGCCTTCGTCCTTTCCTTGCAGGGTGAAGCCATCCGAGTGCTGGTGACAGGAGCTGCTGGGCAGATCGCCTACTCCCTGCTCTACAGCATTGCCAAGGGAGATGTCTTCGGCAAGGACCAGGTACCTCTGCTGGGCTGGCACTGCTCTGCTGCATGGGCACCACACCATCACACCAGTGTCTGGCTTGGAAAAGACCTTTAAGATCATCCAGTCCAGCCATTCTCTAACTCTACCATGTCCCTCAGCACCACATCTCTGCCTCTTTGAAACACCTCCAGGGATGATGACTCCACCACCTCCCTGGGCAGCCTGTTCTAATCCCTCACCACTCTTGGCAATGAAGAAACTTTTGCTAATATCCAACCTACCCCTCCCCTGGCACAATTTCAGGCAATTTCCCCTCATCCTATCATTTGATACTAGGCAGAAGAGACCAACCCCTACCTGACTTCATCCTCCTTTCAGGGTGTTGTAGAGAGCCACAAGGCCCCCCCCTCAGCCTCCTCTTCTCCAGACACCAACTCCAGTTCCCTCAGCTGCTCCTCACCTGGCCTGGGGGACAATCCCAGCCCTGCTCCTGCTGCCCACACCATTGCTGAGCCAGGTCAGGCTGCTGGTGGCCTCCTTGCCCCCCTGGGCACCCTCTGGCTCATCTCCAGCCAGCTGCCCACCAACACCCCCAGGCCTTTCCCTGCTGGGCACTTTCCAGCGCCTCTGCCCCAAGCCTGCAGCCTTCCTGGGGTTGTTGTAGCCCAAGAGCAGGACCCAGCCCTTGGCCTCGTTGGATCTCCTCCCATTGGTCTCATCCCATGGCTGCAGCCTGTGCAGGTCCCTCTGCAGAGCCTTCCTGCCCTCCAGCAGCTCCACACTGCCTCCCAGCTCAGTGCCATCTGCAAACTGACTGAGGGGGCCTGGATCTCCACTCTCTGGGCCCTGCCATCCAGCCAGTGTTTTACCCAGCAAAGTGTCTACCCCTCCAAGCCCTGAGCTACAACACAAGCTGTGTGAACACATCCTGAGTTCAGGCACCAGTTGGTTCACACTAAATTATTTCTATCTTTATAGCCTCTTATTCTTGTGCTGCTGGATATCACCCCCATGATGACAGTGCTGGAGGGTGTAGTGATGGAGCTGCAGGACTGTGCTCTTCCACTGCTGAGAGGTGAGCAAAGGCATTGTTCTTATTCCTAGAGGTGTTCTGCTGCAGCTGCTTCATTGATAACAGAGTCTCTGTAGCTGGCAGGAAGTTAAGCAAAAAAACAAACCCATCCCAAACTAGATGATCCTTTCTTGGTTTTGTGTTTCATGAAGATCATTTAACTTGGGCTGTAAGCTGGGAAGAATGGCATCACATGGGGTTTGTGTGAATCACAGAAAGCATCTGGCTGGAAGAGGCCTCCAAGCTCATCCAGTCCAGCCCTCCAGCCGGCACTGCAGGGTCACCACCAAACCATGTCCCTAAGCACAGCTCCACAGGCTGCTGGAACACCCCCAGGGATGGGGACTGCAGCACTGCCCTGGGCAGACCATTCCAAGCTCTGAGATCCCTTTCAGTGCAGAAATATTTCCTGAGCTCCAGCCTGAGCCTCCCCTAGCACACCTTGGAACCATTTCCTCTGCTCCTGTCTCTTGCTACCAAGGAGCAGAGGCTGTCCCCTCCTCACTCCAACCTCCCTTCAGGGAGCTGGAGAGAGCAATGAGGTCTCCCTCAGCCTCCTCTTCTCCAGCCTGCACACCCCCAGCTCCCTCAGCCCCTCCTCCATCCTAGGGGCTCCAGGCCCTTCTCCAACCTCCCTGCCCTGCTCTGGACAGGCTCCAGCCCCTCAATGTCCTTCCTGCAGTGAGGGCCCAGAGCTGAGCACAGCACTCGAGGTGTGGCCTCCCCAGTGCTGAGCACAGGGGGATGGGCACCTCCTGGCCCTGCTGCCCACCCTGCTTCTGACCCAAGCCAGGAGGCCTTTGGCTTTCTTGGCCACTGCTGGCTTATGGTCAGTAACTGTCAACCAACACCCCCAGGTCCACCTCTGAGTTGGAGTTTTCCAACCACACATCCCCAAGTCTGTAGCTCACCATGGGGCTGTTGTGACTCAGGTGCAGGACCTGGCACTTGGCCTTGTTGAACTTCACCCAGTGAGCCCTGGCCCATGGGTCTGACCTGTCCAGGTCCTGCTGCAAAGCCTCCCTACCCTCTAGCAGATGGACACCCAGGTTGGGGTCATCTGCAGACTTACTGAGAGTGCCTCAGTGCCCTCACCCAGATCGTTGATAAAGAAGAATTTCCTGTGCAGGTACCTGAGGTTTAGTTTGTATCATCTAATCCCAGGTTGTCAGCATGGGCAACAAAAGGTCAGGAACTTTTGCCTGTGTGCATTGTGTTGTGGCCTGGTAGTAAGATGAGAAAGGGTCTTTAGATGTGCTGGCATAGCACACAACACAGACTCTAGGCTTCAGACATGCCTTCTGCCTCAGACACCTAGTGAAAAGTCACTCATCCAGTCGTGTGAACAAGGTGAGTTCTGAGCAGGAGAAAGGCAGCCAGTGGATGCTACTGTAGCTATTGCAGTACTTCAGAAATGGGGAGCTGCCAGCTCTTGCACAAATCAAAGCTTCTTTAGGTTATACTGTTAAAGGGAGAGCAATCACAGAATCATTTGGGTTGGGAAAGCCCTTTAGGATCCTCCAGCCCAACCATTCTCTAACTTTGCCAAGGCTGGGGCTGAGCCATGGCCCTCAGCACCACAGCTCTGCCTCTTTCAAACACCTCCAGGGATGGGCATTCAGCCATCTCCCTGGGCAGCCTCTGCTAGGCTGTGAGAACCCTTTCAGTCAAGAAGATTCTTCTCATGTCCAACCTGAACCTGCCCTGGTGCAACCTGAAAACTTCAAATGGAAGTTTCTGTAGCGTTAAGAATCGGTGTCTGAAAGGGAAGCACAGCCTGTCTGGGTGAGTAGCATGCATAGGTACATGGCAGGAGACACACCCTGTGACACAGATCTCTCCTTGTTCCCAGCAGCTGTGAAGCTTTCGCTGAATGTTTGTGGATAAACACTTCTCAACAACCCCTTTCTGATCTGTGGAGTTGAGGCCAAATGGCCATATTTGTGTTTGTACAGGGCAAAAGTGGTGGTGGTATCAGATCTACTTCTATCCTATTCATGCCACCAGTGTTTCTCTTCTGTAGATGATTTTTTTTTCTTCTTCATTTCCTTTCTTTTAGAGGTCGTTCCAACAGACAAGGAGGAAGTGGCGTTCAAAGACCTCGACGTAGCAATTCTGGTTGGCTCCATGCCCAGGAGAGAGGGCATGGAGAGGAAGGATTTACTCAAAGCAAATGTGAAAATTTTCAAGTCTCAGGGTGCAGCCTTGGACAAGTATGCCAAAAAAACTGTCAAGGTGAATATAGACACTGAATTTAAGGAGTTAACTCTCTGAGGTCTATAGAGATGGAAATATGTTGCAGAACGCTGTTGGGCAAGGAGGAGCCTCTTCAGGGCAGGCATTGCTCTCCCTAAGCCCTAGAAAATCCAGCCCAGTCAAGGGTTGATGAGATAATGTCTTAACCAGAGTGATGAGGTAGTCCTGAGCTTGTGAGAAAGGTGAGTCTGCTGTTCTGTGGCTCAAGTCCACACATGCTCTGAACTGGCCACCACTAATTCTGAGAACACAAAAAAAAAAAAAAAAGGAAAAAAAGTATTTAAAAGAACTAAAAAAGCAGTCTGCTGCCCATTCTCTCTCTGCTCTGGGAAAATTAAATGCTCTGCAGGCAGCTGCCTACTTCACACCCATCTGAAGCTTGATCATGATGGCCCTTTGCTGTGGCACTGACCTGGAGCTGCGGCCACACGACCAAATGGGCTTCATCTGGGTTGTTTGCCTCTTGGTCCTTGGAAGCTTTTAATTGTTGCCTCTCAGATTCCTTCAGCACAGTTAATGGGATCATGTGGCTGCTCTCCTACTGCTCTTAATCTCAGCCCCAGACTCCAACTGTGCTTTGTAACTGAGTTTTTAATGCCTGCTTCCTCTGCTGATGAACTTCCTACTGCTTCTAAAGCCTTGTTTGCATCTTTGGACAGCTGGAATGCAAACCATCAATGTAACTATTGCAGAGTGATGGAAAAGGGACTCAGCTCCCTTTCAAAGGGAGAGTGGCAGATTAGCTCCTGTGTTTGAGAGTATGTAGAGCTTGACATTAATCATTGGAGGCACATTAATAGATGAAAGATTAATAAAAATCAGCTTTCCATAGTAATAAATTGTTCTAAGTTCAGGCAGCATTTCACTTCTACCTGCCTATGAGCAGTGAGATAAGTTAACTGCTCTGGCTTTCTTGATTAGAAAGCAGTTGGATAAAGCAGTGGCAGCCAGTCTAGAGAGTGTTTAAAGGTGATGGTGAATTCAGTGTGTATGGATCTTGCTTTCCCTGGATCCATTAGCATGAGAGTTCAAGCCAGGCTGTGGGTCAGTGTGCAGATGTGCCCAGGAGTCTTGTTCCCTGCCAGGTGTGAATGTCAGAGTACAGAAAATATCTGGCTAGAAATGATTCTTCTGTGCACTTTTTAGAAGACAGTGCAGACAGAACAGTCTTGTGAAGACACCCAAGAGATGAGAAAGTTGAACTCTTTGGTAGCTTCCTTGAAAGCAAAGGCCTGGAGGGAGTTGTTCTGCAAAAAGAGCTTCTTCATCTTTCCACGTCCCCTTTTTTGTTTCCAGGTTGTGGTAGTGGGGAACCCAGCAAATACCAACTGCCTGATTGCATCCAAGTCAGCCCCCTCGATACCAAAGGAGAACTTCAGCTGCTTAACTCGATTGGATCACAACAGAGCCAAATCTCAGGTAAGACAGGCACCATTCCCAGCACAATCCTTCCACTAAGCATGAACACAGCAATGCTGTCAACCAAGCCTCTGAATTGAGGAGCTGAAGTTAATAGAGTGGACATCTTTAATTTCCCATCAGATTGCTATGAAGCTTGGTGTGACTGCTAATGATGTGAAGAATGTCATCATCTGGGGCAACCACTCCTCCACCCAGTACCCAGATGTTAACCATGCAAAGGTAAACCTGAAAGGAAAGGAAGTTGGAGTTTATGAAGCTATAAAAGATGACAGCTGGCTGAAGGGAGACTTTATCCTGGTAAGATCTTGTTTCTTTGAAATGGTCAGTCTGTGCTTCTGCTTTTCCTAATCTCATACGAAATCATGAACTGTAGTTGACTACCTTAGGGAAGCAGCTCTGCCTCACTGGAGTAAGGCATCATGGAATCATTTTGGTGGGAAAAGCCCTTCAAGATCCTCCAGCCCAACCATTCTCTAACTCTGCCAAGACTGGGACTAAGCCATGGCCCTCAGCACCACATCTCTGCCTCTTTCAAACACCTCCAGGGATGGGCATTCAACCACCTCCCTGGGCAGCCTCTGCCAGGCTTTGAGAGCCCTTTCAGGCAAGAAGTTACTTCTGATGTCCAACCTGAACCTCCCCTGAGCCAACTTGAAGCCATTTCCTCTCCTGCTGTCACCTGTTCCTAGGGAGCAGAGCCCAACCCCCACCTGGCTCCAGCCTTCTCTCAGGGAGCTGTAGAGAGCAATGAGGTCTCCCCTGAGTCTCCTCTTCTCCACACTAAACACCCCCAGCTCCCTCAGCTGCTCCTCCCCAGCCCTCTTCTCCAGACCCTTCCCCAGCTTCCTTGTCCTTCTCTGGACCTGCTCCAGCCCCTCAATGACCCTCATTCAGTGAGGGTCCCAAAACTGCCCCCAGCACTCCAGGTGTGGCCTCCCTAAAGCTGAGAAGTGCAGCAGTGCTGGAAAGTCACCTGCAGATAGCTTGTATGGGTCAGTCATTTTGCTTGAAAACCTTAAGGCTCTATGAAACCCCTCTGCAAATCCATTTGGAGTGCTGAAATGATGTAGCAAACCCAGTGCTGATGGTAGCTCAGGTGCAGGCTACCTGACAGGCACCACTGCTGCTTCCCCAGAGTGACTCTTGGGCAGCTGTGTGGATGCAGTGTGGTGATCTTCCATTTGCTCCTACCCAGAAAGGCCCACAGGCCTGTCCTGCACATGTGTGTGCCTGCCAAGTAGCTCAGCTCTGCTTGGTGTTGCAGTGCTCCTGGCATGCTGAGAAGCAGGTCAGTCATCAGCAACAGCCTAGAGGGAAACTCTCAGCAAGTTTGCTGATGATACCAAACTGGGAGGAGTGGCTCACACCCCCTCAGGCTGTGCTGCCCGACAGACCTGAACAGGCTGCACCTCAAAGAAGACGTGAGGAGGAACAACCTCCTGCAGAAGGACAGTCAAGGGATTGACCTCCTGGAAAGCAGCTCTGGGAGAAGGACTTGGGATTGCTGGTAGACAAGTTCACCATGAGCCAGCAATGTGTCCTTGTGGCCAAGAAGACCAACAATATTCTGGGGTGCACTAAGAAAAGTGTGGCCAGCAGGTAAAGGAAGGTTTTTCTCCCCCCCTACTCTGCCCTGGTGAGACCACACGCTGGAGCACTGTGTCCAGTTCTGGGCTTCCCAGTTCAAGGACAAGGATCTACTGGAGAGAGTCCAGCAGAGAGCTCCTGAGCTGCTGAGGGCACTGAACATCACCTTGTGAGGAGAGGGTGAGAGCCCTGGGGCTGCTTAGCCTGGGGAAGAGCAGCCTGAAGGGGAGCTCAACAATGCTCAGCAAGAGCTGAAGGGTTAGGGTCAGGAGGCTGGAGCCAGACTCTTCCCAGTGGTGTCCAGGGACAGGACAAGGGGCAGTAGACACAGACTGGAACCCAGGAGGTGCCTCCTGAGCAGAAGGGGAAAATTCCTCCTGGATGTGTTCCTGTGTGGTTCACTCTGGGTGCACCTGCTCTAGCAGGGAGGTTGGACTGGATGCTCTCCAGAGGTCCCTTCTAGCCCCTGGCATTCTGTGATTCCATGAGTGACTATCTCTTAAGCAAAGCACCTCCAGTTTGGCAGTGAAGATGTGCTTTGTCCTGCCTTCCCTTTGGGTATAGCTTATTGCAGTCCATACTCCTGGCTGCAGAATCAATAATTGTATGCTGGCAAAGGTCATCAGACAAAGTGTCAGCAGAAGCATGGCCTTGGCCTTGACCCTGCTGTTCACTGGGTGGCCAAGGTTTGGCCTTCTAGATACATTGCAGTGCTGGTCTGTGCTAAGATGCTTTGCCTAAGGGGAGATTTCATAATTCATCTCTCTAGCCTAGAGATGGTTGGCATGCAGCCTTCCTAAAACTTAGTCCATGAACAAAAAGTGCAATTCTGAAGTACAAAAGTTCTGAACATAAACTTGACTGTAGGGAGATGTCTTGAGAGAGTCACAGAAACACACACTGATGAGGGTTGGAAAGGAACCTCTGGAGATCATCTAGTCCTGCTGGAGCAGGATCACCCAGGGTAAATCACACAGGACATTCCCAGGTGGGTTTGGAATGCCTCCAGAGATGGAGACTCCATTTAAACTTCATGTACATCTTCAGGAATTAAGTTTCTGTGTTAAATATTGTAGGTCTGAGACCAGAATCACAGCCTGGTAGGGGTTGAAGGGACCTCTGAAGGTCGTCTAGTCCAACCTCCCAGCTAGAGCAGGGTCAGCCATTCAGTCACACAGAAGCATGTGCAGGCGGGCTTGGAATGCCTGCAGAGATGCACAGCAGCAAGGAGTTCATCTTGGTGTTATCAGCAAACCCCACTGGTTCCCAGTGCTGCCTGGGACACCTGTTCCTAGTGACAGACCTGGAGTCTCCCAGTGCTACAAGCTTGAACCACCTGATTGGTGTGAAAGAAGTAAGGGGCTGCTGGCTGTAGAGCAGGTACTAAGGAACAAGGCAGCCTCTGAAGTGCTGCATTGTCTCTTGCCTGGGCAAACCTTGCAGCTGGTGTTTGTTGGATGCCCTGCTGTGGTCGCTGAGTGGCAGCTATGCCTGGAGTGCTGAGCTGCAGGCTTTGGAAGGTGGGCTGGCCTCAGCCAGGGTAGCAGTGTTCGAGGCAAGCCAGGGTGGTGCTGCTTGACAATCTGGGGTGTTCTTGTGCATTGCAGACTGTTCAGCAACGTGGAGCAGCTGTGATCAAGGCTCGGAAGCTGTCCAGTGCCATGTCAGCTGCTAAAGCTATCTGTGATCACGTCAGGGACATCTGGTTTGGCACTCCTGCAGTAAGCTCTTACTCTCCAGACACCGACTGCTTGATGCCGCGGTGCTTAGCCTCGGTCTGGGGGTGTGGGGAGGGGCAGGAATGTTTTTCTGCAGTCAAGTGTGTCACTGGAGATGAAAATGGAGATTTGGCTTGCTCCTAGCAGTGGCAGAGGTACTTATCCTTTCCTCTTCTGCCTCCCAGGGGGAGTTTGTTTCCATGGGAGTCATTTCGGATGGCAATTCCTACGGTGTTCCTGAGGACCTGCTGTACTCGTTCCCTGTGGTGATCAAGGTAAGCAGTCCTGGCTGAGCTGGCCCAGGAGCCCCTTAGCACCTGAGCTCTCCAGGTGGGGCTGCAAGGGCTGGCATGCAGGGCTGTGAGCAACCTTTCAGTCAGGGCCATTCCTGTTGGTTGTGTGCTTGATCTGGACCCAAAGTTAGCTTCCATGTGGCAGCTGCTGTGTGGAGCACCCCAGGCTGTGCAAAGGCTGAGATCCCTCAGCCTCGGAGCCTGGGGGGCCCGGGCCTATGATGCAGGCAGAGTCCTGCAGTGGTTCTCTTCCTTCTGCAGCTGGGTATGGCTGTGCCTGTCCCCCTCTGTTGCAGCCATGTGCTCAAGGACAGCTGGTTTGCTTTTCCTTGATCCAGCATGGATTCTCTTGCCCAAGGAGGTGGTGGAGTCACCATCCCTGGAAGGATTTAAAAGCTGCCTGGATGTGGCGCTGAAGGACATGGTACAGTGGTAGTGGCTCATCAGCAGTGGTAGGACTGTGAGCTCTGGGTGAGTGGTTGGATTTGATCTCAGAGGTCTCTTCTACCCTCATCAGCTCTATGGTTGTATGATTAACTCACACCTGACGTGTTCTTTAAGGCCATGAACTTTGTTCCTCACGCTGTGCAGTTTGCTTCACGCCAGGGGAACGCGGCCTGTTCTCACATGAAGGGCTTCTTGTTTGGCTTCCACAGGACAAGACCTGGAAGTTTGTGGAGGGGCTTCCCATTAATGATTTTTCTCGTGAGAAGATGGATCTGACTGCAAAGGAGCTGACTGAAGAGAAGGAGACTGCTGTGGAGTTCCTCTCGAGTGCATGACTATATGATGGAGACAGAAAAAATCACTTGGGAGCAGCAGAGTCCAAAAGCCGTCTCTGAGTCTGCTACCGAGCAGTGCTGCTGCCCCAAGCCAGCTGCCCGTGGCCATCCTACATTTTCAAGTCATTGCTTACTGGTACTGTCGTGCCTGTTGAGTTCTTAGCACAAAGGTTATGCTAGAAGTAAGACTAGTTTGTTGACCAAACTCTGTTCAGTGCTAGTTGCTTTCTGTTGTATGGTACAGGATAATTGTTTGCCTTGGCTCCTAACGCACAATCTGAGGCACTGCTGAAACCCCTTCTAGTCTGTGATCACTTCAGCATTCTCTGGCTCAGCTGTGAATGCAATCAGAATGCCAGTAGGTCTTCTCCAGCCAGGAGCTCAGTGACTCAGGTCCATACTGTTCACTCTGGTTATGCTCGCAGTGTTTGTCAATAGCAATATTAAAAGAGGCTTAATCACTTGGTGGCTAAGAGCAGTGTGGGGTGCTTCATTTGCATGTGTTAGCTGCAATGCTGGCAGGGTCTAAACTCCAAAGGCCTGTTTGAAGAAGCTGAGGGGAAGGAAGCTTTAAGGAGCTTCATTGCTGGCATTTCCACCTGTCTCTCCCAGGCAAAACTGCTTCATGTCAACAGCAGAAACAAGAGCCTACAGGCAGATTTGTCCTCCACCACTACTCCTCCAGGGCAGTAACTCAAGACTCTTTACAGTGGAGCTCCAAAATCTTTCTTTGCCCAGGAGAGAAACACTCTCTTAAGACCACCCAAGGGTAATGTGTTTGCTTTACAATTTTCCTAGTGCAGGCAGATACAGCTTCTGGAAGAATGAAATACAGAATGACAGAATGGTTTGGGTTGGAAAAGCCCTGTAAGGTCATCCAGCCCAGCCATTCTCTAGCTCTGCCAAGGCTGGGGCTAAGCCATGGCCCTCAGCACCACAGCTCTTTCAAAATACCTCCAGGGATGGGCATTCAACCACCTCCCTAGGCAGCTCTGCCAGGCTTTGAGAACCCTTTCAGTCAAGAAGTTTCTTCTCATCTCCAACCTAAAACTCCCCTGGTGCAACTTGAGGCCATTTCCTCTCCTCCTGTCATTTCTTCCTAGGGAGAAGAGTCTGCCCCCATTGGGCTCCAGCCTCCTCTCAGAGAGCTGTAGAGAGCAATGAGGTCTCCTCTCAGCCTCTTCCAGACTAAACCCCCAGCTCCCTCAGCTGCTCCTCCCCTTCCAGTGAGGGTCCCAAAGCTGCCCCCAGCACTCCAGGTGTGGCCTCCCCAGTGCTGAGTGCAGGAGGACAATCCTTGCCCTGCTCCTGCTGCCCACACCATTGCTGAGCCAAGCCAGGCTGCTGGTGGCCTCCTTGCCCACCTGGGCACCCTCTGGCTCATCTCCAGCCAGCTGCCCACCAACACCCCCAGGCCTTTCTCTGCTGGGCACTTTCCAGCCCCTCTGCCCCAAGCCTGCAGCCTTCCTGGGGTTGTTGTGGCCCAAATGCAGGACCCAGCCCTTGGCCTTGTTGGATCTCCTCCCATTGGCCTCAGCCATGGATGCAGCCTGTGCAGGTCCCTCTGCAGAGCCTTCCTGCCCTCCAGCAGCTCCACACTCACTCCCAGCTCAGTGCCATCTGTTTCCTAAGCACCTTCAATACTTCTCTGTCCCATTTGCAGAGATCAAACTCTGCCAGTTATGGGATGTTTTTCTGGTACACAGTCAGTGCTCAGATGCTGTCTGCCCTCTTCCAACATCAATGTTTCTGCCTGGTGGTAAAGTGAATGTTGAGTCTGTCCTACCTAGAGCCAGCTCCTTTCCCTGTTGTTATCTTTAAAATGAAGATGGCAGAAGGGGAACTGTCTTGAGGAAAACTGAACTGCAGGGGTAGCTGCATGGTTTCTTTGAGGGCTTGTCAACTAGAATCTAAACCAGCAAAGGTCAGTAGGTTTGTTCGTAAGCCTTCTCTCAGCACAGCTGCAGCTGTGAAGTGCAGTGGCAGCAGTGCAGCCTCAGACAAGAAGCACAGACACCACAATTTTTCCACTCTTGTTCTCATTCCTGTGAATCCCCTGGAGACACGGTAAGGAAATTCCCTCCGTCTGTCTTTCATGGCAGTTTGGGGACTGGCAGAATCAGGGATGGAAGGGAAGCTGCCAGTGTGATGCCTTCCTTCTGGTGTCCCACACAAAGTCAGTCAAATCTCATTTCATCATCAGCCCAGAGACCAAAGGAATTAACTGCAGGGATTGCCCTGCTGCAGCTGATTTGGAAACGCTGTGTGTGCCAGGGAGCTCCCAGCAGCTGGCTGCAGCTCACACTGAGTGCAGACCACACAGCACTGCCTGAAAACCACACGTGGGCTTGGCTCAGTCCTGCTGGTGGCAGTGTTTTGTGTCACACCTCCAGGAGCACCACAACAATGACAGGAAGCCTTAGAAAAATACATCTGAGAAGCCCTTTGGCTCTGCTCTGCTGAGACCCCACCACCAATCCTGCCTCCAGGTCTGGTGTCCCCAGCAGAAGAAGGACACAGAGCTGCTGGAGTGAGGCCAGAGGATGATCCAAAGGTTGGAGCAGCTCTGCTGTGAGGCCAGGCTGAGGGAGCTGGAGGTGTTCAGCCTGGAGAAGAGAAGGCTCCAGGGGGACCTTAGAGCTGCATTCCACTACCTGAAGGGATCCTGCAGGAAGGCTGCAGAGAGACTTTTGCTGAGGGTGTCTGGAGACAGGCCAACGGGGGATGGTTTGAAGCTGAGGCAGAGCAGGGTTAGAGTGGAGCTGAGGAAGAAGTTCTTCAGTGTGAGGGTGGTGAGACTCTGGCACAGGCTGCCCAGGGAGGCTGTGGCTGCAGCTGCCTCCTCCCTGGAGGTGTTGAAGGCCAGGTTGGATGAGGCCTTGAGCAGCTGAGTCTAGCTGAGAGGTGTCCCTGGGCATGGCAGGGGTTGGAGTAGATGAGCTGTGAAGTCCCTTCCAACCTGAGCCATTCTCTGATGATAATCTGGCTTCTCGAGGTTGGGGGTTTTGATTCTGTTTATTTTAAAGCAGCCTACTCCAGGAGCCATCACACTTCTGTAAAGGGATGGTTGGAACCGATCAAGGAGATGCCAAAGACGAAGCAGCCCCCCAAACCTTAAGGACCAGTGCCATGAAGAAAAAGAGGCTATAGTTATTGGAGACTCTCTCTTGAGGGGAACAGAGGGACCCATATGTCGTCCCGACCCATCCCATAGGGAGGTGTGCTGCCTACCTGGGGCCCGGGTGAGGGACATCACCCAAAGGTTACCTAAACTAATCCAGCCCTCTGACTATTACCCATTGCTGGTAATCCAGGCTGGAAGTGAAGAAATTGAAAAGAGCAGCACCAGGAAGATTAAAAAGGAATTTAAGGCCCTTGGGAAATCGATTGACGGGGCAGGAGCTCAAGTGGTGTTCTGCTCAGTTCCCTCAGCAGCTGTGGTGTACACTGAGAGGAACAGGAAAACCCACACCATCAACAGTTGGCTTAGGAGATGGTGCCAGCAGCGGAATTTTGGCTTCTTTGATCACGGGGCAACTCTTACTGCACCCGCCCTGCTGGACCAAGTTGGGTTGAATTTATCTAGAAAGGGTAAGAGGGTGCTGGCACTGGGGTTGGCACGACTCATTGGGAGGGCTTTAAACTAGGTCTGAAGGGGGTGGGTGAGGAAACCAGTCTCCCTGGAGAGGAGGGAGGACCACATAAACTGGTGAAATCAGCAGCCCAGCTGAAGTGCATGTACACCAATGCACACAGTGTGGGCAACAAACAAGAGGAACTGGAACTCTTGGTTCACCAGGAGAACTATGATGTAGTTGCCATCACAGAAACATGGTGGGACGATTCTCACAATTGGAGTACCGCACTGGGGGGTTATAAGCTCTTTAGGAGAGACAGGCAAGGGAGAAGAGGAGGAGGGGTGGCCCTGTATATTAGGGAATCCTTTGATGCCTCAGAACTTGAGGTTGCAGAAGAAAGGGTTGAATGCTTGTGGGTTAAAATCAGAGGGAGGCCGCACAAAACTGACATCCTGGTTGGAGTCTGTTATAGACCACCCAACCAGGACGAGGAGGCCGATGAGATATTCTATAAGCAGCTGGAAGCTGTCTCAAGATCATCAGACCTTGTCCTTGTGGGGGACTTTAACCTACCAGACATCTGCTGGGAACTTAATTCAGCAGAGAGGAGACAGTCCAGAAGGTTCCTAGAGTGCATGGATGACAGCTTCCTGATGCAGCTCTTAGGTGAACCTACCAGGGGTAAGGCTCTGCTTGATCTGCTGTTCTCAAATAGAGAAGGGCTGGTAGGAGATGTGATGGTTGGAGGCTGTCTAGGGTGCAGCGACCATGAGATAGTGGAGTTTTCAATATGCAGGGAAATAGGGAGGAGCAGTAACAGAACCCTCACTTTGGACTTTCAGAGGGCAAACTCCAGATTGTTCAGGCAACTTATTCGGAAAGTTCCCTGGGTAACAGCCGTTAAGAACAAAGGGGTCCAGGATGGTTGGACCTACTTCAAACAGGAGCTCCTAAAGGCACAGGAACTGGCAGTTCCCACATGCCGTAAGACGAGCCGGCGGGGAAGACGACCGGCCTGGATGAGCAAGCAGCTCCTGAAGGATTTAAGGGAAAAAAAGAGGGTTTATCGCCTTTGGAAAGGGGGAGAGGCAACTAGTGATATGTTTAAGGATGTTGCTAGATCATGTAGGAGAAAAATTAGAGAGGCAAAAGCACAGTTAGAAATTAAACTGGCTGCTTCCGTGAAGGATAACAAAAAGCATTTTTATAAATATATTAATGCTAAAAAGAGGGGCAAGAGGAGCCTCCACTCTTTATTGGACGTGGAGGGTAACATTGTAACTAAGGATGAGGAGAAGGCTGAGATTCTAAATACCTTCTTTGCCTCCATTTTCAACAGTAAGGCAGGAGGACTTCAGGATAACTGGCCTCCTGAGCTGGTCGATGGGGTCAAGGAGCAGTGTTGTACTCCTGAAATCCATGTGGAATTAGTTCGAGACTTGTTGAGTCACTTGGATATTCACAAGTCCGTGGGACCTGATGGGATTCATCCTAGGGTGCTGAAAGAGATGGCAGATGAGCTGGCCAAGCCTCTCTCCATCATTTTCCACCAGTCCTGGCTCACTGGAGAGGTCCCAGAAGACTGGAAACTGGCCAATGTGACGCCCATCCACAAGAAGGGACGGACAGAAGAACCTGGGAACTACAGGCCTGTCAGCTTGACCTCAGTGCCAGGGAAAATCATGGAGCAGATTGTCTTGGGGGCAATCACTGCGCACCTGAAGGATGGCCAAGGAATCAGGCCCAGCCAACATGGATTTAGGAAGGGCAGGTCCTGCCTCACCAACCTGATCTCCTTCTATGATCAGGTGACCAGCCTGGTGGACGTGGGAAAGGCTGTGGATGTAGTCTACCTGGACTTCAGCAAGGCCTTTGACACTGTCCCCCACAGCAAACTCCTGGCCAAACTGGCAGCCTGTGGCTTGGACAGCAGCACTCTGCGCTGGGTTAGGAACTGGCTGGAGGGCCGAGCCCAGAGAGTGGTGGTGAATGGTGCCACATCCAGCTGGCAGCCTGTCACTAGTGGTGTCCCCCAGGGATCAGTGCTGGGCCCCATCCTGTTCAATATCTTTATTGATGATCTGGACGAGGGGATTGAGTCCATTATCAGTAAATTTGCAGACAACACCAAGCTGGGAGCAGGTGTTGATCTGTTAGAAGGTAGAAGGGCTCTGCAGAGGGACCTTGACAGGCTGGACAGATGGGCAGAGTCCAACAGGATGGCATTCAACAAGTCCAAGTGCCGGGTGCTGCACTTTGGCCACAACAACCCCATGCAGAGCTACAGGCTGGGGTCAGAGTGGCTGGAGAGCAGCCAGGCAGAAAGGGACCTGGGGGTACTGGTTGACAGCCGCCTGAACATGAGCCAGCAGTGTGCCCAGGTGGCCAAGAGAGCCAATGGCATCCTGGCCTGCATCAGGCATAGTGTGGCCAGCAGGAGCAGGGAGGTCATTGTACCCCTGTACACAGCACTGGTTAGGCCACACCTTGAGTACTGTGTCCAGTTCTGGGCCCCTCAGTTTAGGAAAGATGTTGAATTGCTGGAGCATGTCCAGAGAAGGGCAACGAGGCTGGGGAGAGGCCTTGAGCACAAGCCCTGTGAGGAGAGGCTGAGGGAGCTAGGGGTGTTTAGCCTGGAGAAGAGGAGGCTCAGGGCAGACCTCATTGCTGTCTACAACTACCTGAAGGGAGGTTGTAGCCAGGAGGGGGTTGGTCTCTTCTCCCAGGCAACCAGCACCAGAACAAGAGGACACAGTCTCAAGCTGCGCCAGGGGAGGTTTGGGCTGGAGGTGAGGAGAAAGTTCTTCACAGAGAGAGTGGTTGGCCATTGGAATGGGCTGCCCAGGGAGGTGGTGGAGTCACCATCCCTGGAGGTGTTCAAGAGGGGACTGGACGTGGCACTTGCTGACATGGTTTAGTAGTCATGAGTTCTCAGGTGACAGGTTGGACTTTGATGATCCTTGAGGTCTTTTCCAACCTTATTGATTCTGTGATTCTGTTATTGTTTTTATTTTTAGTTATTCACCTGGATTTGGTGTAGGGAGGACATAAATTTCATCATGGACATCAGATAGAGGCTTTCAATCAGAAGGGATGCAGGGTGCAGGTGACAGAAGCCTCTCTCTCTCTCTCTCTCTCTCTCTCTCTCCTGGATGCGTCCTGGGCTTACAACGCTGGCTTTCTGCATCAGCCTCCAATGCAGGTTCCTCAAGCAGCTCGGGGAGCTGGCTTCTTTCCATGTTGCAGAGGCCACTAGTATGCTTGCATGTGGGAGTGAGAAGACTTAGGGGCTTCGAGCTTCCATAGCTTGACCAAAGCAAGAGAAAGCAAAAGGAGAGAGCAAATTGGTAAACAAGTGGGGAATACTTATAGATCTCTCGAGGCTGGATCTGACCAATGGGCACACTTGTCAACAACCTGCTTTAGCCTATAGAAAGGGTGAAGCTAGAATTATGCCCTTAGATGGAAAGAGCATGAGCATGCCATGCGATGGGTGCATGGAGTTGTTTACCCCTTAAGGAGACTGGTTGGCACCTGGGCCTTTGTCTCCCTTCCTGAAAGAAGGGTGGAAAGGGGGCACTTGCCAAACACATTGGGACAAGTTTGCTGGTATTTGGGGGCATAATTCTGGGCATAGGGTGCTTTCACCACACCCTCACCACCTACCCATGCCACCCTTCCTTTCCTCACGTTCCTTCACCATGGGCATGGCAGCAGGACAGGTCTGCCCCAGGTGTGGTGCAAAGCCCAGGAGGCCACACGGCCCCGGGGGTGTCTCTGCAGTGTCACCACCACAGCGAGGCCAGGTGCCTTCCCAAGGCTGCACCATCAGGTTCCTCATTCCCCACACACCCCAGACACCAGTTGCCCACTCTCACCCCACAGCTGCTCTCCTGTTTTCTTCTTGGTTTAATCCTAGAAACTCTTCAAGCAAATTGGCTTTTCAGCCTGCAGCAGCAGCAGCAGCAGTGTGATTCTTCTGTGGTAGAGGTACAGTGAGTCCAGTGGGGGCCTGGAGGTCAGCATCAGGGTGCAGCTAAAGCCTGTTGATTTCAAGTTTTTATCCATCACTCTGAACCTGATAATGTCCTCTCCACTCCAACCCATTTCCAGCATTCCTAGATTCCTTAAATAAATCACCAAGGTGTTTGCATGACATTTCCATGCATGTTCAGAGAGGTGGATGAAGCAGACACACAGCTGGAAACCACCATGCTCCTTCTCCTATACCTCCAAGGTCCTGCAGTCCTTTAGCGCCACTTGCAGACCTCAGAAGTTACCACAAATTGCCAGTGAGGTAGGAAACCTCCAAGGGCTCAGCAGAGCACACGGCTTCCTTCTGATCCACTGCCACCTACTGAAAGAAGGGAAACTTAAGAGAACAGAGCACTAAAGAGAACAGACCAGTTAAGGTCACCTCCCCACATCAGAAAGTGGCACCTAAGAAAGGGCAGGAAGGGTTCAAGCCCAGGCACAATGGCCATTCAAATGGCACAACAGCCAGCCTGACTCCAACCCCCTGCCATGGGCAGGGACACCTCCCCCCAGCCCAGCTTGCTCAAGGCCTCATCCAGCCTGGCCTTGAACACCTCCAGGCAGGAGGCAGCCACAGCCTCCCTGGGCAACCTGTGCCAGTGTCTCACCACCTTCACTGTCAAGAATTTCTTCCTCATCTCCAGTCTCAATATCCCCTCTCCCAGCTCAAAGCCATTGTCCCTCATCTTGTCACTCCCAGCCCTTGTCAAAAGTCCCTCCCCAGCTTTTCTGGAGCCCCTTCAGGTACTAGCAGGCTGCTCTAAGTTCTCCCTGGAGCCTTCTCTTCTCCAGGCCGCAAATCAAAGTGGGGCTGCAGGCAGAATATTGAGGGTTGCTCTTCCAGAAGGATAAGATGCTCCCTGGAATAGCTGCAGTCCTCACAGGAGTTTTGAACACATACAGGGGAACTGAAAGCAAAACCAACATTTCCCCCTCGGTGCCCAGTGGACAAGGGCTGGAGTAATCACCTTCAGTGTCAAGTGCCCATCAGCAGACAGCCTGTGTCCTGCTCTGGTGTCCATTCTCTCAGGCCTCAGGAGCCATTTCCCACAGCTGTGTGTTTTAAAGCCTCAGCCATTCACCAGCAGTGGCTCCATGGCCTTAGCAGCCAGCACCAGGCACATTTGCTGGGTGGCTGTGGCACTGCCCATGTTGGAAGGGACCTCGGGAGGTCTCTTGTCTACCTCCTGCTCAGAGCAAGGCTGACAGCAAGATCAGAGCAGGTTGCTCAGGGCTTTGTGCTGTCAGGTCTTGAAATGAAGGATGGACAATGGACAGCTTTAGTGGGCAACCTGCTCTGGTACTGACTCAACCTCATGCTGATTTCTTTCCCCTAACACCCAGTGAGAAGCTCCACTCTTTCGGTTCATCTGCTGTGAACCAGGGTGGAGGCTCTGTCTTCTCAATTACCTCCTTGTATATGTTGGAGGACCACATTTACTTTATGGAATCGCAGAATGTTCTTGGTTGGAAAAGATCCTCAAGATCCTCAAGCCAAACCATTTACCTAAGACCACTCCGGCCATTGAGCCATGTCCCTTCTATCACCTGGTACTAGGAGGAGACCAACCCACACCTGGCTCAAGCCTCCTTTCAGGGAGCTGTAGAGAGCCTGAGCCTCCTTTTTTCCACACTGAAAACCCCCAGCTCCCTCAGCTGCTACTCATCAGACTTGCTCTCTAGATCTCTCACCAGCTATGTTGCCCTGGTTTTCCTGAAGCCTCCTCTTCTCCATGCTGAACAAGCCTCAGTCCCTCAGCCTCTCCTCACAGATCACCTTGGTGGTCTCCTCTGAACTCTCTCCAGTGTATGGACATTGCTGCTGTACTGAGAGTCACAAAACTGCCTGGAGAGTTCAGATGCAGGCTAGGGAGTGCCAAGTGAAGAGAAACCATCATAGCCTCCATCTGCTGGCTCTGGCTTTTCTCTGGAAGTGGTGAATACTCAGTGAGACCAAATTTCTCAGGCAGTGTTTTGGAGTTTGTCTGAAATGGGCACTAGCTGCTAAATAACCTCATTGAGAGTGGGTATTGGATGGAACCCCTGGGTTAGGCTTGTCCCCTGTAGCTCCCATCCCCAGATCTGGCTGCATGGGTCACCTCCCAGCTGGCACACTCAGAAGGTACAAGATGAAGCAGAGGCTGGAGTGGTGCCAGCCACCAGCACCCAAGCCTGAACCACGAGGTGTCCCCACAGGACAGCTGCAGGGGCCTGGGAAACCACAGGAGAAGGCACAAGGCTGCAGTGCTGCACACCAAGAGCAGCCTCTGGATATCTCACCCTTCTTTCTGCTTCTTCTTCTCTTCCCAAACGGTGAATGTTCTCCTTTTGCCTCAGGGCAGACACAGTGCTCCCCTTTGACCCAGAGAGAAGTCCCAGCCTTCCCTGGTCTCCCTCGGGTGCCTGACAGAGTAGGTGCCTTGGAGGCGCAGGAGAAAGCAGAAGTACCATTTCCCAGCTGTCTCACAGTGCCTGCCTGCTGGAGGCAGAGGTGGATCACAGAAATGATGCTGCTTGACTACACAGCAACCCCACAACAAAGCTTCCTCTGAGCACCAGAGCTTTCCATCCTAGCTCCTGGTCTCTTGATCCAGAGAACAAAAGACAACAGAAGCAGCAGCTCTTTGTGAAGCTCTGAGCTGCTTGATGGAATCACAGAATTGTTTCAGCTAGAAAAGACGTCCCAAGATTCATTGAATTCAACCACAGACCCAACCCCACCATGGCCACTAAACCATGGGCGCAGGTGCCAGGGCCACAGGTGTCTGGAACACCTGCAGGGATGGGGATTCCACCACCTCCCTGAGCAGCCTGTTCCAATCCCTGACCACTCCTGCACCAAAGACATTTTTCTTCATCTCCAACCTAACCCTCCCCTGGTGCAACTTGAGGCCATTTCCTCTCCTCCTATCACTTGATATTAGGAAGCAGAGCCCAACCCCCACCTAGCTCCAGCCTCCTCTCAGGGAGCTGTAGAGAGCAATGAGGTCTCCCCTCAGCCTCCTCTTCTCCACACTAAACACCCCCAGCAACCTCAGCTGCTCCTCCCCAGCCCTCTTCTCCAGACCCTTCCGCAGCTTCCTTGCCCTTCTCTGGACACAACCAAAACCACCACTGTGGCATGAAATGAACCTGCCCTGTCCTTTCCTTTTCACCTGAGCATCGAAACAAACCAAATCATTTTGGTTCACAGAGAAACATTTGCTATCCAGTGAAATAATTTCCTTCTGGTGACTGGGGGGACATCAAGGTGGCTTTGAGCCCTTACATTTACACCTCTAGCACTTCACTGTCAGGCTTCTCCTCCTTCCTGCTAACAACTGAAGGGGGCTGCTGCTGTACAGTGTAGCACAGGCTCTGGCTGATGTTGATGCTCCTCAGCACTGCTTGTTTTCCCTCCCAGCCTAGCTATGTCTGCAGAAGGAAGGACCTGACTGTAAATATCTGCTGTAGGGTCTCTCCAAACCTCAGGGTAGCTGCCTTGAGACGTGGCTCTGAGTGACCTGCACTGAAAGCCCTTGGTGCTTTAAGCAGGGTTATGACCTTGGCCATGCAACGAGTGGGGAGTGACCTCTTGTTTGGCTTTTGGTGTGGGAATCGTGGGAGCTGGATGGTGAATCCAGGAGAGCTGCCTTCCCCTGCCAGCTGGGGGGAGGACAGAGGTACCCCATGGCCAAAAGGTTATGCAGCTCCTCTTACAAATCCCAGGCTGCCTTGTTTCAAGCCACCAATGACACTGCCAAAACTCTGGGAACTGACATTTGCCCCTCCTGAGGCAAAGAAGCCAACTACTTGACTTCATGGTGGGGGTGTGTGGTGTGGTGTGTTAAAATAAGTCAGGAAATCCTATTTGCAAAGCTGACCTTGCTGTGTATCCTCATCCAAACCACCAACCATCAAATCCCCAGATCACAGGACCACACAGCATGCTGGGGGTTGGAAGGGACCTCTGGAGATCACCTAGTCCTACTGCACTGCTAAGGCAGGGTCACCCCAAGCAGGGTGCACAGAACATCATCCAGGTGGGCTTGGAATGACTCCGGAGGAGGAGCAGGCTCCACCACCTCCCTGGGCAGCCTGTTCTAGTGCTGTGCCACCCTCAAAGTAAAGAAGTTTCTCCTCATGCTTAGATGGAACTAGATGGAACTTGGAGTTTGTATTTGTTACCTCTTGTCCTGTCACTGGGCACTGCTGAAAAAGACTGGTGCCATCCTCCTGACACCCACCAAAGCCTGGAGGAGATTCCCCCTCACTCTTCTGCAGGCCAAGCAGCCCCAAGCCTTTCAGCCTTGCTTTGTGGGAGCAACCTTCATCAAGAAGGGAGGGGCTGTCACTTTCTAGACCCTCCCTGCAGACACCACAGCCTTTCTTCACGTCACAAGCAACCTGTTCCTGCTGCAGCCACAAAGGAGGTGACCAGGCCCACACCTGCCCAGGGTGAAGTTTGTCTTGGAACTGGGAGTGATACCTGAGCAAACAAATGGGGCCCTGACTCACAGTGCTTCCCGGTGGTGCTCCTCTACCCGCTGCATGGGCCACAGGACCAGGAAGGAGAAAGGAGGGCAGTGACTGCCCAGGATCCAGCCATCCACACACATCCTGGGGCACACAGCTCCACCATGAAGCACAGGAAGGCAGGTTAGAAAGGATGAGTCAGAGCTGACCTTGGCAGCACTTCCAGTGTCTCTGGGAACACAGACCTTGGGGTGGCACAGCACAAAGGCACTCCTGCATACTAATTGTTCAGAAGGTGGAACTGGAAAAAGGTCAAGAAACACAATTTGGGTAACCTCAAACTGAAAATCAAAGCTGTGGAGATGCAACCTGATCAAAGCTGCCCGTGGTTTCCCAGCCACTTTTGCTATTGATTTTGGCTGGACTTTGGTCATGAACTTGGCTAAAAGCAGGGCCAGGCACAAAAATCAATGCTGCTTCTGGCCCTCATTGTCAGTCCATTACAAGCTATTGATAGCAGCTGCTGGTTCTCATCAGGACATCTTTCCCTGCTTGTTTCAGGAGCTTCATCTTAAGATACATTTTGCTTCTGCAGTAGGCAGACACTGTCCTGTGCAGGCAACTTAGCTGTAATGAGATCCCTCATTTGCACTCTTGGCATCCTTCTCTCTTTGGGTCCTGTGCCATCATCTTCTCTTTACTGCAGATTAAAGGTCTGCTCTTTCTTTTTCCACCTTAGAATGGGTTGAGGATAATCTTTGTGTGTGTGCTGGACAACAGAAAGGGTTCTCCTGTATTTTTTCTCTGCAGAAGGTGTGGTTTGGAGTCCAGCACAGGTTAACCCAGTTTTGGAAAGCAGAGTGAAGAAAGCTGGTCAGGAATCATGATCACCAGTGTGGATCTCAACAGATCACCATGAGGAGAAACTTTTCTCCTGCTCTCAGCTAATGAAACAGGAGGACTGAGTTTGAAAAAATGGAGAGTAGGGCAGGGGGTTGATGAATCAGGTGTTTGTGGAAGTCTCAGGTTTGATTTCAAAGCATAAGCTGTGGCCTGGTGAAGTTCAGCCTTTGAGGATTTCCCTTGTGAGGACTTTGTCAGAGGGAAAGGAAGAGTTCTCCCTGACCTGCACAGCCTTGGATCTTTTCCAGTGCCAGGGGCTTTGAGTGGGGGTCCTGATCTAACAAACTTCTTCTGTCCCCCAGGTGTGAAAGCTTGTCACAGCACCACTGGGAAAGCCCTCGAAGATCAAACACAAAGCCAGGTGGGTGAGGAGTGGCTCAAGAGCAGTCTGCTCTGCTCTCCTCTGCTCAGACCCCACCTGCAGCACTGCCTCCAGAGGGACATAGAACTGTTGGAGAGGGTCCAGAGGAGGCCATGGAGATAATCAGAGGGCTGTAGGGACAGGCTGGGAGAGTTGGGGCTGTTCAGCCTGGAGAAGAGAAGACTCCAGGGAGACCTTAGAGCAGCCTCCCAGTGCATGAAGGGGGCTACAGGAAAGCAGGGGCGGGACTGTTCACAAGGGCTGGAGTGTCACGGTAAGAGGGGATGGATTGAAGCTGGAAGAGGGAAGAATTAGACTGGAGATTAGAAAGATATTCTTGCCAGTGAGGGTGGTGAGACAGTGGCACAGGCTGCCCAGGGAGGCTGTGGCTGCCTCCTGCCTGGAGGTGTTCAAGGCCAGGCTGGATGAGGCCTTGAGCAAGCTGGGCTGGGGGGAGGTGTCCCGCCCATGGCAGGGGGTTGGAGTAGATGATCTCTGAGGTCCCATCCAGTCTAAGCCATTCTAGGATGCTAGGATTAGAAAATGAGCAGATTACTCAAATGAAGCAGTAGCCTGAAGCTCACAAAACAGTAACTGAACCCCAAAGGGAGAGGACACGAAAAGGAGAGGTGTGACACTGGCAGAAAGGCAGCCGGGAGGATAAGCATGTCACCTCAGCTTAGCAGAAGCTGGTAAGAGGGATGAGTGGATTGTGAGGAGAGCCAGGCTGGTCTGAGGGACAATCACAAAAGTCTGGGAGAAGGAGCTGAAACAGAGAGAATTTAGGGCAATGGAGAAGGAAGGATGGATTTCCAAGGGAGATTCAGGTTGCATACTGGGAGAAATTTCTTCCCAGCAAGGGCTCTTAGGCACTGGCCCAGGGAGGTGGTGGAGTCCCCATCCCTGGAGGGGTTTCAAAGCTGTGTGGATGTGGTGCTGAGGGAGGTGGTGCAGTGGTGGTGGCTGAGCAGCAGGGGTGAGGTTGTGAGCTCTGGCTGAGCAGCTGGACTTGGTGATCCCAAAGGTCTCTTCCAAGCTCCACAGTGCTGTGGTTCCATGGTGAGCTCTGTGGTAAGCAGCAAGCAGTCAAGGAGGTGAGACAGAAGGTGCCGGAGGGAGGTGGGAGTAAGGTGGAAGCAAAGTCAGCTTGGGAAGATGCAAGCTGGATGGCACCCATGTGATGAGCTGGCCTGGTGCTGGGGCAGTGTGAGGTGAGCAGGAGCACCAGCACAGCCAGCACACCTCTGAGGGCAGCTGACACGAGAGCAGCCTGCAGCAGAGCCGTGAGGAGGAAGCTGCCAGCATGAGGCAGGAAAAGCCTCTGTGCTGTGTGTTATAGGTCGGACTTGAGGATCTCTGAGGTCTTTTCCAACCTGGTTGATGATTCTGTGACTCTGTGTGGCACCTGGGCCGTGTTTGCTGGGGCGTTGGCAAGGCAAAGGGAGCAGGGCAGGGCACAGATGGCAGCCAGCAGGGCTGGGGTGGGCAGGGGGTGGCTTATCCTGCCCTGCTGGAGCCACAGCCTGCCAGCAGGGACAGAGGGAAAACGTTGCTTAGGCAACTCTGCCTGGGCAGAACAGGAAGATTGGAACTGTGGAAAGGCTGAGCAGGAAACCACAGAGAGCAGAATTCAAGAGCAAGGCAGTGGCAGCAGGAGAGCCTGTGCTTGGGAATGACCCTGGGGGCTGAGCTGGGGCACAGCTTACAAAGATTTCCAAAAGTTCCATGAAAGAGGATGCTCCTCTCAGCACCACTGGAGCCAGCTCTGTCAGTTCAGTCAGGAGCACCTGGGGCTATAGGCAGGTGCCCAGTGGACAGGTGCTGGAGTAATCACCTTCAGTGTCAAGTGCCCATCAGCAGACAGCCTGTGTCCTGCTCTGGTGTCCATTCTCTCAGGCCTCAGGAGCCATTTCCCACAGCTGTGTGTTTTAAAGCCTCAGCCATTCACCAGCAGTGGCTCCATGGCCTTAGCAGCCAGCACCAGGCACATTTGCTGGGTGGCTGTGGCACTGCCCATGTTGGAAGGGACCTCGGGAGGTCTCTTGCCTACCTCCTGCTCAGAGCAAGGCTGACAGCAAGATCAGAGCAGGTTGCTCAGGGCTCTGTGCTGTCAGGTCTTGAAATGAAGGATGGACAATGGACAGCTTTAGTGGGCAACCTGCTCTGGTACTGACTCAACCTCATGCTGATTTCTTTCCCCTAATCACAGAGTCACAGAATGGGCTGGGCTGGAACGGACCTCCAAAGCTCATCCAGTCCAACCCCCTGCACTCAGCAGGGACATCCTCCACTAGATCAGGTTGCTCAGAGCCCTGTCCAGCCTCAACCACCGCATGGGGCCTCAACCACCTCCCTGGGAAACCTGTTGCAGTGTTCCAGCAGCCTCCTGGTGCAAAACTTCCAATCACAATCTGCCCTGCTCTAGTTTGAAGCCATTGCCCCTGGTCCTCTCCCTGCAGGCCTTTGGGAACAGTCCCTCTGTAGCCCCCTTCAGATCCTGGCAGGCTGCTTTAAGGTCTCCCTGGAACCTTCTCTTCTCCAGGCTGAACACCCCCAGCTCCCTCAGCCTGTCCCCATAACAGACCTGCTCCAACCCCCTGAGCATTTTCCTGGTCCTCCTCTGGACCCTCTCCATCAGGTCCAGGTCCTTCCTGTGCTGAGGGCTCTACACCTGCACACAGCCCTGCAGGTGAGGTCTCCCCAGAGCAGAGCAGAGGGGCAGGATCCTCTCTCTCCAGCTCTGGCCACACTGCTTTGGATGCAGCCCAGGCTGTCCTTGGCCTTCTGTGCTGCAGGCTCACACTGCTCCTCTCCAGCTTCTCCCCCACCAGCACCCCCAAGGCCTTTTCCTCAGGGCTGTTTTCTATCCCTTCCTCCCCAGCCTGTACTGACAGTGAGGATTGTTCCAGCCCAGATGCTGCACCTTGCACTTGCTCTTGTTGAACCTCATGAGCTTCACCTGGGCACCACCTCTGCAGCCTGCCCAGGTCCCTCTGGATGCCCTACTGCCCCTCTGGCACATGGACAGCACCACTCAGCTTGGTGCCATCTGCACACTGCTGATGGTGCCTTGACCCTTCTGCCTGTAGCAGTGACACAGATACTGAACAGCACAGGTCCCAGTCCTTCCTGCTTCTCAGTGTTGGGAGGGAATTCCTGACAGCCCTTCCTGATCTCAGTGTTGGGAGGGAATTCCTGACAGCCCTTCATGATCTCAGGGCTGGGAGGGAATTCCTGACAGCCCTTCCTTCAGTTCACCACTTGAGCCAACTCTTTTGGTCCAGCTGGGAGCATGTGTGGTCTGCAGGACCCCTCTGTGATGGAGAATGCTCCTGTCCCTTGCCCTCCCAGACCTTCCTGCAGTGGGATGCCTTTCTGGAGCTAGCAGGGGTCAGGCCAGCTGCAGGTGAGGGTGTGGGCCAGCTGCAGGTGAGGATGTGGGGGGCAGAGGAGAGGGATTTCTTCCATGTCTGGGCACAGTCAGCCAGCTGCATCTAATGGACACTTTCAGGCACTGGCCCAGGCTGCCCAGGGGGGAGTCCCCGTTCCTGGAGGGGTGCTGAGGGACGTGGTTCAGTGGCAGTGGCTCAGCAGCAGTGCTGGGACTGTGAGCTCTGGGTGAGTGGTTGGACTTGGTGATCTCAGAGGTCTCTTCCAGCCTCCACAGTTCCATGGTTCTGTGCTTGAGGTGTAGAGCAGCACTAAAGGCAAGCAGCAGCCAGCTGGCTCCTTCTCTGAGGACTGAAGCCCTGGAGCTGTGCCTTTCTTGGAAATTCACCCCAACACCTCACCTGCAGGAAAAACAATGCAAGGAGAGGCAGGCTGGAGAAAAGAGCATTGGGCTGTTTGTGCTGCTCCCACAGGGATTTCTGCCACTCTCCTCCCACACCTGAGTGACTTGGAGCCACCAGGACATGCCTCACCTTTTCTGGTTCACATCCTGCTGGGCACTTGGCTACTCTAAAGTTTGTGATACTTTTCAGGCCACCATCGTTTGAACAGTTTCAAAGAGCAGGGCAGGTAGACAGGATGACTTTTGAGGGGTCCCTTCCAGCCTCATGCAACCTGGGAATCTGTGCAAGAGAAAGGCTGCAGCCATCCCAGCTGGCTCTGCCTTTCCTCAGCAGCGTGGAGGCATCTCCCCATTTCTCCTGGAAATGAGCTTTTGTGGAAGGTCTGTAGTAACTTATGAGGAGCAGCTGAGGGAACTGGGGTGAGTCTTCAGAAGAGAAGGCTGAGGGGAAATCTTATCACCCTCTACAACTCCTTCCAAGGAAGCTGGAGCCAGGTGAGGACTGGTCTCTTCTCACATGCAACAAGTGACAGGGCAAGAGGAAACAGCCTCAGGTTGTGCCAGGGGAGGTTTGGGTTGGATGTCAGGAACAATCTGTTCCCAGCAAGGGTTCTCAGGCACTGGCCCAGGCTGCCCAGGGAGGTGTTGGAGTCCCCAGCCCTAGAGGGATTTAAAAGGTCCCTGGATGTGGTGCTGAGGGATGTGGTCTAGTGGTGGTAGCTTAGCAGTAGCCATGGGACTGTGAGCTCCAGGCGCTGTTGGACCTGATGACCTCAAAGGTTTCTTCCAACTTCAACAGTTCCATGGTTCTGTGGTCCCATCTCAGTTCCAGGTGCAGGATGGAAGGCACCTCAGGAGATCATCCAGTTCAGCCCCCTGCTAGAGCAGGGTCACCCAGAGCAGGTTGCACAGAATGGCATCCAAGTGGGTTTGGAATGACTCCCGAGATGGAGAATCCCAAGACCTCTCTGTGCAGCCTGCTCCAGGGCTCTGCCACCCTCAGAGTAAAAAAGTTCCTCCTCATGTTGAGATGGAGCTTCCTATGTTCATGTTTGTGCTCATTAATTCTTGTCCTGTCACAGGGCCCCATCCTCCTGACACCCACCCTTGGAATGCTTACAAGCAGAGATGAGATCCACCCTCACTCCTCTCCTCTCCAGGGTAAACAGCCCCAAGTCCCTCAGCCTTTCTCCATAAGAGATGTTCCAGTCCCCTCAGCATCTTCGCATCTTCATAGCCCTTTGCTGTCCCCCCTCAAGCAGTGTCCTGCCCTCCTTGAACCAGGGAGCCCAGAGTAGGCCCCAGTAGAGCAGCTAAGACCTCAGCAGCACAGAGGTACCCTTGCAATACACCTTCCTAAGGACTTGCTGATGGACACTCACCGCTGACTGGAGCTGCTGGAGCTGGGGTGGCTTCAGGGAGGCATCTTGCAATGCTTTGTAGAAGCTGCCAGAAGGCTGCTGCAGCCAGGTGAGGAAGATCTGCCTGGGACAGGCTGTCCCCAGCAAGGAGAAGGAGGAGTGGAGCAGAAGCCTGCTCTGTGCCTGGCTGGGGTTTGGTGCCTCTCCCTCAGAGGTGTTTTGGGCAACAGTCACGCAGAGTGCTGTGGGAAAGCCCCACCACGAGTGCCCCAGGACCATCTGTTGCTGTCAGAGGCCTCAGCAGGGCAGAGCAGAGGGGGAGGAGAACCTCCAGCAACCTGGTGGCCACACTCTTGCTACACCCCAGGCTGCCCTTGACCTTCTTGGCCACTCTTGCTGCATCATGGTCAGCCTGCTGTCCACCAGCACTCCCAGGTCTTTTTCCACAGAGCTGCTTTCCAGCTGGTCATCTGCAACCTGTACTGGTGCAAGGGGTTATTCCTCTCTAGGTGCAGGACCCTACCCTTGCCCTCGTTGAACTTCATAAGGTCACTCTCATTAATCATTAGTGAAGATGACACTGCCTCTTGGTGCCACCCGAGATACCATGGGGCAGGTAGGTGAATATGCACAATTCTGTGCTGTTTGTCGTCTCTCAATACCTGGTTTATGACCCTCCCTGTGTGGCTGTATGGTCCCCACTGCACTGGAGCTCTTGGAGCAATCACCAATGTTCAGCAGAGCAGAGAAATGCCAAGTGCTTAGCTCTGACCACAGGCAGTGCCAGCAGTGCCACACAGTGCCAGCGCAGCTCTCCCTCCCTGGCTCTTTCTCCAAGTACAACAGAGGGCCACGAGTATGCTGAGGGGACTGGAACCTCTCTCTGGTAGGGTGAGGCTGTTTAGCCTGTAGAAGACCAGCTTGAGGGGGGACCTTCCCAATGCTGATCAATAGCTAGCGGGTGGAGGTCATGAGGATGGGGCTGGGCTCTTTTCAGTGGTGTCCAGTGACAGGACCAAGGGCAATGGACACAAACTGGAACACAGGAGGTTCAATGGCAACTTAAGGAGAAAATTCTTCACTTGGAGGGTGGAGAGCCCTGGAGCAGACTACCCAGAGAGGTTGTGGAGTCTCCTTTTTCTGGATGCTTCCTAAACCTGCATGAATGTGTTCCTGTGCAAACTGGTCTAGGTGACCTGGCTTTAGTGGGGGTGGGGGATTGGACTAGATGATCTCTGGAAAGGCTCTTCCTTCTAACTCCCACCAGTCTGTGATTCTGTGATTCCTCTGTTTTGCAAGACTTGTGTGGTGGGTTGAAAATTCCCTCCCAGCATTGAATTTGCCAGCCCAGCTCAGCTGGAAGAAAATGGAAGCTGTATGTCCAAGCCAAGCTGCAATTTCCAATGGAATGCAATGGATGTGTACAAAGAGACAAGAGTTACAGGGATTAACAAACAGCACAGGGACCCCCCTGGCCAAAGACCAGGGGAAACTAATAGGTTCTCCCTTCCCTGCCTCCTCCCCTACCCCCCTGCACACAAGGGACAAGAGACAAAAGCAGAGAAGTTGATAGCAGTCACAACCATGCAGCCAAGGTCAGGCAGAAGCCAGCAGAAGCACCAAGTTAGGATCTCCCAGCCAGAGGAAGCAAGGAGAGAAAGATTGTTTTGGGAACCAAACCTTATGGTAGATACCTCTTCAATGGGTTTGGTCAGAACTATCTTTATTTTCCTTTTTACACCCAATAGGGGTTTATTTACATTTTTTTACTACTTTCTGTTCAAGATCTGTGAAAAAATTTTAAAGGCATAGCCTAAAACTAGCATAACCTGACCCCAAATTTGTTTCACTTAAGAAGAGACTTTCACAGGTGCTCACAGATGTTTGTTGCTGAGCACAAAGCTGTGAGTGCTGCTTTGGTGAAGCAGATAATAAACACTGCCAGGGAAGGGGAGATGAATAGTTGGGCTCTGTCTCCCTGGAGAGTTTCACTCAAAGGCATGTAACAGCTTTTCCCAAGCAGTCCTCAAGCAGACAGAGATGAAGAGTTGTCATTAAAACCAGCATCCAAATCAATCTCAAAGAGATAAATCAGGGCTGGAGGGATGACTTGGGTGTTGCTGTGTGATTTATGGAGCTATTCACCCTGCCCAGAACAGCATCAACTGAACCAAAAGCCTTATTCACCACCAGTCCCGAGCAGAATGGCTGAGCTCCCACGTTGCTCAGCTTCCCATCACCACTGCATTCCTGGGAGAAGGAGCTGGCCCTGGATCTGGAGCAAAGTGGATGAACTGCAATAAATGTTAATATTTAATCTCCTGGAGTTTGCCAGGCCTCAGGCACATGCGGTGTCAGGAGCTGGAGCTCCAGAGCAGGTCCTCTCCTTGTAGCTTGCACACACCCAGGGCAAAACCTTAAACTTATCAAAGCCCATTTGAGCAAGTGACCTGAGTTCCACCAGGAGCTGTAGTCAGCAATGAGAGCATTTTAAAAGCAGGTTTTGCTTTTCCAGCAAACCCCCAACTTGATACTGAGCTGGACTCGGAGCAAAACCAGGGATTTTTCAGGTTACAAAGAGCAGAAACCCTACTCCTCCTTCCCACTCCCTGTATTCCTAAAGCAGGATTTAAGCTGCTTTGTATCTATTTCACCTGGCCTTTCACTCTGCAGGGCTGCCAGGGAGATGTAGTCATCCCTGGCCATCTGGGAAGTCTGGATCAAGAGGGGCTGAGCTGGCTTCACTTTCCAGCACTGGCATCCACCCAGCTCTCATCAGCTCTCACCTGCAAGAGGAGAAGTGCCCCCGAGCCACCTCTGCCAGCAGCCCACCCAGAAACACTAAGCCTGACTTTGGAGGCTTTTGAGAAGGAGGGGAGGACAGGTGGAAGACATTTAGTTAGAAGGGGGAGGGTAGTTTTACAGCTTGCTGCTTTTCCAAGGAAGGTCTTGAATCAGCTGGGAGTTATGATGCTAAAAACAAAACAAAACAAAAAAAAAATTGAGACCTGTGGACAATGACAGGTTCATGAGGTCTGGGTCATGGTAGGTATCACAGCCCTGTCAGGAGGCTATCAAAGCCAGGCTCAGTGTAAAGGCATGGCCAGAGAAAACTGGCAATCAGGTTCAGTGTCCAGGGCCAGTCCATTCCATGGTGTGTGGCACAAGTGGCTGCTTTTAGGGGATTTAGGTCGTGTTGCCAGTTCCCACTGAGGTGCTGCAGTTTCCTGTAGGGCTTTTTCAAGAAGATGGTGAAAGTCACCAAATGATTTTACTGTCTCATTTTGCCCCACAAAGCTGCTTCTTTTTCTGCCTTGCCTCTGCCAGCAGGTGAACACCTTCAAAGGTGTACTCCACAGCTGCTCCCCTTTACCCCTTTTGCTCTGTCAGCAAATGTTTCCTCTTCCAGCTGTAGTGCTGGAAGCCCACCCTGGCAGGGCAGTCTTTGTGTCCATCTCACCTGGAGGCAGTGATTAGCAGGTGTTGCAGCAGAGCTGCTTACGTGGGCTCAGCCCTGCTGGCTCCTGCCTATTTATAGCTGGGGCTGGGTTCACTGCCAGGGCTGCTGGACTCTGTAAAGTGATGGCCATGCAATGGCCAAGACAGGTTGGGAGCTGACAGCACCCAGCAGGATGTACTAAGGGCTGTGGTTTAGCCCCAGCCTTGGCAGAGTTGGAGAGTGGTTGGACTGGATGATCTGAAAGGGTTTTCCCAACACAAATGATTCTGTGCTTCTGTGTGCAGCCATCTGGGGTATATCTTATCTTGGGAGAGGTGGCAGGGCTCGGCACTGCATCTCCTGGAAGCTGAGCAAAAGCCACACCAACACACAAGCATCTATTTTAATCACAGCCCTGACAACTGTCCCTCCTCTGCTGGGGGTTTGAAATGTCACCTTGGGGGCTTCGTACATTCTGTACAGATTAATGGCAAGGTCCCGTGGAGCCTCGTGGTGAGAGGTTTGCTGAGTTGCACCAGGAAAATTAAAGCCCAGTCATGCTCCAGCTGGGCTTTCTGTCACCACATTCATCATGTTAAAAGTGTTTCTCATGTGATGGCAGTGAAAGGCCAAGTCCTGTCTCTGCCCAGCCAAACACAAATGCTGTCACTGAACCAGGCCCCAGGACAGCAGGAGGGATTCCTCTGCCTCTGCAGGAGCTGCTGCTCCTCAGCAGCACAGCACAGTGCTGGGGGTGCTCCCTAGTAGAACAGAGTCTGATCCATGTCCTTTGCAGTCTGCTGTGGCTAGTACCAAAGCTGGACTTACTCTGACTCTGATTCCCCATGGAAATGGTGGATCTCTCAGTGGGTCTCATTATAGCCTGGATTTGCAAGCCAGCCTTGGAAACAATGTTATTTGGAACAGGGAAACTTCCTGGCAGCACCCTTGGTCGGGTGTGCAATTCACAGGCTGGAAACTACAATGGCTGGAAACTTCAGCTCTGCTTGGTGCCCAGCTTTCCCCCATGCCTTCTGCCATGTAGGACCAGGGGCAATGGCTTCAAACTAGAGAAGAGCAGGTTCAGATTGGATGTGAGGAAGAAGTTCTGCAGCAGGAGGCTGCTGGAACACTGCAACAGGTTGCCCAGGGAGGTGGTTGGGGATACCTGGAGATATTCAAGGGGAGGCAGGACAGGGCTCTGGGCAACCTGACCTAGTGGAGGATGTCCCTGCTGAGTGCAGGGAGTTGGACTGGATGAGCTTTGGAGGTCCCTTCCAACTCAGACCATCCTGTGGTTCTGTGATCCAATGCTCAGATGGCAAATGCCTACAACAGCATTGACCATAAAGGGTTCACTTCTGCAGAAGTACACAGCTTCACTGGACAGTGGCAAGAAGTCCTTCGCAATAAGGGGAGTAAAATACTTGAACTGATTGCCCACAGATGTGGTGGAGACATTCAAGGTCATGCTTGATGGGACCCTGAGCAACCTGATCTGGTTGAAGATGATCTCTTTACAGCTGTTTGAAAGGAGGTTTGAGCCAGGAGGGGGTTGATTTCTTCTCCCTAGTATCAGGTGATAGATGAGAGGAAATGGCCTGAAATTGTGCCAGGGGAGGGTCAGATTGGAGAGTAGGAAAAATGTCTTTGGTGCAATGCCGTGGGCCATACAGGCGAGTGGGAAGAACGACACATCAATGTGATGCAAGTTCAAATCCAACTTTATTGAACCATCAGTAGTTGCTTATATAGACCAAACTTTTCTGCTCCGCCTTCATGCCGCGAGCATGCGTCCTTCTATTGGCTACGCCGTCTTGTCCACGCGTACTGCACGCGCCCCTTCCAGGAAGCCGATTGGTTAACATAGCCACACTGTTTACACATGCTTCCCCATCTACATCGTACAATGTCGTGAATGCCCCAACACCTCCCCCCTTTTTCTTAAATAACAAATTCACACTCTTCGTTACACTACTTAGCATGCATTGGATTGAACATGGCAACAGTAAGCATATAATTAGCAAAGCAAAAATTGTAGGTATCAGCATTTCAAGGACACCAGCAACCCAGCCTGGTAGACCCCAATTTGAAAACAAACTATTAAACCAATTGTCTAACGAACCACTTTGTTGCTTAACCTTTTTTGTATTTTCCTTGAGCATCCAAATATCTTTTTTGAATAGATACGCTGTGGGCTGAAAGATTAAAACAACACATTCCCTCGATTTCTTGACAACCATGTCCTTGGGCCAAAAGCAGAGACTTCATTTTCAATCTTTCGTATTGTCGTCCGAGTCTGTTTGACCTGGATCAGATGCGGGCCATATCCACGGTCGAACCCACTTGGCTGGAATCCACCTTGTTGACTCTCCTATAGACACACAAGCATAACCCCTTCCCCAAGTCAGTAAGCGGACTGGTCCATTCCTTCGCTGGGCCAAAGGTTCAAAGATTTGTACTAATACCTCATGCTGAGAAAAGTCATTTTTGTTAAGCAGGTGAGAGAACATAGGAACTAAATTTTGTTCTGTCCATGGATTTAACCAATTTAACACATAGCATGCCTTTGCTATAGTGAGGTACGGACTCCTTTCCCCCTCTTTTTTATATATTGTCAAAAGCCGTTTTAGATCCTGGTGCGCTCGTTCAACAATGGCTTGCCCTCCTGAATTATAGGGTATACCTGTCAAGTGTGTAATTTTCCAATTCTGAAAAAACTCATGAACTTTGTTACTCAAGTAAGCTGGAGCATTGTCGGTCTTAATAGTGTCTGGTCGTCCTAACACTGCAATGGCTGTTGTCCAATGCTGAATACAAGCCAAACTGTTGGTTGACTTATGTGAAGTTGCCCAAATTGCTTTAGAACATGTATCTATCGTGACATGGATGTATTTAAGGGCACCGAACGGAGGAAATTCGGTGACATCCGTTTGCCAGACCTGGTGAGGTTCTAGGCCCCGCGGATTAGTCCCTTCAGCCAAAATGGGAGTTAATCGGGCACAATCAGGGCAACTGGCAATTATTGAACGAGCATCTGTTTTAGAAATCCCAAAGGACTTCATCAATGACCGTGCCGATTGATGAAAAAATTTATGTGACTGAAGCGCTTGTGCCAAAGCATCTTCTGTGGATACTTTGCTCACTACTTTGCTGTCTATGAATGAATTCCCTTCAGCTAGTAACCCTGGCAAATTAGAATGGCTTCTGATATGCATGACCCACCATGGATGTTGACGTGCAATAATTTCAGACTGTAGCTCCAAGATACACATCTCAAGGACTGGATTAGTTATACCGCCTAAGACTGCATTATTTAAATGCTTTACCACCTCAGCCACATATTTTGAGTCAATTATAATATTCAAGGGTGTCCTCTGGAAATCCTGAAGTACCATAAGAACTGCTTTTAATTCCAAAATCTGAACTGACCCTTTTGTCTTTTCTACCTGGGTATTCCATAGCCCGTTGATTTGATGAGCATATCCATATTTCTCTGTCATACTACTGGCATCCGTAAAAATAGTGATCCCCTCTGAAAGGGGAGATTCTACTTGCAAGGATTCCTGTTCTATTATCAAATTTGTTTTAAACAAAGGGTGTTTTGGGTAATGATTATCCAGTCTAATTCCATGGACAGTCATCGCAAAAGCATCAGATGATTGTTCCATCCATGAATCTCAAGATTGATATTTTTCAATGGCAAAATAATTTGAGCTGGGTCCGTCGCCGCAATTGTCCTTAATCTATTTCTTGCTTTTAACAGTAAATTTCCGACTGCGTCTGGCCTTGTAGTTATAGTGGCCTTCAACGTACTGCTATGGAATACCCATTCCAGAATTAACACTGAATTATCTTTAGAAATCTGAGTAATCAAAGCAGCCACTTCCTTGTCTTGATTATAACAAATAATAGTGAAAGGAACACCAGGTACAATTCGATCTGCCATATTATTCTGTATTTTTTCTCCTATTACTTGTAAAGCCTGGTATGCTGTGGGAGTCAATGCTCGAGGGTCAGAAGGGGATTTCCCACCTTTTAAAAGATCAATTAATGGCTTTAAATCAGAATTGGTGATCCCACAATATATTCTTAACCATTGTAAATCACCGACCAGTCTTTGCACATCATTCAAATTTTCAATCTTTGTATTAAGATTCAACTTTTGAGGTCTCAAACGTGTTTCTAGAATCTGCATGCCTAAATACACCCATGGTGCACGACGCTGAATTTTCTCTTGTGCAATTACTAAACCATATTTTGCTAATGCTTGAGTCACTTCTTGCTCTTTTTGTAATGGAAGTGGAGTTGGGGAGGCAATTAACAAATCATCCATGTAATGGTAAGTAATCAAGTCAGGGTTATTTTTTCTCCACGGAGCTAATGCCTGATCTACAAACCACTGACAAATTGTTGGCGAATTTTTCATACCTTGGGGCAGGACCACCCATTGAAACCATTTAGAGGGTGCAGATCTATTAACAGACGGAACTGTGAAAGCAAATTTATCGCTGTCTTCCTCATGCAGTGGTATTGTGAAAAAGCAATCTTTCAGATCCAAAATAAGTAGATTCCAATGTTGGGGCAACATAACCAGAGATGGTAATCCTGGTTGTAATGCCCCCATTTCTACCATTCTATTATTGACTGCTCTTAAATCATGCAACAGTCTCCACTTCCCTGACTTTTTCTCTATAGTAAAAATTGGCGTGTTCCAAGGACTGACGGATGGTTTTATATGTCCCAATTCAAGTTGTTCCTGAACTAAACTTTCAACAATTTGCAGCCTCTCTTGAGTTAACGGCCACTGATCCACCCATAGCAGATCTTCATTCTTCCATTGCAACTTTAGAGTAGGGCGGGAGCTGCTATCAGTGGCCGCAACTAAAAATTTGTCTGGATCTTAACTCCCCATTGACTCAGTATATCTCTGCCCAAGAGGAGAAGATTTGTCTGTAGGACATAGGGCTTTGCCCAAGCTTGCTGTCCCTCCTCATTGGTGAATAAAACAAATTCCTTACTAATTTTGGTTGAACTGCTCCCTCCGATTCCCACTAAATCGGATCCAGGATCCTCCAAAGGCCACGCTACAGGCCAGAGATCAAGAGGTAAAACAGATACATCCACCCCTGTGTCCAACATCATCTGCAAGCCCTCTAAAATAATACCACCAGGACCCGAAATTGTTACAGACATCAAAGGTCTTTCTAAACCAAGCGTTTTACAGAACAATACCTGCGGTTCGCCAGTAGATCCAAAACCTCCTGTACCCCTTTCCTTGTTTTCTGTATTGGGAACTTGTGATTTAAATGGTACCAACTGTGCTATCGTGCTTCCTTTTGGAATATTGACAGGGGGCGCAAAACATCGAACCATAATACAAATTACACCCTGATAGTCAGCATCAACAACTCCTGGAAGCACAAATATCCCTTTTTTTGTTGCCGATGATCTCCCTATTAATAATGCTGACAACCCAAACCCTAATGGTCCTGACTCAGTTGAAGATACTACATGTATTTGGGTATCGAATATGTCTGCTGGTTCGGCCACTGCCAAGTCGACCCCAGCACTTCCTGTTGTGGCTGCTCGCATTCGGCTGAGACAGCCATCGCCATTTTCTGAGGGGAGGGATACTTGTTGGCCGCGTCCCGCCCCCTGCGGCTGACCCCGTTTCCCTGATTTTGATTCCATGTTAATGGCATCCCATTCTTATTGAATTTGGATCGGCAATCTGCTGCCCAGTGACCATATTTACCACATCTAGCGCAATTGCCATTTAGACTATTTCTGCTACCATTTTGATTGGGACACTGCTTCTTAAAATGACCACATTGACCACATTGATAACAGCGTGAAGGTCCCCTGTCTCCTTTGCCTAAATTTTGTTGCATTTTAAGTGTGGCCGCCAATGCATGAGCATGTATTTTTGCCTTTTCTTGTTCATCAATCAAAGGAGCTCTGGCACACACTTCTATTATTTGAGTAATAGAAGCTGTTGGTGGCAGAGTTGCTATTAATTGCTTGCATGCTGCGTTCGCATTTTGCACCGCAATTTCTTTGGTGAGAAGTCCCTTTAGTTCAGGTTCGACATTGGGGGCATTTTCTAAGGCTTCCCTTATACGATCTACATACCCAAAGAATGATTCATTAGGTCCTTGAGTGATTTTTGTGTACGGTAAAGAAGGAGTACCAATTTGAGATAGAGACAAAAAGGCTTGCACACCAGCATTCTTTGACTGGCTCAATATACGCGGATGCACTGCCGCTTGCACTGAGGGGTCCTTAAACGGACCGCTGCCCATTAACTGGTCCAGAGTAGCCATACACAAAGGATCAGTACCGGGGAGATTCAAATTCTCTACCTGTTTTATCTCTAACAAGTCTTGCCATTTGGTTACCCATAACATGAAAGCTGTGAGGGTTAAAACAAGCTCCATCACTGCCCTGAGATCAGCAGGAACTAAATCTTTGATATTTTATGAGAGCCGTGATTTGATTTTTAACCAGCTTGTTTTGATACCCAAATTGCATTATTGTCTTTTGTATAGATTGAACAAGCTTCCAATCCAAGGGCTCCCAAGTTGGTCCCCCACCACGCCGTACTACGGGCGCAGCAATGGGTTCGAAACTAAAATCTCCTTGCAAGATACAATTCTGAGCAAGACCCCTATACCTTTTATCCGCATTAAATGAAGGATCTCTAGGCAATGAAACCATTGGTATATCAGTATCAACATTTCCCCCACCGTGCATATTTGCTTTCTCAAAATCTCTGGCCTATCTATTTCTTCTAATTGCTTTTCTACATTTCTCAACCCAGTAACTATAGAACTATGTGCTGCCTTACAAGCATCTTTGATGTCCCGTTTTTTCGAATCATGATCAAGTCTCCTCATTTGCTCCAAAAGTTCTGTCATAGCCTCTCTCTGCTGTCGCAGTTCTTTTCTTAGTTCTTGATATGGATTGTTTGCAGCTGTGGCACTACCGTGATCCCTCCCTGAGGTCGCCGAAGAGTCAAAAACAGTCTGCAATTGATCCCAAAAAGCAGTGGAATCTATTTCCATGCTTCCACTTTCTCCGGAAAAGGGGGCAGTCGCCTCAGTATTTGCAGCGCCCTGTGCCGTCATGTTAGTCACAACAGAATCACTTTGATTCTGACCAGTTGCACAAGGTGGCAAAGATTTATTTGGGTCACAATCGGGGTTATAGGGGGGCAAATCATCCCCGTCCAGACCCCAGGCAATCTTCTCTGCCCTGGTCATATTTGATGTTGTTACAGGGCAAGCAATGGGAGAGTCTTGACAGTCTATAGAACTATCGATAGGCGGCCAATTGTCAGGCAATTCTGATTTTGTTTCCTTTGCGGTGATGTCTTGGATCATCTGTTTCCAAGCGGCCACAGCAGTTGCCTCCCCATGAACTTGATCAAGCAACAAACGCACTGTTTGATATGTTTTAGCAAATTTTTTTGCCTCCTTAGATTCTGTCTGCATGCTCTCCCAGAGCTCCTGTCCTATCTTCTGCCAAACTATAAGCATCTCGCGTAGAATTCAAATAACCCCTTCTTTGTGCCCAAGCAAGCAGTTCCATTAATGCGGGCTTAGGCAAATTAGTTTCCCCTTTTTTCAGCCAGCCTTAACAGGCTATTTACTACGGCTTCTTCTATGGCTGATACAATCAACCCCATCCTGCCCTGTTTTCTCCCTGACTCACCGGTCAGCCGTGCACGAATCCGCTTTTCTTCGGGCGCCCAGCTTCCTCTCCGCTGGCAGCAGGATCCTCGCCGCTCCGCAGCTCTGATGTGTCCGTCCCCAGTCAGTATCATGTCGGGGTCACCAAATGCCGCGGGCCATACAGGCGAGTGGGAAGAACGACACATCAATGTGATGCAAGTTCAAATCCAACTTTATTGAACCATCCGTAGTTGCTTATATAGACCAAACCTTTCCGCTCCGCCTTCATGCCGCGAGCATGCGTCCTTCTATTGGCTACGCCGTCTTGTCCACGCGTACTACACGCGCCCCTTCTAGGAAGCCGATTGGTTAACATAGCCACACTGTTTACACATGCTTCCCCATCTACATCCTACAATGTCGCGAAAGCCCCAACAGTGCAAGAGTGGTCAGGGATTGGAACAGGCTGGGAGGTGGTGGAGTCCCCATCCCTGGAAGTGTTCCAGAAACCTGTGGCCATGGCACTTGGGTCCATGGTTTAGTGGCCATGGTGGTGTTGGGCTGATGGTTGGACTAGATGATCTCAGAGGGCTTCTCCAGCCCAAACAATTCTGTGATGCTAAGATTCCCTGCTCACTGCAGGGGGGTTGGACAAGACAACCTTCAAGGGTCCCTTCCAACCCAATGCATTATCTGATTCAGGACGAGTAGAATCATACAATCATTTCGGTTGGAAGAGACCTTTGAGTCCAACCATTCTCTAACTAATATACAAGAGCAGAATCCCAGAATCGATTTGGTTGGCAAAGGCCTTTAAGATCATCGAGTGCTACCATTGCCTAATTCTAGCAAGGCTGGGGTTAAACCACGTCCCTCAGCATCACATCTCTGCCTCTTGGAAACACCTCCAGGGACGAGGATTCAGTCATGAATAAAGTGCTTTGCTTACACCCTTCTTTGGGGGCTTTGGAAGTGAAATTTCTTCAGCTGAATAGCATTGGCCAGACAATTTTCATTTCTCTGTAGCAAGACTTCACAAACACTTGCCAACAACTGATGGATATCACAAGACCAAGATGTGGTCAGAATTAATGACACATATTTAGTGTCTGCTCCCAGTGAGGCTTTTGGGGAACAGACAACTGGCTAATAAAGGAGGACAGGGACCACATACCAGAACAGCACTGATGGCAATAGGAACCCAGCCTGCTGTGCCTGGAAAACACACCAGTGTTTGCTGGCTGCATTTATTATTTAACCACAGGATGACTTTGCAGACACTGAAAATTCTCCACTCGAGTCCCAGCATATTGCTGAACCTCTTGAGGATGTAATTCTAAGGGCAAAAAAGGGATTTACTTCTCCTCCTCACCTGAAAGAGGAGAAGTAGAGCAGAGCAGACCCGCTGGAGCCGTTGTGAGCAGGGGGAGGAGGGCTCCATCCCCCTGCCCTGCCTGTCTATCCACCGCAGAGCCAGCAGCAGAGCCCCAGGCGCGGCGCCCTCAATGCAGGGATTGTGCTGCGGCTTCCCCTCCCTGCCGCAGTCTGGCTGCAGCCTGCCCAGCACAGAGCTGGCCTTTCACCAGCCCCTGCTCTTTGCGGTGCCTTTCAACCATCACCCTGGCACTAGCCTGGCCTCAAAACGCCACAGGGGACACAGCCAAGATCCGCTCCAGGACAGCGAAAGGGAAGCACTGGATGCAGCTGGAGGACGTGGACAGCTGTGCAGGAGGACTCCCCAGTCATCCCCTTCCTACAGGCTTGAAAACAGGCAGAGAACTTCCGTGAGCCAGAGCCAGATGGGAAACCTTCAAAGTGCTGCCAAACTCCTCCCAAGCCAGCACCCTCCTCACCAGCCTGCTTTGCTGACAACAGGGCATTAATGTTCTTTGGAATCACAGACCCACAGGATCGCTGAGGATGGAAGAGACCTTTGAGATCACCAAGGCCAAGCTCCCACCCAGAGCTCACAACCTCACCACTGCTGCTCAGCCACTGCCACTGCACCACCTCCCTCAGCACCACATCCATAGATCTTTTAACCCCTCCCAGGGATGGGGATTCCAACACCTCCCTGGGCAGCCTGGGCCAGTGCCTGAGAACCCTTGCTGGGAAGAAACTGTTCCTAATGTCCAACCTAAACCTCCCCTGGCACAACCTGAGGCTGTTTTCTCTTGCCCTGTCACTTGTTGCATGTGAGAAGAGACCAATCCTCACCGGGCTCCAGCCTCCTTTCAGAGCTGTAGATAGCAACGAGTTCTGCCCTCAGGGTCCTCTTCTGAAAACTGAACACCTTCAGTTCCCTCAGCGGCTCCTCCCCAGCCCCGTGCTCCCCCTGTGCCTTGACCAGGTTTAGCTCTCCCGTCCCCCACGGCCCTGCAGAGGCTGCGCTCCGTGTGCCCCCCAAGCTGCCTCCTCTGTGCTGTTTCTGCTGGAGCCTTCCTCTGCCTAGCAACCAGGGACATTTTTCACGTGCAGCTTTACTCTCCTTCCCTTGCCTTGCCAGTGGCAGGGTTTATTAGAGCAGGGTTTGCTCCCCCTGGCTCCTCTGCAGCTGCTCTCCTGGTGCTGCTGTAGCTGCAGGAGCAGACGCAAACGTCCAGGTGAGCCAGAGACAAAGCAAGGCCTTTTTTCTCACTCTGCTGCTTCTCCACCTCGGCACTGGCAGGTGAGTGCTTTTGAAGCACAGTCTTCTCTAGGTGGCAGGCCTGGTCTGGTCTCTCTGCACTTTATGCCTCCACCAAAGGCACCACAGATCTTTTCTGCTTGTGAGATGCCCACCTGGTTCCACCGCCGCTTTGCTCATCACAAAGGCAGAAGAGGAGCTGGGGAACGGTTTGGGGCAGGACTGGCTGGCTTGTCCAAAACTGCTGAGGCTGTGCTAATGATTTACTCACAGAGGTGATCAAGACCCCACACCTGGGAATACCCTTGGCCACCTCTGAGGTGTGTGTTGGTATTTGCTGGTGTAAAACCAGGCACTGAATGCAGGATAAAGGTCTTGGATGTTTGCCCCCTGGGATTTTGGGTCCAGACTGGGCTGTTGAAGAAGTTCCTCCTGCAAACACATAATCTTGGCAAGGGACCTGGCAACCCACATCTCCTCCCCTTAGGAAACTTGAAGCTGCTGCAATATTTCTGTAGCCCTTTTTCTCTAGGCTTTTGTCAGACACAGCTCCACGATCATCCTGTCCAAGCTGGGAACATGCATTTGAGATATTTTGCTGGCACTGGGAGCCAGATGGCAAATGGCCATAGCTTGTAGCCACACTCTTAAACTCTCTCACCCCCCAGCTGTGTCCAAATTGCCTTGGAGGAAGGTCACCTGCCAAACGGTGACTGGGCTGCTCTGAAAGGCTGGGATGAAGTCCTAGGTGCCCCGTGCCCTGCACAGCTGGCAGCAGCACAGCAGGCATGCAGGATTTGCCACACTGGCAGGCACAGCCCTGATGTTTGAAGTGGTTTCCACGTTTTCTGCTTGCTCACACACACATGCCTAGATGTCTCCAGTTTGGGTTCAGGGCACAGACCCAAACCATCTAAACCCTCCTGAGCTTCTGGGCAGGTGAATCAGGACTAAGCAGCTGGGTCTTTATTTGGGAAGAAATCCCAAATCAGGCTCTCAGCAGCACCTATGTGGGAATTTGAATTTAGATGGCAGCTTTGCAGCTCTGGTGTTTTTCTGCCCTTGCAGCTGCCATGCCACAAGAAGGTCTCCTGGGAGCCTTTCTCCTCTCCAGACTGAAAAACCCCAAATCTCTCAGTCTGTCCTCATAGCAGAGCAGCTCCAACCCTCTGCTCATCCTTGTGGCTCTTCTCGACACCTTCCAGCACCTCCAGATCCTTCCTGTAATAGAGGCTCCAGAACTGGACACAGTGCTCTAGGTGGGGTCTCACCAGAGCAGAGTAGAGGGGGAGAATCACCTCCCTCAACCTGCTGGTAGCCTTCAAGGATCTGAAGGGGGCTCCAAGAAAGCTGGGGAGGGACTTTTGAGGGTGTCAGGGAGTGAGAGGACTGGGGAAAATGGAGCAAAACTAGAAGTGGGGAGATTGAGATTGGATGTTAGGAAGAAGTTGTTCCCCATGAGGGTGGTGAGAGCCTGGCAGAGGTTGCCCAGGGAGGTGGTGGAAGCCTCATCCCTGGAGGTTTTTGCAGCCAGGCTGGATGTGGCTGTGAGCAACCTGCTGTAGTGTGAGGTGTCCCTGCCCATGGCAGGGAGGTTGGAACTGGCTGAGCCTTGAGGTCCCTTCCAGCCCTGACAACTCTGTGATTCTATGCCACAGAGGCTGGTGTAGCTTCTGCCCTCTGGCTAGTGTAATCCAGCCAATGCAAGGAGAAAGAGGAAGGCTTTTCTGCTCTTCCCCAAACCATTGTGCTTCCCAGAGGGCTGTAGCAAACATGGTGACCACGGGTCACACACTGAGCCAAACACACTGCTGTTCACAAAGCAGAAAAGCAGATCTCCTGAGCTGAGGTACAGCTTGCCAGGGACAGACTTCATAGCACCTCTGGAAGTGCTCCAGGAGCTCTTTGTGCTCCAAAATGCTCCTCTTGCATCTGTTGACAAGGGATGGGTTTAGGACTCTGCAATCTGGTCCAGAGGAAACAGAGGGAAGAGCTGCTACAGCTGAGAACGGTGGAGTTGCCTGGGGGGAAAACATCAAGGCAGAAGACAGTGGCTGGGGAAAATGCAGGTTAAAAGTGGGAAATGTCTGCAGAGAGGTCCTAGAGGGACAAATGAGAGAAGAATGAGAGAGAGTAGGAAATGGCACAGCACGAAAATGACTGCAGGAAGGTCTGCAGATGTGCCCTGTTCATATCCTCTGCAATCAGGATGTGATCCCAAAGTGTTTTGAGCCCCAGCTGGGCCATTCCTCTGCCACACTCTGCCCTTTGTGTCCTAGCACAGCATCTCTTGTGGATCAGACAGGCAGGTGAGGGCAACAGCCAGGCTTCAGGATATGAAGGGATCTCAACATCTTTTCATTTGTTTGGACATGAAGTTGCAGAGCCTTGTACACATCCATTTCTCCCTAAAGCAGAAATGTTTGTGTGCACACAGACCGACCCTCATTTACCCACAAGCATCTCTTCCCCAGACAGACACAGGTTGCTTCTCAGTTATTCCTCCTACTTCACAGAATCACAGAATAGTTTGGGTTGGAAGGGACCTCCAAAGCTCATCCAGTCCAACCCCCTGCACTCAGCAGGGACATCCTGCAGTAGATCAGGTTGCTCAGAGCCCTGTCCTGCCTCACCTTGAATATCTTCAGAAATGACTCCCAAACCACCTCCCTGGGCAACCTGTTGCAGTGTTCCAGCAGCCTCCTGCTGCAGAACTTGTTCCTCACATCCAATCTAAATTTGACCTTCTCTAGTTTGAAGCCATTGCCCCTGGTCCTGTCCCTGCAGGCCTATGAAACAATTCCTCTGCAGCCTTCTTGTAGCCCCCTTCAGGTCCTGGCAGGCTACTCTTAGGTCTTCCTGGAGCCTTCTCTTCTCCAGGCTGAACACTCCCAGCTCCCTCAGCCTGTCTCCACAGCAGAGCTGCTCCAACCCCTGATTATGTTCCTGGTCCTCCTCTGGACCTTCTCCATCAGGCCCATGTCCTTCCTGTGTTAAGGGCTCCAACCTGGATGCCTTAACCCACCATTTCTCCTGAAAAAGCCAGGGCAGCAATCCAGATCCATGCTGATCCAGACCCCTGCACTAGCCCACTGAGGTCCCCATTACTCAGCCCTGTTCCTTAGCAAAACCTCCTCTTGCAGGAGAAAAAGCCTTCTGAAGATCTCTAAGCAAAATGACCACAAAGGTTTCCCCCATTGCCCACAGCACTTGTGCTGAGGAAGGGCAGGGTGCCTGGGCTGAAGGAGATGGAGTCCAAGTTTCCACCAGCCAGGGTTGAGCTGTTCTCCCCAACATCACAGCTGGGAATACTGGTTTGGCTGGATTTTCATGTTCCTCTACAAATCACAGGCTACCCTGGACCAGCCTCTGCACAGGAGAGAGCTGATCAGCCCTGGGAAGTGAGGGGGAGGGTAGGACTTTGGCTTCTCTGCATCAACTCCCACTTGCACCCCGCTGCTGGCACTCGGGACCTGGTGGTGCCCAAGGTGAGTGGAGGCATTGCTCCCATGAGCGCAAGCTCATGAGCTGCCTCCCCACAGGATGAAAGAGCTGCTGGGGTTGGATGGAACACACCAGCCAGCAAAAAGGAGCTGCTGGGGTTGGATGGAACACACCAGCCAGCAAAACCCTTCTCCTATATTATTTTACTCACAGGGAAACCTAAGCCCTTAGCTGCATCTGGTTGGAATCATAGAATTGTTTTGCTTGGAAGAGACCTTTAAGATCACTGAGTGCAAGTATCAGCTTTGCTGACTCAGAGCCCTGATCCAAATGTCACCATGGCAGTAATTTCACACCAGGTGACCCAGGCCATGGGTCTGATGACTGTTGTCATATTTTTAGACACTCAGCCCACACCAAGGCTTCCCTTTGCAGCAGAGAAGGTTTCCTTTTGCAGCCTCCTTTCTCTGCCAAGAGTATGGCCATGTCTGCCTGGCCTTCTGCCCTGGGATGCATCACCAGCAGCATCTGGGACAACCCTGGAGGTGTTTCAAAGCCACAGAGATGTGGTGCTGAGGGCCATGGTTCAGCCCCAGCCTTGGTAGAGTTAGAGAATGGTTGAACTGGATGAGCTGAAAGAGCTTTTCCAACCCAAATGATTCAGTGGCTTTGTGAGCCTGCAGTGGGGTCAGAGCAGTTCATAGAATCACAGAATTGTCAGGGTTGGAAGTCGATCCCCAGCTATCTTGTAGCCCCCTTCAGATCCTGGAAGGCCACAAGAAGGTCTCCTGGGAGCCTTCTCCTCTCCAGCCTGCACAACCCCAACTCTCTCAGGCTGTCTCCAGAGCAGAGCAGCTCCAGCCCTCTGCTCATCCTCCTGGCCCTTCTCTGGACACCTTCCAGCCCCTCCAGATCCTTCCTGGAACAGAGGCTCCAGAAATGGACATAGAGCTCCAGGAGGGGTCTCACCAGAGTGGAACAGAGGGGGAGAATTCCCTCCCTGGCCCTGCTGGCCACACTTCTCTTGCTGCAGCCCAGGCTCTGCTTGGCTCTCTGGGCTGCAGGTGCTCACTGCTGGCTCCTGCTGAGCTTCTCCTCCCCCAGCACCCCCAAGGCCTTTTCTTCAGGGCTGCTCTCCAGCCAGTCCCTGCCCAGCCTGGATTTGTGCTTGGGATTCCCTGACCCAGCTGCAGGGCCTTGCCCTTGGCCTTGTTGAACCTCATGAAGTCCAGGTCCCTCTGGATGGATCCCTTCTCTCCAGCCTGCCCAGGTCCCTCTGGATGGATCCCTTCCCTCCAGCCTGTCTGCTGCACCACACAGCTTGGTGTCATCAGCAAACTTGCTAAGGGTGCATTCAATGCCTCTGTCCATGGCACCAACAAAGATGTTGAACAAGCCTGGTCCCAGCACTGATCCCTGAGGGATTCCACTTGTGCCTGGCCTCCACTGGGACATGGAGCCATTGCCAGCCACTCTTTGGGTGCAGCCATCAAGCCAGTTCTGTAGCCATCTCGTGGTCCACCCATCAAACCCCTGTGTCACCAGTTTGGAGAGCAGGATGTGGTGTGGGACAGTGTGGAAGGCTTTGCTCAGGTCCAGGTCAATGACATCAGTTGCTCTCCTCTCATCTATTAAGGTTGTGACCTGGTCATAGAAGGCCACCAGGTTTGTCAGGCAGGATTTGCCCATAGTAAACCCATGCTGACTGTACCCAATCACCTCTTCACTATTCTTCTGTCTCAGTAGTGCCTCCAGGAGAATGTGCTCCATGATCTTACCAGGCACAGAGGTGAGACTGCCTGGCCTGTAGTTCTCTGGTTCTTCCTTCTTACCCTTTTTGAAAATGGGAGTAATGTTTCCCCTTTTCCAGTCAGTGGGGACTTCCCCAGACTGCCAGGACTTTTGGAATATAATAGAGAGGGGTTTAGCAACCTCATCCTCAGTTCCCTCAGCACCTGTGGATATATCTCATTGGGTCCCATGGACTTGAACACTTTCAGGTTCTTCAGATGGTCATGACCCTGCTCGTCACTCACCATGGGCAGTTCCTTCTTCTTCCAGTCCCTGCCATTGTCTTCCATGATCCCAGGAGTGTGGTTGGAGCCCTTGCCAGTGAAGAATGAGGTAAAGAAGTCATTGAGAATCTCAGCCTTCTCCATGGCACTTGTCACCAGCTCCCCTGGTTCCTTTCTGAGGAGCCCACACCTTCCCCAGGCTTCTTCTGACCCTCAATATACCTATAGAAATGTTTGCTCTTCCCCTGGATCTCCTTGGCTGGATTGAATTCTAACTGAGCTTTAGCCTTCCTAAGCAGGTCTCTTGCTGCTCAGGCAGCTTCCTTACCTGACCCTATTCCAGCTGTCCTTTCTTCCACTCCTTGGAGAGTTTCTTTTTGTGTGACAGAGTGTCCAGGAGCTCCTTGTCCATTCAGGCAGGTCTCCTAGCATTCTTTCCTGCTTTGCTCTTTGTGGGGATACCTTGCTCCTGGGCATGGAGAAGGTAATCCTTGAACACTGACCAGCTGTCCTGGGCCCCTCCTCCCTCTAGGGCTTTGTCCCAGGTACTTTGGCTAGCAGATCCCTGAAGTGATCAAAGGTTCTTGGGGCTGTTCAGAGCAGGGTGGTCCTTCCCTGTTTAGGGCAAACCTTGTCCCCCAATAGCCACTTCCATGCTGTGAGACCATCATGCATCCCTGCTGCTTTTGGTTCAAAAGCTGTTGTGTGGGCACATCTGTGGATCTGAGACCAGCAGAGGAAGCTTCTTTTGCTTTCTCTGCATCACTGCTGTGGAAGTCACAGAATCACAGACCGGTCTGGGTCAGAAAGGACCTCCAAGGGTCATCCAGTCCAACCCCCAAGTCGAGCTCTTCTTTCCAGGTTTGTATCAAGATTCAAATATACTTAAAGTGCAGGGGGTGGCCAGCCACAGAAGTGCTGGCAGAATCAACCTGGAAGGGAGTTTTCCTGATTTGGTAAGGTCTTAAGGTAGCCCCAGAGGCACCTGCAAATGGACTTGGTGAGATCTTGTTGTGCTTTTATTGGATCAATATCAGTATGTTCAGGTAGCTGCCTGAATATATAGACACATAGATTGTTATTGCTGCTCTTGAGAGACCTGCCCCTCTGTGACCCCAAAGATGCTTTCATCTCACCTGGGGCCAGAAGGGGCCTTTGGAGGTCCCATCAGCCTGGGATGCTGGTGGTCTGTAAAGAGCACTGGTTCTTCCAAAGGCTGCTGGACTGCTCCCATGGCTCTAAGAGCACTTTACATATCCCTGGGCGTTTTAAGGCCGGGTCAGTGCAAAATGGCTTTTATGATAAGGAGTATCAGGCCCAGGGATTTTATAAGTCCACTTATTATGATCTTCCTAATCAGCTCTAATTAGCTGTGGTAATGACTCAGCCCTGCAGACAAAGCCTGAAGGTGAAGGGTGACAGGCTGTGGTTGCTCTCTTGTCTGGGAAGGGCTGAGAGAGATGTATCTTGTCTGTCTTGTATTCCTTTGTGCAGAGGAGAGCCAAGCAGCTCAGGAGCCTACCCTCTCCCTGGGTCTCATTAATGGCATTCAACAGCCATCTGCTCTGTTCAGAAGCCATGTCCACCTCCCTTCAGGCCAGCTCAAGAGTCTCTCTAAATCAACCTGAAAAGATTCAGACTTTCTGGAGGCCGCCTGTTAATGTCACCTTTTGGGACATGTCAGGTGAGATCTGGTTTTGCTCAGGATCATGGTTTTCCCTAGGGAGCTGTAGTGCCTGGTGCCAGTCAGGACTCCTGGCTCCCTGTCTGGCTTCAGCCAGCTCCAGGCTGGGAAGGCAAACATGAAATGTAATGAAATCCTGGCAAGAGAAAGGAAGTTCTTGACCAAGAGGCACTTGAGTGGGGGGCTGCTTTGCCAGCTCTTGTTGAGTGAATAGCTGCTGGAGCTTCTGGAGTCCCCATAAATGGCTGTCATTTGCTTCTCAACAGCTTCTGCTCATGGTTTTACAGAAGCATCATAGAATTTATGGCAGCTTCCAATCTCCTGGGCCTCTGAAAAAGGCAAAAGTTACTCTGTGCCTCCAGCTGAATCATGAGCTGATCTCAGCAAACTTCTGCCTCTGGGAAGAAAAAGTTCATTTCCTGACAATCTGTCTTGTTCCCAGCTCTGTGGTCTTGTGTCCACACCTCCAAGCCATCTGTGTGAAACCTCCTGTCTCACAAGGTGATGACCACTACCTGAGGCTGGGGATGCTGGGAGGCACCCAAGAAGCTGATAAAGTGCAGCACCCTGGCTGCTGCTGGTCCCTTGGGTCTTTAAACTCCCACTGCAAGATCCTCTGCTGCTGTGCTCTACATAGAGCAGGTAAGAAAAGGTCTGCAGCAGCAAAGATGTTGCTGTGCTCAGCAGCCTTGCAGGCAGCTTTAGGGAGCTCTTGCTTTGCTGTGTTGGCTCTTAGGAGCTCTCTGCCCCAGGGACAAACTCTCTGAAGGACCTAGGCATGAGGATCCTTACATAGGACAGCACCCTGCTGTGTTCCACATGGTCTGAGCTGGCAGAGGAGAGAGCCACCTGCAAGGAAGAAGCCAGTGCCTGTAACCAGGCAAGGTGCCAGAGGCTCTGTGGCCAGAAGCAGGGTTTGGCCATACTGTGCAGATGGAGCAGAGCCACTTTTGCATTACCAAAACACAACAGCACCCCTGCCTCCCCAAAACACAGCAGCACCCCCGCCTCCCCAAAACACAACAGCACCCCTGCCTCCCCAAAACACAACAGCACCCCCGCCTCCCCAAAACACAGCAGCACCCCCGCCTCCCCAAAACACAGCAGCACCCCTGCCTCCCCAAAACACAGCAGCACCCCTGCCTCCCCAAAACACAACAGCACCCCTGCCTCCCCAAAACACAGCAGCACCCCCGCCTCCCCAAAACACAGCACCACTCCTGCCTCCCCAAAACACAACAGCACCCCTGCCTCCCCAAAACACAACAGCACTCGGTTCCACACCACTGCTGAAGGCAGGCATGGGCCAACACGTTGGTGTGCAGAGGGGCAGCATCTGCAGGTGCTGCTGTGGGGTGCATGGAGCAGCCTGGCTCTATTAAATGTGGCCTTATTTAATGTCCCAGGATTAAACGTTGAAGAGCATCCAGCACTGAGAGGCGTCCAGGCAGAGATGGAAGCACTTACACTGACAATAGACTTGAAAAATCAGAAATATTGCAGACACCTCATATGTAAGTTTCTTTAATTTTGGCTTTCAAGACCTGCTTTTCAAAGCTACCACCCTTGAACTGTGGCAGCTATCCAGAGGGACCAGGACAAGCTTGAGAAGTGGACTCCTAAGAACCTTATGAAGTTCACCCAGGCCAAGCACGAGGTCCTGCACATGAGCTGGGACAATCCTCTGGTATCAGTACAGGCTGGGAGATGAAGGGACTGAAAGCAGCCCTGAGAAGGGATTTGAGGGATGAGAAGATGGACATGAGCTGGCAATGAGCGCTTGCAGCCCAGAGAGCCAGTTGCATCCTGGGCTGCCTCAGAAGCAGTGTGGCCAACAGGTCAAGGAGAATCTGCTGCTCTGCTCAGTCCTCAGCACAGGAGATACGGACCCGCTGGAGTGGGTCCAGCAGAGGGACACAAAAATGATCCAAGGGCTGGAACCATTTTTCCACATAGAAGGGCTAAGAGAGCTGGGGATCTTCAGCCTAGAGAACGCTCCAGGGAGACCTTATTGCGGCCTTTCAGTGATTAAAGTGGCTGTTAAAAAAGTATGGACAGACTTTTGTGAGGGGCCTGTTGTGACAGGACAAGGGGTGATGACTTTGAAGAAAGAGATTTAGACTGTTCAGGAGGGAGACAGCGAGGATGGTGAAACACTGGCCCAGGTTGCCAGATAGGTGAGAGACGCCCTATCCATGAACCATTCCAGCTCAGGATGTTTGGGGCTCTGAGCATCCTGCTCTAGCTGCAGATGTCCCTGCTCATGTAGGGGGGCTGGCCTGGATGAGCTTTAAAGACCCCTCCTAACCCATTCCATTCCATTCCATTCCATTATTCTATGTCGCGACACATCAACCACCATTTATTTCCTACAGGCCAGGCCCACGGGGCTGAAGACCTTTAGCAGAACGCTCCCGCCCGGGCACTGCCGCTGCCGGTTCCTGGAGGACCGAGCGAACGAGGGAGCGACCCAGCCCCTGGAGAAAAAGGTGCCCGCCGGTGCCTCGCGTCACGCTGCGCCACCCGCCTGCCGCCCCTTCCCCGGGGCCCCTCGGCACCGTCATCGCGGCCGCGGACGAACCGGAAGCACCCAATCCGAGCTTCCGCCGCCGGCGCGCAGGGCCCGCTGGGAAGGCAGCGGGAGCCCCGCCCCCCGCCGGAGGGGCCGTGGGGGGAAGGGGAAGGGGGAGGGGGCGCGCGCTGCACGCGGGTGTCAGCGCCACCGCCCCGCCCCTCCCCGCCCCCCGCGGTGCCGGCAGCGACGAGGTGGGTACGGCGGGACCGCCGCCCCCATCCTTCCCTCCCGCCTCCGCCACCCCCTCCCCGGGGCGGCGGGGAGGCCCCTCGCTGCCCTCCCGCCGCCTGAGGGAGAGGTGGGCCCGCCCTCGGGCCTAACAGCCGAGTGAGGCACACGGAACAGGGGAGGCGGCCGCGTTGGCCCGGCCCGGCCCGGCCTTGGCCTGTCCCGTCTGGGAGCGGGGAGGAGCCGTGTGGGGAGCCCCGGGGTGGGGAGAGAGGGGAGGGTTGAGGGTGGTGAAAGCCGGGGAGCGGCGGGTCCGCCTCTTTCATTGATGAAATTTAAATTCCTCGGGGTTTTGCCTCCCGCCCGCCGGACCGGGAGGGATTGCTCGGCTTGAGGGGCCAGCGCGGCGGGCGGGCTGCTGCTGGCGCGGCCGGGGCCGTCTTTCTCTCCCGCTTCCCCGCAGCCGCCGGCCGGGCTCCGCAGGGGCGCGGGGAGAGGCAGCCTGTCCTGCCTTGCTCAGCCTCGGGGAACGGGGAAGAACCCCCGAACGGTTCCGTTTACGTTTGTCAGAGCAAAGTGTTTGTTTTATTAAAGAGAGAAAATGTCGTCCTTTGCCGCAGGTAAGCTGCCGTGCTTGTGATGGTGGGCTTTGGACTCTCCAGCTGTGCAGGCAGATCTCGGCTGTTTTTTTCAGTCCTCCCCCCGTCTGTTTCCTTCCCGGCGGGGCGCAGGCAGCGGCCGGTAGCAGCTGGAGCCGGGCTGTACAAGCGGCTTCCCCACAGCCTTGGTCATTACCTGGCGGCGGGGCCTCCGCCGGCTGTGCCCGGCTCGGTTCGCGCCCCTGGAGGCTGCGTGGCTGTCGGTGCGGGGTGTGCGGCTGGCGCTGGGGGCTGCAGGGGAATCTTGCAAGGGAAATCTCCGCGATCCACTAAAGCGCTTCTCTGAAAGTTGGGGAGGAAGAGCGCCGAGGCCGAAGCTGCTCACTTTGAATTTTTTTCAGAGGCGGTTTTGATGGGATTTGCGGATCCCAATAGGCTCCGAGGCTCTCCTTGACTCACGCATGTTGTGAGTGTGTGTGTACGTGGTCTGAGTTCCATATTCCCGTATTGCGAAACGGGGAAATGGCTCAGGGGATGTCGTTTCGGGATGAAAAATTATTTTGGTGCATTGCTGTGGCAGTTTTCTTTCCCTCCTTTTCTGATAGTCCTCGCGGTGCCCTTTTTTTTTTTTTTTTTTGGTAATTAAATCCACACCTGGAGATTTCCTCAGCATAAATCCCTGCAGGCCTATCAACAAACGTGAGGCTGCCTGGAGGAAGAGCAGGAGGAGGTCTCTCCCTGTGTGAACTTGGGTGTTGCAGGCAGCTGAGGGGCTTGGAGGGCTGTGACAAGTGACTGTCGTTCACCAGTGCCCAGAACTGTGCAACACTTGCTGTGTGAAGGCACCAACTGGCTGCAGATGTCCTGGGGCACCTGGGCCAAATGTGGAGAGCTGGAGTGGTTAAAGGTGACAGCCACCTTGCTCTGGAGTTGTCACAACAAGCCCCTTCTTGCTCTGAAATACAGAAATGCAATCTGAATTTTTTTTAAATGGCATTGGCTTCCCTCAGCCTGCTGCTGAAGGTGGCCATCTTGCAGGCAAGTGGTATTATTGATGAAGCTGAAAGTGGAGAAGCCTATGTAAAAATCACAACCAGGTGCTTAAATGATACCAAAGATTTGGCACTCCTCAGACTCTCCACTGCTGAAGAACCACCGTCACTGGAAGTGTTTAAAATAAGACTAGATGGGGAACTTAGTGCCATGGTTTAGTTGATTAGATGGTGTTGGGTGATAGTTGGACTTGATGATCTCAAAGGTCTTTTCCCACCTGGTTAATTCTGTGCTTCTGTGAACTCTGTATCGTGCCAGTAGGGCTAAAATGCTGCCAATGGCAAGTGGTATTTTTAGCACGAGGATCAGCTGCTAGACTGAGAAATCCAGCTGTGTCTCACCCTAGCACCTCTCCTCTTGGTGCAGGCAGCTGGCAAGAAAGGTTTCCTAGGCTGCAAACTTGTGAGGCAGCTCAGGCTAACGTGGTCATCCCTGAGAGGAGAGGCAGCCTGCAGAGCTTTTGCTTCACCTGCGCTTCAGTCCAACGCACCGTTGACAAATTTTGCCTCTAGTAACAGGGAAAGATAAACATTCCCAAGGGCTGAGGGGCTGTGTTCATCTTAAAAATCCAAGGCAGTAATATTGATTGGAGTTGCATGTTAATAGCTGGGGTATTTAAAGAGATTTTTATCCTGGCTAGGGATAAATATTGCCTTGAACTTTCAGCAGAGTTGGTGGAAGTTGAGGCATTCCCTCTGTATCCTCAGCTGGGAGTTCAAGGAGAGAGCGTGTTAAATTTAAAGTTCAGCTGCTTCTTTTGACTTGGCTGGCCACCCTTCGGCATGGTTTGTTTTTAATCCCAGTGGTCTAGCTCCAAGGAGACTAAATAAATTGCTGTGGGCTGTCGCTATGCTTCCTTGGGTTGCAAACCTTAATAGACTTCATAACCCTCAGCAGCAAAGATTCGCAGGTTTTTCACAACTTGTTGCTTGACTTGTCCCACCACTCCCTCCACTGCTGGGTCCTTGAATACCCAAGTACCAAGGCAGTGAATTGCTCTTCTGAGTGAATGAATAACTAAATCAATCTTAATGGAGTTTAACGTGGAATAAGAGGAGGGAGGGCAGACAGGGAATACGTGTAAGCTCCTAAGTAAGGGCTTATCACTGCTCTGCTCCTGCTCAGTTTTCCAGAGGACAGCTATCCCTGATTTTTGATGGTCTACAAAGACTTCCCTTTTGTGAGCTCGATCTGATCTGTCATCTTCGTCTGTTGGCTATCAAGTTAGGCATAGCAGACCTGCCAGCACCCTGCCACATGCTGTAGTTTGTGCTGTGAGGGCAGGGGGCAAGTTAGCAGCCAGAGCAGAGCACAGAAGCCTGCTACAAATAACAGTGGGGGAAGGAGGGTTTGAGTGAAGCTCTGTGTGCCAGGCACCACTGGGAGCTGGCTTCAGGAGTGTCCTTTCCCTGCTCCTGGGGAAGCTCTTGCTGCTGAAGGCACTAAAATAAGATATCCTGGGTGATCCTCTGTGGGATGCCTGGCAGTTTGGGAAGCTTTAGTGTGCTGTGCTCATTTGGTGCCTGGGCCAGGCCCCCAAAAGTCTTCTGCTCCCTTGTCCCACTCTTTTCTTCCTTCAGCTGACTGTTGGAGAAGGCTGGTCCCATCGACGTGGGCATAGGCTGGAGTCTGAGGCACTGGTTGTGAAACAGCTTGGGAGAGGCATGCCCTTTTAACAATGATTTGTGAGCTTATGGCCTGATGATGTACCCTTGGAAATCTCTTCCTGCAGTCATCCAGTTTCACTCCTGCCTCCCAGCTGATCTTTGGGGCACCACAACTGCTTTTTGTGGTAGCCTTAGGCAGTATTGCTTGCCTGTGGGAAACGGCTACGTTCAGATACACAGCTCCACTGGCCTTTCTGCTTCCTCATTGCTGCTGGGGGCAAGAAGGGGAATCAGTCTTCACCCTGGGCTGCTGAAATTCACTGTAGCCAGTTAACTACAGTTGTCTTTCTGCTGCTGCTGGGCTGAGGTGGCTGAATACCAGCTTCTTCCCCACGAGAGCGGGACAGCAGCAGAGGAACAGGGAGTGCTGTGTTTGTGTGGAGTGGGGGCAGCCACTGTGCTCTTGCTTTGGTGAGCTTTTGGAATGTGCCCTGGGTCCCCATCCAGTCCAGATCCTTCTGGACATCTCTTAAGATAAATCCTTAAAAGCCTCTGCCTGGCAATGGCACTTTAAAAGTGGAAAAGCTTGGAGCTGTTATTTCTTTGGCTGCTTAGTTACAGTATTCAAATTCCTCCCTATGCAGCACAGATACTTCCCCTGTGCTAGGCAAATCTGTGTCTGTATGGGCTCCAGCCATGGCCTGCCTCCCTTTCCCCAAAGTACCACTAGTAATAATAGTGCTAATAGCACTAATAATAACAGCACTCTCACCAAGCTGCTATGCCCTGGCACAATGGCTTCAGTGGTTGCAGGCATTGTTCAGTGGTCAGCAGAAAATCCAGGTCTTCTCCATGGCCAGTGAAGGGTGCAGCTGATGTGCTGGTGGCTGGGGTTTTGATAAGAACTGTCCCAAGACCTCCTATCTATTAGCTTGGTGTGGAGCAGATGCAGTGGCTGTTTGAAGCAGCAGGTTTGCTTTGCTTTATGACCATGTTGATCACAGAGTGTGTTCAGCATCGGCTTATGAAGTTCTGGAGGATTTGTAGGATCACTAAAAACAAGGAGGACATTATCAGGCACTTTACTTGTGTGATGCCTTTTTCATTTCATCTGCTGGTGATGTTACTCAACCCTTAAATGCTTTTACATGGTAGATAGCAATCTTGTGGCCAATATGAACAAACAACATGGTCCTGGCTCACAGGGCAGCCTGGGAAGGCTCTGCCTGCCTTAGCCTCAGTGTGAGAGCACTGGAGATGGTCTATGTTGAACTCTTGATGTTGCAGATATTCCCCAGATGTGTTGCCTCATTTGGGGAGGTTCAGATGTTTTCCAGGCTGATGAACTGTGAGCCATGGCCGCTGTTGTTGCTGCAACAGAAGCTATGCATTACAACATCTTGCAGGGAGGGTTCCCAGTGTGACAGTATCTCCTGGCAGTTGTTTCTCTGGAAGTCGAAACCCTGTTCCAGCAGGCAGAAACCCCAAACATGTGAACAGACAGAGAGCTCACAGTGGTTGGAGCTGGTAAAGACCTCCTTGTTTTCTCTGTAGGACGAGGTGCTTCCTAGCTAAGAGCTGCCTGTGGGTTTACATCTTTGACCTGGGAAGTTGTGCCTGACAGGCTTGCAGCTCTCACCTGGTTTTGCTACTGGATCAATTGAAGGAATAAAAAGGGGTGTTGTTCACTGAGGTGCTCACCTTGAGCTGGTGTTGCCCCGTGTCTCAGCATCACACACTGAGCACTGCAGCACTTGTCTGGCCTTTTTTTCTTTTCCCTTTCTCTTCCCCTACCTGCAAAACAGTGGAGTCAGGAAAATGGCTTCTGTGGGCTTCAAAGCAAGGATTAGATACTGCTGCTGAGGCTGGGGAGCACTCTGCCTCAAAAAAACAGGAGAGACACAATATTGTGGTAAAATGAGCTGCTTCTGCCTGTCCTGGATGTCCTCATGGAATGGCCTTTTGGTGCATGCTCTAGAGAAAGTAAACTTTAAAGACAGGTCCCTGTCTCACAGCCTTCCCTGGTAGCACCACTCTGCACTTGCAAAGTTTCCTCCCGTCCCTTTTTTTGCCCCAGCATTTGGGGTGTTTCTCAAACCCAGCTGTATTTGGTGATGCCTCCCTCTGCGTGTGACAGCAGTGATGACCCAGGGGATCTGGCAGGAATTAAATCGGCTGAGGTCTTCAGAGAGGGTACTCAGGATGTCTGCTGAGAACAGGCTGGCTGCAAGCGCTCTCTGCTGCCTCCTGTGCCTTGTTGCGGAGTGGACTTCAGCGCATAGAGCATTTGGGTGTTTACTCTTGCAGGGTTAGGGAGGTTATCACTTTCAGAAGCAAAACAAATGCCGAGGTGATAGGCTAATTTTACAGGTTCCTTAGCAACTGAAGAGCATGATGGAGGCTGAAAATGCTCACACAAAGTTAGAGAGGGTTTGCTGGGAGGAGCCCGGGATGGTGCTGTGTAAATAATAAAAGCATGTGTTGGTGTGTGCTGGTGTGAGCAGAGGGACACCCTTCTGCACAACTCCTACTCCTGATAGATAGCATCTATCAGTCAAAAGGGTTTTGACACTTTTGACACACTTCTTAACTTTCTTGATGCCTGATCACAGAATGGCTTCGGCTGGAAGAGACCTCGGAGCTCATCTCTCATGGCAGGGACACCTCTCAACTACACTCAACTGCTCAAGGCCTCATCCAGCCTGGCCTTGAACATCTCCAAGGAAGAGGCAGCCACAACCTCTCTGGACAATTCATTCCTGAGTCTTTCCAGCCTCATAGTGAACAACTTCTTCCTCAGATCCAGTCTAAACCTATTCTCCTTCAATTTCAATCCATTTGCCCTTGTCCTGTCACTGGACACTCTTGTAAAAAGTCCCTCTGCAGCCTTCTTGTAGGATGCCTTCAGGTACTGGAAGGCAGCTGTAAGGTCCTCCTGCAGCCTTCTCTTCTGCAGGCTGAACACCCCGAGCTCCCTCAGCCTGGCCTCACAGCAGAGCTGCTCCAGCCCTTGGATCATCTTTGTGGCCTTCCGTGGACTTGTTCCAACAGATCTATGTCCCTCTTACAGTGGATGTGGATCCTTTGGCTCTTCAGCAATGAAGCTGTACTGCTTTGGATTTTTGGATGCTTCTTGAGGTGGCTTGTTGGTCTTTTGGGACAATGAGTTTTGAGAGAGAGGCTGTTGTTCTGCAGCCCCAATTTAGGGTCTGTTCTCCAAGTTACTAAGAACAAAAGCTTTACATTCCTGGAGTACCAGCACAGGGCTAAAATGAGACTAGATTAAGAGCTGATTAACTTTTAACAGCAAACCAAAGGCTCTTTGTACTCTAAATCAGCAGGTTTTCTACTTCTGCCTGTAACCAATGTTTTTCTTTTTATTGAAGATTTCAGCAAAGCAATGTCTCAAGCTGGCAGCTCACAGTTCCAGGAAGTCATTCGGCAGGAGCTGGAGTATTCCATGAAAGTAGAACTCGATAAGATCCTCGCCACTGCCTCCTCAAATGACCTAGAGGTAAGGAGCAGCATCTGGGTGCAGTGCAGGGCACGAGAGGTGGGGTGCAGGAAACTGAGGCAAATACAGGGGGACAAATCCCAGAAGAGCAACCATCCTGAGTTTGTAGGGTGTGCTGTGATCCTGTGTGGAGGAGCAGCCTAGACACGATGTCAGGAGACTTTCGGTGCCATGTGAAGTGGGTGACAGAGTTCCTGTTAAGTGTTTCATCATCTGCAGTTATTCAAAGGTCTGTGTAACCTTGAACAGCTGTCAGAAAGGCAAGATGAAGCAGTTACCCTGCAGACTGGGCCAGATTCTCATGCTTGTAGTTTTGACTGGGGGCTTGTCTTTTAGGTATCTAATGGGTTCTGTACCTTGAGTTTTAGTGGAAATGAGCTTTGGGTAACTTGTAGAGTTTTCCTTCATTTTAGCCTGATAAAATTGCCTCTGTAAGTAGCCTGTGCATCAAGTTTGTAGGAGTGGTTCCATGATGGACAGGGTTTGCACTAACTACCAGTGCATTTCTTCCTCTTTGCAGCACACTAAAAAGGACCTGGAAGGATTTAAGAAGCTGTTTCATAGATTCCTACAAGAAAAGGGACCATCTGTGGACTGGGGGAAGATCCAGAGACCTCCAGAAGATTCTGTAAGTTGCAATGAAGTGACAATCTTGTAAGGAACATGAAAGTGATCACTGCTGCTTGTAGCTGCCCGGAGGAAGGGTATGTTCTGTGGAACCATGCAGGACAACACTTCAGGTTCTCACTGAACGGAACAGGGCAGAGAGGGGATTCTTCTGCTGAGACCCCACCTCCAATCCTGCCTTCAGTTCTGGTGTCCCCAAAATGAGAAGGACACAGAGCTGCTGGAGTGAGTCCAGAGGAGGCCACAAAGATGATCTAAGGGCTGGAGCAGCTCTGCTGTGAGGACAGGCTGAAGGAGCTGGGGGTGTGCAGCCTGGAGAGGAGAAGACTCCAGGGGGACCTTAGAGCTGTCCCTTCAGCCAATAGTTGAAGGGATCCTGCAGGAAGGCTGCAGAGGAACTTTTCCTGAGGGTGTCTAGAGACAGGCCGAAGTGGGATGGTTTGAAGCTGAGGCAGAGCAGGGTTAGACTGGAGCTGAGGGAGAAGTTCTTCAGTAGGAGGGTGGTGAGACTGGAATAGGCTGCCCTGGATGCCTCCTCCCTGGGGGTGTTGAAGGCTGGATGAGCTCTTGAGCAGCTGAGTCTGCAAAGGCAGGAATGTGACACAAGTGGCTGGCTCTGGGGGTTTTTCCTGATGCCATCCATGTTTTAACTTGGGCCCTGCTGCTTCAGGTGCTGCTGGCAAAGCCCCACCTGGGCTTTTCAGCACTTCTGGTTGCAAAGAAAATACTTCCTGTGAAACCTAACCTGGCTGATTCAGCTGGGGCCCTGGGCTGGCTTTGGACTGTTGTATGACTAATGATGAATTTGTGCTAAGGAGGCCACCAGCAGCCTGGCCTGGATCAACAATGGTGTGGGAAGCAGGAGCAGGGCAGGGATTGTCCTCCTGCACTCAGCACTGGGGAGGCCACACCTGGAGTGCTGGGGGCAGTTTTGGGGCACTCACTGCAAGAAGGACATTGAGGAGCTGGAGAGGGTCCAGTGAAGAGCAAGGAAGCTGGGGAAGGGTCTGGAGAAGAGGGCTGTGGGGGAGCAGCTGAGGGACCTAGGGTTGTTTGTTCTGGAGAAGAGAAGGTGAGGGGAGACCTCATTGCTTTCTGAAAGGAGGTTGGAGCCAGGTGGAGTTGGTCTCTTCTCCTTAGGAACAAGTGGCAGGACAAAAGGAAATGGCCTCAAGTTGCCCCAGGGGAGGTTTAGGTTGGAGATTAGAAGAAACTTCTTGACTGAAAGGGTTCTCAAAGCCTGGAAGAGGCTGCCCAGGGAGGTGGTTGAATGCCCATCCCTGGAGATGTTTGAAAGAGGTTGAGCTGTGGTGCTGAGGGCCATGGCTCAGCCCCAGCCTTGGTAGAGTTAGAGAGGGTTGGAGTGGATTTCCCAGCTGAAAGGATTCTGTGACTGTGGCACCGTAATATGGAGGAGCAGAATTTGTCATCAGATGGCCATGGTTCATCTAACATCTCCTGTACATGTTCTTTGAATGTAGTTCTCCTTTCATTCCTGAAGCATCTACTGACAAGTCAAGGCTGCTGTCAGGAAGCTGAGGCAGCAATGATTGTCCTGTCATGCTGCCCTGTCTTCCTGTGCCATGGGAGATGTCATCCCTGAGCCCCCTGCTTCCACTGCAGCAACTGATACCCATGGGCCAACACCTTCTGAGCTCCAAGCAGAGCAGAGGACTGACCCCATTTTGCCCTCCACTGGTAAATCTTTGATTTGTTGTTCCCTTCCAGAAGCTTTGCTTCCACATGTCCAAGGCTTACCATGCTAGGTGGTGCAGTTGGAGTCCTCACTGGTCCAGCTTCAGAGGAGAAAGCAGGCTGAGAGTGCTGGGCAGCAAGGAGAGGAGGTGAAGAAGGTGGGCATCCAGTGTCAGGTGTCAGTGCTGCAGTGTAGATTACAGTTATCTGCTCCTTTGAATAGGAAACCAAAGCAGGGTCCTGCCTCTGAGAGCTGCAGTGCTCAAGTTCAGCTCAGAAGAGCAATGCCAAGCCTGGTGCAGGATGTGAGGAGCAGCCAAAGCCAGCCCAAGGTGGCAGGAGCCTGTCCCTTCCCCCAGCAGTGGGATTGCTGCCTGCAGCTCCGGTGTTGTCTCAATGGAGCAAAAGAGAACATCCTGGTCCTGCTCAGAAAGCAAACTGCCTTCTTGATCCTAGCTTTGGGCACAAGTTTAAAGGGTTCACTGGGTCCTGTTTCTGCAGCTGTCTCTTGGTGCTGAGTAAATATTTCCTTGTTGTTCTCCAAGGACATGCTGGCTAACGGGGCGTGCTCTGCTCCAGGCTGCCCACTCTGGCAGCCCTGCTGCTCAGTTCTGACAAACTTTTGCCAGGACCCTTGCTGCAAGAGCACCCTTCTGAGATCTGCTGGCCAGACTGCTCCACAGCCTGTGCCCAACTCCTGTGACGCTGCCTGCAGACCCCAGAGCAGATGGACCTGTCACCCTAGAAGAATCCCAAAGCAGTTCTGAGCTGTGTCTCACATGAGTAACCTGCAGGCTGTGCTAGTCCTACCCAGCTCTGCTCCTGAAGCATTTTCCCCTCAGCCTGTCCTTGTGACAAGGTCTGCATTCCCAAGCCCTGGAGCATGATTGATGCTGATTCCTGTGGAGCATTTGGTAACCTCACAGGTGATGAGGTGCTTCTGCATGGCAGTGCCCACACCAGGCTGCAGCTGCTAGCATGGGCATCCAGCAGGGCCCCTGCTGCATTTGAGTTCTTGCCATGCATCATCCTCTGAGGAAAGACCCTTCCAGAGCCAGGGCTTTGCTGCCAGGTTGGCATTTCCAGTGCTGCTGCCAAAATGGCAGTGATATGGAAGGGACCTCTGGAGATTGAGCAGGGGCACCCAGAGTCAGTCACATAGGAACACATCCAGGTGGGTCCAGAGATGGAGACTCCACAGCCTCTCTGGACAGCCTGTCCCTGTGCTCTGCCACCTTCACAGGGAAGAATTTTTCCCTTCCATTCACATGGATCCTTCTCTGCTCCTGTCTGTGTCCATTGCCCCTTGTCCTGTCCCTGGGCACCACTGGGCAGAGTCTGGCTCCAGCCTCCTGCCACTCACCCTTCAGCTCTTGCTGAGCATTGCTGAGCTCCCCCTCAGGCTGCTCTTCCCCAGGCTAAGCAGCCCCAGGGCTCTCAGCCTCTCCTCACCAGGTGATGTTCAGTGCCCTCAGCAGCTCAGGGGCTCTCTGCTGGACTCTCTCCAGTAGTACCCTGTCCTTGAACTGGGGAGCCCAGAACTGGACACAGTGCTCCAGGTGAGACCTCAGGAGGGCAATGAATGTAGAGGGGGAGGAGAACCTCCCTCAACCGGCTGACCAGACTCTTCATATGAACACCATTGCACCCCAGGCTGCCTTTGGCCTTCTTGGCCATGAGGACACATGGCTGGCTCAAGGTCATCCTGTTGTCTACCAGCACTCCCAGTTCCTTTTCCACAGAGCTGCTCTCCAGCAGGTGTGACCCCGAGCCTTAGGGACCTATGGGGTTGTTCTGCCCTTGTTGAATTTCAGTAGGTCTCTCCTTGCCAGCTCCCCAGCAGGTCCAGGCCACTGGACAGTTTCCGAAGCCACTGAACCATTTCTTGGGGCTGTGGAGCTGTGTGTGGCAGTGCTGCAGCTGAGCTGAGTCCCCAAAGGAGGGCTCGAGTGGAACCCTTTGCTCCGTTGGGATCCTGCTCTCAGCTTTCAGCATAAGCTGGTTTCAGGCATGAAGATGAAGGTGTGGAAGGGTAGTTGGCACTTCAGCTCTGGCTTCTGGAGGCAGTCTGGCTCAGAACTGGGTGGCAGACTTTCCTCCTTTTGGAGAGCTGTGTTGTGAGTGACGTAGGAGTGTGGTGAGGCTTGGAATCCTTCCTTTGGCTGTTCAGACGGTGTCGGAACACTCATGGGTGTGACTTGCATCCCACCCATGCAAAGCTCAGACCTCAATGTTTCAAATCCATCTGCAGGCTCACAGGAGGTGGCACTGGCCTCAAAGAGGGTGGGAATTGGTGAGTCTCTATGTGTGCTGCTGGTAGTGGTCACTGGTTGAGCATTCCGAAGCCCCTTCCGTACATGAGGACTGTGTCCCTTGAGCCCTTGCTCACGGCAGGGCGGTTGTTGGCCAAGCTGCCTGCCCAGCCCCGGCACAGAACCACAGCGTGGGTTGGAAGGGAACATCCAGTTCCAACCCCCTGCCATGGGCAGGGACACCTCCCCCCAGCCCAGCTTGCTCAAGGCCTCATCCAGCCTGGCCTTGAACACCTCCAGGCAGGAGGTATCCACAGCCTCCCTGGGCAACCTGTGCCAGTGTCTCCCCACCCTCACTGCCAAGAATTTCTTCCTCATCTCCAGTCTCAGTCTCCCTTCTCCCAGCTCAAAGCCCTTGTCCCTTGCCCTGGTACTCCCAGCCTTTGTCAGAAGTCCTACCCCAGCTCTCCTGGAGCCCCTTCAGGTATTGGAAGGCTGCTCTTAAGGTCTTCCTGGAGTCTTCTCCAGGCTGAACAGCCCCAACGCTCAGCCTGTCCCCATAGGGGAGGTTCTCCAGCCCTCTGATCATCTTGGTGGCCTCCTCTGGACCCTCTTCAGCAGCTCCAGGTCCTCCTTTTGCTGGGGGCCCCAGAACTGGAGGCAGTGCTGCAGGTGGGGTCTCAGCAGAGCACAGGTGAGGAGCAGAATCACGTGCCTTGTCCTGTTGGTCCCCGCTGGTTTGTTGACAAAACACAATAAGATTCTTGGTTTTGTGCACTTCCGTTCCCAAACAGCTTTGGGAACTCTGGAAAGAACTTTCCACATGTGTAGGTGAGATTTGATATGAGAAGAAACTTCTTCCCTGAAAGGGCTCTCACAGCCTGGCAGAGGCTGCCCAGGGAGGTGGTTGAATGCCCATCCCTGGAGGTGCTGCAAAGAGGCAGAGATGTGGTGCTGAGGGCCATGGCTTAGCCCCAGCCTTGGCAGAGTTAGAGACTGGTTGGGCTGGATGCTTTTCCAGGGCTTTTTCACCCTCAAGGGTTCTGTGGCTCTGCATGCTCTGTGAAGTGGCAATGCCTGTTCCTGCTTGCTGCCTGAGGCATGAGCACCCCACAGGGAGTGATCTCTAAACACGGACCATGAGCTGTCCAGATCCTGTGCAGGACAGGATTTCTGCTCCAAGCTGCCTGTGGTGTCCTGGAATGCTGGGGTTGTGTCAGGGCTGCTCTGTGTCCTCGCAGAGCCAAGCAGGAACCATGGCTCTTGTTCCTTTTCAACCCCAGCCTGCCTGGCCCAGAGCAAACAGAGCTCTGGGAGCTGCCCTGTGTGCATTTGTTATTGGCTATCAGCTCTGGGTCCTACTCAGCCCTTAGCAGCACCACAGTCCATGCACTGGAACATGAGGGCTGCAGGAGGGCAAGCTGCAGGGTTTGATGGGATTGATTTTGCCCCCCAGCCTTGGCATCATGCTTCTCATTGCCCTGTTACCTTTCTCTCTCTGACTTGGGTGCTTTGGGGCAGGGAACAGGCAGTGCCTGGTGCCAGGCAGGCTGTCACCAGAAGCCTGAGTTTGCTTTCCAGCACCAGCCCAAAGGCAGCCTGAGCTCTGGCTGTGCACCTCAGGACTGAGCTGCCAGCAAGGTAGAAGGTGGCTTTGCAAGGCTGCATCTCAGCTGGATGGGCATAGCCTGAGAACAGCAGGATAAGAATGAGGAACTGCCTTCCACTCTGTAGCAGGCTTTGGGGAGAGCTGAGTGATTGCATTGGACTAGGAGCTAGAGTAGGAGTGTTCTTAGACTGAGGCAGAGAGCCAACCTTTTGCCAAGAAAGTTGCCCCGACAACCTCAAAGCAAAGTAGGAACAACAATCTGCTACAAGTTTAAGCTGCTCAGGGAAGGAAAATTTTCTGTCCTGCACGAGAGTGCCTGGGTCCTTAAACTGTGAGCTGCCTGGACACTTCCCCACCTTACTGGGGCGCTGGGGCGGTGAGTTGGCTCACAAGGAGACCTCTTCTCCTGCAGGACAAGGGGTGGTAAGTGGCATGCCTGGCTTGACTTCTTCCTTAACCCTCTTCATCAGGGCAGGTTCCCTGAGCTGGTAGAGCAGCCAGGGATCTTTTCAGCTGTGTGAAGCTGGTTGTGCCTGGTGCCACAGAGGCTGTGAAAGCTCCCAAGCAAAGGGGTGGCTGCAGCAAGTAGTGGGGCTGTTCCTATCTAAGATGTCAGAGTGGTGAAGGCTCTCTTGTGCCATCAGTCCCATGTGGGCACCACTGGCAAAGGGCCACTTGTGAGCAGAGCGTAGTTCAGGGGTGTGACTGCTGGGCTTCTTGTTTGTTTTCCCAGATCCAGCCCTATGAGAAGATAAAGGCCAGAGGACTGCCTGATAACATTGCTTCTGACCTGAACAAGCTGGTGGTTGTCAAACTCAATGGTGGCTTGGGCACAAGCATGGGCTGCAAGGGCCCCAAGAGCCTCATCGGGGTGCGGAATGAGAACACCTTCTTGGACCTGACAGTTCAGCAGATCGAGGTAACTCCTGATGGGTCTCTCCTGGGTAACCCTGTCAGGAGTGATCACAGGGCAGCCTTGCCAGTAGGAAGAGGAAAGGGAGAGAAGGTCTGGTCATGGTGCTAGCAGTGAAGTGGGATTTGCTTTGAAAGGAACAGGCACAAAAGGGGCAGAGCAGCCAGGGAGTGAATGCTGCTCACCCCACACCTCAGCAGGAGTGTGAGCCTGTGTGCACCAACAGCCCAGGCAGTGCTGGCTGTGCCCAGAAATGCAAACAAGCTGACCGTAGAACTGGCCTGGGTCTGTTTCTGACTCCACCAGGTGCCAAGTCCAAGTTGAGCTGTTAAAAGCCTTTTCTTTATGTGCCTTAGGACAAAGCTCTTCAGAGCAGCTCTGAGTTCCTCACCAAATGAAACCTCTCCTGCTGGAAGTGATTGCTGGCACTTCCCTCTGAGGAAAGTGAAAGAAAACAGCAGCTGTTAGCCTCGAGAGAGGACATCTCAGCTGATGGTTTTCATGCAGAACCTTTCGCTTGCAGCAGATCATTAGGATGGTCATTAAAGCAGGAAATTGTATCTGCCTGTTCTGTGTTCTCTGGAGCTCCACACGTTTTTTTTTTTTTTTTTTGCGTCGGGGTGGTGTTTGTTTGGAGAGTCTCTCCCATGCCATGGACCCTTCTGTAGCAGAGTTAAATTTATATCCAACAAATGCAGTCCTACTCCTTGGTGCCTTCTCAGCAAGGTGATTGTGGCAGGCTCTGATGCCACCAGAGGTTAATGATCCTAAGCATTCCCCGGCAGACCAGGGCAATCTGAGACACAAGGCTGTGAGCCCACTGAAGAGCTTTTTGCTTCCTGAACCCTCTCTTTGGTGGCATGGTAGTGTGTTTTTTGATGATGATTATTTTTGCCTTTCCTGTGCTGTCCACATGGATATGCTGCTCTTGATTACAGATTTCCAAAGAACATTTCAGGATGGACTCTTGGTGCTGTTGTCCACCTCGTAGCATGCCACAAAAGTGCTTAGTGTGCAGAGGTTTTGAAAGTTCACCCTGCCAGACATGAATCATTTGAGGGCAAACATGTCTGTTGTGGCCTGATATTTGAAAGGATCATTCTTGTGTTCTCCAAATTGTACATCTCAGTGCAGATTTAAAAGAGGAGGTGAATGCTGCATTAATTAACGTGGGCCTTATCTTTACTACTTCCAAGGATTTGTTTTCCTCTACCTGATTTCTTACCCTTTCTGTCAGCATAAAGCACCTCCTTCTCTCTCTCTCTCTCTCTCTCTCTCTGCCATGTCTTTTTTTATTTCCAGTCTATCTCACTTTTCACCCCAGACCTCAGTGTCAGGAGTTGAAGCTAAGCACACCTGCTGAATTTAACCTTTCTTTCCCACCTCAGCATTTAAACAAGTCCTACAACACTGATGTTCCTTTGGTTCTGATGAATTCCTTCAACACTGACGATGACACAAAGAAGATCCTGCAGAAGTACAGTCACAGTCGTGTCAAGATCTACACTTTTAATCAGAGCAGGTAGCAGCAAAACTTGCCTCTGGGGGGAGGAGTGAACAGCTTGCATGCTCCAGATGGTGTGGGGTTTGAGCTTGAGATGCTGAGTGTCTCTCTAGCCATGTTCAGTCCCTCAGGCCTCCTTGGAGGGCTGGAGTGTCAGGGTGTTCAGCAGAGTCGAGGGCAATGCACGAAGATGAGGGAGGGGTGTGTGTGGGATCCTTAGGAATGCAGGAACCATGATCTGCTGGCTGCTGGCCACTCTCATTCCTCAATATATTTTTAGGACACATGAGCTCTGGAGAGGGACAGAAGCTGACTTCCTTGTCAGGAGTAAACTCTGAGTGGTTGCTGGTGTCAGAGGCATGCTCTGAGCCTGTCTGAGAGGAGAACTGGTTCACAGCTGGGGCTGGGCACCCTGGCTTCACCTTGGGTGAGAGGCTGCATTCTGCAGCTTTAGCGGCAGCTCAGGGCATGGCTGGACCTTCCAGGTCACTTTCACCTTCCTGGAAAGTGCTCCTTCAGGAGCTGAAGGAAAAAGTCTGCATGGCTGCAGCTTGACTACTGCATTTTGTGCTAGTCTGAGGTTGGTGAGGACTCAGCAAAGCCTATTGTCTTCCCAGGTACCCTCGAATTAACAAGGAAACTCTGCTGCCCATAGCCAAGGATGTTTCTTACTCAGGAGAGAATACAGAGTGCTGGTATCCCCCAGGCCATGGAGATATCTATGCCAGCTTCTACAACTCTGGTCTGCTGGACAACCTCATTGCAGAGGGGAAGGAATATATTTTTGTATCCAACATAGATAACTTGGGTGCCACTGTGGACCTTTACATCCTTAACCACCTGATGAACCCACCCAACGGAAAACGCTGTGAATTCGTCATGGAAGTCACAAACAAGACCAGGGCAGATGTGAAGGTAAAGGCAGAGCCTTGTCTGAGTGTCTAGCACACTGCTGGACCGATCTCAGGATCTTGTCTCGTCTCTGTGCATGGATTCAGACATCTTCCTGTAGCTATTTTAGGCACCCTTTAAAACATCAGCTGGGACCTAATTTGAGATGCACAAAATCAGCAAGTTTATGAAGTTCTAATTCATGGAACAAATCTGATCTAGGTTCTGGGCAACAGCAGGCAAGGACAGCCTGGACTGCAGTGATCACTGCAAACACCAGGGATTGCTGCAGGGTGCAGGTCACAACCCCCACACCTTCTGCAAACTGTCAGTTGTGGTGGGGAGAAGTTTGGGGACCTTTAAAGTAGAGCTGTGAGGGGTGGGATACAGCAGTTGTACCTATGCAGACTGAAAACTGCCTGTACTACTTACCCAGCTGGCCAGATGTGCACTGTACCAATCAGCTTGGTGTGGCTCTCAGTCTGCCCCTTGAGGCCATTTCCTCTCCTCAGATCACTTGTTCCCAGGGAGCAGAGCCCAACCCCCACCTGGCTCCAGCCTCCAATCAGGGAGCTGTAGAGAGCAATGAGGTCTCCCCACAGCCTCATCTTCTCCACACTAAACACCCCCAGCTCCCTCAGCTGCTCCTCCCCAGCCCTCTTCTCCAGACCCTTCCCCAGCTTCCTTGCCCTTCTCTGCACCCTCTCCAGCCCCTCAATGTCCTTCTTGCAGTCAGGGCCCCAGAACTGAACCCAGCACTCCAGGGTGTGGCCTCCTCAGTGCTGAGTGCAGGACAATCCCTGTCCTTGTCCTGCTGGCCACACTCAGGCCACAGCCATGCACTGTCAGGATGCAGTCCAGGCTGCTCAAGTGCTACCTGTTTCTCCATGAAGCAGCACAAGTAAAGATCAGGTGGCTTTGGCTGAGGCTTGCTCTGTCATCTAGCAGCACAGAAGCACTGCTGAAGGTGATCTGACAACCGCAGCACTTGCAAAAGGTTCTCAGCAGCTTTCCCTGAGAGCATTAAGTGTCCTGGAATGCTGAGCCATGACGGTGTGGCAGTTCTGACTGCACTTGGCCATGCTCTGTAATTAGTAACCTGGCAGCTGACACAGACAAGGTGTTGTCACTGAGGTTCAGTGTTGAATGCCAGCACAACACTGTGCCTGGGGTGAGGGAAGACTTCCTCTGGCAGCTTCTGCAGGGCACTTGAACCTTCTCCTTTGCCCCGTGCAGGGTGGGACGCTGACACAGTATGAGAACAAGCTGAGGCTGGTGGAGATTGCTCAGGTCCCAAAAGCACACGTGGATGAATTCAAGTCTGTGTCAAAGTTCAAGATATTCAACACCAACAACCTGTGGATTGCTCTGTCTGCAATTAAAAGGCTGCAGGAGAAGAACGCCATTGACATGGAGATCATTGTGAACCCAAAGGTAACCACCTGGCAGGGGAGGAAATGGGCTCCTGCTGGCTGTTTCCCTGTGACCAAAGTGTGCCTGCTGCCTTCAGAAAGGAGCTCCTGTGTGGGTACCTGCAGAGCTCTGGCTGATGCTTGTTTCTAGTTCTGAGCAGCTTGCTCCCATTCCCTGCTGCTTGTGTTCACTTTGAGGTTCCTCTTGCAGACTCTAGATGGAGGCCTGAATGTTATCCAGCTGGAGACTGCAGTGGGTGCTGCTATCAAGAGCTTTGAGAACTCCCTGGGGATAAATGTACCCCGCAGTCGTTTCCTGCCCGTCAAGACCACGTCAGATCTCCTGTTGGTGATGTCCAACCTGTACAGCCTCAACGCAGGGTCCCTAACCATGAGCGAGAAGCGCGAGTTCCCTACAGTGCCTCTTGTCAAGCTGGGAAGCTCCTTCACCAAGGTAAAGGCCCCACTTACACCCTGGGATTGTCTCTTGACTGCACACAGGGCAGAGCAAGGCACCAATTCAAGCAATGAGGGTTCCCTTTAGCTGCCTCTGCCCAGCTGGGCATTGCCCTTTGGCTCTCTATGAAGAACTATAACCCCCCTCACGTGTGCACAGCCTCCTGCTGCTGCTGGCTGCTCTCTGCCCTGTCAGTTGAGGAAGCAGAGGCTGAAGTCGGGGCTGTGTGTGCTCTCCAGAGCTCACCCAGCTGCAGTGGGATGCTGCCCTTACTGCTCCTCTGTAGCTGTCACAAGTGCCAATGCTGCCCTGCTTCCAAAAGAGCATCTCCAGTGTTTGCCAGGTGTGGGTTCTAGAAAGGGCCCCAGAAGGAGTTCTCAGGCAGCTCCCATGCTTGTAGTCCACAGGTGGATTTCAGAGTGTCTCTGCTCTTGCTCCAAAAGGTTCAGGATTACCTGTGGAGGTTTGAAAGCATCCCAGACATGCTGGAGCTGGATCACCTCACGGTGTCAGGTGACGTCACATTTGGGAAGAATGTCTCACTAAAGGTGAGTGCAGGGGATGTCCTGGCTGCTCCCTGCCCCGGGATAACAGCCTGTCCCAGCACTGCCTGAGGCCACCACCCAGCCCTGCAAGCAATCCTAGCAACTGAGGGGCCTAGGGATTGCAGAGCCACTCCTGAAGGAGTGCAGAATGTTACCACTAGAGCTGCTTCTCTGTAGTGTCCTAAGGAGATCTGAGGCAGGACTTCACCTCGGCCCCGTAACAGGCCAGGCCCAGCAGGACCTTACCTCAGCTCTGTAACAGGGTGGTTTGGCTGCTGCCACATCTGGGTGCAAGGTGGGGCTGCAGTAGGTGGTGCTGGCCAAGGCTGAAGCTGCTCTAGCTCATGCCAAGCCAGCAGCGAGCATGACGTTTCCAACGTGCCCCGTGTCTTTTGTGCCCCAGGGAACAGTGATCATCATTGCCAATCACGGTGACAGGATCGACATCCCGGCTGGAGCTGTCCTGGAGAACAAAATCGTGTCTGGCAACCTTCGGATCCTGGACCACTGAGTTGGGGCAATGGGCACATCCGGATCTGTTGGCTGCTGTGCCAAACCAGCGCCCCCCAAGAGCAGAACCTTTTAAGCATTAGAGATATGAATACAGAAAGGGCCTCTGCTTTGTCACCTTCACAGTACCCTGCAGTATTAATTCCCAGTTGATTTCCTTGCTGAGCTCTTTAAGCAGACACAGGGCACAGTGGATATGCGTAAGTAAAGCTTCAGTCCCTGAAGAGATGCTGTCACTCAGTTACTGTCCCCTTGAAGTGCAATACTGTGGGTCCTGGACAGAGCTTCTGTGAAGAACAGTTTAGAGGCTTGCCTCTGCCTAGGTAGTGTTTGAGTTGCTGGTAACTGCAGAAGGCAGCTGTAAAGCGATGTGCATGGGACAAGTTAGCGACCCACAGGCCCTTCTCACAGCCTGGGAGTGCAGGCACAGCTAACAACCACAAGTGTCATCACCACTAAGCAGGCTCTCCCCACCCTGTGCTCCGTCTGCTCACAGACATCCCCACCGCTAGCCCTGCTGCTCAGGGTGGGCCCTGGGGCCAGGACCCCATCCCTGCATCGCTGTCGTGCAAGGGGGAAGTGTTGGTGTTCCAGCCTCACCCAAATAGTCGAGCACTTGAGGCCAACGCCTGGATATTCACTTGTGGTGTTTAACACCCCATTTCCGACTACAGCTCCTCTTCAGATCCTCAGCCTTCAGCTGCCCCTTTCTTTGGCCCAGGTTGCCCAGCACCATGTCCCTGCTGTCACAGCCATGTATGTTAATTTATCTCCTCCTGAGTCATTTCTAAACTTGTACAGGACCTGAACCCCCTCCCCCTCACTTTTGGGTTCTGAATGTTCTATTGTATTTACATGCAGACAACTTTATTTTATAAGCTTAGTCCATACCACTGGTCTGTATCATTAAAGAAGTTGATCTTTAAGAACAGCTGTGCTTGGGGACCTTAATTGGCACTGACACTAACACCACAGGCAGAACCAAGGGGGATTCGGGGGTGTGTGTGAAGGTGACCCACACAGGCACTTGTGCTGTGGACTGCCAAGGGCCAGTCTTGCAAGGCAGCATTAAAACCTCTTCAATAAATTAATTTCAGACCTTTCTTGGCTGCAATCTTTGAATAAGCAGCCTGAAAACTTTACAATTCTTCCTGCCCTGTTTTCTGTGTCCTCCTCTCTGTCTTCAGTGAAGTCCTGCACCACTCCCTGTCCTTACCCCTCTCTCCTTGGCCAAGCCGAGCCTGGGTTGAGGAGCTGCAGGAGCCCTCGCCAGCCTTTTTACTGCCTTCCCCTTCCAGCAGGAGCCCTGCTGTTGATGGTCTGGGAAGGAGTTGTGGCAAGCCAAGAGGCAGTTAGAAAATCCTACCTTCAGGTGGCAGTTCAGAGCCGAGCTGTGAGAAAGCCTCTGGAACAGGCCTGTTCCCTAACAAATCTGAATCCTAACATGCAAGCAATCAAAAGACATTTATTTATATAAAGTTCTGTAAAAAAATAAAATTTGAGAACAGAATTGGTTCAGAGAGAAAAACATTTTCTACAGAGTTCCATCCGCAAGCTCTCGTTCTTGCACCATCATTAAATAAGGTGGGAGACCAGGTGAAGGGCATTGCACTAGAAGAAATGCAAAGCATCTTTTTAATATAAAGATATACAGAGCATCCTAGACAACTACAGCTGTGTTACAGCTATGTGTTCTTTTGGATTTGGTCCAAAGAAACCTGAGTCTGTTTCCAGAGAGAAGGAGCAAACATTGCACGGACAGCTGAGCGCTTGTTTCTTGCCCAAGGACAGCAGGAGGAGCCCTCCCTGCAGCTTCCTCTGAGCCTCCTTTCCCCAACCATCAATAGTGGCCTGTCTGGGACTTCAGAATTCACCTCACAGTCGTCAGTGCCGCTTAGAAGAAAGCGTGTCTGTTGTCGGAGCCAAGTCCCTGCTCCCAGCGGATCATCACCTCTTCTGCTCCCAGATTTCAGCCATGTTTAGGTCTAAGTTGTTAAGGCCTTTCAGAGCTTGAAGGTTTCCAATGTAAAAAGCAACATCTGAGGTCACCAGCCTGCAGTGAAACAGCACAGGATGAGCAGCTCCCACCTGGAGTGGCTACACAGTGACAGGCTGCAGAACCCAGCCCCAGGCCTGGGGTTGGTATTGGGAGGCTGAGTTCAGAACTCAGCCCTGTTCTAAGGGCTGCAATTCACAGAATGGTCTGGGTTGGAAGGAGCTTCCAAAGGTCATCCAGTCCAACCCCTTATGCACTCAGCATGGACATCCTCCCTTAGATCAGGTTGCCCAGAGTCCTGTCCAGCCTCCCCTTGAATATCTCCAGGGATGGGGCCCCAACCACCTCCTTGGGCCACCTGTTGCAGTGTTCCAGCAACCTCCTGGTACAGAACTTGTTGCAGCAGTGCCCACACACACCAGTCACTGAGTGGGGTAACCTGAGGTACAGGCCAGGGAGCTGGAACAAGCAGCTCAGAAGAACCAGCAGGAATGGGGCAACTGGAACTTCTCTCTCTTGCTGGACCCTCAGGCTTACCCAGGGCTCTGATTCTGCTGCAGCTTAGAATATGAATTACTGAACATGAACTTCTGCATTTCGGGACTGTGACAGCAGCTCCACAGCACAGCAGCAGCATTGTAACAGTTTGTAGTTCAAATCCCTCCTACACTGTGGGACACATCAGAAGCATGGCCAGCAGCAAGATGCAAAGCAGGGAAGTTCTGCTTTCATAGTAAAACACTTAGCAGGTTTCACAGACCTGGGGCTTCACTGTTAGTACAGAAACAAGTGTGGTGAACTGAAGCTCTGGAGAGCACGATACAAACTAGGTCAGTGGAGGCTGCTGCAGCAGGGCAAGTCCAAGGCAGCATTGGATGCTTCCCTTCTCCCAGAGTGCTGTGGCCTCGAGTCACTGGAAGGGTCGGACTCAGGGCACTGCCATTCCCAGCAGCAGCCCGGAGCTGCTTCTGGCAGTGAGGGTGACGGTGCTGGGACACATCACCAGGATGGCACCAGGAACACCTTCCCCCATCCTCCTATCAGAAAGGGATCCTTTTAGGCCACTCACAGAATGCCAGTGTCGTGGGGGTTGGAAAGGACCCCTGGAGAGCCCAGTCCAACCCCCTTACTAGACGCAATGTCAGCCAGAGGCAGTCACATAGAAGACATCCAGGTGGGTCTGGAATGTCTCCAGAGATGGAGATTCCACAGCCACCCTGGGCATCTTGCCCCAGTGCTCTGCCACCCCAAAAGGGAAGAATTTTTGCCTTATATTTACATGAAACTCCTGCATTCCAGTCTGTGTCCACTGCCCCTTCTCCTGTTCCTGGGCACCACTGAGAAGAGTCTGGCTCCATTCTCCTGCCACTCATCCTTTAGCTATTGATCAACAGTGATGAGACTCCCCTCAGATCTCCAGACTGAGCAGCTCCAGGTCTCTCAGCCTCTCCTCACAAGGTTCTCCCAGCATCTCTGCAGCCTCTCTACAGGCTCTCTCCAGTTGTTCCCTGTCTCTCAGCTGGGAAAACCAAAGCCACAGGCACTAAGAAGCCCCAAAAGAGCAGGAGGAAGAGAGCAGAGCAGAGTGTCTGGGACCACACACAGGTGGGGGTGCTCCTGGTGCACCTGGGGCTGTGGCAGCCCTACTCCTTCCCTCCAAGTTTGCTGACTTAAAACTGAGGACCCTGGTGAGCACCACAGCCAGCTGGATGTTACCTTGTGAGCTCACCACAGGCACAGAAACACCACTTCAGATGAAGTCTTGCACAAGGCCCAACACTCAGGAAGAGCCTGGGCAGGACCCAAACTCTCCTTCACTCCAAGGACATTTGGAACATTTACAACCTTCCTGCCCCATCTTCTTCTGTTTTCTTGCACAGGGGCAGGCCAGAGGAATGCCACCCTCACACCACTGCAAACCCCCCCAGGTCATTAGGAATGATTACCAAACTCACTCCTTCAGGTGACAATATGATTTACAGCAGGATTGAGCCTGCAGAAGTTCCTGGGAGGTGTGGGACTGCAGGCACAACCAGCTCCAGCTTCTCAGGAAAGCTGCCCCTGGCCTGGGTTTGGGTGCTGGAGGGTTGGGCCCAGACAGGAAAGAGGAAAAGCTCCATGAGCACAATCTCTGCTGCAAATCTAGCTCTGCTGTACAAACAATCCCCACAGAGCAGCTGCCCAGTGCACTGATGAAAGCACACTTTGCTCTCCTCTTGCTCTGCTAGCACCATGAATCACCAGCCACGCTTCAAAACTGCTCCATGGATCACACAATTCTTGGGAATTGAACTGTGGCTGCTGCTGCCACACCGAAGGACACAGTCGGTCCCCAAGGTGGGGAACCTGCAGCAGGCTGCAAGCCACTCTCCTGGGCACATCCTTGACTGCAAGAAAGCTTCAACTGGAACAGGAAAACACACAGAGGGGGGCTGCACTCTGCAACACAGAAGGCAAAGCCTGCTTACTGAAACCATGGAATCCTAGAATGGCTCAGCTGGAAGGGACCTCAGAGCTCATCTACTCCAACCCCTGCCATGCCCAGGGACACCTCTCAGCTAGACTCAGCTGCTCAAGGCCTCATCCAACCTGGCCTTGAACACCCCCAGGCAGGAGGCAGCCATAACCGCCCTGAGTAACCTGTTCCAGAGTCTCACCACCCTCACACTGAAGAGCTTCTCCCTCAGCTCCACTCTAACCCTGCTCTGCCTCAGCTTCAAACCATTCCCCCTTGGCCTGTCTGTAGACACCCTCAGCAAAAGTCCCTCTGCAGCCTTCCTGCAGGATCCCTTCAGCTATTGCAAGGCAGCTCTGAGGTCCCCCTGGAGCCTTCTCTTCTCCAGGCTGAACACCCCCAGCTCCCTCAGCCTGGCCTCACAGCAGAGCTGCTCCAGCCCTTGGAGCATCTCTGTGGCCTCCTCTGGACTCACTCCAACAATGATGCTGCAAAATGAAGCAGTAAAACCCCGAAGTGCCCAAACATACCCATTCAGAGGTCCTCCATCATTGACCACATTTAGGTGGGCCAGTTGCCTCTTCAGGTGAAGTTTGTAGCTTGTGTTGATTCGTAAAAACAACATCTAGAAGGAAGCACAGGACCAGAGTAAGGAACTCTCAGACTGGGCTTTGGGGCAACTGATGGGACTCTGCCTCCTGCCAGGCCTTCTGCCTCTTTATCTCTCTGGCCATGCAGAGTTTCTAGCCCCCAGGACAGGAGGCCTCAGCTATCTGTTTTGCCTTGCCTCTGGAGGACATGTTCTTTGGAGCACGAGTTTTGACTCCCTGTTGTCTGAAGCATCTAGCAACTGGTATGGAGGTTAGAAAATAACAAATCTTCTCCCTGTACTGGCACCACTCAGCACCATTCTCCCAAGAGAAAACCTGAGGAGCAGCCTGAAGTGCTCATTTAATGTAGTGCAAAGGAGAAACCACAGCATCAGGATGCTCAGTGCCTGGGTCCTTACCTCTGCAGGAGCAGTCACTGTAGCAGAACACCACACCTGGCACAACCTGCCTGCATAGTGCATTGAGGGACCTCTAGAAGCCAAGTTTGGGCAGCATTACAGCAGCATTCCCTCCAACAACTGCACTCAAGCCCCCAGGTGCTGCTAGTTGTGTTGAAGGTGCCTAATGCCCCTCTTCAGACATCAGAACACAGCTGCTGGAATCACTCAGCTCTTTCTGTGTTCCCCCTGCACATCCCAACACTCACTACAGCTGAGGCTGAGCTCTGTGCCTGCTACCAACCCCTTCCCTGGTTGAGTTCCACAGAGGCTCAAGAAAGCTCTTTCCCCCACCCAGGTCAAGCAGAAGTCTCTCTTGTTCCCAGTTCCCTGGGCACTTGCAAGGAAGGTGTCGCTTGGATCTCAAACCCAACATTCACCTGGGTTTGCTCTTCAGGCAGGAGATCATAGATGGCTTCATGCATCTTTGCCATCTGCTTGCAGATATTCCTGAAGCACGCTGAAGGAACAGGAGCTTTCACTTCATACTGCAGAGAAAACCACAACCAGTTACTTTGCTCTACCCCTTTAAGCCAGTCTGTGTGGGAGTTTCCAGGAGCCAGCTGCAGGCCTCCCTTGCTAATGACATCATCAACCAAGGGTCACTCAGCATGGCTGCCAACTCACAGGGGTGCTGGGCATGGTCTCAGGCGGATGTGGACTCTTAGGAAGAAAGGCTGAGGGACTTGGGGCTGTTTAGCCTGGAGAGGAGACAGTGATCTACAAGCAGGATCTTATATCTGCTTGTAAGCACTCCAAGGGTGGGTGTCAGGAGGATGGGGTCAGGCTTTGTTCAGTGGTGCCCAGTGACAGGACAAGAGGTAATGGACACAACCTTGAGCACAGGAAGTTCCATCTAAACATGAGGAAGAACTTCTTTACTTTGAGGGTGGCAGAGCCATGGAGCAGGCTGCACAGAGAGGTGGTGGAGCCTCCATCTCTGGAGACATTCCAAACCCACCTGGATGCCATTCTGAGTGACCCTGCTCTGGCAGGGGGGTGGGACTGGAAGATCTCCAGAGGTCCCTTCCCATGCCTACTATGCTGTGATTCCATGATTCGTATCATCCCCCAGTCCCCACAGGCATCCCTTGGAAAACAAAGTAGAAAATGTCCCTTCCTATTGACTGAGAGAAGACAGACCCTGGAAGCCAACCAATGGCAAGAGATTTACTACACAGGGAATCAAATTCTCACCTCCCTACCCTGCATTGAGAAGACCTGAATGTGAATTCAGGACTTTGAAACCAAAGCAGCTGCCCCTGCCCAGGAGCAGCAGAGCCAGCTCTTCCCTGTGAGGGTGGCAGAGCACTGGGACAGGCTGCCCAGAGAGGCTGTGGAGTCTCCACCTCTGAAGGCATTCCAGACCCACCTGGATGTGTTCCTGTGTGAGTGACTCTGGGTGCCCTGCTCTGGCAGGGGGCTTGGACTGGATGATCGCCAGTGGTACCTTCCAGCCCTTGCCAGCACTCCTTGTGCCTCTAGACATGAGAGTTGTCTAACAGACAAGAAATGATTTCCAACTGACTGTATGCATTGCTGCAAAGCCAAAGGGAGCTGGCAGACTGCTGCAGTGGCTCTTGCAGGGATTCAAAGCAAAGTCTTCACGATGTTGATAAAAAAGCAACAGCATCAGAAAGAGGTATGAGCTGTAGCCATGCAAGGAACTGGCCATTTCCATCTGCTGCTGAGGTCACCAGCACAGGATACCAATGAGGCATCAGACAAACATCTCTCTTTGATCCAAACAGTCACAAGACAGCAAGCTCCTAGAGAAGAACAACTACTGGGTTTCTCTTCCCTGAACAACTATCCCTTCTGAAACCCCCAGGCCGTTTCCCCTGGTTGACTGTAGCCCTGGAACACCCCTGGATCCTGGTGGAGCTCCCTGCCCGTGGCAGCAGGCAGCTGGGAGCTGTCTGCGCTGTTGTGCCACAGTGGCACCTGTGAAGGCAGCTCCTGCTGCACCAGCTCCCTCTGCAAGCACAGCCTGCAAATGCAAGCCTTGCCCACCTTATCCATGGGCCAGGGCAAGCTGCCAAGCTGCTTCTCCCCTCCCCAGCAGGTTTCTAGACTGTGTGGTGTTGGCCTGAGAGATTCAACAGGGCCAAGGGTTGGGTCTTACACTTGGCCTGGCTCAGCAATGGTGTGGGCAGCAGGAGCAGGGCAGGGATTGTCCTCCTGCACTCAGCACTGGGGAGGCCACACCTGGAGTGCTGGGGGCAGCTTTGGGACCCTGACTGCAAGAAGGACACTGAGGGGCTGGAGAGGGTCCAGAGAAGGGCAAGGAAGCTGGAGAAGGGTCTGGAGAAGAGGGCTGGGGAGGAGCAGCTGAGGGACCTGGGGGTGTTTAGTGTGGAGAGGAGGAGGCTGAGGGGAGACCTCATTGCTCTCTACAGCTCCCTGAGAGGAGGCTGGAGCCAGGTGGGGGTTGGGCTCTGCTCCCTAGTCTCAGGTGATAGGCAAACAGGAAATGGCCTCAAGTTGCACCTAGGAAGGTTTAGGTTGGACATTAGGGAAAATTTCTTTGCAGCAAGAGTGGTCAGGGATTGGAAGAGGCTGCCCAGGGAGGTGGTGGAATCCTGGAGGTGTTCAAGAAATGTGTGGCCATGGCATTTGAGGACATGGTTGAGTGGCCATGGCGGTGTTGGGTTGAAGGTTGGACTGAATGATCTTAGAGGGCTTTTCCAAGCCAAGCAATTCCATGATTCTATGACTCACAAAACCATTTTGTTTGGAAGAGGTCTTTAAGAGCACCAAGTCCAACCATTACCAAACAAACCCCACAACACCAAGCCAAATCCTAAAATAACAGAAACAGCAAGGATGAGAGAAATGCTGCCTCCAATAGCTGCCTCCCTGCAGCCCCTAGCAGCCTTGCCCCAGCCTGTGCTCCAGCAGGGTCATGCTGTGCTTCTCATCAGCTCCCAGAAGGCAGAGATTGTCCCAGGCCAATCAATCAAGTCTCTCACTAAAGAAGCACCAAGATTTAAATGCTCATGTAACTTACCTGTTGGGTCTGTGGGCCCAGCAGGTCCCATCTTGGGGCACTCTCTGTCAGTGTATCCCACCATGAGGTGAGTCATGAGCAAGTGGAGCCAGCCCAAAACCAACCTGCTGCACTGATGAATGTTCCAAAACCTAAATCCACTAAGAGCACTTCATGGAGCAGGCAGCATGCTAACAGCAGCTGCTAAGCACAGACCTCTGGACCCCAGGCCTGTAGCCTACTCCTTCTCCTCCACAAACTCTTCCTCCTCAGCAGATCTTTTGCTGTTTCCTCAGCTGCAGGTAACTGCAGGCACCCCACTTGGAAAGAGGCATATTAGGAAGAGCAGGAGAACAGGACCTGGCTCAGCCTGACTGCAGTCAAGAGCTGTGTGAGTGGATAAAACTGCCGAGGGTAGGAGAGCACCAGAGCAGCTGCACCACCCAAAGCATTTCTCTTACTGCTGAAAGAGTGAAGATGTTTCTCTTGAGGGTTGAAGGCAAATATTGAGACAAAACACATGCACAGGCACAGAGCTGTGTGTTCATGCAGTTCAGGGAAGTTCAAACAAGTCCTGACTAGGCAAGTTTCAGCCTCCACATGAAACCCCTAGCCTGTAGAGAAGGAGCCCTCCAGAGTGCAGCCTTCCTGCCATAACCCATTACCTTGGACAATAGTTTGTCAAACAAGCTGTCCATGATGGCAACCAGCTTTGCTGAGATCTCAGCTATGTGGTCGTGATAATCCTGCAAGGGAAGAAAGCAGGTTTCACTCACTGGCTGATGGCACTCCTGCTCCTCAGAGCACAGCTGCAAAGCGGAGCTCTGCACCTCTTCAGGGGATGCCCAGGAATTACCTTTGTGATGTGGTCGAAATGCCTGAGCATGCTGCAGTGCTTGGGCTGCAGCCGTGCCTCAAAGTGAGCCCTGATGACAGGGAGGTAGTGCACGATCAGCTGCAGGCAGCGGGAGGAGAGGGCTGCACCGCCAGGGGGAGAGAGAAATCACTTGGTTACCAGACGGCAGGAGAACCTGGCACCCACACACCTCTGCGGACAGACACACCCCCAGGAGGGAGGGCAGCCTCTACGCCCCAGGACACCCAGCCAGCCGGGATGCCAGGCTGGGGCATGGCTCCCAGCCAGCTGCTGGGGCATGGGGATAAGAGGCTGATTCTGCAAGAGGCAGAGCACACACAGACATCAGAGAGCTCTCAGAAGACCTGACTGAGCAGCTACCTAAGCTCAGCAGCCACATTCTCAAGGCATCAAAATTTCTTCTGCAGAAGTGTATGTAAACACCCTGCCCTGCTGGTGCCCAGAGCCCACTCCTGCCTGTGCTGCCAGCAAGATCCTGAAGATTGAGCTTCTCCTATGTCCAATAGGACCTAAGCCAGCAGCAGAGCACACAGTGGTACCAGTGTGGTCACCAGCCTGGCAAAACCTTCTGCAGGAAAGACCTGAGCCAGCTTTTCTCTGCTCATCTGTGCCTGTTCCAGCACAGTCCTTTAGGGGGCAGCATCTGGAATCCCTCCTCCCTCCAAAGGGAAATGCAGACAGGTACTCAGGCCAGCCTGAAACATGGGAAATGCACGCTGCAACACCTGCAGCAACTCCCCAGCCAAAGGCTCTTTATTTCAGGAGACAGTTTGGGATGGGGGAGGTAGGACTGCTGTATAGCTTGGGCACCTTGCTGTCCCCAGGCAGGTTACCCTGGGGCTGGCAATGCAGCAGAGGAACTGCATGTGACAAATGAGGAGCTCTGCAGCACAACCCAATGTTTGCGTTCAGCACACAGACAGAGCCCAATGTCCCCTGACGGCCCCGGGACACATAGCCACAGGAGACTGAGCTCCATCCAGAGCCACCCACTGAGGGGCTCCATGCACTACCCACACGTGGTCCGGACCAGCAGCAGCTGCCTGTGGGACCTCACAGGACCCCAGCACAGGTGGGACAGCTCAGCTCAGCAGCCACCTACCTGCAGTGGCAAGAGCTTTGCACTGAGCAGTTCCAAGCATGTCAAAATCACCACTGAAAAAGTCCCTGTCCTTTTCTGCCCTCAAAGTTCACCCTTCATGGCGAACCTGCTGGCCCTTGTGTTTGATGTCATGGTTCCTTCACCTAACACAGTGAAGCTTCCCATTACAGTGACCCAGCAGCCAACACAGGAATGGGATGGATTCCAGTGCTCCTCTAGCCCAGAGAATTCACCAGCATCTGTATCTGTATAGCTCTCACCCCCAGCCAGCAAGGTCTGCTCACCCACAGCACACAATGGCACCCAACAGCAGAGAGCTGACGGCAAACACGCAGAGCTCTGGGTGTGTTTGGGTCGGATTTGGAGAGGCAGCAGAAGGAGCTCTGACATTTTACAGAGAGAAATCCATACCTAGGTTCTTTGTAGTGATTGTTTTCAAACCAACAACTTGTAATGCACCAGCTCCGAGCACCAGTTGGCAGCTCCTAGAGTTGAAATACTGTGAGAGAGGAAAAGATGGTGAAGAGGCAGCCCAACAACCACACCTAACTACAGCTGACAAGCACCAGCAAGAGAGCTTGGCAGGCTTGGACAGATGATGATGAAGGCCAGTTCCAGAGTCTCATGTACTTTTTACTACAGACAGTTCACCAGTAAGACAGAAGGACCTTTTCCACCACTCCCAAAATCCATCCACCTCAACATGAGGAGAAACTTCTCTGGTGTGAGGGTGCTGAAGCCCTGGAGCAGGCTGCCCAGAGAGGTTGTGGAACCTCCTTCTCTGGAGGCTTTCAAGACCAGTCTGGATGTGTTCCTGTGTGCCCTGCCCTGGGTGACCCTGCTCTGGCAGGGGGGTGGGACTGGATGACCTCTGGAGGTCCCTTCCAGCCCCTATCTTTCTGCACTTCTGTGATTTTGAGACTCAAGGCAGTGTTTCAGCAAAGGGAAGCAGAAGCTCTTAAGAACAGCTACTCAGTGACTGCAGTTCAGGCTCTGATTCCTGTTGCTCTGTGAGACCTTTGGGTGAGGCTCCTCTCAATGTGAAAAAAAAAGCAGCAAGTCAGACTGTATCTAGCCTTACTCTGAGAGCTGTGCACAAGGCAGCTTTGCATTAGAAAGCTATAAATCATTCCTCTCCAAGCAGGAGCTTGGATGCAGGGTAAGGATCCCAGCAGTTCTGCTAAGCAGCCAATGGGACACACCAAAAGAATAAGCTTCTGCTCTGGCTCTAGGACTTTCCCCACTGCTGATGCTGAAGGAAACTTGAAAGCACTAAAACTCCCTCCTGCTGAGGTGGCCGAATCTGTTTGTAACAGCAGAAACTACTGAGGTGCAAAACTGCTGCACAGGAGATGCTAAGCTACATCAGAACTCAGCTCTGGGAGACCTCCAGGTACTGTGCAGAACTCGAGACTCGATCTTCCTAACTTAGTTCCAGGAGACAAGAAGTTACCACTGAATGTGCACGGCCAACCAAAACAGTCTTTGGCCAGTAAGCCAGCTCCTGTTAGCACTGTGTGTCTGGAATTCTACTCTACCACTCAGCTTGAGGCCCCAGATATTCTAGACTGGCTTGGGTGATGCAGTCAGAATGAAGGAGCCACTGGTGGTGCTCTCAATTCCCGCTCTCAACAGGCAGAAGGAGTCCCCGTGTTTAACCAGGACTGTTCTGCTGGCACTGGGGTGTAAAATGGGGGGCAAAACCTAGAGGAGAGCTGCCACTCTCTCATACACCTCAAGAAAGACTCTCAAGAAGCTGTGACAAAGGCTGGCCTGGCAGATTATCTCTGCAGCACAGAGGATTTCCTTCACATCAGACTCCTTTTTGTAGGGGCCACGATTCAGCTTCACATCTCTTGCTTCACCCCAGTACAAGAACAACCTCCACATGTCATCCTGTTTCACCCCAGTACAAGAACAACTTCCACATGTCATCCCTTCCTCAGCAGCACACAAAACAACAATCCTGGATATTGTTTGGAGTCAGTCACAGACTGGGGAGCACAGAGGATACATCATGAACCTCACACACTCTAAGTTGGTGTTTGCAGGGCCAGAAAAGCAACCAAGACTCAGTGCCACAACTGAACCTGTGCTGAACCTGAGACAGGCATCATCTGCTCTGCTCTCAAACAGAAGCCAAGGGCTGAAACTGTCCCATATTCACTTCACCTTCTCCTTTCCCTGAAAATCAAGTCCTTTTCTTATCCACTGAGCCAAAGACAGTTATTTCCTCCACAGCCTAAGCTGCTCTGGAGGTGTTTAAGCTCAGGTTAGCACCAACTCACTGCCTGCACGCCAGACCAGCACAAACATGCTCTCCGGTACCCTTTCCTTGCTCCTCCTGTGCTTCACTCAGGTACCAGCCAGACTGTTGCAAGCAAAGCAGCCAGAAAGCAGCATGCCTGAAACCTCCAGAGAGCAACAACCCCTCCTTGTGACTGCTGGGAGGACAGCACTGCTGTGGTCAGCAGCCCAGCTGCAGCCTTCTCTGCACCAGCTAAACACTCCAGGAACCATTGCTGGAACATGGAATGGTTTGGGCAGGAAAAGCCCTTCCAGATCCTCCAGCCCAACCATTCTCTAACTCTGCCAAGGCTGGGGCTGAGCCATGGCCCTCAGCACCACAGCTCTGCCTCTTTCAAACACCTCCAGGGATGGGCATTCAACCAGCTCCCTGGGCAGCCTCTGCCAGGCTTTCAGAACCTTTTCAGTCATGAAGTTTCTTCTAATTGTCCAACCTGAACCTCCCCTGGGGCAACCTGAGGCCATTTCCTCCCCTCCTATCACTTGTTCCTAGGGAGCAGAGCCCAACCCCACCTGGCTCCAGCCTCCTCTCAGGGAGCTGTAGAGAGCAATGAGGTCTCCCCTCAGCCTCCTCTTCTCCACACCAAACACCCCCAGCTCCCTCAGCTGCTCATCCCCAGCCCTCTTCTCCAGACCCTTCCCCACCTCCCTTGCCCTTCTCTGCACCCTCTCCAGCTCCTCGATGTCCTTCTTGCAGTCAGGGTCCCAAAGCTGCCCCCAGCACTCCAGGTGCGGCCTCCCCAGTGCTGAGTGCAGGAGGACAATCCCTGCCCTGCTCCTGCTGCCCACGCCATTGCTGATCCAGGCCAGGATCTTGGCCATCTGGGCACACCCAGGCTCATCTTCATCAGACTGTTGATCCTGGTTTTGTGCACACAGAGGTTTCCTTTCAGCCTGGCTGCAGGGACAGTTCCAAGCAGCCTGGACTGTCATTACCTGGGCAAACCTTGCTGTTTCTGTGCCAAGAAAGATCAGCTCTTGCTGCCTTCGAAGCTTGCTAGCTCTGACAGCTGTCAAAGAAAACACAGAGTGACCTGAAGGACACTCTGAGTGCTGCTTGTTTTGCTACAAGTGTAACAGAAGAGCTTTTGGTTTTGCTGGCTGTTCTGTCACTTCTCCTGCCCATGGCTTCTTGCTGCCAGATGGGAAATGCAGTCAGGATCCTGCACATGGTGTTTGAGCATGACACAGCAAGAACAAGGCAGAGCAGGGAGAGACAGAGAGAGGACAGAGACTCCAGGCTGGCGAAGCTGGAGGCATCCACTGCAAGACTAGAGTGAAGCAGCAGCTGGAGAATGAGAGGTGAAGAGGCACATTCCCAGGCTCAGCCTGACTGCTCTGCCCTGGACACAGCTTGTGGATGAATCTGAAGGATGCCTACAGGGAGCAGTGCCCCTGCACCTGGTTACTCAGATAACAGGCACCAGTGGGAAGATTATTTAAAGGTCAGCCTCTCAGGGTGTGCTTCCCCTCCCCTGGCCCACACCTCTGTAGGGGGTCTGTGGTCAACCCATTCACCTTTACTGATGATGCTTGTGTTTAGAACACCTGACACCTGTGGGCCAAGACTCTGAAGCCTCTATCTATACATCTGGCCTATCAGGTACATGACAGCTGGAAGGCATATTCATGTGCTCCTTGTGTTTCTGTTTCCTTCCATCACCTTGTTGTACACCTGTATCTTGTCAGCCTTCCCCTCTCTGCTGAGAAACAAATGAGAAAAGGGCCCTGCTCTTCTATCACCTTGCCATTCCACAGCAGCAGCTCCATCCCATGCAACTTTTCATGCTTCTACTGACTGGTCAAATCCAAGGGCTTTACTCATTCCCCTCCTGAACAGTTACATCCCCGGGGCATCTGGAATCAAGGGACTTGTTCTTCACTGGCATTAATCGTACCTCCAGCCTGAAGGACAGGCAGCTCTGGCAAACACTACTAGATGGGATTTCCAGCACTGCAGGTGAACAAAAGGAAGGACAGACGCCTTCCCCAAGCTCATTCACACTACAGATTGCATCTGTAACGCTTAAAAGGCTACCTAATGGCACAGTAACAAACACAGCCTTTTCTAGCCAAGGTCCAGAACTCCTATAAAAGCATATGAAGCATTACAGAGAGGAAGCCAGGTCCTCCAGGCTCCAAAGCCCTGATGAGCTGACCCCTTTGGAGCCCTACCTTCAGCAGGTCGGACAGGCGGGTGAGCATGTCAGTGGTGATGGAAGGAATGTTGTCCACGCACTGGCAGTACTCCAGGATGATTCTTATCAACAGCAGGACTGTCCTACAAGAGAGCAAACAGCCAAGGATGTCACCTCAGTGCACACAAGATGTTGAAAAAACCACCATAAATCAAACCCAGCCTGGTCATGGTGGGAGGAAGCTACCTCATGCTAGAGATACCAGCACTAAATAAAGCCAGAAGGTGATCTGAAGTCAAACCCAAGGAGCAGCACATAGAGGTGGTTATGAAGAACAGCCATCACACAGTGTGGCTCTTAGAAAAAGGCTTTATGAGAGAAAATCTCCTAAGCTTCACTGGTTAAACTTTTGAATCTCCAAAAAAGCTGCTGTGGACCTGGAAGTCTCCAGGGAGATGTTAGTAGGGGGAAAATGGAGCTTTGGAGTTTTTTATACTAGTGTGTAATTATGGTTGGCTTTCAGCAGGTGCTGAAATCCCCAGAAGGAACATGAGAACCACCAGTGAAAAGGATGGAACAAATGGAGTCACAACCAGAGAAGGAGCTGTGCAGAAACAGCACCAAATAGTTAAAGACTCCTAACACCTGCAGTGGCTCTGGAATTCAGCAGGCACTGGAGGATTTGGGAGCTGCTGGATGGAATGGAGAAGGCTCCACAAAGAGCAGATACAATGGTTTCAGTTCAGGCAAACTAAGGCAAGACCAAATAATCTAAGGAGACCTTATTGCAACCTCTCAATACTTAAAGAGGGCCTGTAAGAAAGCTGGGGACTGAATTTTTAGTATGGCCTGTTGTGACAGGACAAGGAGTGATGGCTTCAAGCTGAAGGAAGAGAGATTCAGACTAAATCTGAGAAACAACCTTAGTGTTGCAGAGAGGGTGCTGAAGCACTAGCCCAGGTTGACCTGAGAGGTGGTGGAAGCTCATCCCTGGAAGCATTCAAGGTCCATATGGATAGGGCACAGAGCTGTCTGATCCAGTTGCAGCTGTTCCTGCTAACTGCAGGAGGATTGGACTAAATGACCTTCAGAAGTCAATTCCAACCCAAACCACTCTGTGACTTTCTCCTATATGGTAAGAAATAACAAGCCTTCTGCAGCAGACAACCCTGTGTTTTCATGAAATAATGACTCAAATGAAACCACAAATTTCAGCCCAGCCATTCAGGAAAGGAAACAGCAAATCCAGCTACTGAAGGGCTGACAATGCTGCACAGCCCTGAGAACTAAAGGGCTTGCAGTGCGGCACAGCTCTGAGAACTACAGAGAAACTGGTCTGTGGCAGGGTAAGAGGTTTCTCATTCCAACAGGATTGCTAAAGCTGTTAGTATTCACCTGAGTTCTGCCCAAATGTTCTTGCCAAGCAAGCCCCTGCTAAAAGCAGAGAGAGCATCTTACCCAACAGTGGCGTATTTCTGTCCTTCAACAATGAGGAATTCAGCTGGTTTTCTTTCTTCAGCAGCTAGACATTTTAGTAAGAAAGGAGAAGGCAACAGTTGAACTAAAAACAAGAACCGAAAAATGCTTATTTCTAAATACTTAGTGTTCACATTCCAAGGCTTGAAACCCCCCAGTCTATCTTTGGAGCACTGCTCTCTTTTACAATATTGATTACATAGTTGGTCACCTGTTGTAATTATTATGGCCCCTACAGTTACCTTATTATCTGCTAGCATCTTAGCTCACAAATCCTCCCATGTCCCACAGTCATTACAGACTCAGAAACTTCAAAGACAGCGAGTTATGAACAAAAGAAAAGCACAAGAAGTCACTGGATTTTCCACTACACCTTCTCAAGTGACTTGCTGCATACATAATATTTCATCTTCAAACCACTTCTTCCTCAGGCTTCACAGCAGAAGCTCTTCCTAATGCAGCTTGTCATGCTACATTTGATGCCACCAGTTTGCTATCTTCTTGCTGGAAGCTGCAAGAGGTTATCTGGGGAGTCTCAATTTGCCTGTTTCGGTGTCATGCTCCCTAACTGGCATGGGCATTGCCTAATGTGGTCTCTGCATCTTCTTGGTGGGGGAGGGGGTTTGGGGTTCTCCATGAAGGAACTACTGCACATTTTTCCTTCTCATCTGGTGTCATTTTCCTTCCTCTTTGTGCATGTCTTCCTCCTCCTCTAGCTGGTCACACACACTTACCACTGCAGTTCCACAGGACAAGAACACGCTACACATGCCCAGCATGAACAGGGGGGAACAGGGCATGAGGAGCTTGTTTAGGGTGAGGTGAGGTACCTGTGGCAAGGTTAACAGCTGAACATGCTTGAAGTGTCACAGAGCAGGCTGCCTTTCCTTTGAGCATCTGGCAGACAAAGCAGTAGGAAGGAGCAAGCTAAGTGGGGCTGAGCATGCACAGGTGCACCCTTCAGTGGTGTGTTGTGGGCAAGGACTGCATTGGTGCAAAGACTGTAAAGACTCTATATTAGGAATGCTGAGACAAAGAAGGAGCTCCCTGCCTCTGCTAACACTGAAATGGATTTTTTAAAAGGAAATAAATGACCTTGAAAGGTGAGCACAAGAAGTTCTGATGCTGTAACAGGGGAAAAAAAAAAAAGGAAGGAAAACAGAAATGAGGCCTCAACTTTTTCCTGATACTCCCAGAAAGTAAGCAAACAGTGATCCGGAGTGACATCCAGCAACACTCAGCAGTAGCATGGGCTGGTAAGAAATGGAGTTAATGGTAGAGTTACAAGACACACACCTGCTGTTTTTTTGTCAGGGAGAGAAATTCTGCCATCTGACACCGAATCCACAAGATCCTGGAACTCAGCAGGAACTTCAGCTTGCTTCCAGCGCTCGTTGTCCAGAAGCAGGCTAGAGATAAACATGAAAGGGAGGGGACTGAGAACATGAACTGCCTTCTCCTGACTCTGCTCCTGCCTGTCATGCTTTGCAATCAAAACTACAATCATGTAATAAACACCAGTGCCCCAAAATCTTGTTGTGTTCACTTTCATGAGGAAGAGGCAGCCACAAAACAGAAAAGCAGCTTAGGCCTAGAGACCTCCCAGTTTGTTCATTCAATCTCTCAGACAACAAAAGGCTGTGGAGGCAACGCAGGTCCTGATGAGATCACTGCCACTGAAGTAAGACCTAAATGCTGGTCTGAACCAGCAACAGTGTGGCCAACAGAACCAGAGAAGTGATTGTCCCCTGGACCCACCACTGGGGAGATTACACCTTGAGTGCTGGGGCCCTCACTGTAAGAAGGACATTGAGGGGCTGGAGAGGAGCAGCTGAGGGAGCTGCGGGTGTTTAGCGTGAAGAAGAGGAGGCTGAGGGGAGACCTCATTGCTCTCTACAGCTCCCTGAGAGGAGGCTGAAGCCAGGTGGGGGTTGGGCTCTGCTCCCGTGGAACAAGTGACAGGAGAGGAAATGGCCTCAAGTTGCCCCAGGGGAGGTTCAGGTTGGTAACTAGAAGAAAATTCTTGACTGAAAGGGTTCTCACAGCCTGGCAGAGGCTGCTCAGGGAGGTGGTTGAATGCCCATCCCTGGAGGTGTTTGCAAGAGGCAGAGCTGTGCTGCTGAGGGCCAAGGCTCAGCCCGAGCCTTGGCAGAGTTAGAGAACGGTTGGGCTGGAGGATCTTGGAGGTCTTTCTCAACTGAAACAGTTCCATGATTTGAAGAGCTGTGGATGGATGAGAGCCCAAAGAGCTGATGTCTGTCCCTGTGGAGGCTGTTACCCAGTGGTTAAAGTTTTTTAATCATTGTTCTAATTGTTTTGGGTTTTAATTGTTGCCTTTCAGTCTTGAGCATTTTCTGTTGCTATCACAGTCCTTGTGGAACAATTCAGTGTGAAGAAATGATGAAAATTGTAAAAGCCTAAACCCACTGAAAATTAATTGTGCTTCAGTGCAGTTGGTTCATCCTCTGCTCCTCAGCACAAGTGGCTTACTGGTGTGTTTGGCAGCAGAAGGTAGTGTTTGCCTGAGAGGAGACTGGCAGAATGACTCCTGTGAGAAAACAGCAATCCTGTGCTCAGAGATACCTTAGCTTTGTCTTTCTCTCGTCATGGAACCTGTTCACGAATCTGTTGGCTTGGCTCTGCAGTGCTCCTCTCAAGGACATGCTTCTCCTGCCACAGACCTGCTCAGTGTCCAAGATGAAGCCTTCCATCAAGCGTGACAGAGCTACAAACTCGTTGGAATTCAGCTTCTCCAGGAAGCCATCCTGCATGCAAAGAGAACCACCACAAACATTCAGAGGTGTAAAGCAGGAACCAGTAGGCAGGGCTGGGGGCTAGCAGTATGTTAAAGGGCACACTGTTTAATTCTAGATGGAGCAGAGAAGGCAGAGCACAGTGTGTGCAGCCACACTGTCACAGACATGCATCCTCCACAGGGAGCTTCAGGGACAGCAAGTCAGAGTACTGAAAGGAAAAATCCCCAAAACAGCAGAAGCCCACACTGCCATGGCATGAGCACTTGTGTGCCCCTCTGGCATCTGTGGCAGCAGGCACAGGGACTTACTTAATTTCAGCCTTGGAGATAAAGTCTCCTTAAGGAGAAGACACCAGCAGCAGTCTGACCCAAGCTCCTTACCTTTGCTCTTGCCATGAGGAACTTGACTGAACGATCGTGGCAGATATCGGAAGCATTATAAAGTAGTTCTTGAATATTGTTTGCCAGCCTGACCAGTTCCAGGTCAGTCAGCTTCATGTCATCACTGATCCTACAAATGACAGAAGCAGTTGGTTGAGCATCAGTTTATTAAAAACCCCACAGTATTTCGGCTCATGGGCTGAAGGAGGAAAGAACCTCACAGCAGCTGCTAAATGCAGAGAGTTCATCACCAAAGTCACTTGGTACAGATGGGATCATTTAAGCTCCTGTCATTCAGTGCCTGTAACAAGGACATGCACAACTGCACATCTTTATCCATGTTCTAGTAGCTATTAATGGTCTAAAGAAAACACCACACAGCCATCACTAACACAACAAAGATTATAAACTTCTACTAAGCTCCTGCTCCACCTGAGCGTCACGAGTGCAAAACACGTAAAAAAAAAATCACACCATCTTTCTTCCAGTGCAAGTGTAAGGCCCAAAGCAGATACCCTGCACTCCCCACCACCTTAAATCTGCAGGCTGCCATTCCATCAGCTCTTTAGGCTTCAGGCTGCAAAGCCAGTGCTCTGCCATTCATGTTATTACTGAAGTTAACAACTTTCTGCTCCACTGTGGCTGCTGCAGGGACTGAGAGAGAAAACTCAGGACACCTGGAGCAGCACCTGGTCTCACATGGTGTGATGACACCATCTGACCAGCCTGCTCCAGACATGGGGCAGAGGTGCAAAGAACACCAAAAGAGAGAGGAAGCAAGTTGGGTTTAGAGCAAAGGGATGCAGCCAGCCTTGGAAGCAAGGCCACTGCTCGAGAGCTGCATCTGGCTGCTGCACTTCTGAACATCTGCCAAGGTGCTGCAGACCAGCATGGATCCAACCCCGTTCTCCTGCCCTGTTCCTTGCTCTAACATGGACTCACAGAATCACAGAAAGCATCTGGTTGGAAAAGCCCTTCAAGCTCATTCAGTCCAAGCCTCCAGCCAGCACTGCAGGGTTACCACCAAAGCATGTCCCTAAGCACAGCTCCACAGGCTGCTGGAACACCACCAGGGATGGGGACTGCAGCACTGCCCTGGGCAGTCCATTCCAAGGTCTGAGCTCCAGACTGAACCTCCCCTGGTGCAGCTTGGAACCAGTTCTCTGCTCCTGTCTCTTGCCACCAAGGAGCAGAGGCTGTCCCCTCCTCACTCCAACCTCCCTTCAGGGAGAGCAATGAGGTCTCCCTCAGCCACCTCCTCTCCAGCCTGAACACCTCCAGCTCCTTCAGCCCCTCCTCATAGCCCAGGTGCTCCAGGCCACACCCTTGAGTGCCAAGCAGCTAGAGCAAGCAGGCCACAGAATCACACACTGGTGAGGGCCAGAAGGGACCTCTTGGAGATCATCCTGTCCAACCCCCCTGCTAGAGCAAGGTCACCCAGAGTCAGTCACACAGGAACAGGCCAGGTGGTTATGGAATGCCTCCAGAGATGGAGACTCAACCACTTCTCTGGGCAGCCTGCTTCATTTGCTGTCTTCTATCTTGCAGCAGGGTAACAAGGGGTGTTTCAGTTTTGCCTCCTAGAATTCTGTATCCAGCCATGAAGGGGCTCATGCCCAAGTCCCATACGTGCTATGCCTGGGTCCTTTCAAAAGGTAGCTCTGATTTCTAGCTGTAGCTGAGGGATGCGTTAAAGGTTGCCAAAAATGCAACAAGCCTGGAGCACCATGGGGGCATCACTACCTATGACAGCAAAGCACTGAGATGGATTTCTTCAACAGGCAAGTCAAACAGCTGAGCACAAACAGCAGATTTTGCTCTAGAATTTATCAAGGTGTATTCCATGAAGCCAGCCTAAAAACTAGCAAAAAACAGCCACAGGGAACATGGACAGGGAGCAGAAATGCTTCTGCCTGCTAAAGGCATGACAAGCAATCTGTCTTTCCTGTAGGCCAGGCTTGCATCTCTCCTGCTCTCTACAGAATTGGCTGCCCAGCAGCACAGATGGAGAAGAGGCCCTTTTCTGTAAGAAGTGCCACACTCTGTCCCCACCACTACACACAGAGGTGAAAACAAGGCAAACAAATGCAGTGAGCTCAGGACTGTGCAGTCTGATGGCATCGCCATGGGTGACAGTGGAGAGCCTCTCGCTTCACCTCCTCCCCAGCAATCTGTCCTGCACCCCACAGCCTGTGCCTGGCACGTTGCAGCCCGGGGCGGCTTGGCCATGCACTTACATCATCTCCACCCCCGCCGGGGTGCCAGAAGAGGATGTCTGCTCCTTGCTGGAGGAGGAATCGGTGGTGCCCTCCGGCTCGGAGGCCGAGTCGCTGCTGCAGGGCTCACTGCTGGGGGAGCTGTTTCGCGGCGGGGCAGCATCGCTGGGCACCGGGGCTGTGCCAGCGAAGGCATCGCTGATGAACAGCCCCTCGTGGGTCAGGTAGGCCACCTCCGTGTCCACTGTGCTGTCCTTGGCAGAGCTCTTGTGCAAGGTGTCCTCCAGCTCTCTGGTTTTTTGGTTCTTGTCTAGAACCAAGAAAACCACGCTACGGATAGCATTCAGGGTTGCCTGGAATCAAATATGGCTGTTACTGCCACAGACCGACCACGGCCCTGCCCCACAAGCTGTGCCACACAGACTTCCTTATGCACACCAAATTGAACTAGATCCTGCCTTTATTTTCTGTGGTGCAATCAGATGGGTCCATCTGTCTCCTGAGTATCAGAGAATGGTGAAAGAAACCTCATCTGGAACGATCTATCACACACAAAAGTTCTGTCCTAATCCCCAGCAGCTCAGCAAGGATGAAAGCAGGCAAAGAGAGGTGTGGTTACCTTCTTCCCACTGCTCTCTTTGTTGGCACTAATCACTTCTGCCCTGCATATTCACCATACCCTCCTTTTGATCCAAAGTTGGAACTCTGTAAGCAAACCCCAGCATCCTCAGATGGCAAGTCCCTGCCTTCCCTCTCACGCCTGCAGCGTGTGCAGCTCTGGGTGGGTGACTGCCTTACCTTTATCCTCTTGAGGAAGATGGTAAACTTGGAAAAAATGTTCTTCAGCAAGTCAAACCACTGAGGGAAATTCATCATCCTCATCTGGTCTGCAAGCCTGAAAAAAGAGCAGCGCTCAGGTGTTTTGTTCTAGCAGGAGAGAGGGGTCAGTAACATTTGCACAGATCATGTGGACAAACAAACAAACTAAAGGAAAATCTTCTGCAAGTGTTACAAAATCTGTGTTATTGAGCCCATTTTGTGGCACTTCAGTGAGTCCACTTCTGCTGTGCAAGTGCAAGTCAGCTGGTTGTGGCAAAGGGCAGAAAGGTAACTGCTGGGACAAGAGTAAAGCCCTGTGACAGAGGCAGGCCTAAAGAGCAGAAGAGCCAGCACTGGAGAGTGCTGACCGAATGCCCACGTTCAGACATGACCCTGTGCCCAGGCTTCTTCCCAGCTGGCTGTGAACCCCATGCAGATCCTGCCCCTCACTGGGTCTATCATCTTGGGGTGAGCCAAACGATCATAGAGCTACAGAAAACCAGCAGATGACAGAGGCCTCTGAAGCAAAGACCTCTGGAGGTGCCTTGCCCAACCTCTGCTCAATGCAGGTCCACCTAGACTGGGTTGCTCTGGGCCCTGCCCAGTCAAGGATTGACTTTCTTCCCAGAAAGAGATCCCACAGCTTCTCTGGGCCTTTATTCTAGTGTTTGGCCATGCTCATAGGGAACACATTTCCCTAAGATCCAACTAGCACTTCTCACCTTCCATCTTTTACCTGTTGCCTCTTGTCCTTGCCCCACATACCTCTGGGACAAGCCTGGCTCTCTATAGCTTAAGTGTAACCCTCCCATGGGGTAGCTCTGGGCAGCTCTTCCCTGAGCTTTCCCTTCTCCCAGCAGCTTTAGCTGTTCCTCCTACATGCCACACTTAAGCCCCCAACCCACCCAGTGGCCTCTACTGGATTTCAAAGTTGTGCTTGTAACTTGACCTGTGGGCTATGGTAAGTGGCCTGGGCTGCAGGCATAAAGTCACACTGCTGGGCCACCACCAACCAGTTCTCCACCAGATACACCCAGAACCCTGATCTGCAAAGCTGCTCTGAAGCCAGCCAGCTTCTTTGGCTCTCCTCTTGTAAGGAGCTGCTCCTTTCAATACACAGGAACTTGGCATTTGCCTTTGCCAGGCTTTGTGAGGGTGATGCAGGACTGTTTCTAGGGCTGAAGCTGCCTGGTCTCCTGTTCTCATTCATGGGGAGGCACTGAAAGCATGGACATGTCTGACACAAAATCCCAGATGACAACAACAGGGAATGCTTCCAAGTAGTTCAGAGCTACTAGGCTGTGCTTCCTTCAGTGAGAGTCACACCACTTGAGTCTTTATTTACAGGTGAGTTTCATTTAGGGCAAGGGGAGACTCTGAAGGAGAAGGGGAACGTATCCCATGGCAGACAGAAGCAGAGCCTTCAGGTGAAGTGGAAGGGTAATTCTCAATCATAGGGAAACTGGAGCACAAATTTGCATAGTGACCTTAACTGTGCTAAACCCCATCCATATTCTCTGCCCACCCCCCATCAAAAAGAAGCAGCCAACAGTCAGCCTGGCTGTGTACTTACTTCACAACCACCTCTGGGTCGATGTCTTCTATCTGGGACACTGTGTCAACCACACACTGTCAGGTTCAGAGGGGAAGAAAAACAACACAACACAGGATTTTAGCTTCTCTCTAACCACTGCTGAGTTCCATAACATACACCACAGCCTCCAAGGTAATAAGGAAAATAATAAAGGCAAGAGGCATCTTTGCATCATGTAACAACTTGTTTCTCTAAAACTAAACCAGCAAACCCCCTCCAACTCACCCTCCTGAAGATCTCTCTGTAAAACACAGCTGATGAAAGCATCCCCAGCCTTGTGCTAGGCTCTGAAGGGCTCACTGGCTTCATCTCAGCCTCGCTTTTCTAAGGGTGAACATGAAGCAATGCTCCAAAACCGCCTCCCAGGTCAGGTACTTCAGAAAAGAACTCAGGTGTCCCCTTTGAAAAATGATTGTATTTGGGAAGTGTTGGCTGATGTCCTTCTCAGATCAGATACAGGGTTCAGTGCTGGGACCTTTTAATGTCTTTATCAATGATCTGGATGAGGGCATTGAGGCACCCTCAGAAGTTTGCAGATGACCCCAAGCTGGGTGGCTGCTAGAGGTTAGGGAGGCTTTGCAGCAGGACCTGGACAAGTCAGACCCATGGGCCAAGGTTCATTGGATGAAGTTCAGTAAGGCCAAGTGCCAGGTCCTGCACCTGGGTCACAACAACCCCATGGTGAGCTACAGACTTCAGAGGATGTGCGGTTGGAAAACTGCAGCTGGGAGAGGGCCCTGGGGGTGTTGGTTGACAGTCAATTAAATGTGAGCCAGCAGTGCCTAGGGGGCCAAGAAAGCCAAAGGCCTCCTGGCTTGGGTCAGAAGCAGGGTGGGCAGCAGGGCCAGGAGGTGACCATTCCCCTGTGCTCAGCACTGGGGAGGCCACACCTCGAGTGCTGTGCTCAGCTCTGGGCCCTCACTGCAGGAAGGACATTGAGGGGCTGGAGCCTGTCCAGAGCAGGGCAGGGAGGCTGGAGAAGGGCCTGGAGCCCCTGGGATGGAGGAGGGGCTGAGGGAGCTGGGGGTGTGCAGGCTGGAGAAGAGGAGGCTGAGGGAGACCTCATTGCTCTCTGCAGTCCCCATCCCTGGGGGTGTTCCAGCAGCCTGTGGAGCTGTGCTTAGGGACATGGTTGAGCGGTAACCCTGCAGTGCTGGGTCAAGGGCTGGACTAGATGAGCTTGGAGGGCTCTTCCTACAAGATGTTTTCTGTGAATCTGTGAGAGACTGCCTCCATCTGATGGCACCACCAACCTATCCAGGTGACTCTGGCAATAATCCCATCTCTTTGGGGCATAAAAACACAATATCCTCACACATGCAAGCATGCAAACAAGCCAGGTAAAACTAAACACACCAAGCACATGCTCAAAGCTCAGCCTGTGTTTGCAAACAAAGGCACCATGGCACGGTCCAGGAGAGACCTAAAGGCATCAGCTGAACTGTGCTGGTTTGTTTGTTGCCTGTAGCTGACTCTACCTAAAAATGGTTTGGTCTGAAAAGGCAGACCCAGTACCCTACATGGCAAACCACCACATGAGTCTGGGCGAGGAGGAGGCTTGGCACTTGCTTTTTGGTGTGGTTTTGGGTTTGTGGTGGTTTGCTTCTTGTTTTTTTTCAACATAGTATAGTTTGAGCCATAACACTGTTGGGGAAAGCCATGTGTTAAGAGAAAGAAAAAAAACCCCTAAAAGCTAAAATCAGAGGAGCAGAACAATAGCAATTAAACAGAGGAAGCTGGGATCTGCTGGACTGATGCTACCTACTCTTTCCAGAAGGTCTTTTCTGCAAACAGACCTTCAGGAAGTCCTCAGTGTCTGCAAGCTCAACTGCTATCAGGCACCCAAAAAAGCCTTCATAAAGAGCTGTTCTTAGCTATTAAAAAAGTAATTTGTAAGGAGGTTGAGACAAGCCCTTCAGATAAGTTAGAAGCATCTGGCTTACCTGTTTAATGATGTTCTTTGCAGTAATAATCATTTCATCTCCATAGATTTCATAAAAATTTAGCTTTCTTTGTTTTAAAAGGCCAAACACCAGTGAAACCAATCTCTCCTGGCAAGAGGGGAAAAGGAATAGAATAAAAATCCACAGGACAAATAGCAAAGTGAGGACAAGAAGCAGCTGAAGAATTGCATGGCAAGTAGACAGTTCATGTATCAGCATTTCCAGCAGCCCAGTGCCTTCAGCCCATGCCTTAGCTACACAAAGTCACCTGTGGCAGCACTGGCTGAGTCCCTTCTTCCCAGCTCCCTTCATGCTTGTTCTTCACTTTTGCTTCAAAACAGGGACACTTCTGGAGGCGAGTGAGGCTCCTTACCCTGAGCCAGGATGACACTACACTGCCACAAGGAGGGGCTACAACACTGGAACACAAAGGTGGGAGAAACTCCAGGGCAGAAATGGGGCTATTGAGGTGCTGCTCAGAGTCATTACAGAACCAGAGAATGGCTCAGGTTGGAAGGGACCTCAGAGCTCATCTACTCCAACCTCCTGACAAGGGCAGAAACACCTCTCAACTAGACTCAGCTGCTCAAGGCCTCATCCAACCTGGCCTTCAACACCTCCAGGGAGGAGGCAGCCACAGCCTCCCTGGGCAGCCTGTGCCAGAGTCTCACCACCCTCATATTGAAGAGCTTCTCCCTCAGCTCCACTCTAACCCTGCTCTGCCTCAGCTTCAAACCATTCCCCCTTGGCCTGTCTCTGGACACCCTCAGCAAAAGTCCCTCTGCAGCCTTCCTGCAGGATCCCTTCAGCTATTGCAAGGCAGCTCTAAGGTCCCCCTGGAGCCTTCTCCTCTCCAGGCTGCACACTCCCAGCTCCCTCAGCCTGGCCTCACAGCAGAGCTGCTCCAGCCCTTGGAGCATCTTTGTGGCCTCTTCTGGCCTCACTCCAACAGCTCTGTGTCCTTCTTCTGCTGGGGACATCAGAACTGGAGGCAGGATTGGAGGTGAGGTCTCAGCAGAGCAGAGCCAAGGGGCAGAATCCCCTCTTGCCCTGCAGGATCCACTCCTCTGACTGCAGCCCAGCACACAACTGCCTTCTGGGCTGCATGAGCGCACTGCCAGCTCCTGGGGAACTGCTCAGCAACCAACACCCTCAAGTCTCTTTCTTCAGAGCTACTGTCACCCCCCTCTTCACCCAGATTGGATTTGTGCCTGTGTATTTGCCACTCATATTCCACGAAGCCATGGATGAAACAAGACTAGACAGTTAAGAGAACAAGAACAGTACAGGCACAATCCAGAGAAGTCTTCACCTGGCTAGAAAGCTATCACAATAGTTTTACCTTCAGATGTTTGTGACCTTCAGAGGAACACACATCTAGAGACCTCTATACACAGAGCAAATGAAGCATGTTTTCAGGGCAGCTAAATGCTTGATAGAGGCACCCAGAACACACAGGGAGCCAGTGAGAACATGCAGCTCTCAGCTTCCACTGCACAACTGAAGCTTTACAGCCAAGCAGATCTGAGAGCCCATGCTCTTTAGCACTGACATGGTGAGGGTCATGAAGTGAACTTGGAATACATTTAATCAGAGAAAGGAAAACTCCTTGGTTTAGAAAAGTAGGACTGGATTGCAGTTCCATGAGTTTCAATGCAATTATTTAATTTTATTCTGCACAAAAAAAAAGAGCAGACAAGAAGAGAAACAGCATAAAATTATAATGTTGCTGCTAGGAAGCTGAGTGAATTAGTGGGAGCTAATTAAGTATGTTAAAGATGCAAACACATTCAGCAGGCAGTTTGTTTCAGTAACAGACATACCTCTTCTAGAATCTGGCAATCATCTTCTAGGGGTCTATTTAAATCGTTGCGAGTGTAAGTGGCAAACTCTGCAATCATCATTTTATCTATCAGCTTCTCCAGTTCACAAAGCTGGGAGCCAAGATGCCTAGGAGAAGACAGCCAGGGAGAGAGGAGCTCAGTAATCAACCTGAACACCAATCATAGTTTACAGCTGAGGAAAATAACCCTCCCAGCAGGTAATTGCCATGCAGTCAAGGCTGCCTTAAGGTGGGGCTGCAATCTTACCCTTCTGACAGCAGCTCAAACTGTGCATTTTTCAGAGGCACCACCACCTAGCAACCAAACAAACAGACCTGAATATTGATGTGGGGTAGGAACCGCAATGGGGGCTTTGTGTCTTTTGTTTTTGTAAGGCACTGAGCAGGTCTCTTCCAATGAGGTGCCCGAGAACACTCAGTGCTGGTTGGGAGAAAGGTGTTGAAAGGAGGAATGCTGGAAGAACGCTGCTGTTACTCGTCCAGTTCCTCAGCTCAGCAGTCCACCACCTTCCGCTTCAAACACTGAAGCTTTTAATGTGGTCACAGATTTAATTCACATGACTGAGACACAAGTTAACAGCTTCTCATAGCAGGACGACTTTCAGAGAACACAGAGGAGGTTTCAAATCCTCCAATCTTACACCACCCTAAACTAAGAAGATTTATTCCCCATGGATTGCAGATTTTGAAGGGTATTTTGCAGGCTCTCACCACACACAAGCAACCAGGGAATTTCTCACATCACAAATGTCAACCAGTCCTGAAAAGTTGTGCAGCTAGAGAAACTTTCAGCAGAAGAAAATGAAAAGTGGGAATTTCAGAGATGTCAAACACTCCAGGCTTTCCAACTTCCACTGGCAGCTGGGAGCAGCAAATATCTGTAAAAATCAGGCTTGGTTGTTCAGAAACAGACACTGTGCCAGTGGGGGCTGACAGGAGTTGTCAGACACACAATCATAGATTCATAGAGTGGTTCAGGCTGGAAGAGATCTCAGGGATCCAACCTAATCCAACCTCCCTGCCATGGGCAGGGACACCTCTCAACTTGACTCAGCTGCTCAAGGCCTCATCCAACCTGGCCTTGAATATCTCCAGGAAGGAGGCATCCACAGCCTCTCTGGACAATCCATTCGAGAGTCTTGCCAACCTCATAGTGAAGAATTTCTTTCTCAGATGCAATCTAAATCCATTCTCCTTCAATTTAAACCCATTTTCCCTTGTCCTATCGGTAGTCACTCTTGTCAAAAGTCCTGCATAGAGATAAAAGTCCTCCAGAAGATAAAGAGACCAAGAGGCTGGAAAGTCCATCCCAGAGGGTGGACACAGGAAATTGTAATCTGTTATTCCATCCTATAATCCTGCATCCCTATATCAGCAGGCCTCAGAGCCCGTTCTGTCTCTTTTTCCCTCCTCTCTGCTCCTGGTCTGGGGGGCAGTGCAGCCTTGCAGCCAAGCTGTTTGATGCTGCCCAGCTGGGCCTGGTGTGCCAGCTAGTGCCAGGGGGCAGTGAGAAATACTACTGTAAAGAGTATTTCTATTTAACCTCCAATTTGTGTGAGGTAACCTCCAATTTATTTACTCCTCTGGGGAAAATTCATTCGGTCCTCAGGCCAGAGCTGTTTGCAGCTCAAACCATGACAGGAAAGCATCTCTAAGGTCCCCCTGAAGCCTTCTCCTCTCCAGGCTGAACACCCCCAGCTCCCTCAGCCTAGCCTCACAGCAGAGCTGCTCCAGCCCTTGGAGCATCTTTGTGGCCTCCTCTGGCCTCACTCCAGCAGCTCTGTGTCCTTCTTCTGCTGGGGACACCAGACCTGGAGGCAGGATTGGAGGTGAGGTCTGAGCAAAGCAGAACCAAGGGGCAGAATCCCCTCTCCTGCCCTGCTGCCCACACTCCTCTGGCTGCAGCCCAGCACACAGCTGCCTTCAGGGCTGCAGGAGGGCACTGCTGGCTCCTGGGGAGCTGCTCATCTATCAACACCCCCAAGTCCTTCTCTTCAGGGCTACTCTCAGCCCACTCTGTACTCAGTTTATTATTTGTGCCTGGGCTGGCCCGACCCAGGTGTAGGACCTGGCACTTGGACTTGTTGAACCTGATGTAGTTGGCACTGGCCCATTTCTCCAGCCTGGAGAGGTCCCTCCCCACAATGGGGGGGATGAGCCTGCACAGCTCACTGCCTTGAGTTCAGTGTTGGTCTAGGTGGACTGCTGGCTTGTGCAGAGGGGTCAAAATGTCTTTGGACCTCTCGGAAATGCAGTGCAAAGTCCACAGGAGCTGGTCTCACAGCCCATGTAGGGCAAATTCAGCACCACGGTGTGAGGAAGCACAGGGTCAGGGTAGCCACCCCCTGCAGAAGGCCACCTGGGCAGCAATGAGCTAAAGTGAATGAAATCTGGCTGGATCCAAGTCAAGGAGATCACTCTGTCTTTTAAAAATAATTCAAGGTGACCAGGGATTACCTGCTTGTTTCTAAAATTATTGCTCAAGGACCTTAGCCAAAAAACTTAGTCTGGAGAAGGCTGAGGAGAGCCCTCATTGCTCTCTTCAACTCCCTGAGAGGAGGCTGGTGCCACGTGGGGGTTGGTCTGTTCTCCCCAGGATCAAGTGAGAGGAGGAGAGGAAATGGCATCAAGTGCCCCAGGAGAGGTTTAGGTTGGATATGAGGGAAGGTTTCTTTGCTGCAAGAGTGGACTTTGATGATCCTTGAGGTCTTTTCCAAACTTATTGATTCTGTGGTCAGGGATCAGAACAGGCTGCCCAGGGAGGTGGTGGAGTCCCCATCCCTGGAGGCGTTCAAGAAACCTGTGGCCATGGCACTTGGGGACATGGTTTAGAGACCATGGTGGTGTTGGGTTAATGGTTGGACTGGATGACCTTGGAGGTCTTTTCCAGCCCAAACAATTCTGTGATCTCCGAGCTGTGGACTACAAGCCACTGCTTGGCTCTCATCTCTGCACCCCTAAAACACCTGTGAGTAAGAAGGGAGCACCAAGCATCTGTTCAAAGTTCTTCCTGCCCTAATCAAACATCAGCTCTCTCTGGCACATGCATCAGCCACACTGCTTCTGCCACACTTGCATTTTGTACCTCTTGTGCTATGCCCTATGAATGCCCAAAGGCAAACCCAAGCCCTTATGCCACCCCATGTGCTCAGCACACTGCAGCTCTGCCTGCACTTCCTTCACCTCCTCCATGGTTACCTACCGGAAGCTGTGAATGCCTTGCAGCTCCTGCTGGAGTACCTCCTGCGTTGTTGCTATCAAGTCCAAAGCTCCAACAAACTCAGAAGTTGAGAGCAGCAGCTGTACCATGGGCTGTGTTTGGTGCACAGTAGCCATCAGCTTCAGCTTGTTGTAGGCTTTGATACAGTTATTCCTGGTGAGAGAGAGTCTCAATACTCGCAGGGAACCCTCGCACATCACTTGATCAATTTTGGAGATCTTCTCTCTAAGTAACTTTACAGCCTGGGAGGTTTTCCTGAGGTAGTCCTGCAGCTCATGCTGAGAGGTCATTGCATGGAAGAACGCTTCAGAGCGCAGGGAGATCTGATGGGCAATGTTGACTTCCACAATGTCCAGGTAATGGCTCAGCTAGAGAGAGGAGGGAGGAGGCAAAAGTCAGCTGTGCTGCTAAGTTCATCACCATGCAGGGTATTTGCCTATGGTCCCACAAGGGCATTTGGCCAATAAAAGTGAACCCCCTTTGTCAGCTTAGCAAGCAAACAACTACCCACTGTGCTCTGACCATTGTTTAAAGGAGCTCAAAATCACTTTGGGAAGACTGCCTTGATGGTGCTCCTGATTACAAGGTAGCAAAGCAAGGTATTTTATAAGAGCCAAGCTTCTGCATCACATGAGGGCACACTGGCACTGTGAGAATGCAGCCAGCAGCCAGGAGACAGCTCTGGGTGTTGGCTTGCAAGTAAGACCAGTACACAGTACACGCATGTGCTCCAGGCCAGGGAAGCTGCTCAAGATGCAGGCGAGGTGGCTTTGCAATGGCTCTATTCACCAACAAGGCTGCAGCATCTTCCTTGTGGAAAAGTCCTCAGGATAGCTGTGCCTGCTATTGCTGGGTTTTGCCAACCAGCTGGAGTTCCTGTTAAGTGTACTTCATGTGTGCTGGCACTGTGGGATTCCCAGAGTATGCCCACGTGTTCAGAACCTGAATTCCAGATTCCTTCTATCACAGGGTGGGCCTGATGATTTGAGCTCTAAAAGCTGTGTTCTGCCTTCTGCTGAACATCTGAACTCAAGGGACTGAGGCATCAGGATGCTCACTGGAATGCAGATGACTTGGTTTCTAAGAGGTGCCAAGCACTCAAACCTTATGCAGAATGTCAGAAGTCCCATCCAGAGATGGAAAGAAACACAGCTGGACAATGTTTCCTTCTTGCAGTCACATTCATCCTGTGTGTGTTTAACACCAGGCATTTACACCATGTGCAAACCTCTTTTACTCTAATACCTTGCATCAAAACCATCCTCCACCAACCAGCTGAAACACACCCAGCCCACAGGAAAAGCTGAGAAAGACACAGGGAGCAGAGAAAGGGTTATGAGTATCATTTATTTATGTGACTGCACCAACCAGGTGCCCCCCCAGGTCCCTTCACTACACTAAGTGAGGTAGAACAAAGAGAACAAAATGATAGTACCTGCCTCAAAGAGCTTACAGTCCCAGTGCAGGGCAAGACATGGAAGGAAGTAAGGAAGAGAAAAATGTCAGGGGGACATTGTTCAAGCTGATCAGCAGCAGTCCAAAAGCACTAACAGCCTAAGGATGTGTGCTTAAGACAGGGCTTCAAAACCCTGTTGGAAACTGCTGTCTGGAGCTTCGGACAGTTGTGGCCAAAGCACACTATTTACATGTGCTAAGTTTAAACCTCATCTGGTTCAGAGCCTTTAAAGAGTAAATCAGCAGTAAGAAGCAGTGTGGTGATTTACCAGGCCTGTGGCTCCGGAGAGACCTGAACTGCTCTGTGCCATTTGGGTGTTTGTGCCACCTCTCCAAAGAAGTCTTGGCTTGTGGCCAAAGCCTTCCTTTCCCTCCACTGCATCAGGGAGGGCTCTAGGTCTCATTCACTCCCAGTTCATACTGAGTGTCCATCCTGCTGCTGCTAGACACACTTGTTGAGTCTAAAGCAGCTGCCAGACATCACTTGTTCATTGTCAGAGAGTGACAGCCACAAAAAACTCCAAGTGTGTAAGACAACCCAATGAAAGATCAACTTAGCTCCCAGCAGAGGCTGTCTCTCACTCCTGAGCTGGTGGGAGAGCAGCAGGACTGACTCCTGGAAATCTGGAAGCACTACCCAGAGAATGTCACGTCAAGTATTTCCCTTAGATACCTCACTACTCTCCCCCTGCCCCCAGAAGCTTCAGTAGGTTAAACAGGAGGGAAAGTTACAGTTAGAAAACAGCCTCCAGAATCCTGCAGATCTTCTAGAAGTGTTTAGTGGGAAGTGAGGCCATCCAAATCTTCCAGCATGGGGTTTTCTACATGAGCAACACAAAAACCTAGACTTCTATTTGCTCTGCTTTTGGCTCTCCAATGCAGTCCAACCCTCTGTGATAATCAAACAGGGATCACTGCAGATGAGAAGACAATCAAAGGAAGAAGAAGCTCCTTACATGCAAGAACCCTAGGATTTAGTATTGTTTTTAGCACAGAAACCAGGTTGCCTTGCATCTGGAGTTTCCCTGAGGTGTCAGAAAGCAACAGTCTTGAACAAACAGTGCAGAAGCTCTGCCTTTCCCTTCTCATGAATTGCTCTTCTTCCCTAACAAGCAGTTCCACATCCCTGCAGTCCTCCCCTGCTTCACTAAGCTTTGGCAGTCATGAAAAGCCATTTGACATTATGCCATTCACAGACTCTTTTGTCCCGATTGGATGCATGAATTCATTTAGCAGGGCAACAGAAAAAGCTCTCTGGCAGTAAGATGCTTCCTGCACTGCTCAATACCAATCTTCAGCCTCATGTTCCATGAGAGACACCAAAGCCAACAGCAAGCAGGGAAGAGCAGCAGGAGTTTGTTTGCAGCAGCTGCCAGCTGCAGTGGCTAATGGCAGCTGGGACCGAGGCTCTACCTTTTCTTGGAGTAACCTGGAGGAAGCTGCATCACGATTTCCTTTGCCACCAGCAGTACTAAAATGAGACCATGGTAAAACGGCACTAAATGTTAAGGAATCTTCCAAGGCAAAATCTGGTTTCATAAAAATCTGAAACAGAAAAACAAAAGGAATAAGTGTGCCTCGCTCAGCCCTGCAGTTTCCTCCCCACCTAAGCACCCCTCCCATCCTGTGAAGCCAACAGGGGCCTCCTTTGCTCATTTGCAAATCCAAGCTCTCCTTTAGCCAGGCAAGCAAATTCATTGCAGAGCTTACATCCATCTCCCTTCACACCTGAAAGGCTTGTGTGATCTTCCTAAAAGGGGAAGGCACAGCTGCACAAACAGCCAAGTTAGCAAGCACTCCAGTGAGCTAAGCCAGCCTGAGCAGTGACCTGCAGGGGGGGGCCTCCAAAGGACCAGAGCAACAGCAGGGGTGTCCAGCTGCTGACCTGCTCACCTCTGGGACCAGAGCTTTGACCAGACTGAGGATACAGCCAGATGCAAGCAAGAGCTGTCTGGCAGGGAGCAGAGCTAATCTCCTTTAGCAGAAAGCAACAAAGGTGATGGTCACAGGGAGTCAGTGACACCTATCAGTGACTACACCCTCTCCAAGAGCCATGGACCTAAAGCTCTCCCTGGTTTTATTTGCACTTGGCAAAACCAGTGCCAGCCCTCAGCTCCAAGGCCAGGCAGGCAGCAATGCCCTTGCCATGTGCTTATGAAGTGCAGTTTTAACAGGTTCAATATGTATGGCAGGACCACACCCAAACATTCCTGTTTCCTGGACTTTTAAACACTGCAGTGACAGCTGCATGACTGGCACAGACATGCTGACCCATATTCACACTCTGACTTCCTCATAGACCCAGAAAAAAAGCTCTTCAGGCTGAGAGGGAATCTAAAGGTGTATTTTGCAGCCTGCACAACACAACCCCACGTCAAAGCTGCTGCAAACCTACATGGAGGAGGGATTTGCTCAGGGATCCAAGGAGTTAAGCCTGGTGCTAAAATGTACAGCATGCAACACAGGCTTCTATCAACCTCCTCACGTTTCCCTTCCTCCTAGATCAGAGTGGCTACTGTGGGCACCTCTGAGGTTTTAACTGTCCAAGATGAAGAAAATGATGCCATTTGTGCTCTACTTTAAGATAAAAAAAAAAAAAAAAATCAACACCATGGCAAACAATAACAAAGCAAAACAAACTGACAAATGGAACATAAAAAACATTGTGATTTGTCTTTTTAGGCTGTGAGCATTGCAGATCCTCAGCACATTGGACACAGCAGCCTGAAATATTTAAGCCTGTACATGACAAACCCTTATAGAAGCTCACAGTGTCCAGGAGCCATACCTTAGGTACTTGTTCCAGATCTGTCCTGGATTTATCTACAACAAAAACAGAACACAAGCAATCACAGATGAGCAAACAAGGGGTAGCAATCACTTTGAACACTGTCAAACCCCAGGTTCCTCATAGGGGGTGGGCAGGGAACAGTGCTATCAATGGATCCATTCTCACTGGACACAAGGAAAACCTCTCTCACAAAGACAATCAAAGCACTGATGGAGGCTGCCCAGAAGGGCTAGGAAGTACCCTCCATTCTTGGAGGTTTTCAAGGCCCAAGAGGACAAAGCCCTGAACATCTTGGCCTGACCTTACAGCTGAATCGGTTTTGAGGTGGCAGTTGCAGTAAAGACTTTCTGAAGTCCCTTCTCACTCGAGATGTGATTCTCTGACACACTGTGCTATCCTTTGGACTTTAGCATCAGAATGACAGAGTGGCAGGGCTTGGAAGGGACTTCTGGAGATCATCCAGTCCAACCCCTCTGCTACAGCAGGGGCAGTCACACAGGAACATATCCAGGTGGGTCTGGAATGCCTCCAGAGATGAAGACTCCACAGCCTCTCTGGGCAGCCTGTCCCAGTGCTCTGCCATCCTCACAGGCAAGAATTTGTTCCTCCTGCTCATGTGGCACCTCCTGGATTCCAGTCTGTGACCATTGCCCCTTGTCCTGTCCCTGGGCACCACTGGGCAGAGTCTGGCTCCAGCCTCCTGCCACTCACCCTTCAGCTCTTGCTGAGCATTGCTGAGCTCCCCCTCAGGCTGCTCTTCCCCAGGCTAAGCAGCCCCAGAGCTCTCAGCCTCTCCTCACCAGGTGATGTTCAGTGCCCTCAGTGGTTCTCTGCTGGACTCTCTCCAGTAGTTCCTTGTCCTCCTTGAACTGGGGAGCCCAGAAGTGGATGCAGTATTCCAGATGAGCCCTCACCAGGACAGAGTAGAGAGGGAGACCCAAACGAGCTGCTGGCCACACTTCTGAATGCACCCCAGGATGCCATTGGCCTTCTAGGCCATGAGGGCACGTTGCTAGCTCACGGCCTGCTGTCCACCAGCACTTCCAGATCCTTTTCCTCAGAGGTCAGCCCCTCATCTGTACTGGTGCAGGGGGTTGTTCCTCCCCAGGTGCAGGACCCTCCACTTGGCCTTGTTGCACTTCGTAAGTGCCCTCTCTTGCAGTCTACCCAGCTCTCTAGCCTGTCCAGATCTCACCGGATGACAGCACAGTCTGAGGGGGTGTCAGCCACCCCTCCCAGTTTGGTGTCACCAGGAAAGTGGCTGAGGGACACTGTTCCTTCATCCAGGTCATTGATGAATGTGTCACTCAGACTGGACCCAGTACTGATCCCTAGGGAACACCACCAGTCATAGGCCTCCAAGAGACCTTTGGTTGCATGCCCAAGAGTATTCCAAGATGCTTGCACTTGGGTGTTTGCCAGAGCAGATGTCATACCCAGCAACCCTCTCAGCACTTCTGTCCCCAATGTGCTGTGCCATCAACTGACAAGGGTCAGTACAGCATCCCTCTAGTATCGCCCCAGCTTTAGTGCAGACTGAAGCTGCCCAGATCATCACTTGTGCAGGGCACTCAAAGGACGGATGCTCAGAGTCTCAAGCACACTGAGCATGCAGGACAAAGCAGCCTTTCCTCTGAAGTAAGCTGACCTGACCATCACAGATGGTGAGGGAGCTGAGCTGGGAGAGGAGGTACATGGTTGTTCTCCAGCAGAACTTGAAGAAAAGGCAAATTCAGATTTCAGAGGTTCAGACAAAGCCCTTGTCCTCCTCTGCTCATTACCTTAGTATACATTACAGAGAGTGGGGGTAGGTTGGAGGCCAGAAGAGGGAAGGAACTGAAAAGCAACAAAGCCAGAGATCAGGGGATGTTCTGCTCATCCCTGGCAAGCGTAGAAGTGCTCCAGCAGCATTAGCTCCCATGCTTCTCTCACCAGTATGGTTCTTCACAGAACTCCAGAATAGCAGGGCTTGGAAGGGGCCTCTGAAGATCAGTCCAGTTCTGCTGCTAGATCAGGGTCATCCAGAGCCAGTCACTCACTTGATTTGTTTCTCAATTGATTTTTAGTGGAATAAAAAAAAGCAGCCTAGGATTGACCCTGCTGGCCTCAGCCTTCGGACTTCTACAGAACAAAAGGCCAAGCCTTGAGGGCCAGAGTCAGAGCAAGACAGGTGACACAAACAAAAGAGAGGACAGAAGCTAAAGAGCTCCTGCTTCCCAGAGGCTGCTTACATTAGTAAGTGTCCAGCTAACACAGAAGCTCCCAGTTCCTTGGGTGACACAGTCATTTTCTCTTTGCTTTAAAAGACCCTTTCAAAGCAGTTGAAAAGCTGAAAAAGCTTTGATTTTGGGCATGTGCCACAGATTCCCTCAGGAAGAGCTGCTGCAGAACGAAACCAATCCCAGAGCAGCCCTGCAGAAGGACTTCCTCTTGCATGGAAAAGGAGGAAGAACTTGATCAAGAGGAGCAAAGCATTGAATGCTCACTGCTTCATTACCTGCAGACACTGATGTGTCTTCATGGAAACCAGCCACTGGGAAATATTTTATGCTAACATTTTGGAGAAAATAAATGAAGTTAAATATTAAAAGGGTGTTTCTTGTCCTTGTCTTTATTTTGCCTCTTGCCTTGCTTTGTCCAGTTTCACATTAGCTGAACTGCTTACACAAGAACTTGAAATTAATCCTTGCTCAGTACAAGACAGACCCGGACACACTGGAGCATATCCAGTGTAGGGCCACAAGATGATTAAAAGACCAGGGCATCTTTCATAGGAGGAGAGGCTGAGAGACCTGAAACTGCTTAGCCTGGAAAAGCTCAGGAGGGAGCTTAACAGTGGTTTTTAATTCTGATGTGTAAAGAAGGTAGAGCAGGCTCTTCTCAGCAGTGCCCAGTGGCAGGACACGAGAGAACGGGCAGAAACTGATCCACGAGAAATTCCATCTACACACAAGGAAGTACACTGACTGTGAGGGTGGTCAAACACTGACACAACTGGCTCAGAGAGGTTGTGCCATCTCCATCCTGGGTAAATTCTCAATTCAATAGAACACTGTCCTGTCACAGATGAGCCTGCCTGCATAGGTAATGGGAACTAGACCATCCTAAGGTGACACCTCCCACCTCAAGAGTTCCTTCACCTTCACAGCACAGACACAGGAATGGCTCAGTGCTGCCATTCTTCACTGCAAAGTCCACAGCTGCCAGACATTTGATGTGACAGTTCCTTAGCTGAGAGGAAGCTGAAGAAAACAATGCCAAGGACAAACTGAGCTGCCACAAACACAGACCTGCCAAGGAAAGAGCAGGCAGCACAAGCATTCTGACCTGCCATGGTCACAAATGCTTCTGGTCAACCAGGTCTGGGGATTCAGCTGTTGTTACAGAGACATCAGCAGCAGCTCCTGCTGCCCAGGAAGCCCCCCAGCAAGGGAAGGAAGCAATCAGTGTGTGTCAGCACTCACTGTGGAGTGCTCTGACACAGAAAGAAGTCCCTGCTTCATGACTGTACCGTGGGTGTGCAACAGAGTTCTGTCGAAGGGGTCTTTAGCAGCACAAACATCCTTGCCTTTCTCGTAAACCTTCTCTCTCTAGAAAAGACAAAACATAGGAAAGAAAAAGGATTAAAAGAAAAAGGATTTTTTTTTCCTTTTGAAGCAGAATATCCAGAGTGTTTTCTGGTAAGTTTATGATAGGTTTTTGTTTCCACTTAAAAGCTCACATGTTGTTTGTCCAGGTAAAAGGTGATAGAAAGTTCACCCTGCAGTCACTGTGCTGGGTTTTTTTTCCCCTTTTTCTTTACAGCCCAAGAGAAAAAGAAAACCAAATCTATTGCAGAGGTGTAATAACTTCTCTGCACACTGAGCTATGGCCACAGAGCAGCTGCAATTACAAACGCAAACCCCTACTTTCTGCAGACCCAGGAATCACATCAGCACAGAGTGAACAGTTTTTCATTGATAAATTCAATCAGATCACAGCAGGAATCCCTTTCACACCCTGCCAGTGAGGACCTTGCTGAAACCATGACCATGGATTATGTTTCATAGAATCACAGAATGGTCTGGGTTGGAAGGGACCTCCAAAGGTCATCTAGTCCAATCCCATCTGCAGTCAGGTTGCCCAGAGCCCTGCCCAGCCTCACCTTGACTATCTCCAGGGATGGGGCCTCAACCACCTCCCTGGGCAACCTGTTCCAGTGCTCAGCCACTGTCATGGTGAAGAACTTTTTCCTAACATCCAACACAAATCTCCAGCCAGCTGCCCCAAGCCTGGACTCTTCCTGGGGTTATTGTGGCCCAAG